>NC_072406.2:32715000-33380000 GCF_028858775.2 Pan troglodytes
TGTGTGTGTGTGTACACATGTGCGTATAGGATCCTTTCGTGTGTGTGTGTGTGTGTATTTAGTTTTTGGTTACTTTTTTTTGTTCCTATGATGGACATTTTTTCTTCATCAATTGTCACCAAGTAGTCCAGAGCTGTGTGTCTTCTAATAAGTCTATTAATTCTTAAGTAAAGTATAAAAGGAAAATAATCATATGGAGCCCAGTTAGTTATAGTGAATTATGCACATGTAGTCCAATATGTGATATTACCAAGGGCTTGCTGTTTTTGATTTTCATGAAACACTACCCTAAAGAACTTTTCAAAACACTTGTATTTAAATGTGCTGATTAAAATGTTAAAGACTATGACTCATGTGCTACAGATCTTTATGACAGATACTGTCATGGAAAACAGTCTTCAGGATGTAGTGGTTTGGCACTTTGCAGTGTAAAGGACTTCAAGATGGCCTTTCTTTATCACTAGTACAGCTTCATATTACATTGTTCTTTCTAATGTTGGACACTTTGCACTGAGTAATATTTTAAGAAGTCAACATTAAGACTAACTTTTGCAATTTCTTTTATTTGCCTGAGTTTATTTGGATCTAAACACTCAGAGCTCAAATTACATTTGCTTTCATGAATGTGGTTGCCTTGGTGTCCTGCAAAAGATAAAAAATAAAAAACAAACTTTACTTATGGTAATACATTCATGAAAATAAGTGTGCTGGCTAGACAACATGTCTCTCAAAAGTTTCTAACAAACAATAACCTGAAAATGTACTATGGTAAATGTCAATAGTTTTTTATTTTTGATGGCCCTGTGTGCTTTAAGGAAAATCGAGAGAAGTGGTAACTGTGCCTTTGTCAGTCCAGTTTACAGGAACTGGAGCAACCCAGAGAAAACAGAGGTAGTGGCAAGGGTGAACTGTATCATTTCACACATATGCACACACATACAAACACACACACACACACACACATACACACGCTGAACCAGTGTTGCTTGATCATGTTTCTACATCATAACTAAAAGAAATGTTTTAGTGGAGTTATTTCAACTGGGGGTAGAAAGGAGTTTCCATCTCTATAAATATGCTGTGAGAATTGTCCATTTCAGGACAGTTTCAGTCTGCTTGTAAGATCACTTCACTGTTAAATGGTGTTGTGGTCACTGTTTATACTCAAAAAGAGCTGAAAAATCTGGGAAATATCAGTTTAACCCACAGAGTATTAGTCAGCTGCTTACAGTAACTATTCATTGAATGTCTTTCATATTTTATTTTCAAAAACAAAAGAGAGGATAGCATTCTATGTTCTGTTTAAATTTAGGGTGACTAGTGAGGGCCATTACCTGATAACTTAGAAGAGAAAAAACAAATGAGAATGTATTACATCTTCCTTGGCCCTTTTTGGGGCTACCCCTTATTTTTATAAGTGGGGAGAAAATGGCAAGGAAAACCTTTCTTGTTCCTTTTTTAGATTTTTTTAAATTTTAAGTCATTTTTAGTTATAGTTGACAAATAAAACTTTTATATGTTTAAGGTATACATTATATTTTACTGTAGGTATACATTGTGAAGTGATTACTACAATGAAACTATTTAAAATATCTGTCACCTCACATAGTTTACTTTGTGTGTGTGTGTGTGTGTGTGCTGAAAACATTTAGGATCTCTCAGCAAATTTTGAGTATATCACACATTATTATAGTCACATGCTATACATTAGATCCCCAGAATTTATTCATCCTGCACAAAAACTTTGCACTCTTTGATCAATATCTCATTCCTTTCTTTTTATTTTCCCATTCCTTTCTTAAGTAAGTGTTACGAGAATTCATCTGGATATAAAGTAAGTTTAGTTATGACACACCACTTCCGAACTGTAAAAGTTTTATTACATCTGAGTTTAGAGCTATATAAAATTCAGTCCTTATAAAATGAGTATTATAGAAAGCTAAAGTTTTAATTATTCTCTTTCTTTATGAAAATAGGTCATAGTTTTTTATCTTGTTCCTGGTTATGAAAATGAGTAGCGAGGTATCAGGTCAGGTGGTTTCTAGTAGTTTAAGAGCCTTGAGTGCTGTGGCCGAAGCCTAACCAAACACTTGACTTTTTAATTTTTGTGTTTTAATCAGTAATGATACGATACACACTTTTAGTATTGTTTTGGTAGGAATGAAAACAGGAAGTAAATGATTTCCTAAAGCACAGAGAAAATGAATTTAGATGATTCGACAAGTAAATCAAGACAGAGTAAAAATGAAAAGGTAGACCTACTTCATGGATAAAAAAACACATACACATTTAAGAAAACAAATGTAATATATCCTTTTGACAAAATAGGATGGTGTAATATAAGTATATTTTCATTTTTACTAGAGAAAGAAAATCTATTATTTATTTATTTTTTGAGATGGAGTTTCACTCTTGCCACCCAGGCTGGAGTGCAATGGCGTGATCTCGACTCACTGCAACCTCCACCTCCTGGGTTCAAGTGATTCTCCTGCCTCAGCCTCCTGAGTAGCTGGGATTAGAGGCGTCTGCCACCATGCCCAGCTAATTTTTGTATTTTTAGTAGAGACAGGGTTTCATCATGTTGGCCAGGCTGATCTCAAACTCCTGACCTTAGGTGATCCGCCTTCCTTGGCCTCCCAAAGTGCTGGGATTACAGGCGTGAGCCACTGTACCTGGCCAGAACATTTAATATTTTTTATCCTCAGCTTAGTTTAACTTTTAGGGTCTGAAAGGTACACATGAGATAAGGAATTAAAGTGAGATCTTTTCAATTTTAAATATAAAATTTTGTATTAGTGCCTCATAAACTTGTAGTAACTAAAAAGTGGCTCGATAGGTATTATGGATTCTTTACTTTCTACTGAGATGGGTTCTGTTGCATTCAGATTTGTACTTCTCAGCAAGTACAGGAAGGGGCCTCCATCAAAGACCCACCTTTCAACCTGCTTTCAAGATGGTTTCCACTGTGTGTGAGTGTGGTGGCGTAATGGATGACTTGAGAGCACCTCAGAAGTGATTTATGTTTATTTTCTATTTCGATAAAAGAAAAATTCCTTTTTCATTTTCTGTTTTCCTTTCATTATGAATGGCTAAAGAAGAAATCCTGGCGCATCTCCTGACCTTTGTGGCTATTTTGATTTCTATTGTTTCAGAAACAAATGACTCTGTATTGATTAAACTAGGTCTACTTTCCCCATCATCAGAAAGATAGACTTCTCTATCTTTCAAACTATGTTTTAAATTATTGGAGAAAACTCTCACATTCTGATACAGAAATGGAGAGAATATTCATGGCAACATTCGTTGGCAATTCATGCCAATATTCATGGCAATGTTCATTGTAAGCAACTGCCACGTGCCCATCAGCCAGCTTCAAGGACTATCAACCCATGGTCTTTGTTGTTTCACCTCTACTGCCCTCCATTTCCTCACCCTCCAGAAGGTTTTCAAACAAATTTCAAATATCATTTAATTTCAACTGTAAAGACTTCAGTTGTGTTTTTAACGGACAAGGACTTTTAAAAATATACTGCAGGATCATCCCTAAACATTTAACAAGAATGTCTTGAGGCCATCAAACATTCAGTATTCATCCTACCCCAAGTGTCTCATTAAAACCTAAAAGGTTTTCTTTTGGGGTTTTGTGTTGTTGCTATATTTTAAAAATCAGAAATTTTAGAAGGTATATGCATCCAAATGGGTAGATATGGCTCTTAAATCTCTTTTCATCTCTAGGCTCCATTCTCTCTTATTTTTTTTTCTTGCACATTATTTGTTGAAGAAACCAGATTGTCCTATAGAATTTCACACATTTTAGATTTTCCTGTAAACTATCTAATTATAGTTTACAGGAAACTTAAATGAAATGGCATTTAAACTTATATAAAATGCCTTTATTTACTTAAAGGCATTGGTTTTGTTTTGTTTTGTCTAACCTAACTATATTCAATACAGAAGGCTTAGTGAAACCAGCACCAGAGAAAGCAGTAGTCAAAATATTGGTCATTGCATTTCCCCACCCCACCAGAGGTGAGGCAGTGGTGCCTAAGTCCTGAGGACCCCAGGATACATGGAATCTAGGCTTGTGTCAGAAACTCAAGCAGTGTGGGCTGTAGGTGCTGGAACAAGAGTCAGGGATGTTCTAGTTATTACTCCAGTGAAAATCCATTGGGACCTTTGCTGCATTCTGCGTGATCTTTAAAGAGTTTTCTTATCTTAATGCCTAAAATTCCACCCTTTCAAATGTGTTTTTCTTCGTCAGAGTTCTGTCTATTCCTTCTCAAACCCGTTATATGGCACAACATCAGGAAGCCTGGAGACCCTGTCACATCATCTCAAACAGCAGCATCGAGACCAAGTCTGGTCCAACATGTGTAGTTTCTAGAAAATTGAAGTCTCCACAATCTGATAGAAACTCATCTTCTACAATGGTAAAAAGAGAAAGGATTGTAAATGCGAGTGTAATTATAACATTTATGAATGAATTTTCTTACAGAATATACAGAATGTTTATATGGAATCAGAATCAGTACCTTATCTTCACTGAACATCTGAATATTTTAATAAAATTTCTATTTAATCAAGTTTCTTGTTTTTCTTTGATTTTATCTTTTTTTAAATGATGAATGAATTTGTTTCAGATTCTGCATATAAAGAAGTTTTAAAATGCTCTTTCTTTGCTGTATAGCTTAGAAACACAGGTGAACTGACTTAGTGTACACACAGGCAGAAATGAACAAATCAAAGAAATCCAAGGCAACATAATCATAAGTTGTTTCAGCACTTTGTAAAAAAATGTGATAAATTATCCTCCTATTCTTGCCTTTTTCAAATAATTACTTAATACTTTTCTATAGACGTAAAAATAATGCTAAACCTATGAGTTAAGAAGCTTGTAGCTACAAGAAACTGAAAACTCCCCAAGCGAATGTCTTGAATCATGTGGCAATAATTATCCCCCAAACCAGGAAATTAGGAGATGGAGCCCCTCTTAACGATGGTCGTTGCAACACTTCCATGACCCCAGTAAGGACCTCATCGGTTGATGAGTTTCACTTCCCAGCCTGTGCTCTCAGGTTAGCTCCCCTGCAGGTTAGATGAGGGCTCCATGAGCTGCAGCATCGTTGTGTTCGCAGTAAAGTTCAGAGGCAGAGAAAGGCCCATTTCTTTCTGCTTTTCATGTTTTACCAGCAAAAAAAATCCCTTCCCCCACGCACTTCCCTCCACAGCATTCTTCTTATTGGCCAGCATAAACGTGGAGCTCAGGCTAAGCCAATCTCTTCAAAGGCAATGAGGCCACCATGATTGGCTGGAACTCTTCACTTATACCCCCTGCCGCTGAGAGTAGCTGTGAAGCACCTTGTGAAGCAGATGACGGTAGGTTCTTAAACGAAGTTGAAGTTAGGAAAGTTGAAGGGGATTATATCTATTAGGCAGCAATCAGCATCTAAAGGAAAGAAATGTTCCTCTCTCTAGTAATGTGCCCTGCAATCATTTCAGTGGATTTAGATAGAATGGATTAACAATCTGCCGAGCCTTTGCCCTGAAGGCGTTGAAGAGGAGAAAAAGCCGGGAGTCACTACCACGTGATAATCTGGGATATTTCTAAGCCGAATAGAAAGTCAGTTGTACACCATGTAAGTTTCATTATTCTATTAGTGTCTTTTGTAAAAGTACAGTCTGGCAGGGAAATATTATTTCTCATCAATGTTGCAGTAAATTGATCTCAAATTTTATCTAAATTAATTTTTTGAATGCATTATTCTTTTGCTCTGTATTATCTTTTTCTAATTGCTGCTTTCATATTGACACCAACGTTTTTGATTTGAGAAATATTAACACAAGGAAAGATCAGTAGTAGTAGCAGGTGTTGTTCCTGTCCTTGACTCAGTCTGAATCTTGGCATTGTGGGACATATGCACTTTTGAAAGCTGCATTTGTTTTAGCTTAAAACTACTAATGTTATCCACATAGATTCAGAATCTTTGCTTAAGCATACAGTATTCTTTTAAAAAGAATAGAATTAAAATTCAGCTGTGGTCTCAGTAAAGAACTTGAGGCTACTACATGAAAAATGTAGGAAAATGCAATTCCTTACACAAAAGATAATAAAGACTATTGTACAACGTCAACTGGCCTGCTTCACAGGGATATTGAGAGAATTCATGACATACAAGGAGCCCCAAATACAGGTTAGTGACAGAAAATCAACAAAGAACAGAAATGAGAGCACTCTTTTTTTTTTTTTTTTTTTTAAATCTACTTTAAGTTCTGGGCTACATGTGCAGAACGTGCAGGTTTGTTACATAGGTATACATGTGCCATGGTGATTTGCTGCACCCATCAACCACTCATTTACATTAAGTATTTGCTCTAATGCTCTCCTTCCCCTAGCCGCTCGCCCCCCAACAGGCCCCGGTGTGTGATGTTCTCTCCCTGTGCTCGTGTGTTCTTATTGTTCAACATCCACTTATCAGTGAGAACATGTGGTGTTTGGTTTTCTGTTCCTGTGTTAGTTTGCTGAGAATGATGATTTCCAGCTTCATCCATGTCCCTGCAAAGGGCATGAACTCATTTTTTTTTTATGGCTGCATAGTATACCATGGTGTATATGTGCCTTATTTTCTTTATCCAGTCTGTCAATTATGGGCATTTGGGTTGGTTCCAAGTCTTTGTTATTGTGAATAGTGCTGCAATAAACATATGTGTGCATGTGTCTTTATAGTAGAATGGTTTACTGCCCAAAGTAATTTATAGATTAAATGCTATCCCCATCCAGCTACCATTGACTTTCTTCACATAATAAGAAAAAAACTACTTTAAATTTCATATGGAACCAAAAAAAGAGTCTGTGTAGCCAAGACAATCCTAAGCAAAAAGAATAAAGCTAGAGGCATCATGCTACCTGACTTCAAACTATGCTACAAGGCTATAGTAACCAAAACATCATGGTACTTACACCAAAACAGACATATAGACCAATGGAACAGAACAGAGGCCTCAGAAGTAACGCCACACATCTACAACCATCTGATCTTTGAGAAACCTGACAAAAACAAGCAATATGGGAAGGATTCCCTATTTAATAAATGCTGTTGGGAAAATGGGCTAGCAATATGCAGAAAACTGAAATGGGACCCTTTCCTTACACCTTATACAAAAATTAACTCAAGATAGATTAAAAACTTACATGTTAGACCTAAAACCATAAAAACCCTAGAAGAAAACCTAGGCAATACCATTCAGGACATAGGCATGGGCAAAGACTTCATGACTAAAATACCAAAAGCAATGGCAACAAAAGCCATAATTGACAAATGGGATCTAATTAAACTAAAGACCTTCTGCACAGCAAAAGAAACTATCATCAGAGTGAACAGACAGCCTACAGAGTGGGAGAAAAGTTTTGCAATCTATCCATCTGACAAAGGGCTAATATCCAGAATCTACAAGGAACTTAAACAAATTTACAAGAAAAAAAAAACCCATCAAAAAGTGGGCAAAGGATACGAACAGACACTTCTCAAAAGAAGACATTTATGCAGCCAACAAACATATGAAAAAAAGCTCATCATCACTGGTCATCAGAGAAATGCAAATTAAAACCACAATGAGATACCATCTCACGCCAGTTGGAATGGTGATCATTAAAAATTCAGGAAACAGCAGATCCTGGGGAGGATGTGGAGAAATAGGAATGCTTTTACCCTGTTGTTGGGAGTGCAAATTAGTTCAACCATTGTGGAAGACAGTGTGGCATTTCCTCAAAGATCTATAACCAGAAATACCATTTGACCCAGCAATCCCATTACTGGGTATACACCCAAAGGAGAGTACTCTTAAGGGTATTTAAATTTTTCTTCAGGTGCAAGTTATATGTGCCCTAAACTGCTTAAAGCAAGTAGTTAGTAAGGTGTTATAAATACAGATTGCAATTCTGTGAACCAAAAAAGTAAAACTGATTTTTCTTATTCAATATGTAAAATAGTTTCAGTGCCCTTGTTCAGTTTTCTTTATTTGATATGAGATTCAGAAATGAAGAATGTAGTTTTCTTTGCATCATTTTTCTTTGGAAAACATTTTGGCATAAGTCCAAATTTGCACCGTTGTGATGGTAAAAATAGGCAAAGGTGTAAGGAGGGAAAACCAGCAGTGTACAGTGCCCACGATTATACAACCTATTTTTCAAAACATACTTTAAGCATACAATTATATAACAATAGCAACAAGAAACACAAGTAAGTATGGATTATCTGCCAAATACTGTTCTAAGTATTTTATGTATTTTTACTCATGTAAATGTAAATAACATACCATATACTACTCTAGTAACTAGCCATATGTGGCTATTTAATTTGGAATTTAAATTAATTAAAATTACATATATATTTTTAAACTTTTATGTTTGGGGGTACATGTGCAGGGTTGTTATGTAGGTAAACTTGTGTCATGGGAGTTTGTTGTACAGATTATTTTGTCACCCAGGTATTAAGCCTAGGACCCATTTTTCTTGATCCTCTGCCTCCCCCTGTCCTCTACCCTTCAATAGGCCCCAGTGTCTGTTGTTCCCCACTATGTGTTCTCATCATTTAGCTCCCACTTGCAAGTGATAATATGCATACCCTTAAGCATATTCTGTTTTCTGTTCCCATGTTAGTTTGCTAAGGTTAATGGCTTCTGGCTCCACCCATGTTCCCGTAAAGGACATGATCTCATTCTTTTTTAGGGCTGCATACTATTCTATGGTGTATATGTACCACATTTTCTTTATCCAGTCTACCATTGACAAGCCTTTAGGTTGATTCTATGTCTTTGCTATTGTGAAAAGTGCTGCAATGAACATATGTGTGCATGTGTTTTCATAATAGAACAATTTATATTCCTTTGGGTATATCTCTCATAATGGGATTTCTGGGGCAAGTGGTTGTTCTGTTTTTAGTTCTTTGAGGAATCACCACACTGCTTTCCACAATGGTTGAACTGATTTACACTTCTATGAAGAGTGCATAAGCATTCCTTTTTCTCTGCAACCTCGTCAACATCTTGCCAGTTATTTTCTGACTTTTCGATAGTGGCCGTTCTGACTGTTGTGAGATAGTATCTTACTGTGGTTTTGATTTGCGTCTCTCTAATGATCAGTAATGTTGAGCTTTTTTTTTCATATGCTTGTTGGCTGCATGTATGTCTTCTTTTGAGAAGAGTCTGTTCATGTCCTTCACCTACATTTTAATGGGGTTTGTTTTTCTCTTATAAATTTGTTTAAGTTTCTTATAGATTCTGGATAATAGACCTTTGTCAGATGCATAGTTTATAAAAATTTTCTCCATTTGCAGGTTGTCTTTTTACTCTGTTGATAGTTTCTTTTGCTGTGCAGAAGGTCTTTAGTTTAATTAGATTCCATCTGTCAATAAAGTTAAATGAAATCTAAAATGTAGTTCCTCAGACGCACTAGCTACATTCCAAGTGCTCAGTAGCTAAATGTGCCAGTAGCTACTATATTGGGCAACTAGAGAACGTTGTCATCATCCCAATAAGTTATTTTGGTGAGCATTAGCTTAGAACAATGTTGAAATAATGTACTATAAATAGTACAGTAGGCCAGGTGCAGTGGCTCACGCTTGTAATCCCAACACTTTGGGAGGCCGAGAAGGGCAGATCACAAGGTCAGGAGATCGAGACCATCCTTGCTAACACCGTGAAACCCCATCTCTACCACAAATACAAAAAAATTCGCCGGGCGTGGTGGCGGGCACCTGTAGTCCCAGCTACTCAGGAGGCTGAGGCAGGAGAATGACGTGAACCCGGGAGGCGGAGCTTGCAGTGAGCTGAGATCGCACCACTGCACTCCAGCCTGGGTAACAGAGTAAGACTCCATCTCAAAAAAAAAAAAAAAAAAAAAATAGTAGAGTAGTCTTTATTCACCTAATTGGTGCTCTCATTATTTCCCAGTATGTGTATTTTAACCAGAAACAGCCAGTTTTCACATGATAATAAATTAAAAATAATACAAAGGATATTGAGCTGAAAGCAAATGTATGTGAAGTTCATTTTAATGTTTTCTCACAATATAAATGTGTTATATCATTCTATTATATCCATATCATCTTTGAATATTCCTTTTTATATTTAGATGGAACATTGAAAAAACTATGTAAGAGTTTGCTTTTCCCTTTTTAGCTTCCTGTTCTTCAATCATTTTTCATATTTATCACACAAAGAACTGAAGATTCACGTTCTCCTTGAAATACTAACTGCATTGTGTTTGGCTTTTAAGGGTATACCTTTAGATAAACCAATTACTATATCCAGGGGAATGTTTTTTGCTATAAGTAGTCTTAAATTTCATTCCTATAAATAAAAACCAGGGAAAATTCATCATGAAACATAAAAAGACTGGACTTTTTTTTCCCCTAATGGCCTTTAAAAAAAAAAATCAAACATAAGTGTATGTTTCAATGTCAAACCAATGACAGCTTTGCAATTCTTAATGTTATTTTGCTTTTCTTTGTGTCAACTTGCAAAATGCTTTGCATTTCATTGTTAATATGTCTATAAAACCAATGCAAGGGTTAGTACCTAAAGCAAGTAATCATCAAACTCAAGAACCTACTCTTTAAATAATTAATTACGAGTGGAAAGGCACCACTTTCTACAAGCATCCACTTGTGAAATTTTAATGAAACTAGGTACAAGCTATATCTTGAATTAAAGGACTCTATATCTGTGAATCAATTTGAGTATGCATGAACAAAAAATAAATGATTATAATATTTAAGGACCTACTTAAAAGTTCACAGTGATACATGTCATTAAACATTCTGAGAAAGTAAAGTGCTCTAAAAAGCACGTTTTCTTCTCTAGAATGGAGAAGCAATAATAAAGAGTTTTTTGTTTTTCTAATTATTTAAATTTTTGCTTATTTATTTAGGTGTGGTCTGGCTTTTTTAGAGGTAGCTTCCTTGAAACTTCATAATATCTATCCAGAGTTTTGTTGCTGAGAAATCTGCTCAGTAAATTAGCATAATTATCTGCAGTCAGTGTAATATAATTTAGGGCTAATAAAAGAAATGCCATCCTAATAGATCAGCAATGACAAATCTAGTTTTTTTTATCCAGTTTCTTACTAAAACTATTACATAAACATTTAATCTATTAATAACCATAAACTAATGGTTAAAGAAAAGATTTAGTCACTGTGACAAAACTTGACTTGCTATTAATTTGTTCGACAAATCTTTTTAAAGAATTTTTATAGTGAAAGAAGTAAGAGAAGGCAATAAGGAAGTGAGATGACAGCTGAGTAACAAACAATGTGTATAATGTGGCCATTGCCCATCTATCCTCCTAGGACATCTACCTTCTAGATGCCAGCCTCATAATTATTCTCTCATCAGTACTGGAGTTTTTTCAAGCATACAAGGTAAGAAATTAATGAAATAGAAACACATATAAAATAAAGTCGGTAAACAAAACTAAATATTGCTTTTATGAAAACAGTGATAAATCCTTGATGAGACAAAAATTGATAAGCCTCTGGCAAAAACAAATTACAAAATGAATAATAAACACTTAAAAATCAGAGAAAAAAGACAATGCACAAATAGCCAATGTCAGAAATAAAAATGATATAATCACCCCAGATCTTACAAACATTAAGAGGATAAGTAAAATGTTTATTGAAAAGCTTTATGACAAAAATAATCAAAATTCAGTGGAAATAAATTTCTGAAAAATGCAAGTTTTCTAAAACATAAGAAATATAAGAGCTAAGTAGTCCTATAACAAAGTAATTGATTCATGTTAAATAATCTTCCTTCAACAAATTCTAAGTTCGTAAGTTTCACTGCAGCAGCATAATTAAGGAATCAGAGAGACCGAGCGGTTGAGGAGGAATTATTTAATTATTTAGGTGCACCCACCCAGTCGGATTAACATCCAAAGGACTGAGCCCCGAACAGAGTCCGGTTACCTTTTAAGCATTTTGTGGGGCAGGGGGAGATCTGTGCAGGGGGAAGCATATTACAGAAGTGAGAAACAAAGACAGTTATTCAATTAAGACATGCATTACATCATTTCTTACTTTTCAAGGAACAACATGTTTTACGACTTGAGTTTATCTGCCTAATTGACCTTGCAGCTGCACAGCTAGAGAAACAGGGTCTTCACAATGCCTGGGAAAGGGAGAGATAAGGCTCACTAGCCACAGAAAAACAGGCAGTTAATTTTAAAGGACTCCAGCTCTTTCTCTTCTTCAGGAGGAATTGGATTTTCTTACATACAACTGAGTTTTTGCTTACACATTCTTTAATTTCTTTTAATTCCTGTTCTGTCACTAGCAACTTTTAAGAATTAATCACATTTGGCCAGGCACAGTGGCTCACACCTGTAATCCCAGCACTTTGGGAGGCCGAGATGGGTGGATCATGAGGTCAGGAGATAGAGACCATCCTGGCTAACATGGTGAAACCCCGCCTCTATTAAAAATACAAAAAAATTAGCCAGGCATGGTGGCGGGAGCCTGTAGTCCCAGCTACTTGGGAGGCTGAGGCAGGAGAATGGCGTGAACCTGGGAGGCGGAGCTTGGAGTGAGCTGAGATCACGCCACTGCCCTCCAGCCTGGGTGACAGAGTGAGACTCCATCTCAAAAAAAAAAAAAAAAAATTAATCACATTTAATTAATTTAATTTCATTTCATTTAAGAATTGACCAACTTCTACGAGTATTTTCAAAGAACAGGAAAAGATGTAATACTTCCCAATACATGTCATGAGCACAGCATAGTTTTGATACAAACCCTGACAAAGACATTGTAAGAAAGAAAAATTTTAGACCAATGTTACATATAAACACAAATGTGAAGCATTGTATGCATATAATATATATTATGTAATATATGATGTGAAGTAATAAATATGTTATATATAATATAAATGTGTGATATAATATAAATACATGATATATGTGAATAACCAAATATATATGTGTATGTGTGTATATATGTATAATATATATTATATATTATATATATATCTGTTTTTATAGTTACTCTATGAATGCAAGTTTGGTTTAACTTAAAACCTCAGTGTAACTCAACACATTAGCGGAATGAGAAAAAAGTACATGATAATTATAATAGGTGCATAGAAAACATTTGGTAAAATACATCTGTTCATAATAAAAATTTTTAGAAAACTAGGAAATGAAGGAAAGTTAACATTATTAATATAATAAAGGCATCTGCAAAAAAATCTCATAGCATATTTAATGGTAAAATGTTGAAAACTTTCACCTTGATATGAGGAATAAGCCAAGTATACCCACTATTGCCACTTCTTTCAAGATATTTTAACTGCTTACTGGGTATCTTAGTGAGAAAATAAGACATGAAAAAGAAATATAAGTTATAACGACTGAAAAGGAAAAAAATGCTGTAATTATTTACAGCTAGTATGATTGGTTACACAGAAAGTTTAGAACAATTTCAAGGTTAATAAATTAATTATTGACTTTAGTAGGTTTGTTAGTTATACAGTTAATATATAATGTTTAATTGAATTTCTATAGATCTTGAAACAAATATAAAATAAGTAAAATCATAAGTTAAAAATAAATACATTAGAATAAATTTTACAAAAGACACATATAACAAAAATTTTAATGAGCAATATTAAAGAAGACGTATAAATAGAGACACATACTATGTATTTTTTTCAAATTGATCTTTAAAGATTCAATTAAATTCTTACCAAATTTCTGCCAGATATTAAAGACCTGAGGAACTGATTCTAAAATGTATAAGGAAATGCAGTGACCTAAAATTAGCCAAGAAAGTCTTGAAGAATGTGGTGTGAGGAATTCTTTATTGAAGTTCATATATAAAGTTAGCATAATTTTCGCGTTGTGATATTGTCTATAAAGATAGACAAACCAAAGGGAAAGAGTAGATATCCCAGAAATAGACACCCACACAGAGGGATATCTGATTTCCAACAAATGGGGCACTGCAACATAGTGCAGAAAGGGCATTTTCAATGATGGGCTAAAGCTTTGTTTCCATGCAGAAAAATTAGTGAAACCTGACATCCCCCACCTACTTTATGTGACTATCAGTTCCAGGTGGGTTTTATTGAACAAATGTTCCCCAATTTATGATGGTTTCATTTAGGATTTTTTGACTTTACAATGCTATGAAAGGAATATTCAGTAGAAACTGTACTTTGAGTACCCACACAACCATTGTTTTTCACTTTCTGTATGGTGTTCAATAAATTACATGAAATATTCAACAATTTATTATAAAACAAGCTTTTTGTTACATGCTTTTGTCCAACTGTAGGCTAATGTAAGTGTTCTGAGCATGTCTAGAGTAGACTAGGCCAAGCTATGAAGTTTGGTAAGTTGAATGTGTTGAATGCGTTTTTGGCTTATGATATTTTCAATTTGCAATGTGTTTATCAGGATGTAACCCCATCATAAGTGGAGGAGCATCTGTCCATCTAAATGTGAAAGACATAACACTAAACCTCCTAGAATGACCTAGAATATAATCTATACAAAAATATGATTGTTATCTCCATAAGAGGAAGACTTCTTAAATGAGCACAAAATTAACCATAAAAGATTAATAAATTGGATGATATTAAATTTAGACACTTCTGTTCAACAAAAGATGCCATTAAGAGATGAAAAAGAGTGAACTACATACAACTAATAAGATACATATACAAAGAATATATTTTTATTACTCTGTCACCCAGGCTTGAGGGCAACGGTGCAATCATGGCTTACTGCAGCCTCAATCTCCTGGGATTAAACAATCCTCCTGCCTCAGCCTCCAGAGTAGCTGGGACTACTGGTGTGTGCTTTTTATTTTTTTATTTTATTTATTTGGAGAGACAGTACTTCAGTACGTAGTTCAGGCTGGTCTCAAACTCCTGGTCTCAAGTGATTCTCCTGCCTTGGCCTCTCAAAGTGCTAGGATTACAGGCATGACCCACCATGCCTGGCCAGAACATATTTTTTTTAAACTCTAAATCCATAAGAAAAAAGCAACAGAAAAATTAGCAAGATACTTGAACATGAAATTCACAAAACAAAATGAGGAAATAATCATATGAATACATCCTAACCTTGTAAATTATCTGGCAAATCCAAATTAAATGTACAACTAGATAGCACTAGATAATTGGTTCATACATACTACTACTTGCCAAGCAGAATGGCTAAAATTTGAGAAGACTGACAATACTAAATGTTAGTGTTATAGACTGACTGTGTCTCCCCAGATTCATATGTTAAGTCCTAACCCCCAATGTGATAGCATTTGGAAATGGGGCGTTTGTGAGGTAACTAATGTTAGCTGAGGTCATGAGAGTGGGACCACCATGATGGGATTAGTGGCCTTATGAAAGACACCCAGAGAAACCTCTCTCTGTGTCCCTCTCTGTCTCTTTCTCTCTTTCTCTTTCTCCCTGCCTCTGCCTTTCTGTCTCTTTCTCTGTCTCTCTCTGTTTCTCTGTCTCGCTCTCCATTATGCCTTGCATGCGAAAAAAATAGATCATGTGAGCACACAATGAGATGGCAGCTGCCTAAGGCCAAGAGGAGTTTTCAAAATGAAACCTACCCTGTCAGCACGTTGACCTTAGACGTCCCAGCTTCCATAACTGTGAGAAATATGTTTCTGTTGTCTAAGCCACCAGACTATGGTGTTTTGTTACAGTAGCCCAAGTTCACTAAGACAACTGGCAAATACCAAGGATGCTGCCAAGAAACTGTTGACAATGCCTAGGAAATGAAGCAAGTAGACTTTCATACCTGCTGCTAAGAGTGTAAATGTGTCATTATCTTCTAAAGCTGAGCATATGGTTACCTCATAACCCACCATTCACCCCCTTCAGGAATTCCATATATATGTCAATCCAGGAATTATATATATATATATATATATATATATATATATATATATATATGTCTCCATTAAAATGTGCAACCAGTATACAAAATTGCATACATATGTGGATTGAGAGACATATATAAGAATAAGGATCACCACATTATGATAAATAGGAAAAAATCCAAATATCTGTCAATTGTGTGTGTGTGTCTGTATAATACATTAAGTAAAGTATAGCATAGTAATAAAATAGAACAATAGAATGAACAAACTACAGTACATGCAACAGTGTCGAATCTCACAAACACAAGGTTCAGGAAAGAGGGTAGATGCAAAAACATATATATTAGGAATATAGTATTTAGGTGTGCAAGTCTAGGTGGTGAAATTATGAAAGAAAATATGAAAAGGAGGTCTTGACAATTACCTACTTTTTGACTTAGAAGCTATCACACAACCATGATTTATGTGATAATTCATGAAACTATGTATTTTGATTTTTTTAAGTTGAGATAATTCATATACCATAACATTTACCATTTAGCCTATTATACAGGTATCACGAAGACATTCTCCATTTGCATAAGCTTACATCAGACCAGAATAACCCACTGATAGTTAACAGCCTAATATTAATAAACAATATAATAAGCACCCTGTTATTTACACTGTTAACCCAACACAGCCATGCTCTAAGGAAAGATTACAAAAAGTAAAAGGAATTCAGCCAATCTTACCCCGCCTGTTTACCAAAAACATCACCTGTAGCATTACCAGTATTAAAGGCACTGCCTTCCCAGTGATATATGTTCAATGGCCGTGGTATCCTGGCTGTGCAAAGGTAGCATAATCACTTGTTCCCTAGATAGGGACTTGTATGAATGGCCACACAAGGGTTCAGCTGTCTCTTACTTTTAATCAGTGAAATTGACCTATCCATGAAGAAGCGGATATAAACAAATAAGACAAGAAGACCCTATGGAGCTTTAATTCATTAATGCGAATAAAAACTCAAACAAGCCTCGAGGCCCTAGCCTACTATCCCTGCATTAAAAAATGTGGTTGGGGTGACCTCGGAGCATAATTCAACCTCCGTAGGGAGGGGACTTTGTAAGAGGAGAGCGATAGAAAGGGCCAGGGTTGGAGCAATAATATAAAGGGTAATAGTAGATATTGAGAGCGGTAAAGGTTCTTTGGTGAAAAGTTTTATTGCGTCAATGAATGGTTGAAGCAGGCCATAGGGACCTACAATGTTGGGTCCTTTGTGTGGTTGTATATAGCCTAAAATTTTTCATTTGATGAGTGCAAGGAACGCTATAATGGTAAGAATGGGGATAAGGAGAAGGTTAATTATAGGCATATTGTTAAGAAGAGGAGTTGAAATTCTGATTATAAAGTTTTAGGTTTTATGCAATTGCTGGGCTCTGCCATCTTAACAAACTTAGCACTTACACTAGCATTTTTGCATATGACATATCTCAATGCCTGTCTTAATTTCCAGCATCCCACCCCAAACATATGAAATATGTCTGACAAAAGAATTACTTTGATAGAGTAAACAATAGAGGTTAAAATGCTCTTATTTCTAGGATTTGAAATAATTCCTAGGTTCTATAGGAATTGAACCTATCCCTGAGAATCCAGAATTCTCTGTGCTACCTATTACACCACGTCCTAGAGCAAGGTCAGCTAAATAAGCTATCGGGCCCATACCTCACAAATGTAGGTTACACCCTTCCCGTACTAATTAATCCCTTAGCTCAACTTAGTATTTCTCTTACTATTTTCACAGGAACTCTTATCACAATGCTAGGCTCACACTGATTTCTCACCTGAACAGGCCTAGAAATAAACAAACTAGCCTTACTCCAATCTTAATTTAAAAAATAAATCCCTGCTCTACAGAAGCAGCCACCAAATATTTCCTTACACAAGCAAGCACATCTATAATTCTCATAATAGACATCCCTCCCAATAACCTGGCTTCCAGACAATGAACAATTATAAACTCTATCAATCAATTCTCATTCTTAATAATAAATAGTGGCCCTAGTAATAAAACTAGGAATAGCCCCCTTTCACTTCTGAGTCTCAGAGGTAACCCAAGGAATTCTCTCTAATGTCTGGTATACTTCTCCTGATATGACAAAAACTAGCCCCTATCTCGATTATGTTTCAAATTTTCCCATCCACAAACATGAACATCCCCTTATCTATCAGAATCCTATCCATTAGAGTGGGCAGTTGAGGGAGACTTAATGAAACACAACTGTGTAAAATCCTGGCCTACTCCTCAATCACTCGCAGAGGTTGAATAACAGCAGTACTAATTTATAACCCAAATATTACCACCCTAAACCTGATTATTTACCTTATCTTAACAACAACCGCATTTCTAGCACTCAACCTGAGTGTAAGCACCACAACCCTGTCACTATCTCATACCTGAAACAAATGAGCATGGTTGACACCTATAATTCCACTAATTCTACTATCCCTAGGAGGTTTACCCCCATTAACAGGGTTCCTGCCTAAATGAATCATCATCCAAGAACTTACAAAAAACAATAGCCTTATTACCCCTATATAAATTACAAAATTCAGTGATTTTTATATATATTCTCATCTTGTGCATCTATTACCACAGTCTAATCCCAGAATGTTTCTGTCACCTCAAAAACAAATTCCATATCTGTGAGCCCTTATTCCCAATTCTCCCTTTCCCACATTACCTGACAATCAGTAATGCGCTTTCTGTCTTTGTAGATTTCCCTATTCTAGATATTTAATAGAGACGAAATTATCTACTTCTCTGCAGAATTCACAGAAAAATAAGGAACTTATATAATATGTAACTTTTTATGTCTGGCTTCTTTCACTTAGCTAATGTTTTCAAGATTGTCAATGTTGTAGGGTGTTCTAGTACTTTAATACTATGTATTGTTGAATAATATATAGATATATGGATATATTTATATGGTATAGATATGTCATATTTTGTTTGTACATTCATCAGTTGATAAAATGAACTATTTCCACTTTTCAGCTATTATGAATAGGTCTGCTGTGCACATTCATGTATAAGTTTTTGTGTGACAAATAGTTTCAATTATCTTGTGTAGGTATCAAGGAGTAAGATTACTGGGTTATATTTTTTAACTTCTTCAGATATCACCAAACTATTTTCCACACTGATTGCATCATTTACATTCTTACCAGCAATGCATGAGGTTTCCAGTTTCTCCATATTGTCACAAAGATTTGTTAATATCCATATTTTTTATTGTAGCCACCCTAGTGGTGATAAAGTGGTGTTTTGTGGTTTTAAGTTGGATTTCTCTAATGACTAATAATGTTGGGAATCTTTTCATGTGCTTGTTAGCCATTTGTATATCTTCTTCGGAGATCTGTGTAATGAATTCTTAAAATTTTATGTTGCACCTGTGTCCATTTTCAATACAAGTTTAACTTTCTCACACCAGAAGCAGCACTCATTTACCCTTGACACAGTGTCCAGTCTAGAGCACACCCAGATTACTCAAGCTGGTGGCCAGAGATGAGAACTTAGGGACGCCTTTTCTATCTGGGAGACTGGGATTCCCTCTTTCCTGCCACTTCCTTTAAATGCACTATTCAAACATTTGCCCAAAAACTTAAAGTGATCCACACCCTATTTCCTTATATATACCTTCATGAGCTCATTCTCTTTCTGCCTGACTCTTCATTCCTGCCTACATGATACAGGGATAAAGGACCACCCTTCTGACTCATTGCACCCTCCTTGACCAGAATCTGTAAGTAAAAACCTTTGAACTTGTTCCCTATTGTGGTGGTGTATTAAATTTGTGCTTTCTACCTAAAGCACCAAGGGTTGCTCCATGTTGAGCTTTCCCTGGGACACCAGAAGAGAACACAAGGTCAGGTTCCTAGCCCCAGAGCCTTAGTCAGAGAATCATAAACTTGATACATTGCAGAAGAGCCACAAGGGCATCTGCCAGTATAAACACGTTTCCCATGTGAGAGACAATCCCCTAGTCACAGGTTGGACAACAAGGCTTCAGGTCACCTGCCCGGTAAAAGAAGTATCACATGAAAAGCACAGAGTAAACACCCACATCTAGTTCTTCATTGTATTGTGTTAGGGGCGGGTTGCTAGCTTCTCTAGTACTAGAACCTCAGTTTAGCTGGGAGCTCCAAAAACACACTGTCTACTCAAATACTTTGGCCATTTTTCATGGACTTATTTTTAAATTGTTGAGTTGTAAGTGTTCTTTATATATTGTGGATACTAGACCCTTATCAGACAGATGATTTGCAAACACTTTCTGCCATTCTGTGGGTTGTCTTTTCGCTTCCTTAATCGTGTCCTTTGATGTACAATTTGTTTTTATTTTTATGATGTATGATTTCTTTATGTTTTGCCCTTGGTTATATCTAAGAAACTCTTGCCAATTGCAAGGTCAAGAAGATTTATACTGTTCTCTTCTAGAGTTTTTCTTGAGATTCTTGCATGTGTATACTTTTTTGAAATCAAATTTGAGAAATATTTGCCCATATTTCTTCATATGTTCTTTCTGGCCATTTTACTTTTCCTCCTTCTTCTGGGCCTCCCATGAGTGGTTGTTGGTGTACTTCATAGTTCCCACAGATCTCTGAAGTCTGTTCATTTTCCTTCATTTATTTTTCTTTCTGTTTCTCATACTAGAGAATTGTATGATCTTTAAATGTATTGCTTCTTTCTTCTGCATGCTGGAATCTGCTTTTGAGACCCTCTAGTAATCTTTTTAAAATTTCAGTTATTGTATTTTTCATCTGCATAATTTCAGTTTAGTTCTTTTTTATAATTTCAATATCTTTGTTGATATTCTGTATTTGGTGAGATCTAATTTTTATGCTTTCTAAATTTTTATGCTTTCAGCTCTTAAAAATGACAGTAAAGGAAACAAAATTTATAAATACCATAGATATTTTAGTAAAAGCAAAAAGAATATTTATTGGTTAAAAACACAAAAACACTTACTGTATACAAAACATACACCTAATGTAAAATGAAGTTGAAAGTAGAGTGGTGAACTAAGTCATATTTTTTTAAATGTCAGCAAAATCAAATTCTGATTAAGAAAATTAATATTTGAAAAAGCTGAAGCCAAGGAAATATCATTAAGTGTTACTGGGAGCTCTTATTATGCTTATAAAGAATATGATAAGAATATGATAGCATAACTGCCACGAATCCTCTTTACCAAATCACATAATATTTAAATATATAAAGAAAAAATTCCTCTGAGTAGAAAACAATACTAGGGAGAGATTTAAACATAATTGTCCCTGTCATTAGCAAATCAAATACATCAAAAACTTAAGTGTATAAGGTATAAATAATAAGGCTAGTCTAGAAACACATAAAAATCTATACCCTATCAAAAACATCTTTCCAAGCTCCATGAAATATTTATAAAAATTGATCATTAAAAGAATCCTAAAAAAATCAATACATTAACATCACCTGAATTGATTATGTTCTCTTTTCAAAAAGCAATGGAAATCATTATGGCCTAAGTAGAAACCAAACTGAAACTTATTTACCTGACGGAAAATTAAAATCTGTCTCAGATGCAACTGTTAATAAGAAGAGATAAAAGAACGGTTTGATTGTGTAATATATTTGAGGATTGGTGACAAAGAGTTATCTCTTATGAGATGTCACCAAAGATGTATGCACGTGAAGATTTGTCACTTTACTTATTTTGCCAGTAGATATAAGGATAATTTAATTATGTATTTAATTCAATTAAAAATGGCAAAAGAATAACAAACCTATGGACTACATTAAAAACTGACTAATAAAGATCAAATGGGAAATTTGACAAATTATAGCGCACGGGCATATATTAAAACTGATTATGAGACCCATGCACTTCAACGGTAATAAAAGAGATAAGCTACCAGCTAGTTCAATAAAGTAAAGAAAATATGAAAATCACGAAGAGAAACGAGATAAGGAAAAGCTTTACAACTACTGGCCAGATTTTGAAACTATAAAAAGTTATTTGTACTAATGAAGGCTAATCAATTTGAAAACCTAGGTAAAATTAATGATTTTCTAGGGAAATGTCAATAAAAAATTGAGGCAACAGATAACAGAAATCATGGAGTAATAACTATAGCAGACATTCAGAAATCCAAAAGCAAAGATGATTTCAAAGGAAATTATTTCAGATCTTCTAGAAAAATATTTACATGTGATTTGGCCAGGCAAGGTGGCTCATGCCTGTTATCCCAGCACTTTGGGAGGCCGAGGTGGGTGGATCACTTGAGGCCAGCAGTTCAAGACCAGCCTGGCCAATATGGTGAAACCCAGTCTCTACTAAAAATACAAAAATTAGTTGGGCGTGTTGGTATGCACCTGTAGTCCCAGCTACTTGGGAGGCTGAGGCATGAGAATCACTTGAACCCAGGAGGTGGAGGTTGCAGTGAACCCAGATTGTGCCACTGCACTCCAGCCTGGGGAACAGGGTGAGACTCTGTCTCAAAAAAAAAAAAAAAAAAAAAAAGGATATTTACATGCGATTTAAGCAATTCTATACCATTGTTCTCCTTTTTCAATTATGATACCTGCCTTACTATGTCAAAAAACTGGAATACAGCAAAGAAAATATAATTTTGACAGATGTTACTTATACAGATTGATATAAAATTATGAAATAAATGTTACCAATCCCAGGTACGTCAATGAAGTTCACTCTAGTGGGAATTTGCGTCTTAAACAAAGACATAGAATGGAAAGTGGTTATGAAGTGAACATGGCTGAAGCAACTGAGAGAAATGCCTGGAAACATGATGACCTTACTCCTGATATGGCCGTTCACAAAGCAAACCTACATCATATTCTTCACGGATTCTGGTTGTTCTGCTTTTCTCTTTAATTCTGAGAGCTCCCTGGTATCCTTCCAGTGTGTCTTTTTTTTTCTTGCTTAGGTTATTAAGGTTAGTTTCTGTTGCTAAACAACCAAAGAATACCAACTTAAGCAACATAAGTTGGTGCTTTTCTTAGTTCTGGCTGCTATAACAATGTATCCTCAACTGGGTTGCTTAAAAAACAGACATTTATTTCTCAAACGTCTCGAGGCTGGGAAGTCCAAAATCAAGGGGCCAACAAGGCAAGTTTCTTTCTGAGGCCTCCTGGCTTGGAGGTGGATGCAACCTCCATTTGTCCTTACATGACCTCTTTTTTGTGTGCACTCAAGCAACCTCGCTGGTGTCTCTTCTTTGTTTATTTATTTTTGAGATGGAGTCTTGCTCTGCTGCCCAGGCTGGAGTGCAGTGGCGCAATCTCGGCTCACTGCAACCTCTGCCTCCTGGGTTCAAGAGACTCTCCTGCCTCAGCCTCCCAAATAGCTGGGATTACAGGCGTGCACTACCACACTCAGCTCATTTTTGTATTTTTAGTAGAGATGGGGTTTCATCATGTTGACAAGGCTGGTCTCGAACTCCCGACCTCAGACGATCCACCCACCTTGGCCTCCCAAAGTTCTGGGATTACAGACTAGCCACCGTGCCTGGTCTGGTTTCTCTTCTTATAAGTGCACTAATCCCATCATGAGTGTTCGACCTTCATAACCTCATTTAATATTAATTAATCTCCTAAAGGCCTCATATCAAATACCATCCCATTGAGGTTAGGGCCTCAACATTTGAATTTTGGGTATACACAAACTTTCGGTTCATAATACTACCGTTACAAGAACCTACCATTTTTGCCATTATTAGTTCATAGATAATATGCGTGGGAAATATATTATGAATTGGCTGAGAATACAAGAGAATAAGAATGCAACTTCAGATGCAGATGGCGACCTGGGAATGCAGACAAGGAATGTGTTAGAAAAATGTATCCCTTCAGGTTTCCAATAATTCTTCCACGTCTTGTTTACAGATACTTTTGCATATTGCCTGTTATTCAGGATTAATCATAATCAATCACAAGTTAAGTTTTTCAGAAAAAAAATTATTAAAATAACAAAAAAATTTTTTGATTTTTTTTCTATTTTTTGAGATGGTCTCACTCTTTCACCCAGGCCGAAGTGCGGTGGCATCATCACGGGTCACTGCAACCTTAACCTCGTAGGCTCAAGTGATCCTCCCACCTCAGTTTCCCAAGAGTCTGGGACTTCAGGCATATGCCACCACACCCAGCTATTTTTAAAATTCTTTTGTAGATACAACGTCTCACTACATTGTGCAGGGTGGTCTCAAACTCCTGAGCTCAAGTGATTCTCCAGCCTCAGCCTCCCAAAGTGCTGGGATTATAGGTATGAGCTACCATGCCCAGTCAAAATATTATATTGATAGATTTTCAGAAGGTGTAATGGTTAATATTGAGTGTCAACTTGATTGGATTGAAGGATACAAAGTATTGTTCCTGGATATGTCTGTGAAGATATTGCCAAAGGAGATTATCATTTGAGTCATTGGACTGGGAGAGGCAGATCCACCCTCAATCTGGGTGGGCACCATCTTATCAGCTATCAGTATGGCTAGAATAAAGCAGGCAGAAGAAAGTGGAATGAGGGAGACTTATTGAGTCTTCATCTTTCTCCTGTGCTGTGTGCTTCCTGCCCTCGAACATCAGACCCAAGTTCTTCAGCTTTTGGACTCTTGAACTTACACCAGTGGTTTGCCAGGGGCTCTCAGGCCTTTGGCCACAGACTAAAGCCTGCACTGTTGGCTTTCTTACTTTTGAAGTTTTGGAACTTGTACTGACCCACAACTTCCTTGCTCCTCAACTTGCAGATGGCCTCTTGTGAGACTTTACCTTGTGATCCTGTGAGTTAATTCTCCTTAATAAATGCCCTTTCATGCATACATATATACTACTAGTTCCATTCCTCTAGAAAACCCCTAATACAGAAGGCATTACGTGCTTTGAGAACAGACTGTAAGAGCAGAACAATAAAAATACCTTAAAAATAAAACTCATGAAAGGTTATCACTGAATTAGCAAAGTTATTAAAATTGCTTTTAAAATAAATCAGGAAGGATCACAGTAAATATTTACTTGGCAAATTTTGCATTCATTTGGTCTAGTAGACTCCAATAAGCACAATTCCACTTTACTTTGACTTTCCTAGTGAACATTCTATGGTGAGACATTCTGAGGAGGTGATATGTTATTCCTCACAAATCAATGTATAGGACCTTACTTTTGCTGCAGATGCAAATGTGTAAAGTACTGAACTGTACAAATCTCGAAACACATTAAAATACATGTCACAATACTGTTCATTATTAATCTGCTCATGGAAACAAATTTCAGGAAGTAGAGGGTATTTAATGTCAAATTAAAGCAGACTTGTGATAGAACTCGACACTATAATCACATTAATATCAAAAATGATAATAATTGATGTCAGTGTGCCTGAAAAATAGTAATGATTTCTCAGCTAAAGAAAGAAGGAAATCTATTCATTTAAATGGCATTAAATCTGTCCAGGTATATAAGTAGCACATTCAAACCCATATATAATTCTATCCCATGTCTGTACACCAGTGTTACATTACAGGCCGAAAAGGAAAACTCTTTTTGTCCAGAAAATGTGCAGTTTAACAGAGAACTTTGTAGTGATGGTAGAACAAAGTACTGATAAAAGCATAGCATTCTCAAGAACAATATAGAGAGATAGAAATAGAGATAGAGACACATGTCTATGTGTATGTATATATATATAGCGAGAGGAGCGAGAGAGAGAGAGAGAGAGAGAGAGGGAGATTGGTTCCGGTCTGTGTCAAATCATGAAATTGAGGCTTAAGTCCTTTCTTTTGCTACCCTCTTTAGTCTACTCCAGTCTAATTGTGGCCATGATGGAAAGAAGTCACGTCTCTGCACCTGCCCAGGCAAGCCAAGTGTCTCAGTGCGCCTGGTAGGAAATTCTTAGGTCACGCCCTCTCTATGCCTGCACAGTTCTTGGGTCCCGGGAGCTCTGTTTCTTGGGAAGAATCCCATGTGATAATCTGGAGGCAGATCTTTCCCTTACATGTAAAAAATAGTAAGGAACTTATAGATTCCTTAATCTGTAAGTTAAGATCAACTTCTCACATGAGACTTTTTTTTCTTTTTAGTCACCTTTTAAGTTGCTAAAATTGGTCAGTTTTCATTCTAATAATGTGCCTATTAGAAAATGTATTTTTTGGTAGTATCAGAAAGCTACAAAAATCCACCAGTTTTTCTTAAATTTGTACATTTTTCTACAAAATAAATTCCTCTAGAAAATTTTGATTACAAAAGGATCTTGGAATTTCACTTTTTGAAGAACATTTGATGGAGTATATCAGATTCAGAGATACTGTATCATATAATAAATAGAATAAAATATGGAACATTTTATTCAAAATTGTAAATGTTAACAGAGGAAAACCATGTAGAGTCACCTGTGCCCTACATATAGAGACAAGGCACATTATGCATGTGCCAAACAGGATTTCTGTGATCTAGAAATTTCTGAAAGCAAATTTTAAAATTTTTGAGAGCACTAGAAATTTTTCTCCTAATGGATACCTATTTGGCAGATGCCCACTTGCAGTCTCCCGAAACATTTGCATTTTTCCACACTTAAGATGCTTGCAAGACACAAATATGAAAATAGACTATTTCTGATTCAAAAGACTGCCAACCAGTGCTTGGTATTATACATTTCAATGCTTGGTCATTTCATGTTGCCAAAGTAATTAAAACCAATTCTTTGAAATTGAATTGCTCATTTGATGTGTCTTACATTAATTGCAGAACCACCTACCGCACTGAAAATGCTCGTCCAACAGAGGCTATCTTCCCCCCAAAAATCCTAGTTCAAAATGATTATTTCTATCTGAGGTTACAGAAAAAGCTTCTACAATAGGCACATATCAATTCTGCACAGTTCAGCTCGCCCTTCTATGATTGATGCATAATAGATACTACTGTAGCTGTTCCAAATATTCTTGTTCCTCTTCATCACTCTCTATCATACCATGACTCAAAAGACAATGAGCACATTGCTGCTTTTGAGATGCTTTGATCTACTGCAGCATCTAGAGGCAGAACTGAAAAGAAAGGAAGAATGATGGAAAAGGATTTCTGAAAACCAGCCTGGCCAGTATTTATTTCTACGCAAAGCATAAAACCACTACCAAGCCAAAGATCAGAATGAATGTAGATCAATTAGTGCAAGAAAGGAGCCAGTGTTTGATGGGCTTCTATGAATCATATTACAGCAATATCTGTAATTTGGAAGTTGAAGAATTATCAAAGCTGATATTACAATTAAAAGCTCAACTTTTATGTTTTATTGGAACTAAATGTGTTTGATGGGAACTAAAAAGATAAATATTATATTTTATTGATGTCTTTTGGATCTGAAATATCAGTATGAATTAAAGTGGAGTAAAACGCATTAGGACCAAATAAACCATGTCCTTTCTTCCCATTAAAAGCTCCACAAATATAATTCCTCTTTGTGCTGAAGCTTTTTACACTGTCTATGTATTTGCAATGGTATATTTAGAAATATAATGCCTTGGAAAGTGATTTTATAATGCATGTTCATTATTTTTTCTACCATGGTAAGGAGTGGAAAGGAGAAGATTTCATCTTATTACTTGCTAACAAAATATTGTTCACTTGCTCCACGAGATTCTTTACTATATAAATATTAGGGGATTTTTATGTTTGTTTATGTGGTTTTTGTTTGTTTGTTTTTGAGACAGCCTCTTGCTAAGTTTCCTAGGCTGAACTTACTCCTGGGCTGGGCTCCAGTGATCCTCCTGCCTCAGCCTCCTAAGTAGCTGAGACTACAGGCATGACCACCATGCCCAGCTAATCTTAGTTATTTTATGTTTGAATTTGCAGAAAGACTACAGCATGTAAAAAGATAAATGTATTGATTTTAGAATTAAAGACATATTAAAACATATTTGCATTTTCAACTGATAGCAAAGGTTTTATGAGAGCATCAGATCACTAATTATTATCAAGATTGGTTTAAACTGTTATATTTTTATTTTAAGGATTTCTTATACTCCACTATAGGTAAAATGTTATATTATTTTTAAGTGATTGATGTAGATGTTTATACCATACATCAGTAACTTATCACAGTAAACTTTCAAATGTCATTTCACGTATAGTGTAAGGGCCTTACAACAGTATTTTTCTGTCTTCTCCCTCTTTTCCTATATGCTGTTTTTTGTATACTTTTGCATCTGTGTATGTCAAAACTCCACAATACATTGCTCATATTTCTACATTATTATCTTTTAAAGCAATTCAAAAGATGGAAACACGTCTTTTATATTTTACCATTATTTTTACCCTTCCAGGCACAATGTTTCTTTGGATAGTTTCTAATTTTCAATCTGATGTCATATTCCTCTGTCTAAAGAATAAAGAGCTTCTTTAATAAACAAAGGGCTAATGCCAATAAATCCTCTAAGCCTTTATTTATTTGCCTAATCAACTTTTTATTTCATATTAACTTTTTAAAGATTTTTTTGCTTAGTATAAAAGTCATGTTGAAAGATTTCTTGCATTACTTTAAAGATATCACTAATTTTTGGAGGAGTTACAGAGTTTCTAAGAAGTCTAATGAAATTATTATCTTTGTTTCTCTCTTTGTAATATTTATATTTTTTCTGGTTGCTTTCTATATTTTTCTGTTTATCATTCATTTTTAGCTGGTAGATGATGATGTGTATAGGTGTGTTTTCAGAAATTTACCCTGCTTAGGGCTCTTTGAGCTTCATAGATCTATGGCTTATATTTTTTCCATTAATTTTGAAAAATTTCAAAAAACAATCTTTGCCTTTTCCGGTGTCTAGAAAAAAAAGAAAAAATTGTCTGGCTGTTTTCTCTGCATATTTTTATTCTGTTCCATTCTCTGTCTTCTTCTTCTTTTGGGACTCCAGTTTCGTATATGTTAGACCATTTGATATTGTCCTGAAGCTCCTGGGAGCTCAGTATGTTTTGGGTTTGTTTTTACAGTTTTTATCTTTGAGCTTCAGTCTGGATCATTTCTACTGACCCATGTTCAAGTTTATTTATTATTTTCTCAGCTACGCTTAGCCGGCTGATGAGCCCATTGCAGGACTTTTTCACCTCTGATATCCTACATTTTATTTTTAATGTCTTCATTGGACTTTTTAGAAATGATTTCTTCTTATCTGCTAAAATTCCCGTTCTTCTCATGCGTGTTTACTTTTCCACAAGCTTCTTGTGAATTATAGTTATTTAAAATTCTCTATCAGATAATTTCAACATCTCAGTCACTTCAAAACTGGACCTTTTGATTACTTTATCTCCTCATGATGGATTGTTTTCCTTGTTTTTTAATCTGTCTGATAAATAGCTTTATTTATTTATTTATTTATTTATTTATTTATTTATTCATTCATTCATTCATTCATTCTAAGAGACTGGGTCTCATTCTGTCATCTAGACAGGAGTGCAGTGGCACAATGATGACTTGCTGCAGCCTCCAACTCCTGGGCTCAAGCGATCCTCCCAACTCAGCCTCCCGAAGTGCTTGGATTACAGGTGCATGCCACCATAGCACCTGGCCCTGGTAGATTTTTATTGAATGCTGGATATCATACATAGAACAGCAGAGGCTGAAGTAAATAGTATTTATGTGTACAAATGAGCATATACCTCTTCTTTAGTCATGGTTTTAGTGCGTGGGTTTGAGATATTTTAATCAGAAGCTTACGTGTTTGTTTCTGTTCTCATGCTCTTTAGTTTACCAGACTTCAAATCTTCGAGCAATTGGCTATTGTTATCTTGAGCTTTGAGTACAGACTAAGGTACTAGAGGTTTTTTTCTGTGCTCATGCTCCACCCTCATGTTCAGCAACACCTGCATGTCTAAGCTAAAAAACTAAGTCTCTCTTCACTTTCTATCCCCACAAGGTGCTAGATTTAGGGTGGGAGCAGCAATGGAGGGAGTTCTGTGGTCTCCTTCTTGGCCCTCGGGGCTGGGTCTCCTTCTGGCCTATGTGTGTGACTGGCCCTCGGGGGTAGGTCGGTCTCCTTCTGGCCTGTGTGTGTGACTGGCCCTCGGGGCTGGGTCTCCTTCTGGCCTATGTGTGTGACTGGCCCTCGGGGGTGGTACTTTACCACTCCCAGGTATCCTCACTGTGGCATTGGTCTTAAGGAGGAGAGAGTTCTCTGACCTAACCCAGCATTAATAGATCTCTTCTGGGTATTGATTTAGGATCCCAGACAAGACAATTTTCTACTCTTTCTAAGGATTGGGAGTTATAGTTTCTATCCTGTTAAGAATTGAATTTTGTCTTCCTCAGAATTAGTATGTCAAAGCCCTAACCCTCAGTACTTCAGAATGCTGCTGTATTTGCAGACAGAGCCTTTGAAGAGGACATTAACTTAAAATGAGGTTGTTAGGATGGGCCTTAATGCAATCTGACAGGTGTCCTTATAAGGAAATGAAATTTGTACTCATAGAGACCCCAGGGATGTGCACCTGGGCAGATGTGGCCATGTGAGAACACAGAAGGTGGCTGTTTTCAGGCCAAGGAGAGAGACCTCAGAAGAAATCAAACCTGCCAATTGATCTTGGACCTCCTCCAGAGCTCTGAAAGCATAAATTTCTGTCATTTAAGCCACCCAGTCTCTAGTAGTTTGTTACGACAACCTTAGCAAACCAGTACATTCCCTTTGTCCCCGCCTTCCCTAGCAGCAATAAACCTTTGTCTGTGTCCTGAGATACAAGAGGTTTACCTACCCTTCTACAGGCAGATGGATTTTGTTTCTACTCTTCCCCAGAGGACATGGATTTTCAGCTGAGCTCCCGGTATATGGACAAGGAGCTGAACTGCTGCCCCTATTCCAGTGATTTAATTAAGTCTTCTACATCGCAGCAGAGACCATCCAAGTGATAGTACTCCAGGCTTGTCCCCCACGACCAGCCAGTTGCCTTCGTTGCCGTCAAAGGGAAATCTCCAGTTTCTTGTTCTGCCTCCAGACTTCTTCGTGAGAAGAAGTGATAGGAGCCTATGGAAAAATAATTGTGAATGCAGCTTTTGCCTGAGGCTTCCACCTTCCACCAATTGACATGCTAGCTCATGCTTGGCCTTTTGAAAAATGTTAAAGTTTTGCCTGATTTCTTCTTTTTTAAAACAACTTTGTTGGCTGGGTGTGGTGGCTCATGCCTGTAATCCGGCCACTTTGGGAGGCCGAGGCAGGTAGATCACCTGAGGTCAGGAGTTCCAGACCAGCCTGTCCAACGTAGTGGAACCCCATCTCTACTAAAAATACAAAAATTAGCAGGGCATGGTGGCAGTCGCCTGTAATCACTGCTACTCTGGAAGCTGAGGCAGGAGAATCGCTTGAACCCAGGAGGCGGAGGTTGCAGTGAGTGAAACTCCGTCTCAAAACAAAACAAAACAAAACAAAAAAACCCAAAACTTTATTGAGATATAATTCACATACCATACCAATTCACTTAAGTGTACAATTATTCAATGGTTTTTAATATATTCACAGATTTATGTATAATCATCACTATAGTCAATGTTAGAACATCTTTTCATCTCAAAAACCTCATAGTTTTCAAGCTATCATCCTCACCCAAGCTGTCACCCCAGCCCAAGGCATCTACCAATCTACTTTGTCTCTACAGATTTCCTTGTTTTGGACTTTCATATAAATACAATTGTATAATAGGTGGTATGTTGTGACTGGCTTCTGGCACTTAGCATGCTATTTTTACGGTTCATCTGTGTTGTAGAACATATCAGTACTATATTCCTTTTTATGGCTGAGTAGTATTTCATTGTATTGCTATACAACCTTTTGTTTATCTGTTCATCAGTTGATGCACATTTAGTTTGTTTCCACCTTTTGGCTGTTACAAATAGTGTTTCTATAAATATCCTTATACAAGTTGCTATGTAGACATATGTTTTTATTTATTTGGGGTGAAATCTAGCAGTGGAATTGCTGAGTTATTTGATAACACCATATTTAATTATTTGAGAAACTGCTAGACTGTTTTCCAAAGCAGCTGCATGATCATACATTCTTACCAGTAGTGTATGAAGGTACTGATTTATCCAGTGTTGGTGTTTCTCACCAACATGTGATAGTATCAGACGTAGGATTCTAGCCATCCTAGTGGTTAGGACGTGGTAACTTGCGATATTTATTTGCATTTTCCTGATGACTAATTATGTCAAGAATCTTTTCATGTGCTTATTAGGCACTTGTATGCCTTCCTTACAAAAGTGTCTATTCAGATCCTTTGTCCATTTTTAATTTTTAAAAAATTTTTGAATTGTAAGAGTTTTTATGTAGTCTGGATGGAAGTCCTTTATCAGATATATGATTTGCAAATATTTTCTGCCATTCTGAGGGTTGTCTTTTTACTTTTTAGATGGTGTCCTTGGAAGCGCAAAAGTTTTTTTTTTAACTTTGTTGAAGTCTAATTTATCTATTTTTTGTTTTGTTGTTCATGTTTTTGGTACCATGCCTAAGAATCCATTGCCAAATGCAAGGTCCTAAAGATTTATTCTTATGTTTTCTTGGTTAAGGAAATTTGTGCCTATCTTTATAAGATATATTAAGCTGTACTTTTCTTATGATGTCTTTGTCTAATTTTGGTATCAACGTAATAGAAGTCTCATAAAAAGAGTTGGGAAATATTCCCTTCTCTTCCATTTTTTTGAAAGGGTCCATAAATAATTGGTTTTAATTATTCTTTAAATATAATATTGGGTAAGATTTAGTGGTGAAGCCCTCTAGGCCTGGACTTTTCTTTATGGGTAATTTATTATTATCATTATTACTCCTTCGTTCTAGCCACTTATGACATGTCTAGTCAGATTGTCTATTTTTGTCTGGAGTCAGTTTTAGTCATTTATACATTTTCAGGAATTAGGCCATTTTTTCCTAAGCTGCCTGATTTGTTGGCATACAATTGTATATAGTATTCATTTAAAATCCTTTTTATTCCTGTAGGGTCCATAGTAATGTTCCTTTTTAAATTTCTGATTCAGGTGACTTGAGTCCTCTCTCTTTTCTGTGGTAAATCTAGCTAAAGACTTGCTAATTTTGTTATTCTTTTTAAAGAACCAGCTTTTGGTTTCATTGAATTTTCTCTATTATTTTCCTATCCATTAATTCATTAATTTTTTTCTAATATTCATTATATTCTCCATTCTGCTTGCTTTATGTTTAGTTTGCACTTCCTTTTCCAGCATCAAAAGGTAGAAGTTTAGGTTATTGATTTAAGATATTTTCTTCCTTTACGTGGTAGACATTTACTGCAAGAAAATGGCCTCTAGGCACTGCTTCAATTGCATCTAATAAGTTTTGATATGGTGTGTGTTCATTTTCATTTATCGCAAAGTATTTCCTGATTTTTCTTTTGATTTCTTCTTTGACCCACTGATGATTCAGGAGTGTGTTTAATTTCCACGTATTTATGAGTTACCAATTTTTTGAATGCTATTGATTTCTAATTTCATTTCATTGTAGTCAGAGAACATATTTTGCATTATTTCTATCCTTTTAAAGTTATTGAGGCTTGTTTTATGGCTTAGCAATGTTATTGGGGTTCCCTTTTAAATACTGAGTAATTTTTCTCTTACTGCCCACAAGATGTTTTCCTTGTCTTCACCTTTCAACGTTTTTACTATGATTTGTACATTGGTGGTTCTTTCTGAGTTTATCCTATGTAAAATGCATTGAGCTTTCCGGATGGGTACAATACTGTTTTTCAGTAAATTTGGGAAGCTTTCAACTGTTGATTTTTTGCCTACTCTTTTTCTGTTCCTTTCTCTCCTTTCCTTTGGTACTCCCATTACACATATATTGTTATGCTTAATGATGTCCCACATTTCTCTGAAGCATTTGTCACTTTTCTTCATACTTTATATTCATTCTTTTTATTTATGTTTTTCAGCTTACATAATTTTTATTGATCTGTCTTCTACTTCCTTATTGTTTCTTCTGTGAGATCAAATCTAATGTTGCGCCCTTCTTTGAGCCCTTCTGATAATTTTTTAAATTTTAGTAATTAGTTAGAATTTTCATTTGTTTTCTAAAATTTCTATCTCTATTGATATTGTATATTTGATTCAATGTTGTTCTTATTCTTTCTTTACTTCTTTATTTTTTGTTGCATTAGCTCTGTGAACATGCTTATAATGGCTACTTCAAAGTCTTTTTCTGAAAAACCTAACATCTGGTCTCTCTCACATGCAGTTTCTATTGCTTTATTTACTTTTCTTTTTAACTGTTCGGGTCATACTTTCCTTTTTTTTGGTATGCCTCACAATTTCTTTGTTGAAAATTTTATATAGTATATATAATTACAAATATGTTTAATGTATATCTTAATTAATTTATAAGACTACTCAGAAATTCTGAGTACTAGCCAACCCCAGGGAGAGCTTGTTATTATTTGCCTGAGTGGATTATTTCAGCAAAATCTATTTCTCTTCATCTCTGGTGTTAGCTTTTGATGTTTTTCCTCTGGGAGGTATAGCTTCAGGTGTGCCCATAGTCACCCTAGAATGACAGTGGTACTAGTAGGACTATTTTCATCTCTTTCACTGACCATTCTTAGCTATTAAACTCCACCAGTTGCCGGCAGATTGTTCTATTGTCTTTAACAATGCCCTGTGACATAAACTGTCCCATGAACTAACCCAATCAAATTGTAGCTTCTTTGACGGAATAGTTACTGAAGTGACTGATTTTTGCTCAGACCTCAGGCAGACTCCAGGAAGACTCTTTCCAGATTCCCTGGTTCTCTCCTTCAAACTTGCTGACCTACAGTTCAGACTGTATCTTTTTTATTTATTTATTTTTTTTAGAGCCAGGATCTCACTCTGTCACCTAATCTGGAGCACAAGGGCACAATCACAACTCACTGCAACCTCAAAATCTTGAGCTCAAGCAATCCTCCTGCCTCAGAATCCTGAGTAGCTCAGCCTATGGGTGTGCACCATCACACCTGGTTAATTTTCTAAAATTGTTTTTTGTAGAGATGGGGTCTCACTGGCTTTGAACTTCTGGACTCAAGCAGTCCTCCTGCCTGGGCCTCTCAAAGTGCCGGGATTACAGTACAGGCATGAGCCTAGCCTAGCCTTACTTTATAAGGAGATCTTGAATCTCTGAATCTCCTTTCAATTGCCTTTCACTCCAACTGCCATTATTCTTTTTTTTTTTGAGACAGAGTCTTGCTCTGTTGCCCAGGCTGGAGTGCAGTGGCGTGATCTCGGCTCACTGCGACCTCTGCCTCCCGGGTTCAAGCAATTCTCCTGCCTCAGCCTCTTGAGTAGCTGGGATTACAGGTGCCCGCCACCATGTTCAGGTAATTTTTTGTATTTTTAGTAGAGATGGGGTTTCGTCATGTTGGGCAGGCTGGTCTCAGACTCCTGACCTCGGGTGATCTGCCCGCCTCGGCCTCCCAAAGGGCTGAGATTACAGGTGTGAGCCACCGCGCCCAGCCACAACTGCCATTATTCTTGACAGTGCCTCTAGAATTGAATTTCTTCTCTGTTGCAAATGAAGTCAGTTCCTTAAAAATAAATCAGGTGGACCGAGCACGGTGGCTCACACCTGTAATCCCAGCACTTTGGGAGGCTGAGGAGGGTGGATCACCTGAGGTAAGGAGTTCGAGACCAGCCTGGCCAACATGGTGAAACCCCGTCTCTCCTAAAAATTCAATAATTAGCACGGCATGGTGGCACGCACCTATAATCCCAGTTAGTCTACTCCGGAGGCTGAAGCAGGAGAATCATTGGAATCTGGGAGGCGATGAGCCCAGAGCATACCGCTGCATTCCAGCCTGGGCGACAGAGCAAGACTCTGTCTCAATCAGTCAATCAGGTGTTAACTATTTTTTGGCCTGTTTTCACTCAGGCAAAATCTCTGAACTAAGGTTCTGGAATTATGGGCGGAGATGATGGCAGTCTCTGTGAGTGACATCCCTGCTCTAGGACCCCAGTACTCAGTGAGTGAGAGCAAGAGTGAGCATGGCCCCAGTATTTCAGCAGAACACACCCATGGTAGAGTCTCTGACCAAGGAGTGATGGTTAGGCAGACGGGTATCCCCACTCCTCCACTGCACTCAGGCAGAACTTTGCCTCAGTAGCAGGTGGTTGAGATCAGGAATGGAAAGCAAGGATGCCCTGCTCCTCCTGGGAGGAAAGCCCTCCAACTGCAAACTGGGAGGAAAGGCAGCCCTGTGTTCTTGGAGGCAGCAGCGTGGAGTCTGCCTCACTGAGATGACAGGGAGTCGGGAGGAACTGGTCTTGGCTCAAGTACTATAAATTCTTGCCTTTATTACTGAATTTTCAGAGGTGTTCTTGAATAGATGTTTGTTCATTTGCTCTTTGTCCTTGGGATGATCTCTAGAGGTTTTACACGGTTGTTATTTCTTGTAGTTTTCAGCCATCTCAGTAGGAACAGTGCAGCATGGTTCTTCATGCTGCCACGCTGGAAGTCTATCACCTACTTTCTTACCTACTTTTGTTACAGACCACAGGCTCTTGGGGCCTTATGTAATGGAAATTTACATGGGCCAAGCGGATTTCTCAGATAAGGCTTTATTTCAGGGCTTGTGCTTCAGTGCAAGGGAAACAGCAGAGGTACAAGGATCCTCTGGTTGGCTCCTTAAAAAGCCAGTAGGGGCCGGGCACAGTGGCTCACATCTGTAATCCCAGCACTTTGGGCGGCTGAGGCGGGCGGATCATGAGGTCAGAAGATTGAGACCAGCCCAATATGGGGAAACCCTGTCTCTACTAAACATACAAAAATTAGCTGTGCGTGGTGGCGCGTGCCTGTAATCCCATCTGCTCAGGAGGCTGAGGCAGGAGAATCGCTTGAACCTGGGAGGCAGAGGTTGCAGTCAGCGGAGATCATGCCACTGCGCTACAGCAGCCTGGTGATAGAGCGAGACTCTGTCAAGAAAAAAAAAAAAAAAAAAAAAAAAAAAAAAGCCACTAGGGATTTTTTTAATTAGGCAAAGTGAGGAATTGACTTTGCTAGGAAAACGGGAGCATAGGAGAGCCAGAGTGACATCTTTCTTTTTTTTTGAGATGGAATCTAGCTCTGTCGCCCAGGCTGGAGTGTGGAGTTCAGTGGCGTGATCTCAGCTCACTGCAACATCCACTTCCCGGGTTCAAGCGTTTCTCCTGCCTCAGCCTCCCGAGTAGCTGGGACTGCAGGCACGCGCCACCATGCCCAGATAATTTTTTGTATTTTTAGTAGAGACGGGGTTTCATCGTATTAGCCCGGATAGTTTCTATCTCTGGACCTCGTGATCCACCTGCCTTGGCCTGCCGAAGTGCTGGGATTACAGGCATGGGCCACCGCAGTGTCACGGCCGAGTGACACCTTTTTAAAAATCAACTCCATCTTAAAACTAGCAAGGCACATTCCTTGCCAGTCATGACCCACGGTCATATGATGTTTAAGACTGAGGAAGCAGCTTAATAATGCCTGCAAGGATAAACACCTGGGACAACTAAACACCCAGATGTCCCAATATTATTTAACAATATGCATTTTTTAAGTGATAATACTTATGCTTTGTGCTTATGCACTAAAATGCCAAGGATAACCTTCTTTAAATCAACAAAGTAATAAATTCTGTCATTCTGTGAGCCCACCCACATGCAGACATAATTTAGCTTAGCTTTTACATAGATAAGACCCCTATATAAGAAAAACTTAAAAACACAGATGTTGCATTCCTCCTCTTGCTTTCTGAGAACACCCTACTCTGTAACTGAGTAGCTTTCAATAAACTCTCTCTTCTCACTGCACTCTATAACTCGCCTTGCATTCCTTCCTGCAGAAGATCCAAACATCCTATCTTGGAGTCTGGATCAGGACCTCTTTTTCTGGTGACAACAACAGGGATAGGGTATGCAGGCTCTGCTAGGCAAAGCGGGTGAGGGGTAGGGCCTGCAGGTCGCTTATCTGGTTGTGATGGTTATCTTGAGTAATGGGCCACCTGGTGGTCTGGCCAATGGCAACAAGACTTTCAACCAGCGTTCCTTTCCTAGTTGGGGCATTACTCATTATTTCAGTCACGTTCCACTCCACATCTCCCACACTCATGCCAGGGCAATTGTTAAAGGGCATTTTGTTCCTGACTAGCTGCCTCCTCAATTACCTTCACGTTCCTGGAATTTGTGACGCAAAAAACAATCTACAGCCAATCAAGAGCTTATGTTATTTTAAGGTAAATTATTGGAAAACAACTTAGGAATGGCTTCTTTTTTCTTTAAAAATCTACTTGGAACTGCTGCTAATTGGAGTATATATTTAGGGAAACTGGAATCTGTGTTACTAGGTGGCTATCTCAAGCTTTGAGCTGGAATATACTCTATAACTAATTATATTTTCTGAATCTCATTATTTAAGGTTAACATTTTCTATGTCTATACAATATTACTGAGTATAAATATGTCCAGACCTTATTAAAGTAAAATATGGTTTTGATAACCTTTTGAATTTCTTGTGTATTCAGATGTAGACTATTAATTCAATCATTTATTTCACAAAAAAATTATTAAGCACTTCTATATATGATAATACGGTAGTTTTCAGGGATAGGGGACTAAATCCTGAGTCTTACCTTCCAGGAGATGTCAGTTTACTAGGAGACACATGCATGCAGACAGATAACTAAAGAAAGACTTAATAAAGGAGCTAGGAAAAGCTAAGTCTGAAGAATGGAAGAGAGTTTTAAAGGCAAGAAATATTGGGGAAGTCCACTGAAGTAGAAGCTAGAATAAACACTTTCTAGACAAGTTTCGTGTGTCCAAGGATTGGATACAAAGTATGCCGAAAATGAAACCAGAAACATAGGTCAAGGCACGTTAATAAAGGATGCTGTGTCTTGATAAGGAGTTACAACATGATAGGTGCTTTTGGATAGAGAATAATTGGTAACAAGGAGACCAATGTACAGGCTATCATATCAACCAACAATTATTTGAATTTGGACTAAAAATGTGGCTGTGTGGGTAGAAGATGGTGAAACCTACTTTTATAGTAGAAGTGGCTATTTTTTTGACTATTTGGCCATGGTGGTTTAGAGAAAGAGAACGTAAAACCAATGCAGGTTTCTGGCTTGCAAACCTAAGTAGATATTGTTATAATTAACTAAATTATTAATGCAAGGCAGAGAATCTCATCTTGGAAGGAAAATAATGAATTCAGAATTAAACATGTTAAATTTGAGTAACCTAGATATTCCAGTGAAGATTGTAATACACTGTAGGTGACATGGATCTGTGGTTCTAGGCCAATGTGAAAGTGTGAAAGTGACAACAGGCAGACCTGGATTTACATTCTGGTTTTCTTTCTTTCTTTCTTTCTTTCTTTCTTTCTTTCTTTCTTTCTTTCTTTCTTTCTCTCTTGCTTTCTTTCTTTCTTGCTTTCTTTCTTTCTTTTCTTTTCCTTCCTTTTCTTTTCTTTCTCTTTCTTGCTTTCTTGCTTGCTTGCTTTCTTGCTTGTTTGCTTTCTTGCTTTATCTTTCTTGCTTGCTTTCTCTTTCTTGCTTGCTTTTTCTTTTCTTTTCTTTCTTTTCTTTCTCTTTCTTGCTTGCTTGCTTGCTTTCTTGCTTGCTTGCTTTCTCTTTCTTTCTTGCTTGCTTGCTTGCTTGCTTTCTTCTTTCTCTTTCTTTCTTTCTTTCTTTCTTCTTTCTTTTTCTTTCTTCCTTTCTATTCTTTTTGACAGTCTCACTCTCTCACCCAGGCTGGAATGCAGTGGCATGATCTCAGCTCACTGCAACCTCTGCCTCCTGAGTTCAAGCAATTCTCCTGCCTCAGCCTTCCGAGTAGCTGGAATTACAGGCATGTGCCACCATGCCAGGCTAATTTTTGTATTTTCAGTAAAGACAGAGTTTCACCATGTTGGCCAGGCTGGTCTTGAACTACTGACCTCAGGTGACCTGCCTGCATTGGCCTCCCAAAGTGCTGGAATTACAGGCATGAGCCACTGCACCCGGCCTACATTCTGGTTTTCTTAAACAAGTTCTTTTAATTTCATTTTTAAAGTACAAGTAATATGAGCTACTTCACAGAGCTTTTAGTGGGCGATTAAATTAGAAGTGGACAGTGCTTCAATAAATGACAGCTATGATGCTATTTATTTTGTTTGTAATTGATATCTGATAATTGTTCACGTTTATAGGGTACAGGCTGGTGTTTCAATACATGTGTACAATGTATAGTGATCAAATCAGGGTAGTTAGGATGTCCGCCACTTGAAACCTTTATCATTTCTTTGTGATGATACTTTCAAGATCCTCTTTTCTACCTATCTTGAAACATAACAATATGTTGTTCTTAGCTATAGTCACCATACTATGTAATAGAACAGCGGTACTTATTCTCCCCATCTAAGTATTGATGCTATTTATTAATGAAGTCTGATTTGTATTAACAGAGATGAATTAAATCAACCAAAAAGAGTACATACAGGTTGAGTATCACTTATTTGAAATGCTGGGTACCAGAAATGTTTCAGATTTCAGGTTTTTTTCTGATTTGGGAATATTTGATTTATACTTACAAGTTGAGCATCTGTAATCTGGATATCAAAGTAAGGTTGAGCATCATGTCAACACTAAAAATGTTTCAGATTTGGGAGCATTTCCAATTTTGGATTTTCAGATCAGGAACACTCAACCTGTAGCGTGTCTGAAGTTAAATCCAAAGAAGTGCTTCTTGGTACAGTTTTGTGGTTTAACAGAATATTTCAACCTTAGGTCAAGCTTGATGCTTTAAGGTAGCAGACCAGGAGAAAATCTAAATAGAGTTTGAGATTTGTTTTGCCTTTTGCGCTTTTTGAGTGATTTTTTATGTATCATCTCATCACATTCTCAAAGCCATTCTTTGAATGAGGTATGTTCACCCCAATTTTATACAATTTATGACTTGCCTGCCTAAAGTCAATCACAAAGTGTAGTTATGGAACTGAACGCTTAAGTCTGGCTTCTGGCTTGTAGCCTACAACTCTGCCATATCAAACCTGCCACTCAGCGGGCTCCACATTCATCGTCCTATTCTGTAACTGATCTTAGACCTCAATAAAAAAGCTCTACGAAAGAGGGCCTTTGCAAGGCAGCTCTGACGTGTAACCTTTTTTGGCTCAAAAGCACATTAGTAGTTTGTTATTCCCATTTGAAAAACGCCTTCAAGAAGGAGACAAGAGATCAAAACCAACAAGTAAATTAAGGTGTTAGGTGCACGATTCAATTAAATAATTTGGAAATATAGGTGATCTTGTTTTTTTCAAAAGTCTGTGTTGGAATTCTAATGCTGTTATGACATTAAACCAATCAAATTGTAAAAAGGTTACTGTTGTCACCAAAAATTCAGCCCCCACACACTCAGTGCTGTCATAAATAATAGTTATCCTTATGGAAAGACTAACACATTTTGTTAGCTATAAGTCAATATGAAAAATAAAATTCAAAATGAAGCAAAAATATATGCTATAGACTTTTCTTCCTTCGACTCTTTCATCTCTTCAACAATCTAAATTTTTTCTTAGGTTTTTCTTGTTAATTGAAGAGTTAAAGCATATGAACAATATTTTGTTACCAAGTCCATGATGCATTTCTTGAAAACTTACTCCTCTAGTGACAATATTACTATCATGTGAACAATCAGTTTCTGCAAAATGAAATTTGTTTTTTACATGAGTTAATGGTGATATCTGCAGTTTTCCTCCTTTCAGGAACCTCAAAGCATTCGTAAAAGTATCACTTTGGCTATGATAAGAACACGTTCTCCTCAAGTTAGTTTCTATTTCTTATAGTCCATGAAACAATGTCCCATGACATGAGAAGATGGGAACTTAATTCTGTTCAGGTACGTAATTGCTGCAGCCCATGGAAATAACAGCAGTAGATCTTGAGTTCATCTAAAAAGAGCAATTATGCATTAAATGATCCAGTTTATACTGGACATCTGTAGCATATAGCTGTAATTAAGAACCAGTAAATGTGAAAATATTAAATATGAGGATAAGCATTCTCTGTCCCTTGTTTTTTTCCTATTCACTAAAAGAGAAAATGAATATCTTAGAATTAAGAGTAAATTATGAAAAGGTTTATTTGAAAGAAAATCTTGAATCTTCAAAGTTTTGAGATAAATAACCCTAAAGAAAACTGATTCTTGATAAAAACCTTTATGATAGGTCCAAATTGGAAGGAATGAGGAGAAAACATTTTATAATAATAAAGAGAAGAAATCGAAAAAGTAAATGGGGGAGAGAGGAAATTTCAGTTTAGCCATCATCCTTTGAGTAAAAGTTAAATGATCAAATATGATTCTAATATTCTGTACCTGTGCACTCCTAGGTAAAACAGTAAGGTATGCAAAAGATCCAGGAAAAACCCTCCGATATAATTCTCAAGATTATGTGCATTTTATGATAATATTGGTAAACTCCAAAAAAGTATAATTATATAGGTATAATTTCAGGTGCTCTGGCATCTGAACAGAAATGGAATTTAATCCAGTAAATGACTTTGGGGCACCTACTATCTTACCTGTACTGTTTTTACTGCTGGAAATAAAAAGATGAGTAATACCTGGTCCCTGTTCTGGATAAACTAAAAATCCAGGCAGTATTTTAGAGCACACCCAGAAACAAGCAAACAACAAAAAACACAATAAACGACTGAAGTCATAATACGAATAAATTATCATCACAACACAGAGAAATACATGCTTAACTTTTTAGCCTAGAGGAAACAGAAATGCAGATTAGTAAACAGCCTCTCAGAGGAAGTGAACTTGAGCTGGCATTTGACCAATGTAGAGTTGTCTCCAGGCAGGCCAGGGTAAGAGGTGGAGTTCTTTTAAGTCCCTCAGAGCCTCTGACACTCTTTGAAGTACTTAATGACATGAAACATATTTAAAACGTGCCCATTTATGCATAATCATATGAGTTGAATTACATTTGGCAAGATACTACAATGTGCACTTTGTAGACATTAAATGCTCATCAACTCAATTTTGTGATTTAAAAATATATTTATTACAATAGTTTCTCCACTTTCCAACACTTTCTTACACTCTTGGAGAACTCATGTTCTTTCTGCAGTATTCCCACGGTGCCTAATGGAAAACAATGGCTGAGGAGAAGGCATTCCAGCCACAAGGTCCAGCTTGAATCCAAGCTCTGGGAAGATGTATATTTAAGTAGAAAAGTTTTTTGGCCCATTTAGGCTGCTATAATACAATATCTTAGAATGAGTAGCTTATAAACAACAGAAATGTATTTCTCACAGTTCTGGAGGCTGTGAAGTCCAAGATCAAGGCTCTGGCATATTTGGTAGATATTGAGGGCCTGTTTCTGGTTCACAGATGACCTTCTTCTTGCTGTGTCCTCATATGGTGGAAGGGGTGAGGCAGCTCTTTGGGGTTGCTTTCGTAAAGGCACTAATCCCATTCATGAGGGCTTTACCCTCATTACCTAATCATCTCCCCAAAGCCCCATGTCCAAATATCATTGCATTCAGGGTCAGGTTTAGACATATAAATTTGGGGGGATCCAAGCATACAGTCTGTAGCATAAAGCCTCTCAAATCATAATATCACTGATTAACCCTGTGTAGGCATATAGATTTCCACATTGTCATAGTCATTCTTTCCACCCTGTAGTCAGATGTCATCAGCAAAGTGCCTGAATGAGGATTTCTCTGAGAACATACTTCTCCACTAACTCTGTAATTGTGGATAACTCCTTAGCCTCTTAAGTCTTTGTTGACTTGTGTGTAAAATAAGGATAGTACTGTAGTACTCTAAATGCAATGTATTTGAAGTTGCCTATGGAAGACTTTCTAGAGATGTAAGGCATTAGAGCAGCCACAATCATTCAATGTTTTTTATTTACCACTCTTTTTAGAACCCAGGAATGGCAAAAGTACTTAAAATGTTTTCTGTACTAGAAAAACAGCATGTAATAAGAAAATGAGTAAAACTCCTCTCTTCTTTACTTTTAGAAAGAATTGAAAGAGAGCTTTTCTTTTAATAGAAAATACTTGAGAAATGTTGGCTTTCTTTGTGAATTATCATATGTAAAATCATACTTGACTAATAGCATGCAATATTTAACCTTAGCTCAAGCTGTGAGGAATTAGACTGATATCCTTCCCACAAATGTAGAGTGACAGTAATATGATCTGAGGCATTTGGGGCTTGGGAAGATAGCTAATGGTGTAAACATGTCAATTAAGTAAATATTTTAAAACATAAGCAGATTTTTTCTTTTTCTTTTTCTTCTTCTTTTTTTTTTTTTGGCAAGGTCTGGCTCTGTTGCTCAGGCTAGAGTGCAGTGGCATGATCTTTGCTCAATACAACCTTTGCCTCCTGGGTTCAAGCAATTCTTGTGCCTCAGTCTCTTGAGTAGCTGGGATTACAGGTGTGCACCATCATACCCAGCAAATTTTGGTATTTCAGTAGAGATGTGGTATTGTCATGTTGCTCAGGCTGGTCTTGAACTCCTAAACTCAAGCGATCCACCCACCTCGGCCTCCCAAAGTGCTGGAATTACAGGCATGAGCCACTGCACCCAGCCATTAGAAATATTTAAAATGTTGTGTAGGTTGTATATTTTACAGGAAAAGTTCACAGTTGAAATATCTTACCTAATTTACTTATATATCACTAGCAACTTCTGGTTATTATAATTTAACACTAACAATCTCCATACATATTGAAGGGTAAATTTTGTTCTTTCCAGATGTGTTATTGTTGCTGGGTGTAGGTATTTGTTTTTTTGTTGTTGTTGTTAGGCATTTACTTGTGTTTTTTGTCAAGGGGCTACAATTATGTGCTTCAGATACCAGAAAGCATTAAAATATATACAGTGAGACATCTCTCTCGTGTCTCTGTCCCCTGCTTCCAAGTCTTCACCCCTCTCTTCCATCTTCTTAATCCCATTTTAGCCACACCCCACAAATAATCACCATTGTTAATGCTAACATTAAACACTTTGCTTAAAAAATTAAAATGTGACTGTTTAGTCATTTGTAGGAGGAAACTGATGGGTATTTTGTAGACTCAGAGAAATTACAGAAGCGAAATCTCAGAGAATTGAGGAAGGAAAGGGACTTAGATAACAAGTGAAAAGCCTGTGTCATTGTTCATGTCACTGTCTGAGTCTATCTGCTTTAACAAATTCTTCCTTGAAAAGCAGCTATGCAGTTAACCTTGTGTGTGCCTGCTGCTATAGCTTCTGTTTCTTCAAGGAAAATCCAAAACACTCTGTGTTAGTCTGTTTTCTCGTTGCTATCTAGGAATACTTGAGGCTGGTTAATTTATAAAGAAAAGAGGTTTTATTTTGGTTCATGGTTCTGCAGACTGTACACAAAGTACAGTGCCAGCATCTGCTTCTGATGAGGTACTCTGGAAGCTTACAATCATGGCAGGAGGCAAAGGAGAACCTGCACATCACATGGCAAGAGAGAGAAGCAGGAGGTCCCATACACTTTATTTATTTATTTATTTATTTATTTATTTACTTTTTGAGACGGAGTTTCACTCTTGTTGCCCAGGCTGGAGTGCAATGGCACAATCTCGGCTCACCACAACCTCTGCCTCCGGGATTCAAGTGATTCTCCTGCCTCAGCCTCCCGTGTAGCTGGGATTGCAGGCGTGTGCCACCACGTCTGGCTACTTTTTGTATTTTTAGTAGAGACCGGGTTTCTCCATGTTGGTCAGGCTGGTCTCGAACTCCCGACATCATGTGATCTGACCGCCTCAGCCTCCCAAAGTGCTGGGATTACATGCGTGAGCCACTGCGCCCGGCCACACTTTTAAACAATCAGATCCTGGGTGAACTCAGAGCATGAGCTCACTCATTACCAGGGGGATGGCACCAAGCCATTCATAAGGGATCTGCTCCCGTGTTCCAGTGCCTCCCACGAGGCCCCACCTCCAACACTAGGGTCACATTTCTGCCTGAGATTTGGAGTAGACACACATCCAAACCATATTAAGTCTGAAAATTGATAGATAAGGATATGCCCTGCCAAATTCATGGCATTGTAAAATTTTCTTCCAGGAAGTAATGTCATCATTCTGTCACCACCTTTTTATTTTGTAGTTAAGGAAACAGAACTCGTAGGCATTTTTGGGACTTCCAAAGTTTCTATTTCCTTCTTTCTAATAAATGGATATTTTGAAATAATTATATGATAAATTTGGTCACCTCTATAAGCTAAGAATAATCAATCTAATTTAAATATTCTGCAGTGATATTGTAAAAACATATTTGTTGAATGAAATTAGTAGTTATGTATCAGGATCGATCAACGTTAATAAATCAGGCAAAAAATATTTGTCAGGTTTCTTTGGAATAAAGTACATATAAATCAAAACTGTTCATTTATTAGAAAGAACTATTTGCATTATATTATTGACTGAGTTTTGTTGGTTTCATAACTTCTTCCTTATTCCATTCACTCTTGGTTTGAAAAATTATTTCTTACTCCAATCAGAGAGCATTTTGATTTGTATCTGTCCCAGCACCTGCCACAGAGCCTGACACATAGCAGGTGCCAAATAAATATTTATTGACATCTAGACCAATTATATATATTACAAAATTATTAAATTATTATTTGTTATTTTTCACGGGATATTTAACATTATTTGTTACTACAAAGGGTTTTTTATACAAATTTATTGTTTATTTGCTTTAAGAAAATAAAAAACTAGAAAATGTTATAAAAGATTGTTCTGTTTCATAATTTATTAAATATATAACACTATTAGAAAATTATGAAAATAAGTAATTAATAACATTGCCAGAATAAGTTCATCTCACAAGGCATCATGTTTCTTTGTTTGAGATTTTTCACAGAAAAGTGGGGAATGAGTGAATCATAGACAAGTTGCAGCTTATTTTCCCAAACCTATCTTGTGGTTTTTAATTTTCAACAAAACTTTCTTCTCATGTCATTACCCTCCATCTTTATCACCTACAATCCTACCGCCACATCAACCAAATGAACCTCCCTATCCTGTCTTCACTGTTTATCCATCTCGTACTCTGTCTTGAAGTTTCCAGTGAAGTCCTCCCTTCTCCAGGAAGCCTCTCCTCCACCTCTCAGCCTGCAGTGAACTCTTTGCCCTGGATTCTCACGGTAGCGATAACACTCATTGCACACTTAACCTCCCTTATGTTTTGACATTATTGCCTACGTTTCTTGTGCATACATTCTAGTCAGATTGATTTCAAGAATTTCAAGAGTAACAAAAACCACCACATTATCTCAGATCAACCCTGGGACTTGAGAATGTATGGGAAACTGGGGCTCACCAAGAGGGGGTAAACGAATGGCTCACATTCATAGGTTTGCATGGCAGGAATGAATATATCTCTCATTCCCCAGTGTTTTTACTTTTTTTCTGTGTACCTAGAGAGTAGGGTCTTTGCATGTCTTTCTATCCACAACAAGGCTAAGCATGCTGCCTTACATAGAATGCATTTGGGGTTCTTCATTACTGTTGTTTTGTTTTAAACTTGATGTAAAACATATAGTCTACTATAGGTTTTAAGAAATATTGGCTCAGTGCTTTGATAGAGGAGCGTTTGTGCTGGCATGCATTCATATTGTAAAGCAGCACTTGCTTTTTGGAGGCTATTTGGCAACAGTCTATTCCTGTGTTTGACAGGCCTGTCATAACTGACTCATTGGGCAAAACAAATTCTATGTTTAGACAAATAAAAAAGAGGGGAGAAGCTTAGAAAGTTGAATTAATTTACCATTATCAAAAGCATAAGGACACATTATGTTTACTTATGCCTCCCTCACTACCCTACCTAGCAAAAGAAACCAGATATACACACACACATATGCACGCATGCGAGCACACACACACACACACACACACACATACATACATACATAGAATGGACTAAATGTTTGTTTTGCTTCAAAATTCATATGTTGAAAACCTACTTCCCAATGTGATAATATTTGGAGGTAGAGTTTTTGGAAGGTAATCCTAGCTACTCAGGAAGCTGAGGCAGGAGAATCACTTGAACCCAAGAGGTGGAGGTTGCAGTGAGCTGAGATGGTGCCATTGCACTCCAGCCTGGGTGACAGAGTGAGACTCTGTATCAAAAACAAACACACAATCAAAAAAAAAAAAAAAAGAGCTCCTTAAAGTTGTTGGAGGTATGGCAGACTCAGCAGGAGTCTCATTTTCCCCTCACTGTCCTCACTTGGGTCCTCTGCCCATTGCTCAGTCATTATCATGCATCTCACATCACCTAGCCTCAAGGTCTTATCTCTCAGTCTCACAGTGATTGGTCCAGCAGGTAGTGGGGCTTCCCGTATCTTTTCCCATCATCCATAGGAAGAGCTGTAACTGCCCCAGTGGTAGTGGAAGACTCCCGCTTAGACCAGGAAGTGATGGAGAAAGCAATTTTGGCGACTGATTCTTTCTTCCACACTCTGCTCCCACAGCAGCCCTAGGGGATGCTGTGATTACTTGGATCAATTTAATTATGACTCGTGCATCCCTCTTTCTTAGGACAAAGTTTGTAAGTCTCTGACCTTTCCTATTCTCTGAGTTACAGAATAACAGCAAGAAAAGTGACAATGATGATAATTAACATTTGTTAGAACTTACTAGGTGCTAGATAATAAGCACATGTTTTACATGTAACTCATTAATCTTCGTAGTTCCATGAGGTAAATAGACAGTCATGTGCTTCCCAACAATGTTTTGGTGGAAGACAGACTGCATAAATAAAAGTGGTCTCATAATATTATAATGCAGCTGAAAACTTCCTATGGCTTAGGGACACTGTAGCTATCCTAATTGTGTCATTGTGAAACACATTACTCACATGTTTGTGGTGATGCTGGTGTAAACAAGCCTATTGTGCTGACAGTAATGTAAAAATACAGCACATATAGCGTATCTATGTATAATACATAATACTTGCTAGTGATAACAAACAATGTTATTACTGGTTTATGCATTTACCATACTATTTATTATTATTATAGAGTGTACTCTTTCTACTTAAAAAACGTTAACTATAAAACAGCCTCAGGCATATATTTCAGGGAGTATTCCAGGAGAAGGCACTGTTTATGCAGGAGATGACATTTCTATACATATTATTACCCCCAAGGACCTTCCAGGTGGGACAGGATGTGGAGGTGGAAGACAGTGAAATTGGTGATTCTCACCCTGTATTGGCCTAGATCAATATGTGTGTTTGTGTCTTAATTTTCAACAGAAGCGATTCAAAAGTAAAAAATTTAAAAATGAAAAATTTTAAAAAGAGAAAAAAAAGCTTGTAGAATAAGGATATAATAAAAGAAAACATTTTTGGACAGTTGTACAATGTATTTGTGTTTTAAAGCTAAGTGTTATTGCAAAGGAGACAAAAATTTAGAAATCAAACTTTTATATAGTAAATCATTACAGTGAGCTAAGGTTAATTTGTTAATGAGGAAAGAAAAATATTTTTGAATAACGTAGTCTGGGTATGCAGTGTTTATAAGGGCTACAGTAGTGTACAGTAATGTCTTAGGCCATTGCTCACCACCCACTCACGGACTCACCCAGTGCAACTTCCAATTCCGCAACCTCCTTTCATGGTCACTGCCCTATATAGGTGTACTATTTCTTATATACTATACTTTTACTGTACCTTTCCTATGTTCAGACACATGAATACTTTCATTGTGTTACAATTGCCTATAGCATTCGGTCCAATAACATGCTGTGCGATATTGTAGCCTAGGAGCAACAGACTATTCATTCCATATAACCTGGATGTGTAGGAGGCTCTACCATAAAGGTTTGTGTAAGTACACCCAAGGATGTTTGTCAGTAACGAAATCACCTATCGATGCATATCTCAGAATGTATTCCCATCAAGAAGTGACATATGACTCTGTTATTCCCATTTCTCAGTTAATGACTTTGAGGCCCTCAGTAGTTGAGCAATTTACCCAAATTCACAGCTTAAAAGTGGTGAAGGCAGCATTCAAACTCTATCTGCCTCTAGAATTTGTATTCTGAACTATGAGTTCCAGTGGCCTCTCATAATGTACATTCCATAGTAATAATAACAAACAATCAATGACACTATAGATACCCATTGGTAAGTCCCATGCTTTGAGTAGTTTTTCAATGAGTTGAATGGGTTGCACTGAATTAAATTATTTGCTCTCTCCCCTGGTTCCTCTAAATAGGAGCACCCTTGCGGGGCTGGCTAAATGGAACTGGAAATGTAATCTGTAGTTAGGAAACATTAGGGGGTTCTTGTTTGTTGTTAAATCTAAGATAACTATTTATTAATAGCCTTTTGGGGATGTTTGAATGTTTATAAAGTATTATTACAATCAGAGTCCACTTCAAAGTATAATCGAGAGTTCAAATGATTTCCTTCTTCCTTAACCTTATAATACAAAAGGGAATTCACTCCTTTTCTGCAAGTAGAAAATCTGAAATTTAGTTATAGGAAAGAAGAACATGAAAGTGCAAATGTGTTTTTTTTTCCTTTCCCTTTGAAATCCATCACCTTCCTTTACCATGGAGACAAAAGATTATTATAATTTTTTTCTAAGATTATTAGAATTTATTTCATGTGCAATACTTCCTGGCTTTAATATCTCATAAATTTGAAATGTTCTGAATTTCTATGGCTTAGTTATTCTTCAGGAAGTATTTATCTTTCTGTTTGTTTGTTTTTCTTAGCACATTTAGAAAAAGAAAATATTTGTACTCTCATTTGTCATGTAACAGTTCCCAAGCATTCCAATTTATTCTTCAGAATCTATTAGTGTGGAGTTGAAAGCCTTATCATTTTAGGGACATTTTTAAGCTTTCCTATTTTTCTCTCCTGGCACTTTCTAAAACTTCTAGAGTTAACTTTAACATTGCATTTCTGAAATTTAATGAAAACCATTTTGTCTTGGATATTACCACAAGAAACACATTTAGTGACCAATGTACATGTTTTCACCCCCACTACCTCATTAATCTAGAATAATCAGGGAAGAAATACTCTGAATAAGAAATTTTCCAGAAATTAGGAATTTGCTAATTTAAATATTCAAAATGTGGAAAATATATATGGTTAACAAATATTTTCTTGCTTTAAAAAGAATATGTGAAGCACAACCTAACCACGTTTGTTATTTTTGTTTCAGTAGGAGTATAAATTATTATGGAGTACTGCAATAATACAACAGCTATTTTCTCACTGGTAAAACTCCTTCTCACCTTAAATTCAACAAGTTTATTCAGCACACATCTTTAATGAATGCCTATTATATTTGACACTCTGCCAAGTGAATGACGACTTATGAAAACAGCACTCATATAAAAACATGGACCATCACCAGTACCCCTAAAACCGCCCCCAATGGCTTCTCCCAATCATCAACCCCACCTCCTTCCCATTGCTATCTACTCTTTGACTTCCTACATCATATGTTAGTTACTGTCCTTTGTAAATGAAATAATATATATTCTTTTGTATCTTGCTTTTTTTTAACATTATATTTGTGAAATTCATTCATCTTGTGGCATTTTGCAGCAGTTTTCATTGTGAATGAATATGCCAAAAATTACTTATCCATTCTATTTGTTCATGGGCATTTTGGCCTGTTTCTAATTTGAAGTTATAGAAAGAGTGCTGTTTTAAATATTCTTGGACTTGCCTTGTGGTAAACATATGTATGCATTTTTTGCTAGATATTTATCTAAGAAAAGAAGTGCTATGTTTTCAGATAAACGTATGCTTAGCTTTAATACAAAAGGGTCACATCATGTAGTCTCAAACACCTTTATAGAAATCTCACATGATACTTCTGAGTATGTGTATCTCATTGGCCATAACCCAGCCGAAGGCCACATACCTAGCTTCAAGAAAGGGAAGGCAGCAATGGATTTTGGCTGGATCCATTCCCATTCTTAATAAAATCTGAATTCTGACACCAAGAAAGAAAGGGAATATTGGTAATGCGTGAAAAGCACAGGTCTCTGCCACACTAACTCTCCGTCAGCCCTTGCCATCTCAGGAAATAGAACTCTTGTCCACTTTGTGTTCCAGTAAAATATCCCAGGATCATTCTTCTCTCCTCCTACCCCCTTCCAGTCTGTCAGCAAGTCTTCTTAGTTCTGTTTCCCAAATACATCTTGACTGTATCATCTTCTCTCCTCCTCTGCTATCCCCTTAACATAAGCCACATCATCTCTTAGATAGACGCACTATTGCAGCTGCTTCCTGTTGGAGCTCTTTTGATCCAGTTTTGCTCCCCCACCATCCTTATAGCAATCAGTGTGGTTTGGTTTGGTTTTGCCTTCCTGTTTGGGGGGTTTATTTCCTTCCAATAACGCCACATTAGTTCCCTATCTAAAAGCTTTCAATGGCTTCCTTTTGTACTTAACAGTAAAAATTCAACTTCCTAACACTGGCCCTCGTGAACATCTACATGTTCATTCCATTCTCATCCTCTGCTTCAGCTACAAAAGCTTCACATACATCAAATTCTTTCCCACTTCGTGATCTTTGCCCCAGAACATACTCCTTCCAAGTTTTATGGTTTTGTTTGCTCATTTTGTTTGCAGTTTGTCTCCCACCATGGGAACGTAGGCATTGTGAATGTACGGCTTGTCTGAGCTCTGTACCCAAAGGGACCGGCCTAAACCCCTGTGGTAGTGAACAATGTTGAATGAACAAATGCATCTCTTATTTGTGAACCTATGAACAATTTTGATTTCTTATTATGGCTTATATTCTATTCTAAATATTCTCAATATGCTTTAGCAAACATGGATTGCTCTTGAATGTTAAAAAGGTTTAATTTAGTGACTACATTAAATAATTTGCCGTGTATAATTTTTAAGTCTGAAGTTAATTAATTAGTAATGTCAACTAATATTTTGCAGCAGCACCTAGAATACTTAATATATAGTGTAGGAACATCAGGTAACAAACAAATCAACCCACATTATAACTTCGAGGAACTTGTGATTCTGAAATGAGAACTAAGAAATAAACATAGCTATCTATATTCTAATCCAGACTTTTTAAGTTCTAGAAAAGGTACATAAGTTAAATGTGAGTGATTACTGTATAATTTTTTCTCATTAAATGTTGTTATAATGGGTCTCAAAATTCTGTGGCAGATTTTTGATCAAGTTGTTTCCATTAAAAATTACTCACTTTAAAAGCTAATAACTTAAAACTGCCCCATGCAGAAAAGGCCAAAATAGTCCACAAAACATTCTTCTCTTCTTCTAAAGGTTTTATGATGCGTTGTTATCATTACCCAGTTTTTTACTATTAAACTTAAATGGCCAATGGAAACAAAGAGTTCTGAGAATATTCTTGTACCACTTATTAAGACTGTGATGGCAGGTGTTACGGATAATTTCATTTAGCCACACAATATGGTTTGGATTTGTGTCCCTGCTCAAATCTCCTGTGGAATTGGAGGAGGGGCCTGGTGGGAGGTGACTGGATCATGGAGGTGGATTTCCTCCTTGCCGTTCTTGTGCTAGTGAGTGTCCCTTGTGCAGCTGTTATGTAAAGTAACATAACAATACCATTCAGGTATTGGAATGTTAATACCATTCAGGTATTCAAGGCGATACCATTCAGTACATAGGAATGAGCAAAGATTTCCTGATGAAGATGCCAAAAATTATCTCAGCAAAAGCAAAAATTCAAATTGTTGCTTGATCTTACAGCAAATATTTCTCCATCTTATTTCATGTTTTGTCATTATTTACCCTAAAAGCAAATCTAACATAAAAATAAGAAAAGAATAAAAAAAAACATAAAAACAAATAACAAAGAAAAACACCACTCTCTGAAGCAAGTTCCCAAGTATGCCTGCAATTGCTGTCTAGATACAAGGAAGGTATTTTCCAGCACTTGGTCTGACTCCACAATGCTGTTCAGCTTACTTCAGGGAAAATGAGCAGCTTATTTGATATATGCTGGATTAATCTGCCTTTTCTACAGGATAACATCCTCAGGGAAAGGCACCATTCGGAAATCAAAGCTGAAAAACTTTAAGACTTCCAAAGAACACTAGAGATAAGGTATAACTGAAGTTAAAAAGAAACATTTAATAGCCTTAGTTTATCTTAAAAAATAAATGCCTCATGACATTGAAAGATGTTTAGTAAGCTGTTTATTGAAAAGAACCAAGATAAATATTATGTAAAGTGTGGCAAAGTCTAGCAATGTTATGGTGCTATTTAAAATTACTTTGATAGGCATCCAAATGGGAAAAGAGGAAGACAAACTATCCGTGTTTGCAGAGGACCTAATTCTATATCTGGAAAACCCCATAGTCTCTGTCTAAAAGCTCCTTTAGCTGATAAACAACTTCAGCAAAGTTTCAGAATACAAAATCAATGTACAAAAATCAATAAAATTCCAATACACCAACATCCAAGCCCAGAGGCAAATCAGGAATGAAATCTCATTCACAGTTGCTACAAAAAGAGTAAAATACCTAGGAATATAGCTAACCAGGGAAGTGAAACATCCCTAAAATGAAAAATATACAGCACTGCTCAAAGAAAACAGAGATGACACAAGCAAATGCTCATGGATAGGAAGAATCAATAATGTTAAAAATGGCCATATTGTCCAAGGGAATGAAGAGATTCAATGCTATTCCCATCAAACTACCAATGGCATTTCTTCGCAAAACAAGAAAAAACTATTTAAAAATTCATATGAAACCAAAAATTCATATGAAAAAACTATTTAAAAATTCATATGAGCCTGAATAGCCAAGACAATACTAAGCAAAATGAACAAAGCTGGAGGCATTACATTACCTGACTTCAAACTGTACTACAGGGCTACAGTAACCAAAACATCATGGTACTGGGAGAAAAGCAGACACATTGACCAACGGAACAGAAGAGACGACCCAGAAATAAAACTGCACACCTACGATCATCTGATCTTTGACAAAACTGACAAAAACAAGCAATGGGAAAATGAATCCCTATTTAACAAATGGTGCTGGGATAATTGGCTAGCCAGATGCAGAAGACTGAAGCTGGACCCCTTTTTTATACCATATACAAAAGTCAACTCAAGATGGATTAAAGACTTAAGTGTGAAACCCAAAACTATAAAAACCCCTTGTAGATAGCCTAGGCAATACCATTCAGGATGTAGGAATGAGCAAAGATTTCCTGACGAAGATGCCAAAAACGATTGCAACAGAAGCAAAAAATGACTAATGGAATCTAATTAAACCAAAGAGCTTCCACACAGCAAAAGAAACTACCAACAGAGTAAACAGGAAGCCTACAGAATGGTAAACAAATTTTTGCCAACTATGCTTCTGACAAAGGTCTAATATCGCGAATCTATAACGAACTTACACAAATTTACAAGCAAAAACAACCCCATTAAAATGTGGGCAAAGAACATGAACAGAAACTTCTCAAAAGAAGACATACAAATGGCCAATAAGCATATAAAAAGAAAGCTGATTACCACTGATCATTAGAGAAATGCAAATCAAACCACAATGAGATACTATCTTTCATCAGTCAGAGTGGCTATTATTAAAAAGTCAAAGATGCTGGTGAGGTTGTGGAGGAAAGGAAACCCTTATACATTGTTTGTGAACGTATAAATTCATTCAGCCATTGTGGACAGCAGTGTGGAGATTCCTCAAAGAGCTAGAAACAGAATTACCATATTACCCGGCGATTCCATTACTGGGTATATAACCAAAGGAATATAAATTGTTCTACCATAAAGACACATGCACTTGTATGTTCAATGCAGTGCTATTCACAATAGCAAAGACATGGAATAAATCTAAGTTTCCATCAATGGTAGACTGGAAAAAGAAAACATAGTACATATACACCATGGAATGCTATGCAGCGATAAAAAGGAATGAGATCACGTCCTTTGCAGTAACATGGATGGAGCTGGAGGCCATTATCCTTAGCAAACTAATGCAAGAATAGAAAAGCAAATACTGCACGTCCTCACTTACAAGTGGGAGCTAAATAATGAGAACACATGGACACATAGAGGGGAGCAACACACACTGGGTCCTACTTGAGGGAGGAGGGTAAGAGGAAGGAAAGGACCTGAAAAAAGTAACCATCCAGTACTATGCTTAGTACCTAGGTGACAAAATAATATGTATACCAAACCCCCATGACAGCAATTTACCTATGTTATGCACCTGCACATGTACCTCTGAACCTAAAATAAAAGTTAAATAAATACATAAAATAAAATAAAAATATGTTGACTCCTTTTGCTCTTATTTTCCTATTTACTTCTTGAGAAGTATTTGTAGTTATAGTTTTATTAATAAGAGGCATCCTCAGAATTCTACACATGAACTACTTAATAAATGATAGTTACCATTTATTGTGCAAACACAGTAATGTGCAAAGAAATCTACTCACATTTTTCCTATATCCTTTATAAAGCCTGATCCTGCCTCAGTTCACCTTGGGTATTTAGTACATATTTGTTTATTTTACTATGTTGTTGGGAAAACATTGTATTGAGAACTATAAATGAAACACTAATTCTCAATTCAATCACTTATTAACACTTATTAAATGGAATACCTTGGACTGGTTTTTCATAGATTATGTAACTGCTAAAGTTCCCCCTGGCTCTAAGTCCTTTAGTTTTAGTATTGTCTCTCCTTCTCTTTCTTTCCCTTCCCTCCCTCCCTCCCTTCCTTCCTTTCTTCCTTCCTTTTCTTTCCTTTCTTTTTCTTTTTTTCTCTTTCCTTCCTTTCTACGTCTATATAGCATACATTCCCCTTCTTAGACCATATTCATCCACTTAACCATTATTTGTTGAAGGCTTACCACCCAGTCTTCCAGTGTAATTCAGCAATATCAAAAAAGTCTTTGCCTTCTCATGGATTTAGGGTTTGTAGCTCCTTGAGAGAAGACTCAGTCTGATCCATTCTTACATTTTTCCATGGTGTCTGGAAGAGGGCATTTGCCTTTTAGACAAAAAAAAAAAAACCAACAAAAAAACCCTGAATTAATGAAGTGACCTTTTCACTACTTCAGATTTTAAAATGCAGTCCTGTTTTTGATAAATTATACTTAAAGGAACACCAGATGGCCTCAGAGAGATTGAACCAAGGAGACAAAATGTAGATAATTATAGGCAGTTACCTTTTTCTAAATTTGTTCATCTTCCATAGAAGTTTAATTTTCACAAATTATACATCTATGTCCTTTAAACGACCTTCAGAATTCTGATTTCAGACTTTCATAAGCAGCGGACGCACATTTTAAGCTATCACAAAAAAGAACCCTTCTTTGGCTATTCCCTTTTGATGACATTACCATTTATGTGCACCAGAGTTTTTATACTTATTTTAATCTTATTGCATTTTGTCCTTATTGCTTGACAAAAAATATGAAAACTGAAAAACAAAACATGCTGACTTGGCTGACAGGAACTATGGCTCTCATAAACCTAATACATTTTAAATAGAGGTGGAAAATTTTTAAAGTTTTAAATATATATATATATATCTTAATCAGATTCTGATTAGATTTAAGTAGGTCTACCCTGTATTTGGTTGTTAAATTAAAATAAAAAAAAAACAACTTTAATATGTATAAAATGTTGGAATTTTATCATGGAAGATTAAATGTAACAAAAAGAGGTTGCCTTTTTTTAATTTTTTCTTTAAACTCTCTGGGAAGAGAAACTCTTCCCATATTTGACTATTATCTGATTAATGTGCATGAGACTTTCACACACACTTTCAAAAATGCATTTAATATGAAAGTAGATCTATCCAACAGGGGTCTCTGGTAGCCAATTGGTGGTGGTATCCTCTGTTTTATTTCTCTCTTTGTTTTTCTTTTCTTCTATCTCCTTGTTTTTCTGCATTTTCTCTACTTATGCGTTAGGCTTGCTAGTGACACCTAGAGGTATCTGCAGGCATGACATACCACAGGATAGAAGAGTTGGTTGATCTCTACTATGAATTTTAAATAATGAGAGGTTTTGGAACCCATATGTTTTCTTTTGTCCCATTTTTACAAATGCTACAGAGAGTTTGAAGACATTTCATAATTTTTAAAATGCTTGGCTCGTTCAGCATGGCATAGTGGAAAATGTGTGTGTGTGTTTGCACTGGATTAAAAACGTGGCTCTGTCATTGATCAGCTGCATAACTTTGAGCAACATATTCACTTAAAAAGTTGGGTTCCACATTTATAAATTGTATATTAAGATACTGATCACTTAAAATTTTTGTGAGAATCAGATATATGTATATGAAGCACCTGACATATAGTAGATGCTAAATAAGTGGGTTATTATCATGATGTGAATTATAATGTTCATATTTTCTATTACACTGGATTAAATTATTTTTACATTTAAAACATGGGTAAAATTAAATGAAATTGAAGATTGCTCCCTCAAGAAAACCTTGAAAATTGAAAGCAAAATTGACTATCACTTCATATTTTTATCTGATTTTTAAGAAAGTGTTAATAAATTCCTAAATGTTTAACAGTGGTGCCTTGGGTGTCAGTGACAAAAGCTCAAATAATTAAGACAGTGAATAAATTAACTGTGAAAGAAGATCTCTTCCTTAAAAATAAGACAATGAACAAAATGTTTCTAGATTTTCTCATAACTCTGAGACACCAAAATGGTACTGAATCATGACCACTCTCCTTATCCTTACTAACTGAAAGGAGAAAATGTTCAGTAACAGTGGAATTCAAAGAATTTACATCTCAAAATTAAGCAGCAAGAACTGCTGAATGTCTGCTTCTTCCCACTGATCCAGCTTTAAAAAGGCCTTATTTAAATCCTCGGGAGAAAACACAGGGGAACCATTAAAACAAACAAAAATCAACAGCCTAGGGAATAATTGAATTGTTTCATTTCTTTATTTTATTGTTTATATATGTATATATATTTTTTTCTCCCCCCAGTTTTTTTTTCTTCACTGTCCTGGATAGCGATTTCTTTTCCCAACATCTCAAAACTTTGCCTCCCCTCTTTTTTTTTTTCATCCTCTTTCATGATCATTTTCATTTATGATTCATCTTTTGATTCCACACTCTAAGATATAAGGGCAATTTGAGAACATCTTGAGCTGAGTACCAACTTTATTAAATAGATAAAAATACAAGCTCTGGAAAACAAATTATGGACCTGAAAACTGTTGGTATTTTAAAAAGCAGTGGGCATATATAGAGGAAAGAGCACATTCTGTACTAGCGTTTTTCTCAAAGGCGATAGGGTTACATATTCAGTAATGGATAGAGCAAGAAGTGAAGACACCATAAGGGGTTGACTGTATATTTCCATTAAAGTGAATTACATGAGCAAGTTAACAGAGGCAGAAAGAATACAGGTTTAAACTTGATGACTTGGGTTAAAGGCAGGTCATCAAGTTTCAGGGCTACTGGAGAAGATCCACGAAATGTGGGCAATACCGAAACCTGCTTTGAAAGACAGTCTAAGGAGGCTGAACTCTAGTGAAGAGCATAACATCTCGGAGAAAATAATTTTGGCGACAAAATGGAGAAAGGATGGTAGGAAGAGGTGTAACTTACTCATTGTAACATTCCAAGCCTGAGATTTCAAGTGCCTGAAATAATAAATTTGGGATGCTTATCTAAGCACTTAGTATTTCTGATAGAAAATAATACTGCATTTCTAGTTGCAGTAGAGTTTACCATGTGGTTCTATATTATTTCATTTTTACAACCACCTTCTGAACTAAGGAAGGAATTGTTATTTTTGTTTTACAGAGGAGAAATGTGATGCTCAGAGGGTGTGGCTGACAAGCTCCAGGACACAGGTAATAAGTAAAATCTAGATCTCGGGTCTTTCAATTGAAACTAGAAACATAGGAAACAACAACAGAAGTCACAACAATTTAACAGTTATTTAGAGGTGTCAGTGATTTGGGATTTAAAAACATGGAATTTAACATTTCTGGTTTCAAAGGCAATACACAGCTTCCATATGACACTATAGAATAAGTAAAAAAGAAACATAATTTATCTGATGCATCGTTAATTGTGCTTTAATAATTCTCATGTTATTGGCTTGGGATTATAATTGGAAATTATATATGAAAGTAATAAAATTATAGTTGATGATAGAATGAGACAGTCTTTACCCACCTTTCCAAAATTCAGATGGCTTCCAAATTTTATTTTTTAAATGTCCACCAAATAATTTTTTAAAAGATTAATAGGTTCTCACAGAGCACAAATACATAAAATAATGGCTGCCTTTTGAAAGATTACATTGTTTTCATATATCTCATTAGAATTTGAGGAGAAATTAGGACTTGTATTTTCTCACAAAATGTGAAGAGAAAGACTCTAATAGCATTTTAAACCACCAAAAGGGCATGATTGATTATTATACTCATGTGGTTGAATTTCTCTAAATTTTGCTTTTTAATGAATCTTTAAATTATAGTGTTAATAGTTACACTTGTTAATTTCAATAGACTATTTTCTGTAATAGAAGAAGAATAAACATGTAGCATAACTAAAGAAAAAAAGAAAATCAAGTGAAATGGAAGAGTAAATGATAAATTCTCCAGTCTCTGTTCATCTCATCCAGTCTTTGTTAATCTTATGGTTGAGACCAGAAAGTTGCATGTCAGTCATTTCGTGTGTACTACATATACTCTGACTTAAAAGATATCTGGAATGATACAGCATCAGATTGTTCCTTCTAACACTTAAGTGTCCTTGATACATAGAAAAGAGAAGAAAGTGCCAATCAGGCAGATTAAGACCTTTACTTACAAATGATTCATTTCCGTGCTTGCTTAATTTCTAAAAGTAGGTATCTGCGTGTTGTCCAACAAAATGAATGGAAAAATCCCAGCCTGCATGATATGTACATGTGAGACTGAAGTCACCTGATAACTGGGTCAAGAATTCATGTTACACACTGAAGGATGCACTTCAAACACAGGCTTATACTTTACACAGCTTAAAAATAATAGTTAATAAGAAAACAACTTTTGAGAAGGGCTAATTTGCTTTGTAGTCAATTCCATCCAAATGTGTACATAATAGTTTATATATGTGTTTATAAATGTTATAAAAGTTGAAGAGATATCCTAATTTCCCACTGGTTTGTTGACCACATCTTTATTCCCAGAACCTATGAATATCTTACTTTACATGGTAGAAGGGACTTTGTAGACATTAATTTAAGCACCTTGAGATGGATGATTCTGGATTATTTGGATGGGCATGATATAATCACAAGAGAGAGGGAGGAGAATCAGAGTCAGTAGAAGAAAGTGTAACAATGAGAGCAAAAGGCTGGAGCTATGCAAGGTTCAGGCCACGAGCCAATGGATGCAGGAAGCCTCCAGAAGCTGAGAAAAGTAAGGAAAATGTATTCCCCCAGAGAAGAAATGCAGCCCTGCCAATATCTTGCTTTTTCCCTGGAGACCCATTTTGGACTTCTGACCTCCCACCAGACTAGTAAGGTAATAAATTCATGTTGTTTTAAGACACAAAGTTTGTGTTTATTTATTTATTTTAGAGACAGGCTCTCGCTCTGTCCTGCACGTTGGAGTGCGGTAGCACACTCATGGCTCATTGCAATCTCGAACTCCTGGGCTCAAGCCATCTTCCTACCTTAGGCTTTCTAGTAGCTAGGACTACAGGCTCATGCCACCATGCCCAGCTAGCTTTTTATTTGTGTTATTATTATTATTATTATTATTATTGTAGAGATAGGCTTTTGCTATGTTACTCAGGCCGGACTCCAATTCCCCAGCTTCAAGCAATCCTTCTGCCTCGGCCTCCCAAAGAACTGGGAATACAGGTGTGAGCCACCATGCCAGACCTGTGGTAATATACTACAGCAGCAATAGGAAACATACTGAAAGTAAGATTTCCGAATAAATGTATAATAATCACATAACTTTGCTATAATTGTCTTAACCATTTCTGTATTGTTCAACTTTTAGCTTGTTTCCATTTTTTTCTATTCTAAATAGTGCTGAAGTGAATATCCTTATGTATAAATCTTGGCATACACTTCTGATTTATTTTCCTTAGATTAAAAAACTGGAAATGGCTTGGAGCAGTGGCTCAAGCCTGTAATCCCAGCACTTTGGGAGGATGAGGCAGGCAGACTTGCTTGAGCCGAGGAGTTTGAGACCAGCCTAGGCAACATGGTGAAACCCGGTCTCTACCAAAATTACAAAAATTAGCTGTGTGTGGTGGCACACATCTGTGGTCCAGCTTCTCAGGAGGCTGAAGTGGGATGATCACTTGAGCCTGGGAAGCTAAGGCTGTGGTGAGTTGTAATCGGGCCACTGCACTCCAGGCTGGGCAACAGACTGAGACCCTGTCTCTAAATAGATAAAAAAATAAATAAAATTGGAAGAAATAAGAACTTGGAAATGAAATGACTGCTGTAATATTTAAAAAAAATATTTAAACACAAAAATCAGTAGAAAGATACAACTAACACTTAGATTCATATGTGAAGATGAACTTTTATTAATATAAGAAGTAAAATATTAGTGATAGAGATGAAGTACCCTTTAATCCCCTTTTCCATCCTCCCTCCATACTCTCGTCTCTTCCAACACAAAGATTGAAAAATATGGAATGATTCACAAATGTGTGAACCACCCTTGCACATGGACGATATTGATCTCTGTGCTGTTCTAGTTTTAGTATATATATTAATGAAGCAAGCACCAAGGTTTTATTTTATTCTTAAAAACACCCTTGAAGAAACTAGCCAAGGTTATACATTATAGCTTCTTTATGACAATAATCTTTTAGACTCCAAAATATCTTCGTAGACAAGAAAAGGCAAATGCAGGCATTAAAAGAAGGAAGAATGAGAAAGAGAAGGGCAGAATTGAATAATGAGCTAATTGGAGCTATTTTTTCTAGATAGGCATTTCATTTTCACTGTTGATTTTACCTCACATTTAAAGTATGAAAAGTTAAAATTTTAAAAATCATCTAATTATGCGTTTACAAACCGTTACTAATTTTGTCACCGTTCCCAAATTAGCCAGACTGGTCTCTGTTCTGAGCTGTGAAGAAAAGGCAATAAAAAGGATATTGTTCCCTTTACTGTAACTCCACTGTTTTATTCAAGTGTCATCGTGGCCACTTCACAATCTGATTTGAGAAGAGGTTCTGTCAAGCTTGATCATAATTTGGATGAACTCTCTACTTACGCAGAACCCAGCTCTGTTATGAGGATCAGGATTCATTCCAGCTGTAGAATATCACAAAACTAGAGGTTGACCTAACGGAATCCCCAAATTAAAGAACATCTAAAATATAAGATATTCTCAAGGTCTGTAACTTTTTAATAAGTTTTACATTCCAAACCGTGTATATGACAGTATCAGTTTCTATTGAACAACTACTTTGATTCATTTGGAAGAACAAGTATCAGACCCTCGTCGATCTAAATATTCTCCAGCCTTGGCAACATGGTGAAACCCTGTCTCTACTAAAACAACAACAACAACAACAAAAATACAAAAATTAGCCAGGTGTGTGGTGTGCACCTGTAGTCGAAGCTACTAGGGAGGCTGAGGTGGGGGGATCACTGGATCCCAAGGGGTGGAAGTTGCAGTGAGCCAAGATCATGGCACTGCACTCCTGCCTGGGTGACAGAATGAGACCCTGCCTCAAAAAATAAATAAATAGGCTGGGCGTGGTGGCTCACTCCTGTAATCCCAGCACTTTGGGAGGCCGAGGCAGGTGGATCATGAGTTCAGGAGTTCGAGACCAGCCTAGCCAGCATGGTGAAACCCCACCTCTACTAAAAAAAAAAAATTTTTTTTTGCCAGACATGGTGGCACGCAGCTATAATCCCAGCTACTTAGGAGGCTGAGGCAGAATTGCTTGAACCCGGGAGGTAGAGATTGCAGTGAGCTGAGATTGTACCACTGCACTCTAGCCTGGGTAACAGAGCAAGACTCCATCTCAAAATAAATAAATAAATGAATAAATACATATTCTAACACAAGGTTTAGATAATATAATTTATATAAAAACAAGATATAAATTTACTGCTATTTAAATGATGCATATGAATTAATTCCTATAAAGTATTTTGCATAACCGAAAGCATACATCACAAAGCTAAAAATTAGTATTTGGGTAACAGTGAACCCTTAAAACATGAAGTATTTATTTCTTACAGTCTGTACTATTTTCTCAGATAAAGCCATGAATAATGTGTTTTTTCATTGCTTTCAATAATTTAAAAAGTTGTTTAAAGCTAAAATAAATAATCAAATAATAGATGTCATTATATGTATGTATAAGCAATGAGAGATTTTATGTGTAATTAAAGGGCTAGTTTTCCCAGACACCAATTATATCCCTGTTTAAAATAGTTACAATATGAATAATGCACTGCCTTCTGTAGGTATGTTTTACTTATTCTGATAAATGAAGCAAGGAAGAAGAAAGTTTCCCTGAATATCTCTAAAAAACCCTATAGGAGAAACTATTGTTTTAGAATCAGAAGGATTTAAGCTTTGACTGGTAACATATAAACATAATCAAGGAGGAGCCATTTAATAAGATGGGCTGGTCTTCAACTTACCTGTTACTGTCCTTCCTAAATTCTGAGTAACAACTCATTATATAAACGGATTTCATCTTAGAGGAATGTGCTTCATATTTAATTTTTAATGTATGCTTCTTACTTTCTAATCCAAATAAAACACACTTCAGAAATATAGACACTGATGCCAGGCGCAGTGGCTCATGCCTGTAATCCCAGCACTTTGGGAGGCCGAGGCCAGCAGATCACCTGAGGTCAGGAGTTCAAGACAAGCCTGGTCAACATGGTGAAACCCTGTCACTACTAAAAATACAAAAAATTAGCCAAGTGTGGTGGTGCATGCCTGTAGTCCCAGCTACTTGGGAGACTGAGGCAGGAAAATGGCTTGAACCCAGGAAGCAGAGGTTGCAGTAAGCCGAGATCACACCACTGCACTCCAGCCTGGGCAACAGAGCGAGACTCCGTCTCAAAACAAAACAAAACAAAACAAAACAAAAAATGTAGACACTAGAGAAGCGTAAAAAAAAAAAAAATCACTCATTAGCTAGACACGGTGGTTTGCTCCTATAATCCTAGCTACTGGAGAGGTTGAGGTAGAAAGAAAACTTGAGGCCAGGACTTCAAGATCAGCCTGGGCAATCCCATCTCTACAAACAATAAAAGTAATAAATATTGTGCATTATTATTTTATAGAGGTACATTTTCTTTTAAGGTTATCCTCATTCATCATTAACATTCGAGAGAGAGTATAAAAAATTCATTCAGATACACGTGTATAATGGAAATTTATTGCGATGTCTTTAACCTAGGGTTGTTTTGGATGTGTGGTGTTAGGATGACTTGCATCATTTAATCACCTAAAAAGCTTGTTAAAAAAGTACTTTCCCACGTTCCGCCCAGAGTCAGACTCACTGAATCAGAATCATCAGGCCGGGTGTGGTTCAGAAGTCTGCATCTGAAAGGAGACTATCTGGTGATACTGGTAGAGGCAGTGGAAGGAGGGACCTCCAAGCAGCATTGCTTTAGGGGCTGATGTCAGATTTATCTAAGGTTTGCTCTATAAAGCTCCCTTATAGTACATTTCAATGTAATACCAGAGGATCTCTATTGTGTATTTTGTAAGGTTTTTTTGTTTTGTTTTGTTTTGATGGAGTTTCGCTCTTATTGCCTAGGCTGGAGTGCAATGGCACAATCTCAGCTCTCTGCAATCTCCGCCTCCTGGGTTCAAGCGATTCTACTGCCTCAGCCTCCCGGTAGCTGGGATTACAGGCGCTCCCCGCCACGCCCAGCTAATTTTTTGTATTTTTAGTAGAGACGGGGTTTCACTATGTTGGCCAAGCTGGTCTTGAACTCCTGACGTCAGGCGATCCACCCGCCTCGGCCTCCCAAAGTGCTGGGATTACAAGGGTGAGCCACTGTGCCTGGTCCATGAGGCTTCTTTTTAAAATAATGATTGACAAGGAATGGAACTGCCCACAGTGGCAGTCCTTATGGAGTCACTAAATTAGTCCTATCCCCAATTTGATACTAAGCCATTCAAAGCTACTTAAATGCTGACTCCTGCAAGCAGTTGTGTAACAGCACTGATTAGCCATTATACATGATTGATATTTTGTGTGCTATTTAATGTTCTCTTTTAATAAGCATAAAAATCTAATTCCTTTCTCATACACCCCACTTCCAGGGTATGGCAGCTACACCACAGCCCCATTAAGAATAACTATCTTTTTTGGCAAGGCGTGGTGGCTCATGCCTGTAATCCTAGCACTTTGGGAGGCCAGGGAAGGAGGATCACTTGAGTCCAGGAGTTCGAGACCAGCCTGGGCAACATAGTGAAATCTTGTCTCTACAAAAAATAAAGATAAATAAAAATTAGCCAGGCATGCTGGCACACGCTTGTGGTCCTAACTACTTGGGAGGCTAAGGTGGGAAGATCACTTGAGCCTGGGAGGTCAAGCTTGCCGTGAGCCATGATAGTTGGGTAAGACTCCCAACTTTCCAAAAAAATAAATAAATAAAAAATAAATATATATATATATATGTGTGTGTGTGTGTGTATATACATATATATATAAAAGCCAGGTGTGTTGGTCCACACCCATAGTCCAGCTACTTGGGAGACTGAGGAGGGAGAATTGCTTGAGTCCAGGAGGTCAAAGTTGCAGTGAGCTATGATTGTGCCATTGCACTCCAGCCTGGTCTCCAGAGTAAGACATGGCCTCAAAACAAAACAAACAAAAAGGAATAACTATCTTTTTAATATTCCCATTAATTGAGATTTTATTTTGTAGTTTGTATTTTTAAAAATAGACTTCTTTTGTTTCCCAAAAGCAAAACTATAACATCATTTCTTTTTCTATCTACATATAGTTGAAACTACCTTTGCAAAATTATGACAGAGAAATCTGACATGGTTGACTCCATCTTGCTTCTGACCTCCAAGCTGTCCTTGGTCATTCCTGGGCATGGGCCAAGCTAACTTTGGGAGAAATCTAGTTTATAGTTTAACTTGAAAGCAAAGATGATAATGGTCCCTCCCTAAAACTAATCCCCTCCTTGTTCAGGGGCCCAAAACCACCTTTGGAAGACTAATAAAAGGCCACAAGAATAGGATTATGAGAGGTACCTGAATTATGATAAGATATACATAGTTTCTATAATCTTTTATTGCTCAGGGCTTCTGTGGCCAAAGGTCACAAGATATATGAGTTTCCCAGTTGGTCATATAGAGAACATCACTATTGTAGAACCTAAGATTGGTTTTCAGAGATATCTTTCAGACTGACCCCACCAGGACTCCTGACTCATGACTGGACTGATCCTGTGGTCCCACCCAGAGGCAGACTCAGTGCACAAGGACTGTTTTCCACACCCCTATGAATCCATCCCCAACCAATCAGCAGCACCTATTCCCTAGCTCCCTACCCACCAAATTATCCATAAAAACTCTAACCTCTAAGCCTTTGGGGAGACTGATTTGAGTGGTAACTCCAGTTCTCCCTCAGGGGCCAGCCTCACATCAGTTAAACTCTTTCTCTACTGTAATGCTGTGGTCTCAGTGGATGCTTTTCATTTGTGCAGTGGGCAGGAAGAACACTCAGATGATCAGAGTGCTTTTCCTAAAACATCCTCAGATTTGCAGGAAATAATGACAAGTTCATCCTGTTGAGAATCACATTTATGTAAAAACCTCAGGGCCAGGCATGGTGGCTCACACCTATAATCCCAGCACTTTGGGAGGCTGAGGGAAGAGGATCACTTGAGCCCAGGAGTTCAAGACTAGCCTGGGCAACATAGTGAAATCCTGCCTCTACAAAAAATAAAAATAAACAAAAATTAGCCAGGCATGGTGGCACACACTTGTGGTCCCAACTACTTGGGAGGCTAAGGTGGGAAGATCGCTTGAGCCTGGGAGGTCAAGGTTGCCATTGTAATAGTGCCATTGTAATCCAGCCGGGGTGACAGAGTGACACCCTATCTCAAAAATAAATACATAAAATTCAGATACCAATGTGCATCAAATAAAAATGCAGATACCGAGTCAAGTGGCCATTATTAATCTTGGATCTAATTTTAGAGTTTATAAAATTGGCTACACAAGTCTTGAGGTTAGTTAATGATGTGAGGACTCTTGGGTATCACTTGAAACCAAGAGAGGGATCATTATGTGGTTGTAACTCTATGTCTATCCTCTGATCATATTTTGTCTGTATCTCTCCCTGTCCTGTATCTGGAATCATTCTTTGGTGCTGTCTCCAGAACTACACGTCAGTTATCTCTGATCCATCTTTTGCTAGTATATATATCTATCCAGAGTATGCTCAGTTGTTATAGCTTCTCATAGATCTTCAGAGTCTTTGAAATGTTACCTCTTGATTTTTATCTTTCAGTGAACTTCCTCCCACTCAAGCATGGAGTTGTTTGCTCCTACTCCTCTTACACATCCTCTATGTTCATGTTCAGATACTACCAAGGATAGTGTATGCACTCTGTACTGTAGTGCAAGCATTTCTTGTCTAGACTTTGATCTTGGTTGGCCTTCATCAAGTAAATTTAAAAGTGAATTCTCAGGTCCCTAAGCAATATATCTGTTTGCTTTCCCTTCCACACAAAATAGAAAGTTTGAATGGTCTAAGGGTATTAATACAAAACACTCTTGTAGTAGTCCATTTTCACACTGCTGTTAAAGAACAACCTGAGACTGGTTGATTTAGGAAAAAAAGGGGTTTAATTGATTCACAGTTCTGCATGGCTGGAAAGATTTTAGGAAACTTACAATCATGGCAGAAGACAAAGAGGAAGCATGTTTTACATGGCATCAGGAAAGAGAGAGTGAAGGGGGAAGTGCCACACTTTTAAACCATGAGATCTCATGAGAACTCACTCACTATCACAAGAACAGCAAGGAGGAAATCTGATCCCATGAACCAATCACCTCCCACCAGGGCCCTCCTCTGACACGTGGGGGTTACAGTTAGAGATGAGATTTGAGTGGGGACACAGAGCCAAACCATATCAACTCTCCAGTCCCTAAAATAAAGTAAGTAACTAACATGATCATCTTAATCCAATACATTAAAAAGCTCTTCCCTCTCATTACCACAGGATTTAGAGGTTATGGAATATTTACAAGATGTACAATGAAAATATAGAGATAATGTTTTTTATTTGGGGGATCTGTTTATTTTATTGAAGCCCCCAAATCGAGATAGAAATTCAAAATTTCAAAACCTAAGTCATATTGACTAATGAAAAGACAGGAAAAGCATAAAGAATAATAAATAGAAAAATGAACTGAAACTAAAATGCTATTAGAAAAATTTTCAGTAAGAAAGTCACTGAACTATTTTCAAAGTGACATATCAGAAAAAGAAACTTGCAAATAGCTAAAGCTAGTGAGGCAGTCCCAAAAACCAATAAGGAGAAAAATCATCCTAAAAATGATGGATGATTTAATCAGGGCAACTAAAATTAAACCAGAAAGAGAGAACACACACAGGTAGTAAAATATGTCAGACCACATTCTGTAGAACTAGAAAAAAATGGGAGTATTGAATTCTTTAATAATAAATGGAATCCTCCAAGTATTAAAAGAAACGAATAGACTTTTCCAGTTATGTGCAAAAGATATTCATTAACAATAGCACATTAGCATTCATTAAAATTTTTTGGATGCTCTTAAGAGGTTCTAAAGCTTTCATTTGCCTTTTAATACACAAATTACGCTGTGATTTGTCTGTCATTTTAAGTAGATCAGAGAATACCTGAGTTTCACTGTTCCTTCATCTTTTGCAGGATTTCAATAAATAGTGCATACATATTTCAGTGAATTAGTCATGATTAAATAATACTTATGTTCTACTGGAAAAATGCATTGGTGGCCAAATTCTGTGACTTTTTAAGTACTTGGCCCTGACAAACTCAATACGAAGCTATAGGAAAGTTCAAAGTGTACAATAACATATTACTTGAAAGTTACATATTACTTTTTTGCTCTCATGGCTTTTCATCATATTATTATTAGATCAATGTAATATTATCATATGTATTTCTCGGAAATATCTCCCATCCTTTTTTTTTGTAGTTAACTTGTAGGATATTATTAAGTATGTATGTTATATCATTATACATATATAACCATGTATATAACTAATGGTTATATGTTTTAGTTTTGTCAATTTTTTTCTGCTATAAGTACAATTTCAGTACTATTATGAGCCAAAAACATACTTTAGACTGTCCTGGCAACTTACTTTGGTGTTGACATACTTCATAACATTTATCACAGCATATTTGCTAATGGGAATATAGGTTGCAGGTTAAAAATTAAAAATGACAGACATGGACCTTTGGAGCATAATGCCTTCTGAGCCAAGATTTTGTATATTTCTCTTTTGAAAGATGCTACTTAGTTCTATTTGGTTTCATAAACTGTGAAAAGAAGTCTTCTGCCTGACTTGCCTGTGCCATCTGCATCAACTCAATCTGAAAGATATTTTCAACTTGTTCCATTAAAATGAGGGGTTGTTTATTAGCTTATTCTAAGCTGATCTCCCAAATATTTGTCTACGAATTCTCTCCTAGTATAACACTGTTTATCTAATTAGTTAATACATTAAATTATTTATTTATTTATTTATCAGAACAAGAAGGAACATTATATTGTTTTTAAATTTAGAAATATACGTTCAGATCTGCTAAGCATCACATGTGAAGTAAATATGATTTCCTATAAAATTCTGGGTTTACGAGCCTGGGCAACATAGTGAAACCCTGTCTCTACAACAAATACAAAAATTTGCTGGGTGTAGTGGTGTGTGCTGTGGTCCCAGCTACCTAGGGGCCTGAGGTGGGAGGATTGCTTGAGCCCAGAAGGTCAAGGCAGCAGTGAACCAAGATCACGCCACTGCTTTCCAGGCTGGGCGACAGAGTGAGACCCTGCCTCAAAAAAAAAAAAAAATAGGTTTATCTTTTCATCCCGGCCATAAAAGAGGCACAGGGAAGAATCCCTGAGATGACTGGGTTGATATTAGCCTGTTGATGTGACTGTGCAGGAACTTGCTGAAGCCATCGAGTTTCAATTGGCTGCATACACAGCAGAAAGAGTTTTCACCACATCCTTTTCTTGCCTTCTGAAGCTTTCACATCACATTACATGAGCAATCTTGACTCTTGTATATGTTGATTTTAATTATCCATGTCCCATGTGACATTTAGCCTTCATTCCTTAATAAAAGTGGATACGTTGTGATAATCCAGTAACATTTCTCACATTTAAATGGTTCATATCTGCAATCACATTGATATTAAATTTCCTTCCTTGCAGTAATATGTTTATAGCAAATTAATTCTGTGGTATTGTCTTAGTTGAGGATAAAAGAAAAATAAAATAGAAATGGAAGTGCAATATCTTAAGAAACAAAGTAGTAATATTTGAGGATGCAAAGGAGAGCTTTAGGGGAAAAACCAGATTGCCAGGAAAATTCTGAAGCAAGTGACAGTCGAAGAGTAGGTTAGAGCAAGAATGAAACCAGAGTAACGAGACTAAAAAGCAAACAAACAGGACTAATTAGTCTTTTAAAAAATTAAAATTGGTATATTGCAAAACCATTGCTATAAAGAATATATTATTAAGTAGTATTTAAGACTTTTGGTGTATGTGTTTTACAAATCTTAATATTGAGAATAGAGATTTTTACACCAAGTTTATTACATGAAATAAAAGAGCAAGTAAAAGTTAATTTTCAGCCAGCAGTCAGTATTGAATGGTTCATATGCAGGTAAACAAAATCTCAAGTGTATCTGCATTCTAGTCATGTAGATATGGTATCTTGAAATATGAATGTGGCCTAAGGGATTTATACGGAATGCCTTTTGTTCTTCACTTGCTAGCATAATTTTCTTTTCCAAGTTAGTTTTGGATTGAACATATGGACTAATTGTATGCCATTGTTTTGTTAAAATCATATCAAGAAAGGAGGTTAGACAAATGTCTTTCGATGGATGAATGGATAAACAAAATGTGTTATGTACATACAATGGAATATTATTCAGTCTTAAAAAGGAATGAAATTTGATACATGGCACAACATGGGTGAATGTTGAGGACATTATACTAAGTGAAATAAGCCAGACCCCAAAGAACAAATATTATATGAGTCCATTTATATGAGGTACCTAGACTAGTCAAATTCATAAAGATGAAAAGTAAAATAGTGGTTATTAAGGGATGAGGGAATGTGGAATGGGGAATTATTGTGTAATGAACACAGAATTTCACTTTGGGATAATGAAAAAGTTTTGAAGACAGAGAATGATGTTGGTTGCACAACAATGAGAAAGTCCTTTTTTTCTGAGATGGAGTCTTGCTCTTTCACTCAGGCTGCAATGCAGTGGCATGATCTTGGCTCACTGCAACCTCCATCTCCCAGGCTCAAGCTATTCTCTTGCCTCAGCCTCCTGAGTAGCTGCAACTACAGGTGCACACCAGCACAACTGGCTAAGTTTTGTATTTTTAGCAGGGACAGGGTCTTACCATGTTGGCCAGGCTGGTCTCGAACTCCTGACCTCAAGTGATCTGCCCATCTTGGCCTCCCAAATTGCTGGGATTACAGGTGCGAGCCACTGCACCTGGCCCAATGCGAAAGTTCTTATTGCCACTTAAATTCTACACTTAAAAATGGTTAGGATGCTAAATTTTATGTTATGCATATTTTATCACAATAAAAGGATGTTAGAGAACTTGAAACATCTTTAGCCCATTTAAGATCTTAGGATCACTTCGGAAACATGCTAAAATCCAACCAGAAAGAGTATGGAGAAGCACAAAATAATGGGCTGAGGTCAACATCCATTAGTGATAAAAGAGCTATTAAAATAAATCACTTTAATGATTCATTTTAGTGAACATCTATGTATAAAGAAATGTGTTTAAGGTGAATCTACCTCTTTTAAGAAATGTTCAAAATATGATAACATGCTCTGCATCTGTTTACTTGTTGAGACTGGACTGATTAATAAAAGATTTTAATGTTTTACAAGAATACATCGATAAGAAGTCAAGTGAGAAAATAAATCAATATATTTATTTGAACTATTTGCTAAGATTTCTAATAACTCAGAAGTCAGCTTTCATCTATGCAACTCTTTTCTTTTTTTTTTTTTTTTTTTTGAGACAGGATCTCACTCTGCCACTCAGGCTGGAATGCAGTGGCACAATCATGGCTCACTGCAGCCTCAGCCTCCCATGCTCAAGCTGGACTTAAAGTATGTGCCACCACACAGAGAATTAGCCTGGCTAATTCTTTTACTTTTGTAGAGGCGGGGTCTTGCCATGTTGCTCAGGCTGGTCTAGACCTCTTGGACTCAGTGATCCTCCCACCTGACTCCCAAAGTGATGGGATCACAGGCATGAGTCACTGTGCCTGGCCTGATGTAACTCATTTTTATCTTACAGATTAAAAGTTAATACTTATTTAGTTAAAAATTATTCAAAGGGATGCTGAGCAGTAGTTTGCAGTGCTGCATTGTGTAGGAGCAGGCAGTATAGGTTAATGAGTTTAAAGATATAAATATTTTCTATTATGACATATGTTAACATTTTCAAACCAAAATGCATAAAAAGGTAGGGGGGAACTAGTGTATTTTTTAAATCTCTTAACAAATATTCTTAAATCAAAAGAATGTACAAATGTGATGCTATTCTATCTCCACATATTTTGAAGGACTTAACTTACTTTAATGTTAAAGTTAAACTAGATATTATAACTTCACGTACTGTATCTTCTTCTTGTTATACTTTAATTATTTCAAATTTATTTTTTTATAAATGTCCTTAATCTCTAAAGTTTTCAGACTATTTAAAAAGGTGCAGGAGTGACATCAGTAAAAATGTTAGAATAAGGATCTCAAAAATTTTCTCCTCTAGAAAAGCAACCGGCAAAGGTAACAGAATCATCCTTTTCAGGATTCTAGAAATTAACCAAATGCTTGAAAGAACCCAGAAAGTGTTTATTCAAGAAAAAATAGATACTCAACAAAAACCTGGGAGTTTTGTGGAATTTTATCATGCTCTAGTTCTATGTCTTACTCTTCAGCTCAGTGGCAACCATAAAAAATAACAGTCTGCATTCCTGGTGCACCTTGGTAGCTATTGGAATTAGCAAACAGAGCTGGAGCCATTTCAAAGAGTCATTCCTGAATATCTGTCCTTATTTGACCTGCCTGAAGGATTCTAGAAAGACCCACCTACAAGGTAACTTGGCACGTTCCCAGTACTAAAAGCCATATGGCAGGTGAGTGTGGGGGCATTTGTCGGAAACAATTATAAGCAAGAGTTTTACCTTTGTGGCTGCCTATGGAGATTGATAATTGATGGGGCAAATAATAGACTAACCAAAAAGCTTAAAAGGAGAAACTGAAGAATGAGATACTTAGATGAGTTTTGAGAAGCTACAATGTATTTCTGGACTGTAGAAGGCCACATGCATGCATAAGCCTACAGAAAGACCTTATAAGGCTGTAAGGACTCACTTCTGGCTGACTGTCAACAGAAAGTGAAGGCTTAAAGCAGATTTGTGGACTGCCAGGCTGAGTGTTAAAGGCTAACCCCAACAAGCACACAGAGCCCCTTGCAATAGACTGAAATAATTTTTCAATCCATTTTTTTTTTGTGGAAACTTCTGTGTAACCATTAGCTGACCCCTTGGCTAACCAAATAGAGACTTAGAAGACCACATGTAACAAAGAATACAGACTTCACGAAACTTGTTCAGAAAATTTACTAGGTAAACAACAGTGGCTATATCAAGCAGCAATAACAATGAAACCTGGTGAGGGGAGAGAATCTGATTTATAAAGTTGTCACACTGTATTGTTTAAAATGTCCAGTTTCCAACAAAAAATTATGAGACATGCAAAAAAAAAAGTAAGAATATTTGGCTCATGCACAGGGAAAAATTCAGTCAATAGAGACTATCTCTGAAGAAGCTCATGTTGGTTTCACTAGACAAAAATTTAAACAAACTATTTCAAATATTTTCAAAAACCTGCAATAAACCATGCATAAATAAGTTTTTTTAAAGCATGAGAATTCATGCTCATAAATGGAATTATAAAAATGAACCAAAAAGAAATTCTGGGTTGAAAAATATAATAACTGAAATGAAAAATTTACTAGAGGGTTTCACCAGAATATCTGAACAGTCAGAAGAAAGAATCAGTAAACTTCAATACAGTCAACTGAGATTATTTTGTCTGAGAGATAAAAAGAAGAAAAAATTAAGGAAAAATGAACAGCTATCAGAGAATGGTGGGACGACATTGAGTGCACCGATGGATGCAAAATAGAATTCCAGAATGAGAGGACAAAAGAAGAGGCAGAAAAAAAAATCTGAGGGAGTAGTTGGAAAAATTTATTATATTTGATGAAAATGATTAAGTTACATATCCAAGAAACTCAACAAACTCCAACTAGGAAAAAAAATCAAAGAAATCCACATCTAGATATATCATAATAAGCTGTTGAAGGAAAAGAAAGAATCTTGAAAGTACCAAGAGAGAAATGATTCATCACATAAACAGAATTCTCGATAAGACTGATATTTAATTTCTCATCAGAAATCTTGGAGACCAGAAGGCATTGAAATGATATTTTCAAGTGCTAGAAAACGAAACGAAACAAAACTTCATCAACCAAGAATTCTATAGCAGGCAAAACTACTTTTCAAAAATAAAGGTGAAGATAAAACATTCCCAGAGAAACAAAAACCAAAGGAGTTCATCATTGGAAAACCTGCCCGACAAGAAATACTAAAAGAAGTTCTCAGGCTAAAATGAAAGAATACTAGATAGTAACGCTAATTCACATGAATTTTCTTTTTTTTTTTCTAAAAAGCACCAGTAAAAACAACTACATACATAAACATAAAAGACAGTATAAGTTTATTTTTTTTGTAATTTTTTCTGCTGACTTTAAAAGACAACTGCATAAAGCAATATTATAAATCTATGTTGATGGGTGCACAATGTATAAACATGTAATTTATGCTAAAAACAGTATGGGGGGATAACAAAGCTACATAGGAGCAACATTTTTGTATGCTATTGAAATTAATTTTGTATTAATTAAAATTAGATCATTATAAATTAAGATACTAATTATAATCCACAGGACAACTGCTAGGAAAATAAAATATAAAAGAAAAGAAATAACACAAGAATTAAAATGGTATGCTAGAAGATATATCTGTTAAACACAAAATAAGTCAGAAATAATGGGGAAAAATACATACAGAAAATTGGTCGGGCATGATGGCTCACACCTGTAATCCCAGCACTTTGGGACGCTGAGGCGGGTGGATCACCTGAGTTCAGGAGTTCAAGACCAGCCTGGCCAACACGGTGAAACCCTGTCTCTACTAAAAATACAAAAATCATCTGGGTGTGGTGGCGTACATCTGTAATCACAGCTACTTGGGAGGCAGAGGCAGGAGATCGCTTGAACCTGGAAGATGGAGGTTGCAGTGAGCCAAGATGGTGCCACTGCACTCCAGCCTGGGTGATAGAGTGAGAGACTCCATCAAAAAACAACAACAAAAAAAGAAAACAATAACAAAATTGCAAATATGAAACTTACCTTATCAGTAATTATATTACATTTAAATGGATTAAACTTTCCAATTAACAGGAAGATATTGCATAATATATTTTTTTAAAACAAAGTTTATCTATATGCTAACTCTAAGAGATAAAATTTAGATTCAATGACACACACAAAAAAATTAAAAGAATAGGAAAACATATACCATCTAAAGAGTAACCAAGAGAGCTGGAGAGTCCATACTAATATTTGACAATAAAAGATTTTAAAACAAAACTTGTTACCAGAGATCAAAAGAACTTTTTATAATTATGAGTCAATCTTCTGAGAAGATATAACAATTATAAACATATATGCAGTTAACAATGGAGCATAAAAGACATAAAGACAAACTGAAAGAATTGAAAAGATAAAAAGACAGTTAAAAATAATAGTTGAAGACATTAAATAGTGGTTAGAACAAGTAAACACAAAATTAAACATACTGCTGAAGACTTGTGCAAACCTATAAACCGTCTAGACCAGAAACATCTGCAGAACATTCTCTATGTCTGTGGACTTCTGTAGAACATCTGTGAAACAACAGAATATATTCTTCTCAAGTGCTCACTGAATGTTCTCCAAAAGAGACTAGGTATTAGTCAATACAGCAAGTCTCAATAAATGTAAAAGGTTTGACATCTTACAAAATATGTTCTCAGACCAAAATGAAATAAAGTTAGAAATCAATAATAGAGAAAATTTGGGATATTCTCTGATGCGTAGATATTAAACAACACATTCCTAAATGACTGATGGAAAAAAGAAGAAATCACAAGGGAAATTAGAAAATATTTTGAGATTAGTGAAATAAAAACACAATATATCAAAACTTGGGATGCAGCAAAAACAGTGTTCAGAGAGAAAATTATAGCTACAAATGCCTACATTTAAAAAGAATAGATCTAAAATTAATGACCTAACTTTCCACCTTAAGAAACTAGAAAAAAACGTAAGCTAACCTAAAGCAAATAGGCGGTAAACAAGAAAGATTATTGTGGAAATAAAAGAAATAGAGAATGAGAATAGAAAAACAATCAAGAATGTCAACAAAACTCTTAGTTTTTGATCAACAAAATTGACAAAGCTTTACTTCAATTTACCAAGAAAAAAGACAGAACACCCAAGTTATCAGAAATGAAAAAGTGGACATTACTACCAACCATACAGAAATAAAAATTATTATATGAGAATATTATACACAATTGTATACTAATAAATTAGATAACAAATGGAAAATTCCTGACAAAGAAAATATCGAAACAGGCTCAAACAGTAATAGAAAATCTGACAAGACTGATAAAAAAGAGAAACAGTAGATTAATAAAGAAAAAATTTCCACACACACAAAAAATCATACCCAGATGGCTTCACTGGTGAATTCTACTAAAAGATTAAAGATAAATTAACACATATTTTCCAAATGTTTCCAAAAGATAAAGAAGAAGGAACACTTCCTAACTCATTCTAATGAGGGCAGTATTACCCTGATACCAAAACCTGGCAAAGACCTCACAAGAAAAGACAAATAAAAACTAATGCCCCTTACATATATGGATGCAGAATTTTTTAAAAATGCTAGAAAGCTGAATTTAGTATCTGAGAAAAAGGACCATATCCCATGACCAAGTAGAATTTCTCTTGAGTATATAAGATTGGTTCAACACATCAAAATCTATCCAAGTAATATGCCATACCAATAGAATAAAAGAAACAAATGCACAATCTTATTAGTTGATGCAGAAAAAAAAAATTGGCAAAATCCAACACCCACTCGTGATAAATATACTCATAAACTAGGAATGGGAGGAATCTTGCTCAACCTGATAAAGGGCATCAGTGAAAATTCCACAGCTAATGTCATGTTTAATGGTGAAAGAGTTAAAGGTTTCCCTATAGGATCAAGAGCAAGACAACTACTGTCAACACTTCCATTTAACATTGTACCAGAGGTTCTAACCAGGGTAATTTGGTAAGAAAATATAACAAAAGGCATCTATCTATATGGGAAAGGAAGACAAAAGAAAAAGATATTTGAAGATCTTATACCTAAAAAAAACCCCTAAGAAATTCTTACACCTGTAAAAAACTATTAGATATAATAAATGCATTGGAAATGTGGGGATATCTCACATTCATGGATTGGAAGACTTCATATTGTCAAGACGGCAACAGTCCCAAAATTAATCTAGAGGTTCAATTAAATCCCAATCAATTGGCAAGTTTGCAAGATTAATAAACAAAAAATAAGTTGTACTCCTATCTATTAGCTGGTATATGCTGGATTTTGTCCCCCTCCAAACTCATATGTTAAAGGCCTAACTCTCAGAACCCGAAAATGTGCCTGTAATTGGGAATTGAGCATTAAAAGAGGTGTTCACGTTAAAATGAGGCCATTATGGTGGTTCCTAATCCAATCTCACTGATGACCTTATGATAAAAGAAAATTTGAATAAAAAGGAAGATGTGTACACAGAGAAATGATCATGTGAGAACATGAGCATTTACAAGCCAAGAAGTAAGGCCTCTGAAGAAACAAAAAATGCTGGCACCCTGATCTGGGACTCTTAGCCTCCAGAAATGTGAGTGTTTACACCACTCAGTCAGTGGTGTTTTGTCGTGGCAGCCCTAGCAAACTAATATGAGAGCCACTCGAAATCTACAAATGGAATTAAGAAAACGATTTAATTTATAACGGCATCAAAAAGAATAAAATACTTATAAATATAACAAAACAAGTGCAATGCTAGTACATTGAAGCTACAAAACTACATAACAATATTGAAATAAATTAAAGAAGAGCAAAATTAATAGACATCTCACATTCATGGATTGGAAGACTTCATATTGTCAAGATGGCAACAGTCCCAAAATTAATCTAGAGGTTCAATTAAATCCCAATCAAAATTCCAACAGCCTCTTTTGGAGAAATGGACAAGCGAATTCTAAACTTTATATGAAAATGCAAAGGATTCAGACTAGCTAAATCAATCTTGATAAACAGAACATAGCAAGAGGACTCACACTTCCTTATTTCAACTCTTACCAAAAAGCTACAGTAACCAAAACAGTGTAGTATAAGGAGAGACATATATATTAATGGGATAGAATTGGGAGTCCAGAAATAAACCTATATGTCTATGGCCAACTGATTTTCAACAATGATGTCAAGATCATTCAATGCAGTAACAATCTTTTCAACAAGTGGCTGAGACAATTGTATGTCCATATGCAAAAGAATAATTTTTGCCCCCTTCCTCACATTTTATACAAAAATTTATATAAGATGGATCAAAGAACTAAATATGAAAGTGAAACTATAAAATTCTTAGGAGAAAATATAGGCATAAATCAACCTTGGATTAGGCATGGGTTTCTTATACATGACACCTATAGTAGAAGTAACCAAAGAAAAATATATACATCTTGCTTTATCAAAATAAAAAACAACGTGCATCAAAGAACACTATCAAGAAAGCAAAAAGACAACCCATATTATGTCATTTCTTTCAGAAAATGTTTGCAAATCCTACATACTTTAAGAGCCCAACATCCAGACTATGTTGAGAATTCGTACAACTCAACAATAAAAACACGGTCAAATTAAAAATGAGAAAGGGTTTAGAGAGGATCTCTTCCAGAGAAGATACATGAATGCTCAATAAGCCCAAGAAAAGATGCTTACCATCAATAGTCGTCAGGGAAATGCAAATAAAAACCAGAATGTCATACCACTTCACACCAACTGGGATCACTGTAATTTTTTTTTAAATGAAAAACAAGTATTTGCAAAGATGAGGAGAAATTTGAACCCTCATGTATTGTTAGGAAAGTAAAAAGGTGCAACCACTGTGGAAAACAGTTTGTCATTTTCTCACAAAGTTAATTATAGTGTTACCATACTGCTCATATGTTCACACAAATTGTGCATAGATTTTTAAAGTCACGTTATTCATAATAGGCAAAAAGTGGGAACAACCCAAATGTCCAATAACTGATGGACTTAATCTTTTATCCATAATATAATTCAATGGAATATTGGAAATAAAAAGGAACGAAGTACAGATATAGTCAACAGCATGGGTGAATTTGAAAACATTATGCTAAGCAAAAGAAATCAGCCACAAAAGGCCGTATACTGTATGATTCCATTTATGTGAGCTCTCCAGGAGGAACAAATTCCCAGAGACAGAAAGTAGATTAGTGTTTGCCAGGGGCTGAGGAGAAAGGGGAATGGGCAGTGATTGTTAATGGGTATGGGGTTTCTTTTTGGAGTGATGACATGTTCTGGAATTAGATGGTAGTCTTGATTTTACCATCTTGTGGGCATATTAAAAACCACTGAATTATGTACACTTTAAAAAGGTGAATCTTAAGCTACATAAATTATATCTCAATAAAAATTTTGTAGAGATGGAAATAAAAAGACTGGAAATTTAGGGTAAATGAAAACAGGATGAATGCAAGATGAGGAAAGGAAATTCAGTACAAGTCATTTTGGCAGACACTGGCAGTGGTGGTGCCTATGTGAATCAGAGCAGTCCTGCCTCCAACATAAGAAGCCCTGTGCCAGGAGTAACAGCCTCCACTAGGGGCTCTGCAGAAACACAATTTCTCCTGGGGCTGATATTTGAGAGTCAAATTTCCTGCAGTTTAGATATTTCCACCAGTTTAGCAAAATCTGGATAGGCTATAAGGCTGACAACTGTGTCCAAAGCAATAATCGCTTGAGAACTTTTCTATGTGCCCCATCACTCTGCATTGTACAGCATATTCTTTAACACATTTATTTCATTTTTCAATTCACTAAGTGCTTGCTGAGCACTTGCCCATTTTCCTTTATTTGCAAAATGCAGGAATTTAACCTATCTTTGAGTACAATTTAGGAATATGGTCTAAGTTTCTATGATACAATGTTGCCATTTAAAAATAAATGTAACATAATGCTCCTACCCCCTTTTGATAATATAGTGTTCCATCTTATTAATATCTTTTCTACATTTTGAGTTACACATTTTTATGCTTTGCTATTTACTGGTCAAAACCACTTTAGCTCATTAAGATTCAGAAAGGAGGCTATAAAGATGTATGCCATTTTAATGCAGGATATTGTTTCATTATGAATGTGCCTATATTGTTAATTTCATCTAGATAGTACATGTAGTATTGATATGAGGCTAAAAGGCATAAAGTATTCTTGTATGTTAAACGCTCCAGTTAAAAAGAGTTATGTTAGCTGTTAAGTGAGTTTTAAAAAGATGTTTATTCAATTCAAACACATAATTGATAAAATTTTCACCTTAAAACTATAAAGAACAAAAAGCTGGAATATCCATCAACAGTACAATAGAATTACAGTTTATTCTGAGAGCAGATCAGCCAAGACGAACAAATGAGTCTTGTAATTGCATACCAGAGGTCAAAAAATTAGCCCTACCAAATGAGGAGGGAGAGGAAATGCTGAGACCTAGAAGAAAGGTCATAATATTTGGACTGAATAGAAGCAATTCAGTAATAGCAATTTCCCTTTATCTGACAGCAATTGTAGAAAGTTTTAACAAATCCTGTTAAAATGGACAAAAACTATTTCCTGAATAGTTAAGAAAAGATTATAATAAATGCCAAGTATTCTACAGCATGTATAGAATCTCATTTCCAAGTGAGCATGCTGTTTTCTTCAGCATCCTGTTAGCCAAGTTCCAATTTTGGACAGGTCCTAGGAAACACAACATTGTTAAAGACAGAGATGATACGAGGCGATTAATTGTAAGTACATTTCTATAGATAGTATTGCACTTGGAGTGTGTAAAAATCTCTCTGAAGATTGGTAGAGATAAGGGTTGTAAACAGGTTTGAAATCCACACAGCGATAGCTCACATGCTAATCTTTGCCCAAAGTTCTATGTTGTTGAGAAAGATTCTGATATATTACTTTAAAGGAGAGAGTGTCGTATGAATTTCAGATCTTTGTCATGGACAAATAATCTAAGTGCTATTCATTTGTGGTTCCTGATTCATTTGTTCCTTGAGAGATTAGCTAAAATTAAGAGTAGGCGAAAGAACCACCAATTCCTTTCCTATGTCTATAGTGAATACTAACAGCCGTTACTACATCTGTCCCTCATGTCAGATGGAAGATGTAACATCTTCCACAAAGACTTACTTTGTTACTACAAAATGGAAAGAGACACTTCTACTGTGGTGAAATGTGTATGGCAAACCCAAATAATTTAGGCCACAAAATACCCTAGTTTAGCCAGAATTATATGAGTAATCTACTTTTTCCATTTCACTCTGAACATACTGTCCTACATACATTTTATTTATTCATTCCTTGCTACAGTGTAAAGGCAGAATATACTTAAAAAAATCATTCATCAACATTTAAGGCAAATGATCAGAGCTTTAGTTTATTGTTATACAATGTTGCTCTTTCTTCTTTATTTCTGAACAGCAAATCTCATCAAGCATGATTGAGTTTTGCTTACTTGTATCTTCTCCCTTACTTCCGCATTTACTATGTGTATAGCTCTTCAGAATAAAATTAAGATAGGAGTAAACCAATACAATTCAGCAGCATCAGTGACATAATCAAACATAAAAAAGTCTTTCCTGACTGACCCTGAATGACCATTTACCCCCTTTCAAATTTTGGCATCAAATTTCTACTTACAAAAAGTATATAGTTTCAATCAGGTGGTCAAAGCATTGATGACCGCAAGTAACAAGAAAAATGAACCCTGCGAATACGCACATAAAATAATAAAGGAAAAAAGAAAGAAAATGGTAGCAAGGAGAGGTAGAGATTTGCTTGTTCTCAGAGGAGGAAACACCTATTTTTCTACTGTGAAAGAAGGAGAAATAACTCGGTCTGAAAAAAGAGGTGCTTTCTTGAAATGGTTTCTGCTGGATTCCCCATTATTTTAGATATGATGGGAGCTGGAGTTGTGCAGAATATTTTGGGACGCTTTCCACATGGATTTATGATCCTCAAAAAGAATCGGCATCAATTAAACTATAGTTGACCCTTGAACAGTATGGGGGTCAGGGGGACGGACCCCCGCACAGTAGAAAATTAATGTATAATTTCGACTCCTCATAAACTTAACTACTAATACCCTACTGTTGATTAGAAGCATTACTGATATTATAAAAACAGCTGATTAACACATATTTGGTATGTTCTACATATTACATACTGTATTCTTAAAGTAAGCTGGAGAAAAGAAAATGTTAAGAAAATCATAAGGAAGATAAATATACTTACTGTTTATTAAGTGGAAGTGGATCATCAGAAAGGCTTTCATCCTCATCGTCTTCACATTGAGTGGGCTGAAGCGGAGGAAGAGGAGGGGTTAGTCTTGCTCTGTTAGGGGTGGCAGAGGAGGAAGAAGATCCATGCAAAAGCGGATCCTCGCAGTTCAAACCCCTGTTGTTCAAGGGTCAACCGCACAGTCAGGTTTTGATGAGAAGACTGAGTGTTCAAACTTGATTTTAAGCAGGTATATATGCAGGTACTCAAATTCGGATGTAATATTACATAGAACTTAAACACTCCTAGTTAAGCAGAAATAGAAAAACCCAGTTACCTAAGTAGAAATCAACCTGTGGGAGGAAAGCTCAGGAAAGAGCCAGGGTCCTGGCATAATAAAGAGTATAGGCGTGATATATGTTTGTGTTTATACGTGTATATCTGTTGTTTGGAAATAAAGAGCAAATTGAGTATTGGATTAAGGGAAACATTTCTTGTTTCCCATGAGAGAGCCGTCCTTTGAGCATCACATTTGCAAAGGTAGATTGATTATCCGGATCCACTTCCAGTGGGTTTTGTGGCAAGCCGAGACATCTATTGACAGCATCCATAGACTCTTCAGAGCTTGGAGTGGAAAGGACCTTGAACTTAGAACACATGCACATTTATTATGTGATTGAAGTCGTCTTCTCTCACTTTTGCTTTAGTAAACACTTAAACAAAGCCATGTTCTTTGTGGTAGGCAATGTTCTATATTTATTAAATATACAGTTAACTCATCCAATCCATTGCAACCACCTTATAAGGGCGTTACTCTTATTCTCTCCATTTGATGGATGGATAACTGAGGCTAGGAGATAAACTGCTCATTGCGGGGGAGGTGAAATTCCAGCCCAGGCTGTCCGAGCTCTAGATCCTGTACTTTTAACCAATAGCGCTTTGCTTCTTTTCCTTGTATTTATCCCTTTCAAAAATGATTAACTGTATGCAAAATAAGATATCAACTAACGAGAGGGCCGGCAAGGGTTAACGCGGAAACAGATCCCCGAGCTGAAAAAACAAAAACAAACTGGGGAGCCAGAGCCCCTGAAAGCTCCGGTAGGAAATTCAGTGGGCCTCCTGTTCCTTTAAACTCTCGCTTTCGCCCCCGCTGACACTTTGCAAAGCCGCGGCGGCAGCGGCGGGGACCACGCTGCGGTGCGCCACCTTCCGCCACCCTCCCGCGCTGGGCTGGGGTCCGAGGGGGCTTCGCAGAGTCGGTAACCGAACTGGCTCCGGTTTGCTTTCTCCACTCCCCAGCCACTACCAGAACCAGCCTCCGCGAAGGGGCAAGCTGTGGTTAACCCTTTCGTGCCCAGGGAGACCCCGCCAGGGTCGGAGCGGGACGCGATCGCCCCCCGCAGTCGGGCGCGAAGGCGGCCCGGGAGCCAGGTGGGTGTGGGGCGCAGTTGGCGGAGCTGCGCAGGGCGTGCGAGCAGGCTGCGAGGATGGCGCCCCGGCGGCGCGGAGGTACCGCCCCGCGCTCCCCCGCTAGCTCCCCGGACTGTCCCCTCTCCCCGCGCTCTGGGGCAGCCGGCTGCCTGGAGCGCGCGGGGCTGGAGTGGCCCTCTCCCTCCCCTTCGCTAGGCTCCCCCAGCTTAATCTGTTGGCCGCGACTCCTCAGCCAGCCCCGAGGAAAGTGCAGCCATTGGACAGGTCTGTGCGGGCTGCCGGTTTCAGGGAGGAAGGTGGGAGAAGCCTGGAGGAGCGAAGGGGAGGGCGGAGGGAGGAGGGAGGAGGGTGCGGCGGCAGATCTGGCAAATTGCGAGCTGCCTTCCCTCCTCAAAGTGTGGAGAAGGAGCGCGGGGGAGCGTGGCTACGGCAGCGCCTCCTCCGCCACCAAACTCCTGGGGCTCCGCGGGGGCTTGGGGCCACCTCCTCCTGAGTCTGGAGGAACCCTCTCCCGATAGGTTCCAGCCTGACTCCCTCCCACTCCACCCTTTTCCTTTCTTCTTCCTCTTTTTTTTTTTTTTAAACACATTTTTTTCCTGGCTTCGGACCTCAGACTGCTGCAGCCCGAACCTTCCCAGGGCTCAGCTCTTTGGAGCTGCCCATTCCTCGGGCTGCGAGAAAGGACGCGCGCCCTGCGTCGGGCGAAGAAAAGAAGCAAAACTTGTCGGGAGGGTTTCGTCATCAACCTCCTTCCCGCAAACCTAAACCTCCTGCCGGGGCCATCCCTAGACAGAGGAAAGTTCCTGCAGAGCCGACCAGCCCTAGTGGATCTGGGGCAGGCAGCGGCGCTGGCTGTGGAATTAGATCTGTTTTGAACCCAGTGGAGCGCATCGCTGGGGCTCGGAAGTCACCGTCTGCGGGCACCGGGTTGGCGCTGCCCGAGTGGAACCGACAGTTTGCGAGCCTCGGCTGCCAAGTGGCCTCTCCTCCCCGCAGTTGTTGTTCAGTGTCGGGTGAGGGCTGCGAGTGTGGCAAGTTGCAAAGAGAGCCCCAGAGGTCCGAAGAGCGCTGCGCTCCTACTCGCGTTCGCTTCTTCCTCTTCTCGGTTCCCTACTGTGAAATCGCAGCGACATTTACAAAGGCCTCCGGGTCCTACCGAGACCGATCCGCAGCGTTTGGCCCGGTCGCGCCTATTGCATCGGGAGCCCCCGAGCACCGGCGAAGGACTGGCGGGCGGGGTAGGGAGGTGGCGGCGGCGGCATGGCGAGGTTCCCGAGGGCCGACCTGGCCGCTGCAGGAGTTGTGTTACTTTGCCACTTCTTCACGGACCAGTTTCAGTTCGCCGATGGGAAACCCGGAGACCAAATCCTTGGTAAGTAAGATGCACTTTAGCTTGCTGATTTTGTGCGCAGCTGAAGACCTCTCTGGCACTCTCGTGCTCCCTACCCTCTCCCCCTAACATCACCTATCTGCCCTTGGGAAACTAATTGCAGTTGCTTTTCGGCTAAACTTAGGCTTCCCAAATGGGGAAAAGAGGGTTATCAAGAGAAGGACGCCGGGGACTAGGGGTTTTCTTGAGGCTTTCGGGCTTACTTCACCTGGGCGGCAGGGGGTGGTACTGTCTCCCCCAAGTAGCCCAGGGAGGGCTCCAGTGTGAGAGCAAAGCTTCTTCCGTGGATACATCTCCTAGGACCTGGCATCTCCAGGCTGTGTGCTCTCCGGCTCCTCCTCTTTCCTCGCTGCTGGTTAAACTAAGCGAGTGTGTGGTATGGGGTGGGTGGGGGACGTGGTGAAAGCCAGGGATTGCAGGTCTCCCCTCTGCGCGAGAAAATTCCCTATGGCGGCACCTTCCTTCCCCTGGCGATCCCCACTAGCTCCGTCTAGTGAACTGGGCCAAGCGGCGCTGTAAGTGGGGCGGGGTAGATGCGGCCGGCGCAGAGGTGGGGAGCAGGTGGGTAAGGTGGGGGCGGGCGCGCCTCTGGAGACCTACCCCTGCTCCCATTGTCCTCCGCCTGCCAGCTTCACAGACAGGCCTGAACGCGCAGAGGGTTCCTCGGAGTGCCCTGATTTTGTCCCCGAGAGGGCCCCCAACCTCCACATCCTCTTAGTGGCTGTCCTGGCAGGTGCGCGTCCTGCGGGGAGCTGCGCCCCGGGGGCGATCGCCGAGCGGGAGGCTGCCTCCTGGAACCCTGCCCACCGCGAACTGGGTGCCTACTCCCCATTTCTGCCTTTCGGTGAAGAAAGTGAAGACACAGGCAGAAAGAGATCTTGGCAGAAGTTGGTGAACTAGGGTGGACTTCGAGAGGAGGTGAAACGAGAGAAAGAGAAAAAAGAAAAAACTTGGAGGGAAAAGAAAAGAAAACGAAAACTTTCTCCTTAAGATAATCAATTTGTCAATTCTTTTCTGGTGTGTGTGTGTGTGTGTGTGTGTGTGTGTGTGTGTGTGTGTAATTTAAATGATTGCCCGGAAAGTATGCATGCGTCCTCAACAGTCAACTAGAGAGTCACAGATGGAAGGCTGGGGGGACACCTGGGGATTCCAGGCAAGGTGAATGTTGAAGACCTTGAAGGAAACCCTTGAGTGAAATTTACCAAGCCGCGACTTAGAAGACAGTCACAACACTTCGCCTGTCCCTGGTGTAAACTGTTCTAGATAAAGCACAGATACTGACTCTGCGCTCTTATTTATGGTTGAAGGGGTGTGTGTGTTGGGGTGTATGTGCAGGGAGGCAATAGGATGACAACACTTTTAAAGCTGAGAATAAAATGCAGATTTCTTGGGTGTTGACTTGTCTTTGTCACATTTAATTGTTCTGCATTAATGGACATAGGTTGTTCTTGACTGTGTATGATTTATGACAGTAGACTATACCTTTTGTTTATTTCTCTGATACGTTTCATTGGTCGGAAAAAATAACACTTTTAGCCTTCCAGGAAAGGACACAGTTATTTAAAAATTGCAACAGTAATTTTCATGTACTTATTCATGGTATGAATAGATGCTTAATAAAAACAATTAACTCCACCACAAACGAGGTTAAAAGGATGTGTGTGCCAATATGCATCCCAAGTTGTTTATTTAAAAACTTCTTTGGCACTAGGAATAAATAATGCATTTCCAGTAAAGAAAAAAAAATAAATGCCAGCAAATGTTTATCTTTTTATAAACCTGTTCCAGTAACGTTACTGAAAAAAGAATATATGTACACACACACACACACACACACACAATACACACACATTTGCTATGCCAAGAAGTTCAGAAATTGAGGATGAAATTCATCCCAAAGTAAGATTGGCCATATAATTAAAAGCCCTTGCTGTGGGAAATATAAAATACTTAAAATGTTCAACATCAGTGTACTGGTATTTTAAGCTAGTTGAATATTTCTGATGGGAAATATACTCTAGAAACCCATATATTGATAGGATTGATTTTAAAAAGAATGGTTTTAAATTCCTTGGCAAATTTTCGAAGACTTTTATAAACAGAAGTAGCTTCTTTCCTGGACATCATTTACATGTAGTTTTATGAAAAAAATATTGTAATTAAATGGTTAGCTTACTGAATATATAAAAAAAGCAAGGTGAAACAGAAAAAAGTATACAACTTTATTTGTAAAATAGTCTATATAAAAGTTCAGTATGGGGGGAAAAGTCCAATAGTCTTGACATTTGTCATGCAACAATCAGGATTTTTATTACAGACATGTTGGCACAGGAACAATATCTGATTTCATAACAGGGACATTTTATTATGCGTTACTTTAGTAAATGCTGCAGTTGATTTTATTGCCACCAGAGGGCAGATAAACTGCTAATTTCCTCTATTATTCCCTTTTCTGTTTTAGAGGGAAGTAGTTTATGTTTATCATATAATTTACACTTATTTTAGTTGTTCTTCTCTGGTTGAATATTTTTCTGTTATTTCCTGCTTTTGTTGGAGTTAAACAATTTACTTTGAAATATTACTCATTTGTAGAGTTTGTTATGAGAGTGTTGCTGTTGAGACATAATCATTAAAGTTTCTGTTTGCATATAAACCTAGAGCACAGTGATATAATAGAGGGGTTAATTCAAGTGAATATTTATTGTAAAATGGACATCTGTCATATTATTGGACAAAAGACAGGTTAATTATTTTATCCATCAATGACTTGAGGCTACATGCAAAATTTTAAAAATATGAAATATGAGTTTCTTTTTCCTTTAGAGAAGAGATACAAGTTTTGAAGCTTGAGGTTGGGTAAGTTTGGACTGAGACATAATTGTAGTGTAGAACATTTATATCAAAGGTAATTTTTGTTGTTGTTGTTCATGGATGTCTGCCTAGAGGTTTGGAATTATTATAATCAGGAGAATTTGCACATTTCAGTGTGATCTTCAGAAATAAACTCTTGTCAGGGAGAATGTATTTGAATAAAACTTAATAATGAAAGATACTAATTTTGCTCCAGACAGGTTTCTTCACTGCAAGAATCAGATACTCACAGAGTATGTAGAAAATATGTGTCCTTATCAATTAGTTTTGTCATTTTTTCCTAAAAGCTATCTCCTATTGCAGAAACATTATGTTTTTAAAGAGGAATGAGTTGATCAACAGCCTTGATCATGGGATCTAAAGTCTTCAGCTGCAGGCTGGGCACAGCAGCTCATGCCTGTAATCCCAGCACTTTGGGAGGCCGAGGTGGGCGGATCACCTGAGGTCAGGAGTTCGAGACCAGCCTGGCCAACATGGTGAAACCTGTCTCTACTAAAAATACAAAAATTAGCCGTGTGTGGTGGTAGACCCCTGTAATCCTGGCTATACTTGGGAGGCTGAGGCAGGAGAATCACTTGAACCCAGGAGGCGGAGGTAGCAGCGAGCCGAGATTGCATCATTGCACTCCAGCCTGGACGGGCGACAAAGGGAGACCGTGCCTCAAAAAAAAAATAAATAAATAAAAATAAGTAAACAAACAAATAAATAAAGTCTTCAGCTACTTTCTCATCACATTAATACAGTCTCTTCTCCATGGTCTTCAAGGCCATTGCCATGTGGCCTCAAGCACTTTCCCACCCTCTCTCCCCTGCCTGTTCTTGAAAGCTCTCACCAGATGAGCTGCTGAAGTTCCCTGAGTGTGTACCATGCATTACCACTTCTGCCATTCCTCCTGCTCTTCCTTCTCTAAGTGCATCTCCATCCATCCATTTTCCAATTTTTCCTGCAGATTTATCTCAAGTGACACTCTCCACAAAAGGACATGTTGTCTTAGAATTCTCAGTGCACTTTATGCCTTCTTCAAAGGCACTTGCTTGATATTGTAGGGTTTCCTTTTCTTTCCATTTCTGCCTCTCTCTCATGTATTCTGTTAGACCAGACCATACGTTCCTGAGGTCAGGGTCTGTTGTCATTTATTTCTGAATCTGCTGTGGCAACAACCAATAAATAGTTGCAATAAATGGTTGTTGGACTGAACTGAACTGAATAGAACTATAGTTCAAGCTGAATTATTAATTTGAATGCCACGTTGGGAGACTTTTTAAATAATTCCCATGCTAAGACTTTGTCCATCCCTAGGATAGAAATAAATTTAAAACGAACTTTGGAGAGTAACTGTTGAAACCAAAGCATAAGATCCAGAAGTCTGCTAAACTATCCTTCTACTATTAGGTGGGACTTTCAAAAAATTCATTCGACCATTCTTCTATCCTGCTGGTTTCTGAGTGAATGTTCACTCATGTTCTTAATCTCATATCTTTTTTCTTTTATACATTCCTTTAAAAAAATTCTTTGTTTTAATTTTTAATTTTTAATAATATGTATTTAAGCTGTGCAACATGATGCTTGTTTATTTTCTAATTCTATGTTTAAGAGAAACCAAATTGCATTTGTATTTCTGTGTCTGAATTATTTTACTTAGCACAATGTCCCCCACCTTCATCCATGCTATCACAAATAGCAAGATCTTCTTTTTTAAAGCTAAATAATATTCCATTGTGCATATATATATGCACTATATATGCAATATATAATGTATATACACTATATATGCAATATATAGTATATATGCAGTATATATAATATATATGCACTACATATGCAATATATAATATACATGCCCTATATATGCAATATATATAATATATGCACTATATATGCAATATATATAATATATATGCACTATATATGGAATATATATGCACTACATATGCAATGTATATGGAATATATATCCAGTTATTCATCAATGGACACTCAGGTTGTTGTCATATCTTGGCTATTGTGAATAATGCTTCAGTTAACATGGGAGTGAAGATACCTCTTAAAGGCTCTGGTTTTATTTTCTTCAGGTATATATACAGAAGAGAGGTTGCTAGCTCATATGGTGGTTTTATTTTTGATTTTTTGAAGCAACTTCATATTGTTCTTTTTATGGCTCTACCAATTTACATTCCCACCAACAGTGTATAAGGGTTCCCTTTTCTCCACATCCTCACCCACACTTACTATCTATCGTCTTTTTGACAATAGCCATCTTAATATTAGTAGGTGTGAGATGATACCTTATTGTGATTTTGATTTGTATTTCCCTAATGATTAGTGATGTTGAGGACCATGTCATATGCCTGTTGGCCATTTTTTTTTTTTGTCTTCTTTGGAGAAATGTCTTTTTTAGGCACTTTGCCTATTTTAATATCAGTTATTTACGTTAAGCCTTCTGTTGATAGATAGGACTTTCAAAAAGTTTATTCCACTATTTTCCTATACTGCTAGTTTCTTTCTGGATGTTTACTTACTTTTTTTTTTGAGACAGAGTCTCGCTCTCTCTCCCAGTCTGGAGTGCAGTGGCGCGATTTCAGCTCACTGCAAGCACCGCCTCCCAGGTTCACGCCATTCTCCTGCCTCAACCTCCCAAGTAGCTGGGACTACAGGCACCCGCCACCACACCCAGCTAATTTTTTGTATTTTTTAGTAGAGACGGGGTTTCACTGTGTTAGCCAGGATGGTCTTGATCTCCTGACCTCGTGATCAACCCACCTCAGCCTCCCAAAGTGCTGGGATGTTTATTTATGCTTTTAATTTAATATCTTAAAATATAGTATACATATATATGTACATATGCATACATATATGGTGGTGGTGGTGTTTCATTTCACTGAAGATGAAGACTATTAAATAATTTTGGTTCTTTGTGGGATTCTTTTTGAATTAAACTGTTTTAGGCCTCATGTCACTAAACTATAATGAAGGAGGCTGTAAAAATATTGTCTCGGCTGGGCGTGGTGGCTCACGCCTGTGATCCCAGCACGTTTTTGGGAGGTGGAGGTGGGTAGATCAAGAGGTCAGGAGATCAAGACCATCCTGGCCAACATGGTGAAACCCCATCTTCCCTAAAAATAAAAAAATTAGCCAGGCATGGTGGCATGCACCTGTAGTCCCAGCTACTCAGGAGGCTGAGGCAGGAGAATCGCTTGACCCGGGAGGTGGAGGTTGAGATCCCGCCACTGCACTCCAGCTGGGCAACAGAGCAAGACTCCATCTCAAAAAAAAAAAAAATTCTCATAAAACCTGTTTTGAGGTGAGGTTCAGTGGCTCACACCTGTAATCCCAACACTTTGGGAGGCCGAGACAGGGGGATTGCTTGAGTCCACGATTTGGAGACCAGCCTGGGCAACATAGGGAAGAGACCTCATCTCTACAGTTTTTTTATTTTGTTTTGTTTTGTTTTGTTTTTAATTAGCTGGTCATGGTGGTGCACACCTGTAGTCCCAGCTACTTGGTAGGCTGAGGTGGGAGGATCACTTGAACCCAGGAGGTCAGGGCTGCAATGAGCTGTGATTACACCACTGCATTCCAGCCTGGCCAACAGAGTGTGACCCTGTCTCAAAAAATAAAATAATAAAAAATCTTGCTGTGGGAGCTGTTACAGGGAAGTAGATGAGGATATTCTGCAATACATTGCACGGTGTCTGCTTCCCAAGATATTATGCCATGAGAAAATGAGAAAGAGAAAGAGACAGAGACAGGGTGAGAGACCTTATGTTTCAATAACAGACATAGTTCTTTTGAACTTGTTTGTATCTTCTGGACATTATAAATAGTACCTAGGAGTTTTACCATTTAACTTTTGGTTTCTTGAAATCTCAGTGCACGATTTGTGGCCCACCTCCAACAAGTATATAAACCTTCTGGCCTACATTTGTGTGCTAGCTTACCTATGTCTTCATCTTACCTTTTCTACCTTTTCTCACTTAAAATCTTGTTTGGTATTTGTTTTGGAGATGGGAAAAAAGCAAATAAAATTGAATCGCCATAATACATAAGGTTGTGTATCACTAAGTTGCTTTCCACTTTCTCTTAATCTGATGAATTCCAGCCCTTTGGCTTTATTCTGAGCACATTTTCCCAACGCTTTAATTATCTCTGTAGAGTACTCCATTCTGAGAGGTCTTTCTTCACTGAGTTCACACAGGATATCTTCCCTCACTGCCTCCCACACAATGATTCTGTTAAGCTGAGGAAGTTACTAGAGAATGACAGGCTAAGTAGTGATGCTTTCATTAAGAAAGTTTCTTCCACTATTTATTGTGTTATACATTAACAGGATAATAGCTGACAAAAGATGAGAATATAAAATATTCCACATGTGTTTATAACCAGACAGTGAACTCATTTCATATTTATTGTTTGGTTTTATTTTCCTCTTTTTAATTAAAAAGGTGGTAAGCTGTGGAATGATGGTATAGATTTGTATATTTAAATAGAATTAGAGGTCTTATCAGGGGCCTGTTTGGAATTAGCCTGTTAAGGATTACAGATCTGAACATGGGGTCAGACACTAAGTGACGTTACTGGATATCCAGACTTTTAAATCTCTTCCGCCAGAGGCGATCAAACCAGATCTAAGCACTGGTACCTTTACCCTACCCTTCAAATTAAAATAGGCTGTCCTCACTCTTTCTGCTTGAGGCCTTATCATAGGTAGTGGTCTGTGAATTTTGTCAAGAGAGGGTCACAGGCCAAGATGCACACTGACTTCCTTTTTACTTGTCTGGAATCTTATTACTCAGTTCCTCAATTGTTTTTTACTCAATAATTGGACATTTTCCTTAGAATCCATGTTGCTCGAGGTCTCGTCCTGTAGGTAAGGTGTGTAGCTCATTGAGGCTTTGAGAATATGGAGAGAATGTTAAGAGTTTGCCCTATGGAAAAACTGCATAGGAATCCGAATATTTGAAAGTCAATTCTCTATATATTCCTTGGAGTGTTCAGTGATACAAAAAGTCTAAATAAAACTGATATATTCTCTTTGAGTATGATGCTTGGTAAGTACACTCTGGTTCATTTTGATTAGGATACTGTATTCTTGGGTCCAGCTGGAATATGGAACATTGAACATTCGATAATGTTTTTTGGGTAGTAGTTACAGATATCTGCTTACAGTAGTAACTGCTTACAGCAGTAACTCCTACCATTTTCTCTCTGAAACCATTATATGAACATCCAATAAAATATTTATTTCCCTAAAGCTTAAAAGGGAAGTAGGACAGGCAGAATTTATCATTTAGAGCATGAAATATACCAATAATGATGAGTTTTAAGATGGGAAAGTATTTAAGGTACATTTCAGGTACTGCTCATGCTGAATCTATTATATCTATTTGCTGAATTCTTTCCAACATACAAACTTAGACTGTAGCTACCGCTGACCTAATGAGCCTGGTTATTTATATGCTGTCTTTTTGTTCATTTGTGTGGTCAAAAGGGCCCACTCACCTTCCTGTGGGCATAGCTGGCGGGAGCAAGTCTGGTATTTCAGCTGACTTCTCCTTTTGGCTTTCTCTTCTCCTTCTCCTTTTGCTATCTTTTCCCTTCAATTCATTGAAAAATGTCTATATGTAAATTACATAAATGCAATCTGCATTGCAAAATATCCCAATGGAAAGTATATATGAAATAATTTTTGGCAAACTGAGTCATGTTCTTAGTGGATATGGGTTCCTGTGATTTCAAGGAATGCTGTCCTGAACTTTTAATTTAAAAACATTCAACCTCCTAATTATTTTGCCAGTCCATAGTTTTATGTTTAAGATTGCCCAAAATCTACTGCTTGTCCATAATTCTTTCAAGAATTATTGCTTCTGATATTAGCCATTTTTATTCTATTTACTATTTATATAGGTCCTGGGAATATACACCTTTGAATTTTTTGTTGTTGTCATTTAGCCCTTTAATTTGCTAATTCCAGGAAACAAAAATTGAACTAAGAGACATACCACTGTGTCTTTGCACTTTTTTTCCTTGGTGCTTGTTTGGAGCAGAAACAGGAGGGTCATTTTAGTTTTTTTGTCATACAAGAAAAATTTGAGGAATATTTTAATACTTTGAAAACTGTGGATGCCCTGTGAAAATCAAGTTGACTTGTGAGGTTAAAACAAATTTTATTTCACATTTTAGTTCGAGAGCATTCTTGCTATATTACAAAGATATTGCTCAGTGCTTTATTTTCATATGCTGGTTTTGTTAAACTAGCATAGGATATTATATATCTTGTATAATGTACAGTTGTACCTACTTTGATTCATAACTTGGCTTTAAAATTTTTATGTAGCTTTAAAAAAGGTTTTTTTTTTGTTCAAACTGAATGAATTTTTTGAAAACCTTTTGTTTTACCTGAAGTGTGAGTAAATATAGCTCCTGTATTAGAATCTTGTGGTCGCGTTTGTTAATATGGAAAGACTTGCAAAATACTGATGGGTATGTTGTGAAACAATTTTGGTGGAGACTGAGTTGTGTAATAAATCACATCACTTGCTGTTTTGTTTTTAGCAACTGCATCTACTTGTGTTGGTCTTAATTGTAATCTGCTGGTCCACAACTGATTTGTTCAGTTTTCCATCCATGGATAATTAGTGCTCTTGTGAATGTGAGGGTAGGAGCATCCTTGCAAACGTCTTTTCCTGTTTACATGCAGGAGTTGCTTGGCTTATATTTAGAGCTAGAATTTCTGGGTTATTGGGTTTGTGAAAGGGCTACTCCAAAAAGATAAATCCTGAAATAAGCCCTGCTGAGATAATCCACTTTGAAGATAAAGGGGGTGGGGGAACCCATAATTATCCCTGTACTGATACACAGTCTTAATTACTGTAGCTTTATAATAAGTCTTTATATCTGACGGGACAAACTGGTCCTCCTTGTTCTTGCTCTTCAGAAGCTGGCTATTTCAGGAGGTTCTTTCCTTTTCCAGAGCCATTTTAGAATAAACATTTCAGATTTTGCTACAAACTCTTGGGCATTTTAGAATAAACATTTCAGATTTTGCTACAAACTCTTGGGCTTTTGATTGCAATCTTATGAAATCTCTGGGTCATTTTGTAAATAATTCAATTTCTAAACAACTGGGAGACTACGTAATTTCTTTTCTACAACATCCAATGGCCAGAACAAGTACCACAGGGCTTCATAACAATTTTCTTTTTTTTTTTTTTTTTTTTTTAAGACAGAGTCTCACTTTGTTGCCCAGGCTGGAGTGCAGTGGCACGATCTTGGCTCACTGCAACATCCACCTCCCGGGTTCAAGTGATTTTCCTGCCTCAGTCTCCCAAATAGCTGCAACTACAGGCGCGCCACCACACCCGGCTAATTTGTGTATTTTTAGTAGAGATGGGGTTTCACCATGTTGGCCAAGCTGGTCTCCAACTCCTGACCTCAAGTGATCCACCCATTTTGGCCTCCCAAAGTGCTGGGATTACAGACATGAGCCACCACGCCCAGCCATCATAACAAATTGTTAATAGTGACTATTTGACTGTGACCTTTTTTAGTTGAAATGAAATTTCCAGATGGAGAGCTGGGGAGGTTTTCTTATCACATCATCAGACTAACCATACATCTAATTGTTTCCTAGGAAACAAATGGGGAATGATAGCTTAATTAAAATGAACAACTCAGTTAAGGGAAGGAAATGTTAATACCTGGCTTCTTAGGAACTATCACGATGGAGGAGTGAGCTCAACTCAAATAACACATGGACATGATGATATTTTCGCAATCTGCCTCTTCGCATCTTATCTCTGGACCAGCAACGCTCCAATCAAGACTTTGTCTTAAGTTTGCTGCATCCTAAGAAACAGCTTTGGAAAGAAAGGTAAAATCTCCAAGCTTTAGGATCCTCCTTAACAATGGTTCACTAGCTGATTCATTTCGATCCCATTGGAGATTTACTTTGAATGAGAGTACAGTTTGCAAGTTGCTACCCCTCCATAGACAATAGAATTTATTATTTTATTTAGACTACAGGCATTTGCAAATGAGAGGGGTACAATTTTGTTGTTTGATTTGAAAATGTGAACTCCACCTCCAGCTCAGCACAGTCCATGACTGGCTACGGCTCTGAAGTCAGGCTTGGTGATCTGAGTATTTTTTAATCAGGAGTACATGGAAAAGCCAGGCAGCTTGTTTTATTTCTTGGTTGTTTAGCCTTCTTTATCTTTTTAACATCTGTTGTTCATTTCAGATATTTTTAAAAACAAGCAATATTTAAAGTCATTCTGCACATGACAGTCTCATTGTCTGGACATTGCAAAACAGCTCCATGCAGGAAGCCAGATTGGTGCAATCTCAGTTTTGTCAAGCTGTTTTTAGAAGAGGTGTTTGAAAATAGGCATGGCCAATAAGAAGCTGATTTTTTTTTAAGCCAAGGACTTTTGTTTGACTTCAGATGGCTTTTCTCCAGCCCCCAGTTCTATTGTTCTGTCTTCAACAGGCCTGGCCTTTCTAGCCTGGCTGACTGCAAAGGCTTCCCACCTTACCTCCAAAGTTGCCTTGCTGGAACCCATTCTTCATTCCACAGCCAGAAAGATCTTTCTAAAATGCAAATCTGACTGTGTCCCTCCTCTGTTGGAACCACTCCTGTGCCTTTCTGTTGCTCTCATGCTGAAGGTATCTGGTCCTGTTTGACCTCTTCAGGTTCAAGTTCAGCACTTTCTGTTCTTCCCCAGGATCCCCGTACATTGTCTCTGTTCCGAAATTGTGCACGTGCTTTTACCTCTTTTTGGTGCATGCTTTCCTCTTTTTTTTTTTTTTTTTTTTTTGGCTTTTTGTCCTTCAGATCTCCACTTAGCCTTGATGTCTTCATCGTTTCACTGATCATCAATAGTAATTACTTGTGCCTGCATTTGACTATAAACTGCCTTCTGTGACTCATTCTCCAGTGCCTCCCTAGCTCCAAGCATAGGAAGCTCTCTGAAAATTTGCTGTAGGATGCTTGTTAGTGTTCCACTTTTATAAATGGTGCTGTGTTTGTTCAGGTTTATCACTCATGCAAAGAGTTTTGTTGATACTTTCTTACCACATGTTTCTTTGAGCAAAATTTCTAAGTCACAATTTCTGTAATGTGATGTCCTGGGTTAAAGTATCAATGACAGGCCAGGCACCGGGGCTCATGCCTATAATCTCAGCACTTTGGAAGGCCTCTACTAAAAATACAAAAAATTAGCCAGACGTGGTGGCGGGCACCTGTAGTCCCAGCTACTCGGAGGCTGTGGCATGAGAATCACTGGAACCCAAAAGGTGGAGGTTGCAGTGAGCCGAGATCATGCCACTGTGCTCCAGCCTAGGCAACAGAGTGAGACTCCATATCAAAAGTAAAAATTAAAAAAAAAAGTCAAAATGTACAGAGAAGGTAGAGATGGAGTGACTGCAAAGTAAGATAATTTGTCATATATATTTGTGAAGAACTGAGAAGTCATTTACAAAGGATGATTTACAAATTGTCCAGTCATATACTAAGCTAGCAAGAACAGAGAAAGGGATACTTTAATCGGTGTTATCAAGAGTAGTTTTAAATTTCTGAGCTTTGTAAATCTGAATAACATTTCAAAGGCTGTGAAAGGACAAGATTTTAATCCTCTCTAATTTGTAACCCACAACTTGAATTGTCTGATAAAATATTAAAATCTGTTAATTTGCTTCTCTGGAGAGAATTCCATAGTTAAAAATGATATATGGATAAACAATGAGTGAAATAGAAATTAGAGATAGAGCCGTGAAATTTGCATAATTAGCTTTCCACCTATCTCAAGGCAAAGGAGTCCAGCTGGGAAACAGCCCCTGGGAAATAGATATTTAAGAGATTTTTCAGATACAGATCACTAGGTAGCCTTTTAAATATTTTTCAACAAAAGAATCAATACAATCTCTTAGTACCACACTCAGGGACTTGAGTTAACTCTTTTCACAGTCTTAATGTGATCCACTTGCTGACGTTTTAATCCGTTCAGGTGAGCATCTTCCATGTAATCAACAGTTTGTTTCTCTTATACTCAGAGCACATTTTTTTCTTACCTTGGCTTTTACTGTTTTTCTTGAAACATTCTCCAGAGTTCTTCCTCTCTTCCATACTCATGGTATGGTGTGAACATCTGATATTTCTATCTCCTCAGTATCTCTTTCCCCCATCCTTTGGTAACAGCACCCTCCCATTATTTAGGAATGTCCTCTCCCCACTCTATGTTGTTCTCCTGGGTTTCTTTTAATAGTGGCATATTTCCTGTGATCAGCTTGTGTCTCAAAAGTGGCCATGCAGAGTGTATCTTCACCCCTGGACCTCAGGCTAACTGGTCTTTCTCTAACTATGCTCCGGAAGAGAGAAGGTTTTTTTTTTTCCTGGGAGTTGTTGCATTGGGAAGATAAAAGTCTAGAGCCATCCATAAGCAATCTTGGACTGCCCAATGTGATAAAGCAGGAAATTCTGATTTTGAGCTGGGATTTGTTACTTGCTGCTGAAAGAGTCTTGAGAAATCCATCAAAGTGTTTAATTATATTGCTATTTGTGTAAGTATTCAATTGAGGACTATTCTTCCCACTAAATTGTAAGCTCTATGAGGGTAAGAACCAGGTTTGTTTCCTTTTTTTTGTTTGTTTTTTTGCTTGTTTATTTTCTTGGCACCTTTCATAGTGCTTGGTATATAGAAGGCAATTAATAAATACTTAATGAATTTTTCTGCATAATTTTCATTTGGTAGGGCATATTATCAATGACCATTAAAATGATTCAAATCTCAGATGTCCAGTGGCATTCATCAGATAAGTCATAAGCTGTGACTGTGATATATTCTTTCTTCTCTGTTGGTTTTCTTGGGTGATTTTTTAATCCCATTCTGATATTACATATTCAATTCTTGTACCTGGGTCTTATTTTTCTCATCTTTCTTGGTGTTTCACTTACTGTCTTCCTTTATTTGGCTAGCAGTTCCTGTCCTCATTTTATTTTTCCTATGGGTATAGATGAACTTTCTAGGCAGTGGGAAACCATGAAAGGGAAGGCTTTAACTCTTTTTTGTTTTTTTAACTTTTATTTTAGGCTGAGGGGTACATGTGAAGGTTTGTTATTTAGGTAAGCTTGTGCCACAGGGGTTTGCTGTACAGATTATTTTGTCACCCAGGTAGTAAGCTTAGTACCCTATAGTTATTTTTTCTGCTCCTCTCACTCCTCCCACTCTCCGCCCTCAGGTAGACCCCAGTGTCTGTTGTTCTCTTTGTGCCCATGTGTTCTCATCGTTTAGCTCCCACTTACAAGTAAGAACATGTGATATTTGGTTTTCTGTTTGTGCATTACTTTGCTAAGGATAATGTCCTCCATCCATTTTCCTGCCAAGGGTATGATCTCATTCTTTTTGGTGGCTGCATAATATTCCATAGTGTATAGGTATCATATTTTCTTCATTCACTCCATCACTGATGTACATTTAGGTTGATTCCACATCTTTGCTATTGTAAATAGTACTGCAATGCATGTTTGCATGCGTGTGTCTTTATGGTAGAATGATTTATGTTTTTGACCCAGCAATCCCTTTACTGCGTACACACCCACAGCTTTAACTCTTTCATGGATGACATATCATAGTTTTTGTTAGTCCAATAATCTGCACCCAGAAATAAGAGGCAAAAACCCATCAAACAAATGGGTTTTTCGTTTATTCATTCATTATTTTTCATTTATTCATAAGTGCTCCATAGCCAATGCTTATTGATTTTGTTTATTTAATACTTTTGTTTATTGGGGTTCTCCAGAATTTAAAAAATTTAAAAACAAAACAAAAATAGTATAACTATGCTTCAGACATAGCACCTAGCACATAGTAGGCTCTTAATTTAAAAATTGTTGACTGACTTATTGAATAGCCCACAAAGGTCTATCTTGCATCTAATAAATGCATTGACTCATTTATCTTTCCATTCATTTACTCAATAACTAATCAGTAATTAAAAAGAAACACGGAGGAATGCATGAATGCACTTATTAGAAATAAAACAGACTGTTGTAGGTTAATTGAAAACCTAGCCATTCTATCTCATATTCTTTATACATAAGTTGGAGATGATACATGTTACACATGTATGTGTGATGTGTGCTTAAAACATATGACATTTCATGATATAATTTGAAATATCTTTGTAAAGTTCAATTTGCATAATTTTTATATTAGTTAACCTTTTCCTCCACCAGGGTAACTTCAGTTGGAAGATGTTTCTACTGTCAATCGAATTTTTTAATTCACTGTGTGAGATAGAAAAAGACATGGTTTCTATATATAAGGGGTGTGACTTACAAGAGACTATGTGCATGTGTATAACATGGATACAGTGCGAGGGACAAACCAATACTTGTGGTTGCACAAGAGACCTGGGGAAGAGTCCCGCGGGGGTGTGTGTGGTGGGAAAGTTCTCCAGGGAAGACAACATTCGATTGTCTTGTGGTTGCTAAAAGGATGCTTTTGATGCCAGATGGGCTTGAGTCCAAATCTTGGCTCTGAAATTTCCTCGTTGCCATTTTGACCTTGGGAAAAAATATTAACCCTCGAACCTCCATTTCTTCATCTGTAACACAGCAGTAAAATTACTCGTCTCTCTAGTCATAATAACTGTTGTCAAAAATGTCTGTTCTCTGAATGTTTGGTGGGTTTCAGTAGAAAAAATAAGGAAGTTGGAAGTGGGAAGTTAAGGATGTCAGAGGCAGAGACAAAAAAGGGCAGGGCAAGGCATGGAATTTTCTCTGAAAACTTTACTTAATCTCATTAAGTATTGGTTATTGATGAATCTATATTTCAAAGTACCAGACATAAAACCATATCACCTTCGGTCTAATGATAGTCAAGTGCAGTGCTACTGTTGTAGGTCTGGGAAAAATTCAGGCCAATGAGAGCCTTTGATGGCCATGGGAACAGTAAATTGCAGCAGTGCTGCAATTAACTAGAAGTGCCGACTGCACCTCCAGCAGGCTCAGACTTGCATGGCTGCCTGCTGGAATGCAAAGCTTTTCTCTTATTCACAACCCTCCCACTCACTCATTGATAGCCTAGGGCCAGATCTGGATGTGGAAAACATTATTCCAATAAAAGGTGCATTAAAAGAACACTCAAGGAGTTTATTTTTTAACAAACTCATGTTGTGTAAAATGAGATGAGGATCTCAGAAACGGTTTTCTTTTCTTGGCATGGGCTGAGGACACTAAGCGAAATTCTGCCGCGTCATCTACTTTGAAGCAAGAAAATACTTTGACCTTATTAATGTACTTGTTTCTAGGGATAAATAAACCACCTTAGGAGATTACACAATTCCCTTGGGTGATAAGTTAACTTTTTTTGGATAATGATGCTCTGTGTATAAAGGAATCCAAAATGCTACCTGTGTGTTAGTGAATTAATCGAAAAAGTAAGCAATCTATGTGTAAGAAAAAGACACCTGTTCTAAGATTGCATCAATGAATAGAAGATAAGAAATGTCAAAATAAAAAATGCATACAAATCTTTAAAAAGCATTCAGAGTTCAGAGTTTCCTGGGCGTTTCATATTTTGCTTTTTTTTTTTTTTCTCCAGAACTGTATGGAGGCCTTTAGTGTTTTGGTTGAGGCTAGCCCTAAACATATGGGCAATAGAAGTGGACGTCTTTATGGTGTTATTTGAAAGCAATGGAACCAGTCCTTGTTCCTGCATGAACTTGCAGGTTGTCATTAACTTACAGAGTCATTTATTTGGGTTTAGTTAATATATCTTGGAAAATGTGAAATATTGCAAGGAGGAGGAATGGTCATCCATATCTTCTGCATTTGAAACCTAGAACAGGTGTGCTAAAAAGACAGGTATAGTGTCCAGGTTTCAATGGACTGGGAAAGGAAGCCTTTGGCAAGGCCCCTGGTTAGATCAAGAACAGCACAAAATCACAGAGAGAGAGAGAGAGAGAGAGAGAGTGTGTGTGTGTGTGTCTGTGTGTGTGTGTGTGTCTGTGAAGAGACAGGGGTTAACAAAGGCAGATGGACAGATATACCAAAAAGGGGCTGAGAGAAAACTTCTCAAGAAAGAGGTTAGGGGTCTCTGAGGACCGAATCAATATCCCATTTGCTACACTATCTGTATACCACCTATGCCACCATTTCAATACACATCTGGCAATAGACTGTTTGTTAATATTATCAGACATTAGTAGAACTTTTCAAGCTTCCCAAATTATCTAATTGGATTAGCCTATAAACTAAACAAAATTGGCTCAAGATGTAATTGTTTCGAAAGGACTGAGATGACTGAATTAAAGTGACATTAATATGCTGTTAGGTCGGGGTTGATAGTGAGGTTTAGCTCTGAGAAGAATTATTTATTCACTATACAAACATTTGCTAGATGTATCCTATGCGCCTAGCATTGTGATGTGAAGGGATACAAAATACAGCCTTTGCCAGGTAGAGGTTACCATGAAGTAAAAAGGACAATTGTAAGAAAATGTGATGTGTGTATATATGTGTGTGTGAGAGAGAGTGGGTGCATTCACTATGGCATTGAGAAATGGGAGCATAGGTCTTAGCCTAGAGAGTCAGGGAAGGCTTCCTAGGGAGGTATGTCTGGGTCTGCATTTGAAGTGTGAGTGGCAGGAGGGCAGAGACGATGGAAAGGCATCCTGAACAGAGAGGACAATCCTGGGGCAGAGAACTGTGAAATCTTCAGGGAACTGCCCTTGCCTGTTGGGCAAGAGCAGGCACAAGATTAGGAAGGGTCTTGCACACCTAGCCGGGTGTTGAATTCTCCCATGAAGTTGACAGTTGGCCCAAAGTGCTGAAATTTCAGACTTGAGCCACCGCACCCAGACAGGTTTTTTATCAGCTGAGTGACAAACTCAGATGGGCTCTTCAAAGGGTCTCTCTAGTGTGGAGAGCAGCTAGGAAGGGCAGGTCTAGAGATAGACCAAATTCAGCACTACTGGATCAATAAAGATGGAATGTGATGCAGGCTTCAGATAAGAGGAGGATAGCTAAGATAATTCTCATGTTTTCCAGGTGCTTTAGGGAATAGAAACATGAGCTCAACCTTAGACTTGGCGAGTACTGAGGTGCTCATGGGACATACCAGTGAAGATAGCAACTCTCCCAGGACTGGGGCTCAGCAGGGAGGGCTCAGACGAGTTCAGGATGTCAAATCATCGAGGTGTATCTGGTGGTGATGGGAACCAGCCAGTGAGCAGGAATAATCAGAGAAGAGCAGAGGGTCAAGGTCAGAGTCCTAGAGAGCTGGTCTGGGAAGGGGAAACTGAGGAATGGGCCCCCAGGCGGGAGATATAGGAGGAGCAACCTAGAGTGAGAGGCAGATTAGGAAAGGCATCACTAGGACAGATCAGGGAATTCAATAAGAGTGGTTTTGGTGGAGGAATGGTGGCTAGCTGGTGGCAGATTGTGGTAGGGTAGTGATGAAGATCAGAGAAGGATGCAGTAAGGTGGATGACGTGCCAGCCTTTTAAAAAGCATGGCTGGGATCTGGGTGTGGTGGCTCACGGCCATAATTTCAGCACTTTGGGGGGCTGACATGGGAGGATCGCTTGAGCCCAGCAGTTTGAGACCAGCCTGGGCAACAAAGTGAGACCCCATCTCTACAAAAATAAAAATAAAAAAATTAGCAGGATGTGGTGGTGCACATCGGTGGTCCCAGCTACACCAGAAGCTGAGGTGGAAGGATTTCTTGAGCCCAAGAGGTTGAGGCTGCAGTGAGCCAAGATTGGTCCACCGCACTCCAGCCTGGGCAACAGAGTGAGACCCTGTCTCAAAAGAAAACAAAAAAAAAGAGTATGGTTGGGAAGTAAATGACAGAGAGGGAGTGGCCAGAGGGGAACATAAGAGAAGAGAGGGTTTTTTGCTGGCAAAGGAGATTTGAGCTCATTTATAGGCCTGGGGGAAGACAATCAGTAGGTGCATAAGTGAGTTGAGAATCTATACTACCAATACAGGAAACCATGTTAGGATCACTGTCTCAACAAAAATGATCACAGCCTTCCAAAAATGCAACTTGACTTTAAAAAGGCTTTCTTTTATCACTTGCAAGAATATTGCTGTGACACCTAATAAAAATTTAATTAAGGCTTAGATGATATCACGTTTTATGTAACCTGAAGTTCTTAAATCCATGAAATCACTCAAATAGAATCAAGTCTGTTGGAAAGAAAATCTCATCTTAAGAAGTGGCAGCAGGAAAAATGAGTAAGTTCCATTTTATTTTATCAGTGAAGTCTGGGGCTACGAAATGGTTCTAACAGCATAAAGAAATAACAGCTGCATTCGAGACCAGGATATGTAAAATAATTTGTTTAGTTTCAGCCACTTTTTAAAGTCAATTTTACACCCTGAAAGAAAGGCAATCCTGACTCCATTGTTCTTTCGCCAATAAGGAGATCGGGAATTACAATAATAAATAGAAGAAAGAATGTCGTTTTTCCTCACTGTAATTAATTTTATGGCTCTTGCGAAGATGAATTTTTGTGGTGATTAAAATAGTCCCTTGCACATATTAGGTACTCAGTAAGCATTTGTGAAATAGGGACTTTCTAGCCTTTATTTGTGTTTAAGGAATCAGGGAATAAGTTCAAAATTGCCTTTCAAGAAATTTTTGGAACTCTCTTCTCACTAAGAAACTGTAAAGTCTTATAAAAGAGACATTATTTATTTTCTCCAAGTATTGCTTGCGAGGTGAATTGAAGGTTTTTTTTAATCAACAGTTGTTTTATAAGATTGTTTGAGGACTAAAAGGGCTGATTGTAATCACCGGTAACATGCTACCCAGCAAGACATTCCTCACCAGGTTGAAGTAAAAAAAAAAATGAAGAAGTGAAATATCAAGCTTATGCAAGTTTGAAATTACAAACAAGAACAAAAGTTAAAACACATAAGCCCTTCTTATCAGTAGGTTATCTTTCAGGATAGATCATACGGTTGTTTCTCTTAGTAATTGCAACATTGCTCTGTTTTCTCATTGAGTAAGTGAGAGAGAGAGAGAGAGTGTGTGTGTGTGTGTGTGTATGTGTGTGTTGGTGGGCAGGCAGAGACAAATGAGTTGGAAAGAAAGTAAAAGATGATAAATGGGTGGCTTAGGTCAGGTTCTGATAATTTTACAATATTTATGGCTGAACGCTAAGGTGGTTACATAGTTTGTGCTTGCTGAAATGATCCGACCTAGTTTAACTTTGTAATGAGTTGCAAACACGAAAACACCAAAATGCAAAATTAATGGATTTTGCTATTTGTTTTATAAGACATGCAGAAATGCAAACATAGAATATAAATGTGCATCAGTCTGCAGTGATCGTTCAGTTTGTAACTGAACTTGTTAGGTCATTTATCATTGTTTGCCTATGTAAATTGCTTTGTCACATGCTTCCACATAAATCAGCAATGGAGGCCTGTCCTTTTTGTTTTGGTTTAGTTTATTTCTTGTTCATGTAAGACTCTTAACCTGACAAGATATTAGCAAAAAGTGACTAACGTAAAACCATTTCCTCTGTCCATGACTTGCATTTTGGTGAAACAAGAAGGAAAAAATAGTTACAATTCAATAAATTTATATATTTATTGATTTATTTATTTTTGAGACAGGGTCTCATTCTATTGCCCAGACTGGAGTGCAGTGGTACAATCGTGACTCACTGCAGGCTCCAACTCCTGGGGATCAAACAGTCTCTCCACCCCAGACTCCCAATATTTTTAAGTTTTTTTGTAAAGACAGGGTCTTGCTATGTTGCCCAGGCTGGTCTCAAACTTTTGGGCTCTAGCAGTCCTCTCACCTAGGCCTCCCAAAGTGCTTGGATTACAGGTGTGAACCACCATGCCCGGCTAATATATAACTTTAAAAAATTTAAACTTCCAGTTTCTAAATATTCACTTGTATTGCTAGAATAGATTATGGAATTATTCATTTACATATAAAAGACTGGAAACAACTCAAGCTTTTAGTATTTTCTATACTATTTGTTAACTTTACTCTGTGATTTCCTAGCCCATGATAATAAATACGACATTGGATATCTGTAATCAGAGGAATTTAAGTCCAAGTAAAACAGACAAGTCACTTTGCTATAGTCTCCTTAAATTTATGGAGGTGTTGAAATGCTTTTGAAAAGTGTGAGCTCAGATGAACTTAAGTCAATTATTCAGTCTTATAGAACAAATATAGAAATGTTTGCTATAAAAGCCTGTTTTGGAAATTGAGTGTGACAGTGTACACAACCGCAGCCTGTTCAAACAGTTCCATCTGAATTATGCTTAATTGAATTTATTTTTATGGTTATTTCATAATTGGGAATAAAGATAAATAAGTGTGATATAATTGCTGATTTTAACAATGTGCTGATTGATTAGAAAAGTGGTGACACATGCAAACTGGACTGTGGTGCTCACCAGTGAATTCTGATGACTCTAGGTGTTACAAGTTTAAGCTTCGGCTCCTTATAAGCATTGCTTAAGATTACTGCTCTGGGGCCAGGTGTGGTGGCTCATGCCTATAATTCCAGCACTTTGTGAGGCCGAGGCCAGTGGATCACCTGAGGTCAGGAGTTCAAGACCAGCCTGGCCAACATGGTGAAACCCCGTCTCTAATAAAAATACAAAAATCTTCCAGGCACGGTGGTGGGTGCCTGTAATGCCAGCTACTCAGGACACTGAGGCAGGAGAATCCCTTGAACTTGGGAAGCAGGGGCTGCAGTGAGCAGAGATCCCGCCATTGCACTCCAGCCTGAGAGACAAGAGCGAAACTTAGTCTCAAAAAAAAAAAAAAAAAAGTTACTGCTCTGCTACCTTCAGCTTAGAAACAACAGAGAAAGGTCTAGAAAGCTTGTCCAACCCATGGCCCATGTGCCCTGGGCATGTGGCCCAGGACAGCTTTGAATGCAGCCCAACACAAATTCGTAAACATTCTTAAAACATTATGAGATTTTTTAGCAATTTATTTTTAAGCTTATCAGCTATCTTCAGTGTTAGTGAGCTTTATGTGTGTCCCAGGACAATTCTTCCAATGTAGCCCAGGGAAGCCAAAAGATTGGACACCACTGATCTAGACTCAGCTCACAGGGGCCTTAAAGAACTGGCCTGGGTTTGATTCCAAGTTTCATGAATTATTAATTCTGTGTACTTGGGAAATTGCTTCACCCTTAATTCTTTGGTTTTGTCTTCTGTAAAATCAAATGATAATGCCCACCTCACATGTTGGTGTTTTTTTTTTTTTGTGATGATTAAAATATGAAACAGAAAATTCTTAGTACCTGATCTGGGGCGTTCACCAATGGTAACTGTTACTTGTTTGTTAAACAGACACTAGAGATACTCGACAGAGATTAATGTGTAATGGCAGACTCTTTAGAATGTAGATTTTGGGCATACATCCATTTACTTTCTTGCTACCTGTTAAGGTTGCATATGTATTAACATCTTATGATAACAAAGGTTGAATGAAAATTCACTTGCTTTCATTCTAAATAGCCATTTAGATCTTCAAACAATCTAAAATTTCATCGTTTGAATAGGTTGGCAGTAGAATTTTTTAAATCACTTCTTGATAAGGAGGAATAATTGAAGACAAAAACTAAATGTTAACTAATTTCCTGTGTAATGTTACTGGAACCCAAAGGGTTTGTTCACCACTCTCCTGTCATTTTCTGATGCACTGATGTCCTGTAGATTCTTTTTCTTCACTAAAATCTATCTTGGAAATGCCAGTGGTCAGCAATGTGTTTTGGATTGACAGTTAATATCTATATATAGTTGTGAAATGCTATTTTTTTTTCAGGAAAGGAATCTCTTAGGATTAAAACTAAAATAAAAGTTTTATTCATTTGGCTACAGAGAAGGGAGAAGATTAACATTAACTAAAAACTCAAGTGTTTAAGCTTTAGATAAGTATGCAGCTTTCAAATAAGATTACAAAACTTTCCTAGATGGAGGATTTAGGGGTTATCTGGTCCAATCTCTTCATTTTACAAATATAACCCAGGAAGTTTATATTATTTTTGAAGGTCATAACCATAGTTGTGGTGGCAGGCTCAGCCTTAAAATACTCTTTCAATCTTACTGTTATTAATATTAAATTTATCATTAAAAACTAAGTAAGTTCACAGTTCCAAGACAGAGTACATTGAATAGTAAGCTTTGGTAATAAAAAGGTAATAAAAACACATTTTCTTTAAAAATTACACATCCTTATGCCTTGAGCCACAATGTATACATTCTTATTTCATCAAGGAACTTCTAATTTATATGACCTCATAAAAATTATTGAAAACAAATTACTAGGAAAGGACAGTAAGGACTGGCCTATCCTCATTATTGCAGTAAATATCATATGTGTGATATTACGTGATTGAAGAGAATTTGGTAAGGAGAGTATATAATTGGTATATAATTTCAATTTTATTTTGGTGAAGCATTGAATATTACTGATTAGATATATACTATTCATGTCATTTGCTATTATCAGAGAACTGATTATGACAGTGAAACAGATGTCAGAAAGCAATTACACTAATAACAACATGATTACTGCCACCAATTTAATTCCAGAAACCTGCCTAGAATCCTTATGAAGCAAGTAATTTTCCTCAGCTGTCTAGAATAGGCATTGCTCTGTGTCCTTTACCCATCACAATCTAAAACATTTGAGCATTTTTGATTAACCGAACCATGGAACATCAGTGTTCGAATCCTTCTCTTTAAATCTTACATCGTTTTCAAAGTGATTTCATTTCTTGTTGAAGCTTATTTTCACAGATGGAGGCTTGTTTCTTAGATTTGTTTTTATTCATTTGACCATCATCACACTTTGAAATGTGCACATTATGATTAAAAAATCAGCCCATGCCCATTCTTTATTTCTCAAGTAATGTAAGTTTCTACCTTGTTCTTCAGTGTGTCTTTTGGTTTTCTACCTTTTTCACTAAATTTCAGTGTTTCCATTTTAAAACTTAATGCTTTTCCTTATTTCATATTTCTTTCAAGTTATGAAGGCAATTCTGTTCATTATAGATATTTTAGAAGATACAAAACAGTATATAGAAGAAAAATCTTGTTTATCATCTAGTGATCATAAATGACCATTATTAGAATATGGTGTGTTTCAGGGTTTTTTTTTTTTTTTTTTTTTAAGTGTTGCCTATCTGTCTATCTATCATCTTTTCCCCATCTATTTTGGTCACTAGCTGTGACCTTAGACAGATAGACTTCTGTGCCTTTCTTTCTTCATTTGTAAAATGAGAATAATAAGAACCTCTACCTCATTCGTGACTTTGAGGATTAAATTAGTTAATTCAGGTAAAGTGACTAACAGAATGCCAGACACAGGAAACTTTCAGTAAGCGCTGATGATTTTTATTCAGCATTGCTCATTTATATCTAATGTGCCTGTACATCTTTTCATTTCTGTTTGTATTTTATAGCAAACATAGTAGTATATACGTACATAGCAGTATGTTTATAATGTAAGTAGTATTATGTACATTATAACATACAAAAAAATAGAAATGAAAAGAAACAAACACCCCAATGGATAGTCTGTCATGCCCCACATTAAAAACCACTTGGGGCCAGGCACAGTGGCCGGTGCCTATAATCCTAGCATTTAGGGAGGCCAAGGTGGGAAGATCATTTGAGGCCAGGAGTTCAAGACCAGGTAGAGCAACATCCCAAAATCCTCATCTCTACAAAAAATTTAAAAAATTAGCCAGGCATGGTGGTGCATGCCTGTGATCTCAGCTACTCTGGAGGCTGAGAATTGACAAGGAGAATAAATGATAATATTTACAGGTAGCTTCAGATCCCTGTATTTACATTGAGGTTTCAGATTTGGAGTAGGATACTGGAGTCATTTTGATAACCTGGTACTCTAGTGTTATCTATGTCTCTTCACTGAGTGGAGATATGATTCCAGGACCTCTTAGCATGTGTTGAGGCATATAATACTCACCAGTGTACAGTAATGGGCTTCAATGCTGGGATTACTTTTTAGGGTTCAGCTAAATGTATACATTTCCCACCCCTGTCCTTTCATAAGAAGTGTCCTGACAATTGCAGCTCCCAATGTCCTTGCTCTCTGTTGATTTCTCCCATGTATTACCCACTGAAACCTTGATCATTTAACCACCTTATTTTCCCACTTGTTTGAGTCACAGCATAATGAACATCTTTATAAGTAACACTCATGCTGACTTCAACTCATAGGCCTGAAGATTATCTGCAAAACCTAAGCCAGTAAGAAGCTTTTATCTTGCTCGGACAAGGTGAATTTGAAGGCAGCTAAACACATTGCAAATTTAGAAGAAGGATGTAGGTCTTAACTTGTGGATAGACTTTTCCTCGTATATGGGTTAATGAATATCCTTCTCTCTCTTGTGAATTCTTATTAATATAGGCCATAAATGGAGCTTTCTTTTTTGCTCTATAAAGGCTTTTTATCTTTTGACGTCATGTTTATATTATCTGATATGATGTAAACAAATCTGATAGGAGTAACTAAAAAAAGCAGTGCACAGCTAAATGTATTCAGTGTTTATTGGCTGATATGTTTTCCCCACATAGCTTCAATTTAAAAATATATTTTTATCCTTTATTACATATCCTCCTTCTTAGTAATTCTTTTAACTTATGTCATATTTTTTTTTCTATAAAATTTACCGGACCCCTAATGTCTTTGCAACGATCTGCCACTGTATCTACAGCATTTTGGTTTCCCACCAAGGTAGTTTTAAATCATATTTAGCTCAATTGACTTATTTATGAATACTGTTTGAAAACAAAGTGTTTATGTGGTAAACATGCTTTTCATTGCTGCATTTTAAAAGATAAATGCAATGGAATACTTATTTTTTTTGTTTCACAATTTAAAGCTAAGGTATTAATTTGATAATTATTCAATGTCAATTTATCCAATATCGATTTATTCTCATGTTCTTTATTTGTAAAGTTTTTCTGGGTTTCCAAAGAGTCTACCCCTGTTATTGTAGTATTCCTCCATAAGGACTCCATCCACGGGTACCACTGAGAGCTTCTGGCTGCATTAAGATACTTTCTAGTGAAGAAGAAAATCAGAGACAGAAAAATAAACATTAGAAAATAAGAGAAGTGAGAAATGTACAGGAAAAATGAGTAAATAACTAAATGTGGTGTATATACACAATAGTTATCTGAAAGAATGAAATCCTGTCATTTGCAACAACATGAATAGAACTGGAGGTCATTATATTAGGGGAAATAAGGCAGGAACAGAAAGAAAGATCCCACATGTTTCTCATTCATATGTGGGAGCTAAAAAAATCTGATCTCCTGGAGCTAAAGAATAGAATGACTGATATCAGAGCCTGGTAAGAGTGTGTGGGTTGTAAAGGGGGATAAAGAGAGGTTGGTTAGTGGGTATAAACATACAGTTTGATAGAACAAATAAGCCCCGACATTCTGTAGCAGAGGAGGGTGACTGTAGTTAGCAAAACTGTATTGTGTATTTCAAATAGCTAGAAGAGAGGACTTGAAGTGTTCCCAATACATAAAAATGATAAACAGTGAAGGTGATGGGTGCCCCAAATGCCCTGACTGATGGTTACATATTCTACACATGTGACAAAATATGGCATGTATTCTGCAAATACGTAAAATATTATGTATCTAAATAAATAAAAATGGAAAAAAAATAAAGAACAGATAAGACAGACACAGGAAAATTGTATCTGTAGTGAGCGGTGTTCTCAACATCAATTACCTCAATTTCTCTCTTGCAGAATGTTTTTTGACGTGACTGTGAAGAGCGAAAGTATGATTTGTTGAAAAATTAGTCGGATTTTTAGTGGAGAAACTGGATTAGGATCATAGTTTATTTTGTAAATTTGTTTTTGAACGAATGGTTCCTATCCCAGCGGGTACAGAGTTTCAGTCAAAATGACTAAGTAACCAAAAAGCTGAATGAAGCTGGACATTTTCCTGGATGCTCACTGAAGTCTGTGCCTGAATGGGTAGAAATGTAGTGACTTAGTCAAAAGTGATGTATTACAAACCACCGGACACTCACAAATAGAGGAGGGTCTTGCTTTTCAAAGGCTACAGGAATGAGGGATTTTCTAATGCGATGTTGAGGTCCTATAAAAGGTCACTGTCTTTTCTTTTCTTTCCTCCGTTTATTTTTATTTTTATTTTTTAATTTTTTTTTTCTTTTTTCTTTTTGAGGTAGGGCTCTGTCGTCTGGGCTGAAGTGCAGTGGTGTGACAATGTCTCACTGCAACCTCTGCCTTCTGGGCTCAAGTGATCCTCCCACCTCAGCCTCCTGAGTAGCTGGGACTACAGGCGTGCATCACTACACCTGGCTAATATTTTCATTTTTTTAACTTTTTGTAGAGGTGAGGTCTTGCTATGTTGTCCAGGCTGGTCTTGAACTCCTGAGCTCTGGCCTTGGCCTCCCAAAGTGCTGGGATTACAGGCAAGAGCCAATACACCTGTCCAAAAATGTCACTTATGATGGCCAAAATTCACAGGGTACTGGACATTGGAACCAGGAATATAGCCCCAGTTTTGGTTCAGGATCTAACTGTACAAGAAAATGTCTTGCTTTGGTTATTCACTTGTTATGTGTGGTAGGAACCCATTGGGACATGACACAGGTTCTTCCTTAGCAGGCTGTCTGCTTCCAGATGTGGTTTTCATAGGGAGTTGCCCACCCCCAACCTGTGGGGCAGGTCACTTCCCTTCTCTGCTCTCCACGTTCCCTGTCTATAGAAGAAGGCCCTTGCACCAAGTCTGAAATTCTCACCACGTGTGCCATAACATAAAGGTTCCACCAGTGTGCTCATAAATTGTAATAAATGTGTAGGATTTGTTTTTTTGCTGCAGCTTTGGAGAGACAATTATGGTGACTTCTTGCCAGATGAAATGATAAACTGAACTGTAGAGAGTAAGGGTAATTTATCGCAAGCAGGAGGTGAAGTGTCACGTTAAGCCTGTGCCATGAGGTGTTCCTTGGGATCTTTGAAAACTCTTCTTCTGAGTGTTAATGATAGAGCAAGGCCCTAGCGGGAAACCCTTCTCCCCAGTAAGTCATGCCATGTCAAGGGTGACCAAATTAGTAGTGATGCAGGGCAGGTGACCCCCAAAGTGGAGCTTACCCCATGAGAGTTCTTAGCTTTCCCCAGAAAATAATTCAAGGGCAAGCTAGAGGTAGAAGAAAACAGCTTTATGAAAGAGGCAGCGTTATAGCCCTGGTGATGTTGCAGCTCCTTGACTGCTCCTGCAGAGTAGGGTCAACCACTCAGCAGAGAGAAGCAGCTCAGGGCAGTTTTGCAGTTCTGTTTATACCACTTTTAATTGCATGCAAATCAGGAGGCAGTTCATGCAGAAATTTCCTAAGAAGGGGTAGTAGCTTTTGGGTCATTGGGTCATTGCCATGGAAAAGGGGCAGTAACTCCCAGGTGTTACCATGGTAATGGTAAATTGGCATGCCATACTAGTGGGCCTGATTTAAAGCTGTTTCCTCCTTGGTCCTGTTTTAGTTAGTCTTCAATCTGGTCCAGTGTCTGAGCCCTGGCCCTGGAGTTGAATCCCACCTCCTACCTCAGTAGGACTCTATCTATGGAGGCTATTTATTTAATTCCTTCAGGTCAATCCTCTTTATTTCCAAAATAGCCTGCCCAGGTCAAAAATTTACAAAGCTGCACTCAAAGATTGCTTGAGTCCAACCTTTCACTTCTTCCTTGGTAACTCAAGTGTAGTCATGGCAACCACCCTAAGGAATAAATATAAACCTGATGCCTGTGCCAAAGGTGAGTAATTTGGATCTGGTAGTGGCAGGAAAGCTGTTTTTAGGGGAGGAGAAGGAGGATAAAATAAAATAAAAGGAAAAGAGCATTATTTTTCTCCATTAATCCCCTGTGATTTGATATTTTTACCACAGAAGATAAGATTGGAAAGAGAAAATGGGGGCTTTATGAAGTGATTAAATCTCGAGGAGGGAAAAAGAAAGTCAAGTCTTACTGATGGGTTATGAATGAATGACCCTTTGGTTTTCAAAGGGACTGCGTTATTGATGTGATACCTTCCATTTATCTTTTTTCATATATCATACCTCTCTTTCATTATAAAGAATAACTCCTACTATAAACTTTTTTGGTCCATTACAATAAAATTGGTTTTTGGATTTGTCCATAATAAACCCTGCATGGAAGACTTACTTTACCTCACCAAACTTTTTTGGGGGGTCTGATATCAGTAACTCCTTTGGGAGCCAATGTCAAGATATGCAGTGTGGGAAGAGGGAAACATGGAAGGACAGTCTCGTGGGCCAAGACCACAAGTCACATAGTTGATCTGGCATCAAGTGGCCATCTCAGAAGTGTGACAAGCTTCCTGTATTCGTCTGTTTTCACACTGCTAATAGAGATACACCAGAGACTGGGTAATTTATAAAGAAACAGAGGTTTAATGGACTCACAGTTCCATATGGCTGAGGAGGTGTCACAATCATGGCAGAAGGGAAAAGGCACGTCTTACACGGCAGCAGGCAAGAGAGAGCGTGTGCAGGTGGAGTTCCCTTAATAAAACCAGCAGATCTTTTGAGACTTATTCACTGTCAGAGAACAGCATGGGAAAAACTCGCCCCCATGCTTCAGTTACCTCCCCCCGGGTCCCTCCCACAACACTTGGGGATTATTACAATTCAAGCTGAGATTTGGGAGGGGACACAGAGTCAAACCACAACACTTCCCCCAAAAAAGAATTTATTGGTCATTGTGTTCTATTTTACTTGAAGTTCTTCCTGAAGATAATACAGCATTTCATAGGCTTTTGTATAAAGTGTTTGAATGTGCATGCTTTCTATATTTGTTTAGAGGGTAGAGAAAAGTCCAGATGATTCCAAACAGTGGATTTTCATGTGTGGCAAAATGAATAATCTGAGAACTGCTTCTGGGAACTCAGAAGGAGTCACTTTGGTTTGTGCAGGTCTGCAGAGCACGTTTTAAGAACTACTGGCATAAGTCATTATCTCTGGTGGAAAAGGCTGCCTGGCATGTAGCTGTTAACTCAGCGGTTGCCCAAGTGTGGAGATTCAGCATTACCTAGGAATTTATAAGAAGAACTCTGGGCTTCAAATCAGATTTGCTAAGTCACAAACTCTGGGGGTGGAGCCCAGCAAACTGAACCTTAACAAGCCTCCGGGAAATTCCATACACATTTAAGTTTGAAGATCACTTTACTGCCCCCGCTCTCATTTTCTAATAATCCCAACCTCAATGTATTTCAGCCCAGTACTTGTCATAGCTAACATACATTCTGTTCTAAATGGTGTTATGGACTATTCTAGGCAATTTACGTGCATGATTATGTTCTTTTAACACCACTATCACATAGAGTCTATATTTTGGCTTTATTTTAAAGATGGGTAACTGATGGTTACAGTGATATACTGTACCGGGATTACACAATTAGTAAACAGCAAGGACTGGGATCCACAGTGTTTAACTCCTAAATCTGTGTGCCTAACCATAGAACTATTCATTGTATATACCTACCGATTGCTAGGCAGTTAGATGCCAGTGTTAGAACAAAATAGTCCCCTACCCAATGGAATCCCATTTTCATACATTAGAAATTGAAGTCGGGTGCGGTGGCTCATGCCTGTAATCCCAGTATTTTAGGAGGCTGAGGCAGGAGGATCACTTGAGCCCAGGACTTTGAGACCCCATCTCTATAAAATTATTTTTTAATTAAAAAAAAGAAACAATTGTGTTCCCTGGCTTTTTCAGTGCAAGCCATTTCACCTAGAAGATGGCCGCTATGAAAGTGAGACGCAAGACGTACCTATTTCTGGAAGCGTTCTCTGCTTTTCCTTATGGAATGGATCCTTTCTTTAGACACTTTGCCTCAGTTTTTGTTGTCATCTGTTTCTGCAGTTTGGTGGTTTTCACTGTGTGTGTCTCTTACCTCTACTCCCTGCAGATGCATTGCAAATTCTTAAAAGAGAGGGACTCTATCTGTTGGTGACTTCTACCAGTTCCCCAGCAGGGTTCTTGACACAGGAGGCATCCAGTGAGGGTTCTTGAATCTTAAGGATGTTTGTAAAACCTCTTCCATGCGAATACAAATCCAGGTTAGGTGAGGCAGGGAACCACCTGAAGCATTGGAGGGAAATGGCTAAAATACATTCAAAATACTTACCAAAAGTACCAAAAGAAGAAATAACTGTTGTCATTGTTGTTAACTTGAATTTCCAAACATCTTCCATGTAGGTTAGTAGAGAATTTCAAATATTTCCACGAAGTACCCACTAGGATTTCAATCCTCCTTCCTGTGGCTGTGTTGTACCCACAGGCTGTTCTTTTTGGCTGCACTTGAATTTCATGAAGTGATGCTGTTTGCCTCTAAGGGTTTTGGAAGGGGAGGATGGCAGGTTTTTTTAATGAACTCACTCTTTATCTCATGAAAAGAAGCTTTCAGAAAAGACGATTTCACTTCATTGCTACAACATTGAGCAATGATACAAAAAAGTTTTTCACTTTAAGTGAGAAGATTTGATTATGTGACGAAGGAATCCCTATTAATGTCCTATTAATATCCTATTAATATTTTGTGTCACATATATTTGGGAAATTTTAAATTCCTTTATGACCCTTCAATGCCCTTGTTTTTTATTTAATCATAGGGATTTGTGGAATTTATACAAGTAGTTTTGCAACCCACACATGTACATAGTTTTAAAAGTGAAGAATAGTATTTTTATTACAAAAGAAACAAGTTTATTGTAGATAATGGAAATAAAAAATAAATAACAATAACATAATTCAAATGCATGTTTCTTTTCCATGTGATGAATTTATTGATGTATATTATAAACTATGATATGTATATGTAGACAAGTATTCTGTCTCGCTCTCTCTCTCACACATACACACACAAGTCACCAAATTTTTTAATGAAAACTTAATTCTACAAGATGAAATCTAATATAATATGATACATGATATAGTTTGGCTGTGGCCCCACCCGAATCTCATCTTGAATCGTAGTTCCCATAATCCCCACGTGTCTTGGGAGGGACCTTGTCAGAGGATATTAGATTATGGGGGCAGTTCTTCATGTGAACTCATTCACTATCCCATGATAGTGATCTGATGGTTTTATAGTGGGCCTTTCCCCCTTTTGCTTGGTGCTTCTCCTTGCCACTGCCATGTGAAGAAGGACATGTTTGCTTCCCCTTCCACCATGATTGTAAGTTTCCTGAGGCCTCCCTAACCCTGCACAACCATGAGTCAATTAAACCTCTTTCTTTGATAAGTTACTCAGTCTCCATTATGTTCTTATAGCAGTGTGAGAACAGACTAATACAGTACATATTATATCTGTTATCCTATTTCAATGGATGGGATGGATTATTTTGAAGTTAAAGGACTATAAAAAGACATAGGCACTTAGTGGTAGGAGAAAGTGTAGGAGAAAATAAATTGCAGTAGAGATTTTCCAAAGTTCTTCCTAAAGGGAGGTCTGCTTCACCTGTGGTGTGGGCTTTGAGGATGGTCCAAGTACGGCCATCTCTAGCAGCATTAAATGTAGTTCTCTATGTTACATTTCCTTACTCTCTAAATTATATTAAGGTAATTTGATTGACCTAAGGTGGTAGTCAGTAACTGTCACTCACCTTAGCAACATTCATCAATATACTTTGCACCCTCTAAAGAGAGCAGTGGTCAGGAGGGTGGGTGATGCTATTTAATGCTAACCACACTGCCTGACTTCACTGACATAATTGCTTTACATGTCAATTTCCTTGTCCTGTGTAGTTAAATTAGAAATATCCCTTATCTAACCTAGGAAAAAACTGCACCTACCTAACTGATAGGTTTTTTTTTTTTAGATACACACACATTTTGAATAAGGAAAAATTAAATATGTATTTTCCCCAGCAGTAATTTTCAGTACCTAATAATAATACTTCCTTTAGTAAAAGTCTCCGTACTTCATAATATTCAGCGAGAAGTTAGCTGAGTTGTTTATAGACGATGTTCTTAAAACTTTTGAACCTGTACTCCTTTTATTGGGCATTATAATTAAAAGGCAAAATGCAAAGCAAATTTGCTAAAAAGATTAGTATCTCATGAACATTTCATCACGAAAGACCCAACTAATCGTCTAATTGGTTCCTCCATGTCCACCACTTACACACCCATACTAAGAGACTCTAAAGCAAACAACCTGCATTTAAATTACTATCTGTTAAATTCTTTATAAGCGCCACCAAAATATGCATTTTAAATAAAATATCCTGTACACTGCACTTTAGGAAAGACATGAATTTTAATGCATTTCTAAGTAGCAGATAAGAAAGCAAATCAGGGCTTACTCAGTGTTCTCGAATGGCAACCCCAGACCTGGAGCTAAGTAAAAAAGGGATTCAGCCATAAAGCCCAGAGTCCTGTGCTGTTGGAACTCAGAGGGCTCTCTGCTTCAAAAATAGCAGACTCTGCATGTCATTCAATTTGCTTTCACAAACATTTTGTTGAATGTTTACAACATGCCAAGCATTCAAATATGTAACCCCAGAAGATTTAAGGAATCACAAGACCTACTTCTTGCTTTTGAAGTGTTCAAAATAAAGGATTTTATGATAAATGGGCAAAACTAGATATATAAACAAAGTATTTTATGACACTGATAAGGGTAATAAATAGTGATGTCTTCACAGTGCTATGTTTTTGGACATAGATGGGGAACAATTATTCTTTCCAAGGAAGGTCAAATCTCAGGAAGATTGCCTTTCTCTTGCTCCATTGTCATCATCCAAAGGAATAAAGTAACATAGATTAGGGCCTTTCCTATAATAACCTCTCTAGACATATTTGTTCATTTGACCTGAATTGTAGCATTTCTAGTTCTTAAAATATTTAGGGTTTTTGTTGTTGTTGTTTTTTAAGCAGTAGTTACACTTAACAATTCGTAGATTTGACAAAGATTTCTTGCCTGCAACTTACCCCTCCTCACATGTTTTAGTACCTCTCTTGTCAGTAACCATTTATGACTCTGAGAAGCTGTCTTTGACGGGGCATATGACCAATCAAGAGAGCTGGGGTAACCCACACTTTCCTTCAGCTCTTTTCTCTCATTTATTTTTATTTTTATGTTTTTGAGACAGAGTCTCGCTCTGTTACCCAGGCTGGAGTGCAGTGGCACAATCTTGGCTCACTGCAACCTCCACCTCCTGGGTTCAAGTGATTCTCATGTCTCAGCCTCCCCAGTAGCTGGAATTACAGGCATGCACCACCATACCCAGCTAATTTTTTTGTATTTTTGGTAAAAACATGGTTTGACGGTGTTGGCCAGGCTGGTCACAAACTCCTGGCCTCAAGCAATCCACCCTCCTTGGCCTCCCAAAGTGCTGGGATTACAGGCATGAGCCACTGCACCTGGCATCTTTTCTCTTATTATTTGAAGAAGCCAAGGTAGTCAGACCTGAGTGAAAACCAGCAGATGGTGATAATAAGGAGCAGGGATTTTAATCAATAAAGAGCCTGACATTGACATTCAGGGATAAGAGAAAATACTGGATCAGGCCACAGAAAGGTAATCTAGGATCTTGTTCAAAGTGTGGTCCATAGCAACATCAGTTTCACTTGGGAGTTACTGAGAAAGGCAGAATCTCTGCAGACCTACTGAACGAGGATCTGCATTGTAAACCGTTTATCAAGGCTGGGCATGGTGGCTCACACATGTAATCCCAGCATTTTGGGAGCCTGAGGCAAGAGGATACTTGAGCTCAGGATTTCGAGACCAGCCTGGGCTACACGGTGAGACCCCATCTCTACAACAAATTAAAAAGTTAGCCAGGCATGCTGGCTCATGCCTGTGGTGCCAGCTAGGAGGATCCCTTGAGCCTAGGAGGTTGTGGTAGCAGGTAGGAGGATCCCTTAAGCCCAGGAGGTTGAGGCTGCAGTGAGCCCACATTGCATCACTGCACTCCAGTCTGGGTGACAGAGCAAGACCCTGTCTCAAAAAAAAAAAAAAAAAAAAAAAAGTTTTCAATAGGCTCCTTTGCATATTAAACCTTGAGGATTGTTCTAAGTTCAGTGGAAAAGATTTCAAATCACTGAAAAATGAGAAATACAAATGGATTCTAGAAAACAAAGTTTTTCAGCCATGGTGATACTGTTCCATCTCATATTCCACAAAGTTTGTTGACTATAGATAATTATATAATATGCAAATGATGGATAATCACATCAAAACACATATTCAGCCAAATGGATGATATTGTGGACTTTGTGCCATTTAGTTAATAAAAAATCTATGTTTTTATGGTGGAGTTTATTATTTTGTCTAGTCTACAGAATAGTGCCCATTGCAAGACGCTTCTGAGGTGAGAACGTTACCACAAGTCAATTATTAAGTAAAGGAATCTGATTGTGTAAAAATATTTTTTGATCTCTTCAAATTGTACTGATAGTTCTAACTCAATCATGTTCTTAGTCTGGCACAATAAAATAAGCAATATAATCATCACCAGGCTGAGTGAAAATACTTTTTACTAATTTTGCAGACACAAACTAATCAAGGTAATTTGAATCTTGGACACAATTCAAGAAAGCCATTTATTTAACTACTTTGAGATTCATTCTTTCAGTTGCTCAATAAAGGTTACAGATAAAGATAATACAGAAAATAGAGTACAGTTTTAAAAGGCTGAAGGAATGGACAAGGTATCTAATGTGGAACCATTTATTATCTGAAACTGTAGGACTTAAAGTGAGTAATGCCTTGGTTTTGTTCTTACATTAAGTATCACAGTTCATTAGAAGCAATACTGATTATTCTTATATTGCTTATTGAATAAGAACTGCAAAGAATGTGAACATTATTTTCTCTTTGCTGAAGAGTGCATGTGTTGTAATTAGATTTTACCACTTTGCTGTAACAAATTTCTTCCTTCTGTTTCTCCTCCTTTATTTTTATTTTTTAATTTTAGTATTTATTTATTTATTTATTTATTTATTTATTTATTTTTGTATAGATGAGGTCTCGCTATGTTGCCAAGGCTGATATTGAACTCCTGGTCTCAAGGGATCTGCCTGCCTCGCCCTCTCAAAGTGTTGGGATTACAAGTGTGGGGCACCACCCCCAGTCTCTCCTTATTCCTCTTCTCTTTCCCCTTCGAGTTTCTGTCTCATTCAGGATCTCTAGAACACTGAACTTGAGTTAACTTTCCAATGCTGCTTTGGGTGGGGGGGTTGCAATTTCTCGAAAACTAGAGTGAAGACAAAGTGAAAATGAGGGGTGAAGAGACACAGTAAATGAAAGGCCACGGTTTCATAAGGAAATATAGCTGGGTGCTTGGTTCCACAGGTTGTGTCTCCTGCTAGGTTGTTGGAAATGAACAAATCTTGGAATATATCTTTATGTGGATCAATTTCTTTTCTGGCTTCTCCCATCTTTTGTGTCTCTTTGGTCCAAATTTACCCCAGAAGGCTTTGACTCCCCTTTATTTACTCTGGCCCTCTGCACAGGCTCTGCAGAAACCAGCATTTCCCTGATTCTGGTTGAGTCAGACCTGGGCACCGGAGGTGTTGTGACTCCCACTGTGGTGGGTGCCATGGAATCAGCACAGAAGGCTGGCCCTTGACCCCCGGGGAGACTGCATTTACCGTAGTGACAGGAGACAAGGCTATCATAGCCACAACTGGGTGTCTTACATGTGCTATCAGACTGGCTGGAATTTCTGGGGGCTGCTCTCCCCTGCAGCAGGGCGAGTGGATGAGGCCTGGGAGGCAAGTGGCCTGAGCAGATCGGGACATCATATAAACTGTGTTTAGGACAGTCTCTACATAATTGCCTGAAATGATAGCATCTTAAAAGAAAACACCCATTTGTCTTTCCACAACAACTAGACTAGCCTAAACTATAGCAGACAAAAGTCCTAGATATGTTGTTTTTAATATAAATCAGTGGCTATCAACCGAAGGCAATTTTGCCTCCCAGAGGCCATATGGCAATGGCTGGAGACATTTGAGGTGGCCACAACTTGAGGGGTGCTACTGGTGTCTAGTGAGTAGAGGCCAGAGATTCTACTAGACCAGCTGCTATACACAGGACAGTGCTCTACAACAATTATCCAACCCAAAGTATCTTGGTTGAGAAATGTTCATGTAGACGCAAGACCTAGATTTTTTTTTACATTATAAGGTTAATTTAATATTTTATTTGGCAAGCGAAGTTAAAAAAACCTCAGTTCCTGTCCTTTAGTTGCAATTCCAGCCTAGCCTGGCCTTCCACAAACACCAATGTCTTTGGGTAATTGGTGCCCCTGGGAAAGAGGAGTCCCAGGAACTCCAGGGGAGGTGTTGGAGAGTGCCAGGGGCAAATTTCACATAGTCACCCCAGTCCTGATAGTTTATGGAGTAGACACACATCTGTGAGCCTGGCCACCATTTTTATAACAGTTTTCCACTGCGAGAAAAATGTGTTATATTAGAAACATGTGTACAGTGATTAGAATCAGCTCAGCGTTCATTTAAAATATTTTTATATATCTCAATTTGAAGAAATCTCCCACAGTTCTTAAAATCACTTTTGTTATTACTATGAATAGATTCAACTGTGATGGGACTAAAATGTAAATTACTTCAGGGCAGGGATCTTTGTTTTATTTATGAGTATATCCAACAAGCCTAGAATTGTGCCTGGTTCATACAACACATGTTTGTTGAATATAATTTTGGAGACTTAGTAGTAGAAATGACAGTTTTTATGAGAGAACTGTATAAATACACAAGTAATTAAAACTCAAATACGATTTTGTTGTTGTTGTTGTTGTTCTGTGTTAATATATCGGAGGTACCAGGCCCATCAAAGGCTGGTGTCATTTCAAATTATCGTCAATGGTTGGCTTTTGAAGTCCTTGAAATGGAGGTTTTTTCACTTTTCCTCCTTAGATATTTTTATTTATGGAATCAAACAGAACTGGATTTGAGTCCTAGGTCTACCTCTTATTTCTGTGTACCTTCAGGCAATTTATTTGAACTGTCTAAACCTTCATTTCTTCTTTTGTAAAACTTTTAGTACAGATTGAATGTTCTTTATCTGAAATTCTTGGGAGTAGAAGTGTTTCTGGTTTCATATTTTTCAGATTTTGGAATATTTGCATTATACTTAGAGGTTCAGCATCCTTAACCTAAATTTCTGAAATCTAAAATTCTCCAGTGGACATTTCCTTTGAGCATCATGTCAGCCCTCAGAAAGTTTTGGATTTTGGAGTATTTTGGATTTGGGATTTTCAAATTTGGAATACTCAATCTATATTAAATAAACTAATATAATGGGCATAGTTTAGTGCCTACAACAAAGCAAGTATTCAAAAATTGTGTGCCATTAGGCCGGGCTCGGTGGCTCACGCCTGTAATCCCAGCACTTTGGGAGGCCAAGGCAGGCAGATCATGAAGTCAGGAGATCAAGACCATCCTGGCTAACATGGTGAAATCCCATCTGTACTAAAAAAAATACATATATAAAAAATTAGCCGGGCATGGTGGCAGGTGCCTGTAATCCCAGCTACTTGGGAGGCTGAGGCAGGAGAATTGCTTGAACCCGGGAGGTGGAGGTTGCAGTGAGCCAAGATCGTGCCACTGCAATCCAGGCTGGGTGATAGAGTAAGACTCTGTCTCCAAAAATAAAAAAACAAAAACAAAAATAAATTGGGTGCTATTTAAAAACTGGGTATGTCAGATTTTATAAATCAGAGGTATTTTGTCAATTCATATATTTACTAATAGTGTAGAATGTTTTGTGAACTATTTATTGTTTACATATATATTATATGCTTTTCTTGATCTTTGTCTTTTTCTATTTTTTTGCTTTTAGGCTTTGGCATGATAACATTATACTAATAAAAGTGATTTTCATTAAAGATAACTCACAGTGGAAGCTTTATACACACACAAACACACACACACACAGACACACACACACACACACACACACACTCACACAATGTCAGCTCTCCTTATAATAAACTTGGTTTGCCAGACATCATCATCTGCCAGTTTGATGGTCTGTGATGAACTTGGACCCAGAGATGGGCATTGAGAACTTTCTCCAAAAAGTTCACGTTGAGTTTGAGAAGCATTAGTCAATCACTGTAAGCGCAGCAAGAATTCAAGCTTTGTTCAGAGTTTTGATGCTCATTTCGTCTTTTTACATCCCTGTCTTTCCTGGCCCTGACAGCTCAACGCTGGCATTTCACAAATTTCATCTGCTTTCTCCATACCGAAAATAAACTGTTTCCAGACATGAATAAATAGGGGAAATCAAAACAACTCGTACTAAAAATTTGAGAGTTCTGAAGACTTTTTATTTATTTTCCATTACTTCTTATTTCACAAGCATTCTTAAATATCTTTTTTTAATTGCATCCTTGAAGATACATCATACCGTGGTTACAGGGGTAAAGAAATCAATCATTGCTGAAATCATTTCCTTACTGGAAATCATCAGGGAAGATAGATATGTACAAAATAATTAGGATCATGCAAACTGAGTTTCTGCTGGGGCTCTTTTATTTCTAAAGTGACAAATAATAATAGTCATAATTTATTAAACACTTGTATGGCAGATGTTCAGCGATGCCCTTTAAGTAGACTATTTTATTAAACTTTCATAAGCAACAAATTACCTAGTTTACAACTGAGGGAGCTAAGGTGTACAAAATTAAGTTACTTGCCTAAAGTTCTACAGCTAGCAAGTTACAGAGCTAGTCAAGACCCTCACTAAATAGGAAGTCATTTTATTATTTATTTCAGCTTCCCACAATATAATTAACACTATTCACTTTTTAGATTTCAATGACAGGAGAAAACCAAAATGGCCTAGAACTAAATCCTCTCTCGCTGTCCTCTACATCTGCAACCGACACACTTCTTAAAGCTGTATTAATATTACAATTGCAAACTGAACCCAATCAACTGAGGGATACGATCATTTGTACTCCTAATTAGAACTTCAGATAGAAATGAATCATTTATATTTGTGTACTTTTTTAACCAAGAATTATTCATATACTTAAATATTCTTCTCATCAATTTAGAAGATATCTAGAAAAGGTATAGATGAACAATTTTTCTAGTTAGTGGCAATTGTCTGAAAGGTTCATTGTCAGACCTTTCTTTTTCCAATTTGTAAAGTTTGTATCCATGTATTGGTATGGGCTGCACAGTTTGAAGAAGCAAATTGCATCATGGCGCAGAGTTCAAATAGGAAACTAACAAAGACATTAGAGATGTGCTAAAATATATGCCTGTTCTCCATTCCCTTCAGTGGCTGGACACGCTTGGGTTCTGAAGTATTATTTATGGGAGTAGAATAATATCCATAGGAGTAGATGTAAGGAAATCTTATTTACCCAATTTATTATGAATCAACAAATCCATGGGCAATTGATTCATCATCAAAATATTTAAAATACTATTTATTTTCTCTAAGAATTGGTGGTTTTGGCATTTTAAATATATTTGTTGGGAGACTTTTAAAAATTGGACTTGCCTGTTGTTTGACTTACATAAATATGTTCTTGAAATTATAAATGACTTCCTGTTCATCTGTTTGCTTTTATTACTGTTGTTTGGGAGCAACATGCAGCTAGGTTGGCCAAACGCTCATCTGGCCTCTTGGAGGAACAGAACCAGCAGTGGAAAAAGGACAGAAGATATGAATAGCAAGAACAGTTTAGAGTTGCTGATTTCTGGGGACAAATTTTCAAGCAAAAATCTCCCTCGGGTGGCTCTAGTCCCCCAAATTACCCTCCTTCATCACTCATTCTTTCTATGCTCATTTATCTGCCAGGAACCTGCACCATGCAGCTAACCTGCTGTCTCCCGCTTAACTGTGGGCTCCTGAGGTGTACTATCTACTCCTTTTTCAAACAGAAATCTGCAGTGTTTGGTGCAGTTTCAAGAACAAAGTAGTGTTCAACGAATACTTGTTGAATAAATGAAGGGAAGAATTCTTGAAATCATTCTCCCTTTTGCTTAAAGATTGCAGTGAACTTACACCAAATTAGGCATTCATTGAATTAGCTAATATTACTTTGTAAAAATATAAGTACCTTCAGTAGAGTCAGAAACTCTCAGGTTAATAGAAATGAATTAGTTTAGATTTCTGTCTTCTTCACATCTAAATGAAATTAGCTGCATTGAAGAAGCATAAGTTTAATTGAGAGTGCAAGGTGCAGGGGAGAGTTTGGGAGAAGAAAAGTAAGCAGTGTTGGGGATAGTGAGTATTTGCATTGCAGAGTGGTCCAGTGGGCAGGAAGACAGGAGGTAAAAGGTTTCATAATGGCACTAGAAGTCATTAGGAAGGTAAGAGAGACTGGTAAAGAGAAGGCTGAAAATGCTGTCTTAGTCCATTTCTGTTGCTATAAAGAAATACTTAAGGCTGGGTAATTTATACAGAAAAGAGGCTTATTTGGTTCATGATTCTGCAGGCTATCAAAAAAGCATGGCGCCAACATCTACATCTGATGAAGGCCTCAGGAAGCTTCCACTCATGGTGGAAGGTGAAGGGAAGCAGGGAACCCATGATGAGAAAAGCAGCGAGAGAGAGAGAGAGCGAGGGAGAGAGGAGGAGGTGCCAGGCTTTCTTCAACAAGAAGTTCTCAGGGAACAAGAGTGATAATTCACTTACTCCCATGAGAATGGCACTAAGGCATCCACGAGGGATCTGACCTCAGGATCCAAACACCTCCCACCAGGCCCCACCTCCAACATTGGGGACCAGATTTCACCATGAGATTCCGTAGGGCAAAAAACAAACAAACAAACAAACAAACAGACAGACAAAAATAACAAAAAACAAAAAACAAACCATATTCACACAATAGCAGATGCCAAAGCAACGCTGTAAAACCACAAACTCTCTAATGCCCCAGAGACGGCATTAAATGCTTTACATCCTTTCCTTGCTACAATTTTTCTTGTTTCCAACACTCTTTTTTCAGACTGTACCTTTCGGTGCTACATATTATTTTCATATTACATATTGAAATTGCATATTGATATGTAATATGCAATTAATATGTAATATGCAAATAATATGTAATTGAAATTACATATTAATTTCAGACATACTATAGGTCAAGTAAGCTGTAGTGTGTTGACCTGGGGACCTATCCCCATTTGTTAAAGCCTTTCCATGTGGAAAATGCACAGGATAGCATTTTAGAATTTTAAGGAATCTTAGAAATCATCCAACTCAATGGATTTTTAACTTTTTAAGATTCAGAGTCCTACTTTTATTTTTACTTATTATATTTTATTTTATTTGAGACGGAGTCTCTCTGCATCGCCCAAGCTAGAGTGCAGTGGTGCGATCTCAGCTTACTGCAAACTTCCTCTCCTGGGTTCAAGCGATTCTCCTGCCTCAGTCTCCCAAGTAGCTGGGATTACAGGTGCGCTCCACCGTGCCCAGCTAATTTTTGTATTTTTAGTGGAAACGAGGTTTCACCATGTTGTGCAGGCTGCTCGAACTCCTGATCTCAAGTGATCCACCCACCTCAGCTTCCCAAAGTGCTGGGATTACAGACGTGAGCCACTGTGCCCTGCCAGAAACCTATCTGTATTCAAAGAAAATCCTACTTTAGGTGAAATGTGTCATACAGATAAAAGCAAAGCTTATCTGAGGGTGAGTATAATCACACTACTAACAGGACCCTCTTTCCCTCTTCTCTCTTTTTTCCCCAGGGGGGTCTGGCCTCTAATTAGACCTTGGCTTTGTCATGCAGGGTGCAGTTTGCAATCATTGATCTGAACAATTATGTTTGTTCACTGGTAAAGTAAATCCAGTGACTTTTGCAAGCTTGGCAAAATGAGTTAAGAGCAAACTAAGTCTGCTCCCCAGTCCAGTGTGCTTGCCATGGTACTAAGATTTTCCAGCAGCAAGAATGCCTGGCATAGGGTCCAATATTGTGCCTAGTGCACTTCATAAATACCTGTTGATGAATGAGTGAAAGAAATGAATGAAAGAACACTGAACTAGACATCACAAGAGTATCTAAGTGTGCAATGTTCTGGCTGTTTTGGAAAATAGTTTTGGGGGAAATGAACCAATGGAGAATGAATTCATTCTCTGAAGGCACCCTTTTCTCTACTCGAGATCTGCCTTTGCACTGTGAGAAATCTAAACTTCCGTGAGAATAGAAGACATGTCTGTTTTGTTCATCATCAATAAATATCTACTATACCCAGGGCCCAGCACCACCTGAACAGACCAGATCCTCACTAAATATGTGTTGAATGTACTGTTTATGGATCTTTCCATCTGTACAACTCTCAACTCAGCAGGTGGAACTAAGCTCATTCTCTTCTGCGTTGCAAGCATTTGGTTAAAAGTATGTACATAGTCTTCAGTACCAGAGAAAATCTGCGAGCCAGGTTTATCTAATCTTCTTTACTCCTACTCTGTGCAACTAAAGGCTTGTCAAAGTCTGGTAATTTTACTTCCTCAACATCTCTTAAATTTGTCCCATTCTTCCTAGCCCCAAGACACTTAATTACTGCAGGACTCTTGTATTGCTTTGCTGGGTGATTTTTTTTTTTTTCTTTTAACTTTCTGTCTTTTCTTTTTTTGAGGTGGAGTCTTGCTCTGTCTATCAGGCTGGAGTACAGTGGCATGATCTCGGCTCACTGCGACCTCTGCCTCCCGGGTTCAAGTGATTCTCCTGCCTCAGCCTCCCAAGTAGCTGAGGTTACAGACACCCACCACCACGCCTGGCTAATTTTTGTATTTTTTGTAGAGATGGGGTTTCACCATGTTGGCCAGGCTGGTCTAGAACTCCTGACCTCAGGTGACCCGCCCACCTCTGCCTCCCAAAGTGCTGGGATTACGGGCATGAGCCACCGAGCCCAGCCTGCTGGATACTTTTCTTTTGCAGTAACCTCTTGGCCAGACACTTCCAGTCAGTGTCTCCTTCCTTCCTCTTCTTGCCTGATTGGTCTTTCCAAAAATAAAACCTCACTTTGCCACCCTCCTTGCTTAAAAGTTTAATGTTTCCCTAGCCACCATGAGATTATCTGAACCCTTTAATTAGCACAACATTCCAGTAACCTTTTCAGCCTCAATTTATGCCTCTCCATTCTCAGCTTCCCCTAAATGAGTTGAGTTCACCTAAGGTACTGTCCTCTCTCATATATATTCCTATTCTTTTCATTCATGGTTCCCTTCTGACCCTGATTCTTTGCCTTGCAGTTTCTTTCTCATCTTTCAAACCTCAATTCAAATGTCCAATCTTTTTGACCTTTTCTGCAGCTCCTCTGACCTCTAGCTCCACCTCAGTTAGAGTTGGAGCACATCTTTTATAACCCTCTGAATGCTAAGATAATTGGCTTCATGCTAATATCTCCATTGGACTCTGAAGTTGATGGCTGGAACTCTTCCTTAGTAACCTGCAGCTACATCAAGATCCTGGTGTTTCACTCGGAGAAGGTGTTATTTGTGGGCTACTCACATTGATTAACAAGTAGGATTGATTTCAACCACCTAGGGAAAAGCCAGCTCATTTTCCTAAACTCTAAATATAGGAGATATGTTGAATGGTGATATTTAAAGATAAATAATTCTTCACAGAGGAGATAAGGAAAGATGTTCTTAACATCTACTTTTTTGGTAGAACTTATAGTGGCAAGTTATATATCAAAAGAATATAATAATTAAAAATTATGAATTATATGTATAGCCATAATTGATGCATAACCCACCAAAATTATTTAAACTAAAGTGTTACAATCCAACTAGCATCTTGAATCAGTTACATTCTCTAAAAAGCTTATGGTTCTTGTGACTAGGTTTATATCAATCACTCATGTGTCCAGTTCCTCAGATATGGTGTTTTTATGTAAAATGTGATGGAATTAGTCCCACTGAACCAAGGAGTAACAATTTTATGTAGCCAATACTTGTTTATGCATTAAAAAATTTATTAAATGCTCACTGTTTTCAAGGCACTCTTTCAGGCACTGGAATTTCAGTAGTTATCTAAAGATTTGCAGTAAAGATAGCCAAGCGTTACAATAAGATAACAGAATTGTGGAAAGGAAGAACAAAGAGGGTGAAGGTTCTCTTCTCTTAATTTGTGTTTTCTTCAAGTTTAAGAATTTGAATCAGCTCATGAATCATAAATGAGAAAGTTTACTGGGTTTTTGTATCGGTAGTAAAGGCATTTATAATACCTACACTACACAACAAGTATGCAACAGCTACTCATTTTTCTTTTCTTTTCAACATGAAACTTCCCAATCACGGAAAAATGGAAGTAAATGGTGTAGGATCTATTTACACCCTGCCAAGAGATACCCAGCCTTCTTAAACTTATTGTAGTTTTGCATATGTTTCTTTTCATTGCCGTGAGTCCCCAGAGCCCTGATCTCTTATTCTTTCAGAATATAGAAGTGTGGAGGTGAGTTCTGTGGGGCTGCAACTCTATGTAAATCTGCTCTGAGGAATAGCAGAAGCAGGTCGTGAAGAGCTTCCTATAATACACGGAAGTAGCGTGTGTCTGTCTTTTATCAACCCTGTTCTGGTTTTCTTTTTAAATGACAAGAACATATGGGGACCTTCCTTTTGTGCTATTATTTTTAGAGGGTAAGAGGAGGTGATTTTTATCTTTACCATGTAAAATGAACCACCTCACTCATCGTTGAATCTTCATGTCATCTTTCAATTTTTAATGGCATCGGAGAAACTAAGGATGTGAATATTGTGCTATTATGTTTTGGGGCCCTTTTCCCTCCGGGTTTTGTTTAGATGAATCTTGGATCTTGGGTAGATGTTTGTGCAAAAGTTGTATTGACAAAGACATCTGTGCAGATCCCAGTTCAAAACAATATTTAGTTCTGGGAATTGTTCAGAAACAGCTGCCGGCTGACATTATGTTCTAGAAGTGCTTGCAGGGCTGGTACGTTGCACAGAGCATTTTGCATTTGACTCTTATAAACTGATAGCTGGGCTGCAAAGAAATTATATTTGATGTTGTGAGATGTTGTATATTGGACAGAACATCCTAGAATACAGGGAGCATCGCTGCCCACTTCAAACAGCCCTACAGAAAGGCAAGTGTGACACGCAGCACTTCTTCATGTGTAAGCTTCGTTGTACACATAACTCCAAGGATGGAATTTTTGCTTGAATAAGTTAATGACTTAGTACCCGAAAGAAATAAGACATGCATGCCGTGGCTTAATTTCATATCATTTTAATATATTTTGTAGCTTGTATATTAAAAATTAACAAGCTTTTTTTATGTCAGTTCAAAGTAATAAATAAGCTGTATGTTGGATGAGAGAGAGTAAAAACCGTTTTTTTTTTTTTTTCTTGGAAGTTGTAGACCAAAGATACTATTCAAAAATTTTTTTAATATCAGAGGGAAAGAGTATTAGACTTGATAAGTGTGTGATTTAGATACAATAATTAATGAAATATATGTTGGTCTCTAATTAAAGCTAATTATCTATGTATAATACAACATACTGTTTTCTTAGGTGAGGGAGCAAAATGCATAAATTGAAGCAAAACGCTATTTTTATTAAACCTGGGAAGATTATAAAAAGTTTTTTTGAGACAGGGTCTCACTCTCTTGCTCAGGCTGAAGTGCAGTGATGTGATCATGGCTTGCTGTAACCTCAAATGATTCTCCCACCTCTGCCTCCTGAGTAGCTGGGACTACAGGCAGGTGCACCACATGTAGTTAATTAACTTTTTAATTTTTTTGTAGAGATAGGGTTCTCACTATGTCATCCAGGCTGATCTGGAACTCTTGGCCTCCAGCAATCCTCCAGCCTTGGCCTCCCAAAGAGCTGGGATTATGAATGAATCACCTTGTCCTGCCAAGATTTTGAAATTTGAATATAAGAAAGAATGATTTCAGCTGATTAATCATATTTACGTTAGGCTAAAATAGGCATCTATCTGGCACACTTCTTAGATGAATTCTGAAACTATCACTTGGAAAGCCTATTTTGTCTCCTGATTTTGATTTTCGTCTCAAATTCTTTGTGAAAATATATAAAGTCTAAACAATTTGAAAATCAAAAATGGAACAATTTAAATTTTTTTTATCCAAAATATTATCTTTCTGCTAATACTAAAGCTTCAGGGGAAGTGCTGATGAGATGCTGATATTTGGCAAAATGGGAGAAGATGGACCCTAGATGAGAATTAGCTAATTCATTTTATTATATGTGCTACTGTTATTCATGAAGCAGCTATGATAAGCGTTGTGCTAGGCAGTGAAGATGCAATGATGAATAAGAGGCAGATCCTTCAAAGAGAGCACAGGTAAGTGGACTGGGCAAACAAGTAAAGAGACTTTCTCAGGGGAGTAGGAAAACAACTCAGGAAGGAATTCACGTCGGGCTGTAGTTGGAATTGAGAGACACCTACTGTAAGTTTAAAGGGTGAGTCAAATGTGGCTTCCTCCCCTGAGTTTGGGAGGGTAAGTGAGAGTTGGAAAAGCCAGAGAAAGCCAGGAAGAGAGGCATTCTTGCCTTTAAGGGTGAACTTCATCAGTGTTCACAGAAGACAGAGAGGATGATGTCTTAGGAAAAGGACCACAGTTCAATGTGGCTGGAGGAGGTTACAGGAGAGAGAAAAGACAAGTGGGCATTGTTCTTCTTTAGTTGTTTTACCAGCAAAGTTGTAGTTGTTAGGTTGTCTCTGCATAGACCCAGTGATGAAGGCAGTGGAGGAGGAAAGTAGATTTTTGTAAGACCACGGATTTTCTGAAAGCTGGGACATCTCAGTGACTCTTCACCTGTAGCCAAAGTTAAACCTGCACAAGTGGCTTCTCTCCTGGGTGATCTGCTGTTTCACTTTGGGTTAAAATCTTTTGCTTTCATATTGAGCGTAAGAGTTCAGAACACTGATGGAAAAAACTTGGCTCTTTGTTATTTTTCAGAAATGTATTTTTCTACATGACAATGGTAGAGTTGGGCTGTGCTTCATTTTGCAAACAGTGAAAAAGCTTTACTGTACTCTGGAGGTTCTGCCCTCTCATTACTGGTGTGAATGGACGCAAAGATAGCCTCTTTGGCTTTGTGTTTTTATGTCTTTCCTACGTCATTATCATCTACTTTGCTACTTCTCTGCCATTTAGCCTCTCAGATTATAATGGGTAGTAAAAAAACGTCGAAAGTACCTCCAAGCATCTGAATATTCCTGTGAAAGTTCTAATTGAAGGTTGTTACTTTCTGTTTCAACCCTTGATCATCTTTGGAAGCTTCATAAAGAACTGAGACCTTAAAAATGGAAAATTTAGAAAGAACAAACCATTAATGTAGTAGTAAGCATAAAGTTGGTTTTCACAGTTGTGTAACAGATTTCTTTAAGCTCTCTTTCTGGAAATACACAGTCTTAACTTCCAGCTGCCTGACACATGATGAACACCTACAATATGATGCCCTTAAATCCTCCCTCAATTTCCTAACAAGCACATGGCTACCATTGCCACATTCCTGGTTATTATTTCAGCCATCTCAAAGATTCTTATATGCTTCTGCTGGCTTCACAAATTCACACTTCCCCCCCTCATTTATACTTCATTGCCAATGAAAAAAATAAATTACTGGAATGGATACATTGCAAAAAAATTATCTTGTAGGTAATTTGTAGTTTTCTTGGCTCTTTAGAATGATTGAAAACAAAGGAAATTAGACGTATTTTTTGGGGGGTGGAACTGAATAGCAATATAATTGATTTATGTAGTCTTAGGGTATTCTTTATTTGTTTAGTGGCTTAAATAATACAAATTTATTGTCCTGCATTTCTGGAGGTCACAAGTCCTCAAATCAAGTTGTTGAAATGCTGTATTCCTTCTGGAAGCTCTAGGAAAGAATTTGTTTCCTTCCCTTTTGCAGCTTCTAGAGCTCATCTACATCCCTTGGCCTGTGGCCCCATCTTCCTTATTCTAAGCCGGCAAAGTTGCATTTCTCTGATCTTTCTTCCATGGGACACCGCTCGCTAAATCTCCTGTTCTGCCTCTTTCTCACACTTAAAAGGAACCTTGTGATTACACTAGGCCCACATGGATAATTGAGGATAGTCTCCCTATCTTAAAGTCAATTGATGAGTAACTTTAATTACATCTGCAATTTCCACCTAGAATTTCCCATTCTGTTCCCAAACTGATTTGGGGTTCATGCACCCAGTGCACAGAACAAGACAATACTGACACCAGGATTTGCAGCAAGAGAAAGTGAACTAATTATTGCATGGTCCCAAGCAAGGAGAATAGGCTGCTACTGCTTAAGACCTGAACTTCCAGATGGCCAAGAGGCAAATAATTGAAAGGCAGGGGTACATTTTAGAAAAGAAGAACTTACAGGCAAAATTGTACATCAATACATGGAGGTTATACATTGGTTTGGCCCAGCAGGGTGGGATATCTTCAAGCGGGGTCTTACAGGTCATTGGTAAGTTTAGAGATTCTTTGATTTGCAATTGGTCAAGGAAGCAAGGCTTTGTCTAAAAAGTTGGGGTCAGCAGAAAAGAATATGATAGTTTGGCCTGTGGGTGTTCCTCTGTCCAGGTCCCTCAGGAAGAAATTTAGAACAAAGAAGAATGACAATTGGAATTCGGTCCTTCTTTCCCTCTTTTTTTTTTTTTTTTTTTGACAGAGTTTCAATCTTGTTGCCCAGGCTGGAGTGCAATGGTGCGATCTTGGCTCCCTGCAATATCCACCTCCTGAGTACAAGCAATTCTCCTGCCTCAGCCTCTTGAGTATCTGGGATTATAGGTATCCACCACCACGCCCAGCTAATTTTGTATTTTTGGTGGAGATGGGGTTTTACTCTGTTGGTCAGCCTGGTTTCAAACTCCTGACCTCAGGTGATCCACCAGCCTCAGCCTCCCAAAGTGCTGGAATTATAGGCATAAGCCACCACTCCTGGCCTCTGTTCCCTCTTGTCTGAGGCCTATATGACAGGGCTCAGCATTTTCCAACTGGTGGAGATCTGTATTTCTGTAAAACATCTCAGGGACATAGGTCAAGGTGGTATGTTCAGTTTCTATAAGGAGCCAAACATCGGGTAACTTTAACTTACTTGGGGGCTATTTTTTAAGCTATTATTACCTTCCTACTTCTCAGGTTGCTCCCTGACTCCTCAAGGCTAACTAAGTACCTGCAATTTCTCTTGAAGGAACTCACAATTTTTCCTTTATTTCCATGCTTGTGGGGAGGTGTGTGGCAGGCTTCTAGAGGCCACTCACAAACTGGGGCTCATGGCCTTCTTCCATATTCAGACCAACAGCATCACATCTTCAAATTCCTCTCTCACTCACCAGTCTCGGGGTATTCTCAATGTGCGAAGAAAGGCCTGGTGGAGGTAAAGTTTCATCCTTGGAAACTGCAGAAAAAAATATAGTGTGTATGTATAAACATAACCTTGAAAAATCAGAAGGAGAGCCTCTCTGAAATTTGGTTATTTGTTGTCAACATTAATAAATACATTGTAATAAAATATCTGTAAAATATCAGCATTAAAAATATTAGAAAGTTTCAACTAGGTTTAAACAAGTCATTTGTCAATGCCAATTTAGAAATTAAAACTTATCTGGGGCCCGTAGAACCCGTTTCAATGTGATAGGTGGCTTTGTAATATTTTTATTTATTTTGTATTTTTTGAATTGAATTGAAAAACTCTTTTTTAACCTTTATTTTGGGTTCGGGGGTACATGTGGAGGTTTGTTACATAGATAGATTGTGTTTCACGGGGAATTTGTGTAGAGATTATTTTGTCACCGAGGTAATAGGCATAATACCCGATAGGTAGTTTTTTTGATCCTCTCTCTCCTCCCACCCTCCACCCTCAATAGTCTCCAGTGTCTGTCATTCCCTTCTTTGTGACCATTTGTTCTCAATATTTAGCTTAATAGGTAGTTTTATATGAGATTTGGAAGCTTAGTCTAGTCATCTTCATGTGCATTAAAATAAGGGAGTCCATGTACCCAGGAGTTCTGCCAGCGTTTAGCAAACTATTGGCACATTCTCGGAAATAGCAACCAATGTCTTGCAATGTCTGCACCTGATCAAGATGTAATGTAGTTTATTCATTTTCTGACTCTATAAAATTAGCTTGAAAAGAAAATGTTAACTCTATACCATTGAAACAAAAAATATGACCCTTATTTTAAAATTCATATTTAGTTACGTAATTACCCAGTCAGTAGGTAGAGACCACTGCTAGTGTATATTCTGTTGATTTATTTTAAAAAAATTACCCTCTATTTAATAAAATACATTTGTTTTCCTTGAAAACTGTTTTAGTGTATTTACTCTATCAGGATATACTTTTTGACCTTGACACTTTATTCTTCTTTAAATATTATTTCAAAACATACCAAGTATATAGAAATTACCAAGATGAAGCATATTTGTGGTTAATTCAAAACTTTTAATGAGAAACTGCAAACTTCAAGTTAAAATATGTAAGATATTTTTATTTCTTGTAAGTTTTTTGTTGACATTTGATTATACCCTCGGTGATAATTTTTTAGTTAAAAATATGCTAGCACCTTCTGCCCTATCCCACAGATTATTATGGGCATATTAGAGTGACTTGTCATAGGCTTTAGAGTTAGGGAACTCAGGGTTCAAGATTTGGCTCTATACTTTTCAACCTTTAATAACTGTGAAAAGGGGCTTTGTGTGGTGGCTCATGACTGTAATCCCAGCACTTTGGGAGGCCAAGGTGGGTGGATCACTTGAGCTCAGGAGTTTGAGACCAGCTTGGGCCACATGGAGAAACCTCGTCTCACAAAAAGTATGAAAATACGCCATCTCAACAAAAAGTACAAAAATTAACCAGGTGTGGTGGCATGCACCTGTGGTCCCAGCAACTTGGGAGGCTGAGGTGGGAGGATGGCTGGAGCCTGGGAGGCAGAGGTTGCAATGAGCTGAAATGCTGCCACTGCACTCCAGCCTGGGCAACAGAGCAAGACTCTACCAGAAAGAAAGAAAGAAAGAGAGAAAGAGAGAAAGGGGGGGGGGGGAGAGGGAGGGAGACCAGTACATTAAATTTCTCTAAGCCAACATTTTTTCTCATTTGTACAACATATTAATAACTATATCATAGGAATCTTGTGAGGATTAAATTAAAGAATAAGCACAATGTGGTTAGTTATTATATTACTTTTAATGTTACATTTAAACATTTAATTAATATTTAATATATTGAATAGTATTTATTTCTATTTAATTATCTGAAGTGTTTTATTTTTATCTTATTTAACGTAATAACAATGCTAGAACCATAGCTATAGCTTTGTTAGTTATTATTATCTTTTTAACTTTTTTTAACTTCCCCCCACCCACTCCCCCGCCACTGCCAGCTAGCCTTACGTTATTGGTTAGAAAACAAGTGCAAATATAATTTAGGATTCATTATGGAGGAATATGCAATAATGCAATGGTCATTAAAGCCTTTAATAAGTCATTGTGAGCTTATCCTTTGATGTTGTTTTATAAAAGCACTCTATGGGGGTTTGGACATTCTCTTGAAGGAACAAGATAAAGGTAATTTCTGGTGAGACTCACATAGTCTTGGAGAGGAAAGCAGGATGATCCCTAAGAGAAAGTAAGGATTTCTTGGTAATGTTTTGCACAAATGCGACAAAGGGAACAAACTTGGGGTCTTATTCAAGTGACTATTATAAAATGATTGAAATGAAGAGATACTGCAGCGTAAAACCCAAATTAAGTAAAGATAGACAGGGAGGAGGAGAAATGCACATCAAAGGGAAAAGGTCAAATCAACTAGGGTAGTTCAGCAAAATTCAAAGTGGAAAATGTGACATCTGTTCTTCACCTCTGAATATAGTTAAAGGTGATGAATTAACTGAAATAATGTATGAAAAATGCAAATGCTTATATCGTTTCCAGGCATTAGTAAGTACTAAATGAAGCTTAGCTATAATTACTATTACTTTTTTTTATTTTTTGAGACAGAGTCTTGCTCTGTTGTCCAGGTTGGAGTTCAGTGGCACAATCTCAGCTCACTGCAATCTCTGCCTCCCGGGTTCAAGTGATTTTCCTGCCTCAGCCTCCCAAGTAGCTAGGATTACAGGTGCCTGCCACCACACCTGGCTAATTTTTGTATTTTTAGTAGAGATGGGGTTTCACCATGTTGGCCAGGCTGGTCTTGAACTCCTGACCTGAAGTGATCTGCCTGCCTCGGCCTCCCAAAGTGCTGGGATTACAGGTGTGAACCAGCACACCCAGCCTACTACTACTATTTGTACTTCAACTATTACTATTATGTTACATTTGTTTCTGTGTAACACCTGTTTGGTGTCAGGCTCAGATGAGGAGAGAAAATCTGTCATATGTAACTTAATTACTGCTTGCTGTGCACTGGATTCTGTGTTATGTGCTTTACATGCATGATCTCATGTAATACATACAGCAAAGCAGTTTCCATCAGGTAGATTCTGCGATTATCTCCTTTATACAGATGAATAAGCTGAGATTTAGATTGAATGAATTGCCCAAGACCAGAGCTGGGATTTGACCTCTGGGCAGTTTGGTTGCTAGGAACCATTAGGAACTGATTTAATGCTTTCTCATCACAAGGGATTGTCAGGGACAGAAGGCAGGTGGAGATCCTCTTGGAAGCTGGAACATTATAGTATTTAGTGTCCCAAGAAGAGAAGAACAGCAAAGCAAGAGGTAACACCATTTTTCTTCCTAAAGAACAGCACCATTTTTTCTTCCTAAAGAATTAGGACCTCATGAAGAGAACTGTTCACATATACGGCAAAGGAATTGATGAGGACCTTGTCATTCTTTTAACCACATTGTGTTGACTTGGGGACATTCCATCATGAACCTTTTAATAATTAGAAGATAAATAAAAGAGCTGTGAAAACATAGAAGACAGACCATAGCATCATGTTAGTGCCACATTGTATCACAGTGAGAAATTTTATTATAAGGTTTCCTTTTTTAAATTCTTTGAGCTAAAAGTCCTTTCCAAATATAATCTTATCAGTGAGGACCATCCTGATATTTCCCATTTAATTGTGCAGATTGATCATCCAATATCCGTTTCTTGTCTATTTGGCTCCCATGAGTCTTTTCCTCTAGTGTATCATAGAAATGACTTATATTGGGCCAGACGCATAATCCCAGCACTTTGGGAGGCTGAGGCAAGTGGACCACGTGAGGTCAGGAGTACGAGACTAGCCTGGCCAGTCTCTACTGGTGAAACCCTGTCTCTACTAAAAATACAAAAAATCCGCCAGGTGTGGTGGTGGGTGCCTGTAATCCCAGCTACTCTGAAGGCTGAGGCAGGAGAATCACTTGAACCCGGGAGGCGGAGGTTGCAGTGAGCCAAGATCACGCCACCGCACTCCAGCCTGGGCAACAAGAGTGAAACTGTCAAAAAAAAAACACAAAAAACTTACATTGTTTACCATATGCCCATTTCCTTAAGTGTAACCCTATAAAGGCAAGCATTTCCGTCTTTTTTATTTACTTTTATATTTCCAGAGCCTGGATGTGTACCTGGCATGTTAGGCACTTAATAAGTCATTATTGAATGAATGAAAGGCACCTTTTCAGGGTGAGTAGGCTGCAATGCTGGTTTGGAGCAATGGGTGAGTTACTTTTCTTCAGAAAATCCAACAGGTTAAAGAAGAAATTTCAGGGACCATTAGCCATGAAATAGTCCAGGACATGAACGAAGACATCTGGAAAGGCAACGCAGGTCATGTAGGAGAGAAATTGTAGAAGACAGCCCAGGCCATTTCATCCCTGAGGTGACGTTCAGCCCCATAATGGCGAGCACCTCAAAGCAGGATTGAAAAGTCAAGGAAATCTCACTCACCTTGACAGTGGTGACAGCTCTATTAGAAGCCATGATAGGTCAAAATTGGCAAATGTAGCAAGAATGAAAATCGGGACCGGAAATCAGTGGCCTCATAAGGAGAATCAGCCCAGCAGAGCTGGTGTCAGTCATTAATTATTTTGTCCTAAGGTCACTGTGTACTTGAAATGTTTCTGTAGTTTTACCCTTAAGTGCTTAGTAAAGTTCCCTGAATAATTTTGACTTTGGCTTAGCTTAACTAAGGGGAAAAGCATTTCAGCCACACCTAGACAAATGTGGTTTGGAGTTTGGGATGTTCCAGAGGGAGAGGGGTGTTAGCTGTGGAGTTAAGAAACCGGGTGGGGCTCAGGGGAACTGGGCAGAGTTAGAGACAGGGTGGGGGTGATTGGGCTTGGGTCGGCATCCATGAGTTCCCTCCAGGCTGTTCTCTGGCAAAGAGGGCTATGATCATGGGACATACTTGTTCCCTGGGACAAGTGAACCCAAATGTAAAAAAAACACACCATTTGTTGCACCCTGGGACACGCTTTTAAATTTTCTCTGGGTCTCCTTGAAGGTCACCAGTGTGCGGGAAAGAGTCTGGACTGTTTGGTTCACTCCCGTTTTCCACATGTCTAATCTTTATGCTGATTCAAATGATTACAAAACTCCTAACAGAACTGTTTGACTATTGGCACCAAAGAATTGTTTTGACAGGAAATCTCCTAATACAGCAAAACGGTCGGTACAGGTTCAAAACAAGGGTGTTCATGCTGTGTTTTTATCATGTGCTCCAAAGTGCACTGAAGTTCACGACCGATGTTTGTCCATGGAGTTCCCAGAGTGCTTTGTGGCAGAGATTTCGGGTGGAGGGAGCCTAGAGATGCCTTAGAAATGATAAAGAAACAAAACAAAACAAAACAAAACTCTTCTATGGGATGCTGGCTGATTCCATGCTTATTGGATGGCACACTCAACAGAGTAGTTTGTGGGTCTGTTTGTTTTGTTTTGTGGATTATGGTTTTAGATTTAAAGGGAGTGTGTATCTAATCCAGCTTCCCACTACTGGAATATTGGGATTAACATTCTTCTTCTTCGTCTCTTTTTTTTTTTTTTTTTTTTTGAACTGAGACCTTGCTCCCTTACCCAGGCTGTAGTGCAGTGGCACAATCATGACTCAATGCAGCCTCAAACTCCTGGGTTCAAGCCATTCTCTCCATTCTCTCTCCTCTACCTTTGGAGTAGCTGGGACTACAGGTGTGCACCACAGTTCCCAGCTAGAGTTACCATTTCTTTAATCCAGTGTTTATCAAAGTATGATCCTTTGCGCATTGAACCAGAAATGTAGTTTTAGCAAATCTGGACTTGACAAAAACATTTGTAAAACATCTTATAAAACGTTATATGAAGTTTACTTTTTACTAGAAAATGTACATGATAAGAAATTCCATTTCGTTTATTTGGTATCACAAAGATCTATTTCCACTGCAAAGTAAGATTAGGGGTGTTTGGTGGCATGCAATATTTGGTACTCCCTAAAATGGTCTGGCATCAAAATGAGGTTTGAGAGTAACTTCTGGGAACCAATTTTTTAGTTCTTGTGAGGATTTACCATAAATGATTTGTGAGGTTTTTTTCTTTATGTTGAGGCCAGATTTCCATACTCTTAAAACTTCAGGTGTGGATCTGGGTGGCCAAAGAAGGCAGAGAAGGACAGAGCCAGTTCAGCAAGGTTGTCAATAGATGTCTGAAACTCTTCTCACTAAATTAGGCTTAACCCAATACACAGTTTTATAGCAAAGTTCAGCAACACTTACGATCACAGTGGATTGTCTCTGTTACTCCTGCCAATGAAATCAGCAGCAAGTGTAGGACTATTAATGAGCTTGTATTTATGATTTAATTTAGAGTGCAGGTCTAACTTCAGGAAAACGACATGCAGTAGACCTGCAGAGCATTTGAGATAAAGCCTTTTTTCTGTTTGGAAACAATTTCTATTAGGCAGACATGGAACAATTTTCTTTTAAACCATGGATCTCCTCTTACTGGTTAGTACTGAGGGGAGCAACTCACTTTCTAGAAATAGAGTCTTCCTAAGTTCCACAGGGCACATCAGCTGGTCTTTCCTACTTTGCTCAACCTCGGCTGGTCATTGACTCTCAATCTTGTTCGTTGTAAAAGACCTTGTAATGTGTAGGAATTGCAAAAGTAGGATCCCTGCCCTCAGAGGACTGTACATCTAAGAGAAGAATAAGTAAAACACAAAAGCACTTAGAATATAAGGTGTCATATGCTTGAGAACAGGATCATATTGCTAAAGGACTGAATGCATTGGATGCAGACAAGCGAATTTTCTTTCTAGGAGCTGGGGTATTATTAGACAAGGCTTCTTGAAAGAAAAAACATTTGAATTGAACTTTAAAGGGTATATGTGATGTTAGTAGGTACAGTTAGAGGCAGAAAGCATTTCAGTTAAAGGCATCAGAAGGCCGGAAAAGCTGAGTGCTTGTCTAGGGGACCCGGGGGATATCTGGCCCGACTGTCAGGGAAGTTGGGGGACTTTTCAGAGACGAGGATGGGAAGGTTCATTGGCACCTGTTCTTCGAGGTTCTTGTGCAAGGCTAAGGAATGTAACCTACTTATGACCTGGGAGAAGCAACTGTCAGAATTGTTGTAGAGGAAACCTCGTCATGGGGCAGATGATTCATCAAAATGACTTCTCTGGCACCCTCTAACAGCATCAGTCCTTAAGCCAATCATATTTTTCTCAGAATGAAGGTGCAAAAATTAAATCATGCATGCAAAGCAGTTCGTAGGTGCTCCATAGTATGTGGTTAGCCTTATAATGCTTACTTAGGATCCGATGTAGGAAGTGGTGCAGAAGGCAGAATTGTATGCCATTTAGTTTTTCGGTTTATGTTCAATAATATGGCAGCAGTAGAAAATAAACAGGAAAGAAATGCTGGATGGAGTTAGTGGCTCTTTCTCAGTTTTACTCATTGACTGTGTCACAAAAAGTAGGTAACTGAAGGTTGTAATGAGCATCATGGATGTAATAGAATGCTATGGTTTTTATTCAAGAATAACAATCCAAGAGGTTAAAAAGATAAAATGGAATAAAGTTCATTTTTAGAAATATTTTTAAGTAGAATTTTTGAATAACCAAGTTAGGATTATGCACCTAACGACCTTGATAATTAACAGTCATAGAGGTAGTAAAAGGTCCAAAACTTAGCTAGAAAATAAAAGATAAGTAAGATGGAAATAAAGGTGCTGTATGGTGTGTGTGTGCACACGTGTGCACTAGTCAATGTTCAATCTCTTCCCAGAATGCTCAGCTGAGCATAAATGGGATTTAGAGTTCTTACCGTGAATTTCTGTTTTATAGCAGAAATGGAAATCCAAAATGTGATTAATTCAAATTTTCTAAGACATCAACAGCAAAATTTGTTTCCTTCAACTGTCTATTTTCCATTCAAAATAAAATAAAATACGAGCATTTGAGAATCAGAGAGATGAGAGATTTTTGTCCTCTCTCTCTAGTTCAATGTCATGTAAAATATGGGACATTTTGATTAAGAGAGAATAGCTTGACATGTTGATTTTTTTGATGTGTGCAAAAGCAGTCTATGCAAATTTATTTCTGAAATTTTTGTAACATTTTTCTTGAAAAAAATAACCTTAGCAGCATTTTTCTGGAGCATTTTCTTCAGACAGACTCCACAAAATTTGAGGACAATCAGTGGTGGGGATTATGAGTTCAAACACTGGTTCCTAGTTTATCCTTCCCCATTTCTTATTTTCAAGTCCTGTTTACACTATGGGTCTGGGAAAGTAATAAAGGAACCAGAAGGAAAAAAAATAGGTCAGGAGGAAGGATTTGGGATTGCAGAGTAAGAGATCGTTTCTATTGTGGTAAAATGAGTTTTGCTATCTTTGAAACTGATTTGAAACCAGTAAGAGAAAATTATGCTTCAACATTTCAAAACCTTTGCAGAAACTGGATCTTTTTCTCAGTTTGATTATGGTGAAATGTATACAAAGATGTGATTTTGGTTTCTCAACCCACACTATGCTGCATGTATATCTTCCTCTAAGAAAGGAAAAGATTTTAAAAGCCAATTTTTAGAGAGGAAACAAAGCAATTAGCCGGGCGTGGTGGTGCGTGCCTGTAGTCCCAGCTACTCAGGAGGCTGAGGCAGGAGAATCACTTGAACCCTGGAGGCAGAGGTTACAGTGAGCTGAGATTGTGCCACTGCATTCCAGCCTGGACAACAGAGTGAGATTCCATCTCAAAAAAAAAAAAAAAAAGAGAGAGACAGAGAGAGAGAGAAACAAAGTATCACTACATCTGAGTAGTTATGACAGAATCACTCCTGTATGTGTCTAGTGATAGGAACTCTGTATATCAGTGTTTTTCAATTTAATTTCACAGTGTTTCATAGATTTTTGAGTTATGACAATGTTGCATAGCAGATAAAAGCATTTCTGTTTCTAACAACTGTAACTGTTGTTAGGTTAAATATTATCTTTTGGCTAGCTTAAAGTTGTTAAACTCAGATGTTTCATAGGTGTTATTACAAATTACATTGCAGGTACTTAAAAAAACTCATACAAAAACGTATCTGATCTTCTGGTAATTAATATTAGCCATAGATTGCCCACGTTGAAAGAAGCTTAGAAAATATGTGATTCTACCTAAAATGAAAATTCAATTAAAGATTTGAAGATGACCTCAATAAGTTGTTTGCATTTCACTGAATATAAATTGATCACTGAATTCTGTGTTGTTAAAATAACACTAGTGATATTCTGATAAAAGCTATTTATTTTTTAGATCAGTAAAATAAGGGAGGGAAAGTGAAGTGAGATAGAATGAGGGGAGAGAGGGAGGGGAGCTGAAGGGAGTTAGAATGAGAAAGAGAGAGAGGGAGGGGAGAGAGGGAGAGAGAGAATTAGATGATATAACTGTAGCAAACTGGGACTTGACAAAGTTTTTCTAGGTCACCATTATTTCTATTAGTTTGTATTCAAATCCAACTCCATAGATTGTTCTTCGCCCCCATAACTCAGTCTCCCTTTCTTCCAGGGTAATGCAATTCTTAGTTGGGCACATGGCTTATTAGCTTATGAAGTATTTTCTCATACACCCATGCATCTAGATATGACTATGTGACTAAGTTTTTGCCCATTATGAGTAGAAATGATGTGTGCAAAATCTCTCTTACTTTTACTTTAAAAAGTAAAAGATTGCTTCCTTTCCATGTGGGCTGGAATGTGGACCTGATAACCCAGCTTCAAGTATGTATTCAAGGGCCATGCCCTAGTGGATCGATGAAGTAGATGGCACCAGCGTTCCCGAATGACCTAATGGAGCAAAACTACTCTCTCAGCCTGGCCGCCTGCCTGCCTCTGGAGAGAAAAATAAACTTGTAACTTCATTGAGCCACTATTCGGGGCTTTGTTATAATAGCTTAGTCTGTCCCTTAATTATTTCAGTGCTTGAAGTATATTCTTTAAAGCTTTAATGTGTTTTCCTTCCCTCTTATTTGGTCCTCAACATGGGTTTTGCATCAATGGAGTAACATGTCCTACTTAACAAAATGCCAGAAAGTAAGTGCCTTGGTGAGGCTTGAAGCAGCTTCCAGCAGCATTGCCACAATATGTGCCATAATGATCAACCCTGATGGATTTTGAGAATATGCATAGTAAAGACATTTAGACTGGGCTTGAGCAAGAAAGAATTTGTCAAGTCATTGAAAATAAGTAAGAATGACTGTTCTATAAGCTATAAATGTACTTTTTACAAATTATTGCCTGTAAGATATGTGGATATAAATATTTGGAAAATATCATATGGGCATCACATATTTTTTTTTATCAGACTCTTGATTTTTTTTTAAAGAGATAGAGTCTCACTCTGTCACCCAGGCTGGCATGAGATTATGCCATTGTAGCTCATTGCAGCCTCAAACTCCTGGGCCCAAGTGATCCTCCTGTCTCAGCCTCCTAAGTATCTGAACTACAACCATGTACCAGTATACAAAAATAAAATAAAATAAAAGCTTATTGCCATCTCGTGGATTTAAAAAATGTATTTTCTTGGAAAAGAGCATAAACATTTAAAGAAACATTAAGGTTGCAAATTCCATTAGTAAATACGATCTTGAGTCTAGCTGAAGTAAAATAATTTTTTTCTGTGAATGATAGAATTCCCAAAGAAAATCTTTGGATAACTATAGTAGTTAATTCTAGGCAAACTCCTTTAATTTATAATGTGCTCATTGGCATTTGGATTATTTAATCCATCAATAAGCTATCCTTACCCCCGACAGTTAATTGAAGCTCAAATGGTTTAAGGTATTTCTGTTGTATTGGTTGCATTGCATAGTTTTCACAACTTAATTTGTTTTTATTGCCAAAATAAATCATTTTGTGTCTTTTTTCCACTAACACTTTTCAGCTTCAAATTGCCCTGTCATCTCCCACATATTAGAGAAGATACATAAAATGAACTCTGGCTTTTTCTGGGTGTCATAGTATTTTGAAATGGCTTTCGTTAGGCATTTTGATTTTCAACAGTAAACTTGAGTCATACCACGGGGAATTAAGAAGAAGCAGAGGGTTTCTCCTCCACAAAGGTTTAGAATATTTCCTTTTTTGCTTAGTCTAATCCCAAGCTTCCTTAGTTTGTATTGATGCCACTGCCTTACACAGGTTGGTCTTTAAGTAAGTGGTCTTGTCTCTACCTGTATCATTAGCCAGTGAATCACTGCAGAATCTAGGGATTAAAATTTCTTAAGCATGCATTTAGAGGAAAAATAACATCCCTTCATTTAGCGGACTAAAGCAATGATAGGATAGGTAATTAAGACCCTGAAAATGACAACTTCCAAAATACCCTAAAGAAGAAAATGTGAAGTGTAAGCCTGATTACATTAGAAATATTTAGGCTCTGGTTAGATTTGATGATTTATAAAATACTATGAGATTATCAGAGTGCTGGGCACATAGAATGTACTCAGCCAAGGTGTGCTGATTTCTTGGTAAATATTATTCATCTAGAATGATGTGGATGCTGTTTTATTTAAATTCTGGCAGTCAGTGAGCTTTATATCTCTATGTATGACGGTGCAAATCAAATTGTGCCATTATTTATTCAATTTTAAACGCTCATTATGTACTAGACACTTTGCCAAGTGCTTGCATTTCGACAAATACCCTTGTTTAGTGATTTATATATTAGACATAGGTACATAATAGAAGGCCTTGCATTGCAGACTGAGACGGTTGTATTGACTTCGGCAGGTAGTGGGAATTCATTGCACACACATGATCAAGAAAATGCAGTAAAAGTATGTTTTAGAAGGAAGGATTAATTTAGGTGTGTCTTATAGGACAAATGAAAGTGTGAAGGAAGTAAAGATGGGACCCCAGTTTGGAACTCAGTGGGTAATTCAGGAGGCAAGTAGATAGTGTAAGATTGTGGCTGGTCAATCTCTGATTTTTGTGGTCAGTGAGTTGATTGGGTTCTCTTGGCCATTCTGAATGTTTGGAAACCCCTAATCTAGGGACTTTTCTTTCCTTCTGTTATGTTATTGGAGGAGAAAAAATATTATGGTGAGTTTTGAAACAGACTTTTAGTTGTTTTGACTCATGTGGACTGACGTTATTTTGAAGTAGTAAAACCATTCCATGTAAGAAACCGCAACATGAGACAACATTTTAGACCATGACTTGAGGATTTCAAAACATTGAAAACACAATGTATGATAATCAGTCCTTTAATGCTTGGGTGACTACTCTTAGACGTGTATTTACTAATAATTTTTTTGGTATATGGTGGTATCTGTTACATGGCAAAGTTGAATAGTGATACTTAAAAATCATTTTCTATTTAGAATCAGTGAGACAAAAACCCTCTCTATTATACTTTTCTTAAAAAACATACTTGCAGTAGTCCTCCCTAATCCATGGGGCATATGTACCAAGACTCCCAGGGGATCCCTGAAAGCTCAGATAGAACCAAATCCTATATGCCCTATAATTTTTCTATACATACATGCCTATGATAAAGTTTAAATAAATTACGCACTGTAAGAGATTAACAACAATAACTAATAATAAAATAGAGCAATTGTAACAGGACAGTGTAGTAAAAGTTATATAAATGTGCAATCTCTCTCTTTCTCTCTCTCTCAAGATATTTTATTGTACTGACCTCATCTATTTTCAGACAGCAGTTTGAATGTGGGTAACTGAAACTTTGGAAAGCAAAACTCGAGATAAAGGGGACTACTGTATTAAAGTTAGAAATGTTGCTGAAGTGATATTTTGAAATTTTCTATGAAATAAAGTATTCAGGACTTTCCATGAGTTACCTATGTTCTCCCAACATCATCTGTCTTCACTTTCATTATTCTTTTTCCATTTTCTTATTCTTTTAGGGCCTCTACCTTACATCATGCTGTTATTACCCCCAGAATGTTTAATTTCAATTTCTGCATCTTCAAGAACCATTTAACATACTATAGGAATCAGCAAAGATGATTCATAAAAATAACTTTGCATGTTTTTAATTCTTAGGAGTTTGCAAAAACTTTCTTATCAATTATCTCATTTTAATTTTCTTAACAATCTTTTGAGATCCAGAATGTTATTTTCCAATTATTACACAAGAGTAATTTAAAATTAGGTTGTGCTCAAATGAGCTCTGAGCCTGCCTACATCTTTGAACGAGTTGAGGGTTTTTTCCAATATCCCAGTTACCTCCCATTTCTCCAGTTTCTGAAATTTATGTGTAAGATGCGAATTTTTTTTCTTTTTTTTGAGACGGAATCTTGCACTGTCACCCAGGCTGGTGTGCAGTGGCATGATCCCAACCTACTGCAACCTCTGCCTCCCAGGTTCAATAGATTCCCCTGCCTCAGCCTCCTGAGTAGCTGGGATTACAGACATGTGCCACCATGCCTGGCTAATCTGTGTATTTTTGGTAGACACAGGGTTTCACCATGTTGGTCTCGCTGGTCTTGAACTCCTGACCTCAAGTGATCCACCTGCCTTGGCTTCCCAAAGTGCTGAGATTACAGGCATGAGCCACTGCGCCTGGCCGCCAATTTCTTTTAAGAATGGAGCCTTTCACTTTCCCCCATTGACTCCTTTACACCGAGACTCTTTCAATGCTTAACGCAAGACTAGTTACAAAGACTTAATTAGTAACTGTGAGCACTTTCTAATTCAATGGAATATCTACTAGATTTACTGATGGACATCATATATATGATGCCAGATAACAGAATTTTTAACGGAAAGTTCCTACTTTTGGACAAGATGTGACAACAAAAAGGTTAAAGATTTGTTACATTATTGAGAAAATGAAAAGGGTCAAAGAATTTCAATAATGACAGTACTAAATAAAATTTGCTCATGTATTTCCTAATTATTGAAACTGCCAAAAAGTTCTGATAACTTCTCCAGTTTCCTGTTGTAGAAGGCATGGTAATTTATTAGCAATTTTAAATGATTGGGTCATGACAGTTCATATATTTTATACATCTTGTTACTATGCAAAGCCCATATTGACAATGTACTAATTCTCAGTGTCCTCCTCAACTAACTGAAAGAATGCCTAGCTTATCTTAATTTCTAGTTACTTCTTCATGCAGTCATCTTACGTTGTTAGATATTTTGGAAAGGTTTTGACTGCTGGTTCCAGCTCAAGTTCATGTGTTAATACTTGACATGTTTCTGGTAATGTTGACACTGAGTGCTTACTAAGTGCCTAGTTAAGTGACTAGTAGACGTTTCTCATGATGGATTCCTAAATGATGGAAATCCAGCTGATACTGAAATAATTTGACTGTTTAAAATAAGATTCAGGTTCATGCAAAGTTAAAGCTGCTTGTTTTTCCTCCTAAGATCTTAAACATTTCACTTATGTTTATTTCTGCCACTACTCCACACAATAAACATCAATGCATTATTATCCATTATTCTAGAGCAGCAACGTTAACCTGAGTATGCCAATAAAGACAAAGGGGTCAGGGAATTTCCATTCTCTAATTAAGGAAAACAAGAAGCCCAGAAGAGGGTCAACATCATCAGGAAGCCGAAGAAATGTTTAGGTTAATAATGGAAAAGCAAAGGAAGAGGTTAGTGAAGTTTGAAAAAAATCGGGCCAACAACTGGTAGACCCAGGACTTAAATCCAGTTCTGTCTAAGTCCAAAGTCAGGTACTTCTTTTTCAACCTTGCTGCCCTGCTTCCGTAAATGGATGTCACGAAGCTATGTGGTAGAGCTAAATCGATGAATCAAATATAATAGCATGAAAGGTTTCGAGGGACAAATGTTAAGTTCTAAACTTGAATTCAAAGAAACAACTCTGAACGAATAGATGAGATGTGGATAAACAGTAGCATATGTCAGAAAGATTTGTTAAATGTAAGTTCAATATTGCCCAACATTCTGACAAGGCCAGCGAAGATTATGCCTTGAGCAATGTTAAAAGCAGAACAGTATCAAGAACAAATAAAATGAAACCACCATTATATAGTGGTTGCTTGTGCTTGAGTCTTGGTTTTGTTTGTGCGTTTGTTTTTCCTACACTACCAAGGAAAATTTGGCAATTAAAATTTCTTTTTTTTTCCTTTCTTTCTTTCTTTCTTTTTTTTTTTTTTGAGACAGTGTCTCACTTTGTCGCCCAGGCTGGAGTGCAGTGGCAGGATCTCGGCTCACTACAAGCTCCGCCTCCCGGGTTCACGCCATTCTCCTGCCTCAGTCTCCCGAGTAGCTGGGACTACAGGCGCACGCCACCACGCCCGGCTAATTTTTTGTTTTTGTATTTTTAGTAGAGATGGGGTTTCACTGTGTTAGCTAGGATGGTCTCGATCTCCTGACCTCATGATCCGCCCGCCTTGGCCTCCCAAAGTGCTGGGATTACAGGCGTGAGCCACCCCGCCTGGCCACTAAAATTTCTTAGGAAACAAAATTGCAAGTTAAAAGTGCGTATTTTATATGGAATAGTGAAAAGCATGAGAGGTGTTTAGTTAGCTATAAGGTAGCCTTGGTGGCCATGATAGTTGCCATCAAAACTCCACCCTCTTCTTTTCACTATGCAGATTATTTTGTCCAGATTTAATATTCATAGCATGAAATTCAAAACTGAAAATCATCATTCTCTCTCTATTTTATGTCTGTATAGGTTGCTCTACTTCCTACATGAGTTTATAATGGTTGACCTCAAATGAGTGGTTGGTCACAAGGAACACACACAAAAAAATCCTGAGAACTTACCTCCCCTTTTCTTTTCTAGAATGTTGAAATAGTTTGAATAGTGTCTCCTAGGATCAATCTTTTGGCTGCTCTTTTCATGCTGTTTCTTTCTGCTTTCCTCAGACTTGAAAAAAAAAATTCAGAGAGAAGAATGGGTAATAAAAAGAAAAATTCAGTTTAAGCATTTTGTATTAAATTCTATGTGCCTTTCAGTCGTCCAGTGTTCCCCCACCTCCGTACTTGTTAGTGCTACGGAAGGGCTTCTCTGTTTAGATCAGTGATGTGCAAATATTACTGTCTCCAGATCCCTTTAAACTTTTTTTTTTTTTTTTTTTTTTAGCAGACAGGATCTGACTCCTGCCCTGGCTGGAGTGTGGTGGCGTGATTGATCTCGGCTCACTGCAGCCTCAACTTCCTGGGCTCAGGTGATCCTCTCAGCCTCCATGTAGCCAGGGCTACAGGTGTGCACCACCACACCTGGCTAATTTTTGTTTTTTTTTTTTTTTTTTTGTAGAGATGGGGTTTTGCCATGTTGGCCAGGCTGGTTTCAAACTCCTGAGCTCAAGTGATCCACCCAACTCAGCCTCCCAAAGTGCTGGAATTACAGGTGTGAACCACTGTGCCCGGACTAAACTTTTCAAAAGTATTGAGGACTTATTAATAATAATTTGTTTATTGTGAGTTATATCTCTTAATATTTGCTATGTCAGAAATTAAAGATGAGAGTTTAAAAAATTGCCCAAGAACTTCTTTAAAAATATAAACCTCTACATCTTTACATAAATGAGATTTTTTTTTATAATACTTTAAGTTTTAGGGTGCATGTGCACAATGTGCAGGTTAGTTACATATGTATACATGTGACATGCTGGTGCGCTGCACCCACTAACTCGTCATCTAGCATTAGGTATATCTCCCAATGCTATCCCTCCCCCCTCCCTCTACCCCACAACGTTCCCCAGAGTGTGATGTTCCCCTTCCTGTGTCCATGTGTTCTCATTGTTCAATTCCCACCTATGAGTGAGAATATACGGTGTTTGGTTTTTTGTTCTTGCGATAGTTTACTGAGAATGATGATTTCCAATTTCATCCATGTCCCTACGAAGGACATGAACTCATCATTTTTATGGCTGCATAGTATTCCATGGTGTATATGTGCCACATTTTCTTAATCCAGTCTATCATTGTTGGACATTTGGGTTGGTTCCAAGTCTTTGCTATTGTGAATAGTGCCACAGTAAATATATGTGTGTATGTGTCTTTATAGCAGCATGATTTATAGTCCTTTGGGTATATACCCAGTAATGGGATGGCTGGGTCAAATGGTATTTCTAGTTCTAGATCCCTGAGGAGTCGCCACACTGACTTCCACAATGGTTGAACTAGTTTACAGTCCCACCAACAGTGTAAAAGTGTTCCTATTTCTCCACATCCTCTCCAGCACCTGTTGTTTCCTGACTTTTTAATGATTGCCATTCTAACTGGTGTGAGATGATATCTCATTGTGGTTTTGATTTGCATTTCTCTGATGGCCAGTGATGATGAGCATTTTTTCGTGTGTTTTTTGGCTGCATAAATGTCTTCTTTTGAGAAGTGTCTGTTCATGTCCTTTGCCCACTTTTTGATGGGGTTGTTTGTTTTTTTCTTGTAAATTTGTTTGAGTTCATTGTAGATTCTGGATATTAGCCCTTTGTCACATGAGTAGGTTGAGAAAATTTTCTCCCATTTTGTGGGTTGCCTGTTCACTCTGATGGTAGTTTCTTTTGCTGTGCAGAAGCTCCTTAGTTTAATTAGATCCCATTTGTCAATTTTGTCTTTTGTTGCCTTTGCTTTTGGTGTTTTAGTCATGAAGTCCTTGCCCGTGCCTATGTCCGGAATGATAATGCCTAAGTTTTCTTCTAGGGTTTTTATGGTTTTAGGTCTAATGTTTAAGTCTTTAATCCATCTTGAATTGATTTTTGTATAAGGTGTAAGGAAGGGATCCAGTTTCAGCTTTCTACATATGGCTAGCCAGTTTTCCCAGCACCGTTTATTAAATAGGGAATCCTTTCCCCATTGCTTGTTTTTCTCAGGTTTGTCAAAGATCAGATAGTTGTAGATATGCGGCATTATTTCTGAGGGCTCTGTTCTGTTCCATTGATCTATATCTCTGTTTTGGTACCAGTACCATGCTGTTTTGGTTACTGTAGCCTTGTAGTACAGTTTGAAGTCAGGTAGCGTGATGCCTCCAGCTTTGTTCTTTTGGCTTAGGATTGACTTGGCGATGCAGGCTCTTTTTTGGTTCCATATGAACTTTAAAGTAGTTTTTTCCAATTCTGTGAAGAAAGTCATTGGTAGCTTGATGGGGATGGCATTGAATCTATAAATTACCTTGGGCAGTATGGCCATTTTCACGATATTGATTCTTCCTACCCATGAGCATGGAATGTTCTTCCATTTGTTTGTATCCTCTTTTATTTCATTGAGGATTGGTTTGTAGTTCTCCTTGAAGAGGTCCTTTACATCCCTTGTAAGGTGGATTCCTAGGTATTTTATTCTCTTTGAAGGAATTGTGAATGGGATTTCACTCATGATTTGGCTCTCTGTGTGTCTGTTATTGGTGTATAGGAATGCTTGTGATTTTTGTACATTGATTTTGTATCCTGAGACTTTGCTGAAGTTGCTTGTCAGCTTAAGGAGATTTTGGGCTGAGACAATGGGGTTTTCTAGATATACAATCATGTCGTCTGCAAACAGGGACAATTTGACTTCCTCTTTTCCTAATCGAATACCCTTTATCCTGCATGAACATTGATGCAAAAATCCTCAATAAAATACTGGCAAACCAAATCCAGCAGCATATCAAAAAGCTTATCCACCATGATCAAGTGGGCTTCATCCCTGGGATGCAAAGCTGATTCAATATATACAAATCAATAAATGTAATCCAGCATATAAACAGAACCAAAGACAAAAACCACATGATTTTCTCAATAGATGCAGAAAAGGCCTTTGACAAAATTCAACAACCTTCATGCTAAAAACTCTCAATAAATTAGGAATTAATGGGACGTATCTCAAAATAATAGGAGCTATCTATGACAAACCCACAGCCAATATCATACTGAATGGGCAAAAACTGGAAGCATTCCCTTTGAAAACTGGCACAAGACAGGGATGCCCTCTCTCACCACTCCTATTCAACATAGTGTTGGAAGTTCTGGCCAGGGCAATAAATAAGATTTTTATGAGAAAAAATTCTGTAATTCTGAAAAGAAAAAACTTAAAAGAGTCACAATATGTATTTATGTTAGCATTCAACTCAACAGAAAGTGACTAGATTTGCATATCTCCCTCTGTATTCAGTCTCTTATGCTATCCTAAGTCATATAACCTCTGGACAATTTCACTGTATACTTGTGATAGAATGAGAATGAAAAACATAGCGTCTCAGTATTATTATGAAAAGAGTTTTTGACTTCATAGCTCCCCTGAAAGGATCTCAGGGACACCTACAGGTTCCCAGAACACCCTTCTTTGAAAACCACTAGTTAGGATATTGGTATGTGTTTTTAAATCTTCTAATTATGTCCTTTGTAGTTACCAATAACATTTTCTGTACACTAGAGTATGGATCAGTTATTCATTAAAACATAATAGTATAGAAGCTAGTGACTGAAACTTGGAAAATAGGCCAGGCACGGTGGCTCATGCCTGTAATCTCAGCACTTTGGGAGGCCGAGGCAGGTGGATCACTTGAGGTTAGGAGTTCGAGACCATCCTGGCCAATATGGCAAAACCCTGTCTCTACTAAAAATACAAAAATTAGCCAGGTGTGGTGGCAGGTGCCTGTAGTCTTCAGTTACTTGGGAAGCTGAGGCAGGAGAATCACTTGAACCCAGGAGGCAGAGGTTGCAGTGAGCTGAGATCGCGCCACTGCTCTCCAGCCTGGGCGACAGAGTGAGACTTTATCTCAAAAACAAAAACAAAACAAACAAAAAACAAAAAAACCCCCGAAGACTTGGAAAATAATTTATATGAGTGAAATGTTGCCTCAAGAGTACCTGGGATAAATAAAAAGTGTGAGTGCATGCATGTTCACAAGTGTATGTCACACATGTAAAATCTAAATGCATTTCCTATTGATCAACAGAGAATGAAATAATAGAAATTACTCAAAATATCGATAGTGGCATAGACAGTATTTCCTTCTGTCTTGGGTGTAAAAGTGCTAAAACTTATTCAGGTCACTTGACACATAAGTAAGAGTAAAATAGATTTTTTCTTTAAATAGTAATAGAGAGCTTTTTATAATTACATAGACAACTGTAGCAGGATGTAAGTCACTTACAAATGACATTAATGCTGAGCCAACCAAAAGAAGGAAGAAAACACAACTTTGAATTACTTCTGCACAGCCTACATTCTGTCATGTATAATTTTTTAATTGCAGTTTGCTGTGTGGTCTTGTGAAGGAACACGCCTATCACTCCACTTCTGACATGCAAGATGCTTTGGTGTTCAGCTGTGAGAAATTGTTAATGAATTTGCTATAATTAAAGCACTCCCTTTTTGAAGAGCTTTCCTTTCATACCTTTAATTTTAAAAAACAAACTAGCAGACCAGGCTATTGCTTTGCCAAAAGAATGATAAGAAATTATTGTTTAACAAATATTTATTGAACTGGGTGGATCAAAGGTGATAGGAATTTCACTCCCTGATTCTTGGAGTGTACAGAACAACTGGGAAATGATTCAAATGTATCTAGGATTTGGCATAAATTCCAGATTTTATTTTTCAGGCCAAGTACTTTTTCTTCTGGCTATTGATCTCCAACAGACTCTTTGGCAACCATTTGAACAGGAATGGATTACCAAGAGCAGGGTGCAGTGGCCTAGAGAGAGTTAGACCTACAATGAGATCACTTTTTTTTTTTTTTTTTTTTTTTTTTATTATACTTTAAGTTTTAGGGTACATGTGCACATTGTGCAGGTTAGTTACATATGTATACATGTGCCATGCTGGTGCGCTGCACCCACTAACTCGTCATCTAGCATTAGGTATATCTCCCAATGCTATCCCTCCCCCCTCCCACCTCCCCACCACAGTCCCCAGAGTATGATATTCCCCTTCCTGTGTCCATGTGATCTCATTGTTCAATTCCCACCTATGAGTGAGAATACACTTTCTAAGAGAGGTTGAGAGAGGGGTGGCCTGAGGAGTTGGGAAGAAAAGCAGATCAGTGGACAATACTGTAACCAGAATATGGCTGTAGGGCACAGAGAAGCAGTCATTATCAGGGAAGCTCACTTGCAAGCGAGGGATACATTTTAAGTTAAGCAGATGAAACAGAGACAAGGACAACATTGGAAGAGATGGTACTTGCACAGATCTAGGTGACCAAGTGACATACATCCGAGAAGTTTGTCAAATGATGAGGTTTGAGGTGGGATTGGCCATCCCTATGAGATGTGCAGAGGGGTAGGGTGAGGCTGGTAAAATCAAGGAAAGCACGGTTACTAAAAAATGTCATTAAAAAGGGAGATGAGCTGGAAATCAGGCAAGATGTATTATCTGAGTATATAGAACAGAAATGTCACAGTTTTGACAATGCCAACCAGTATTCTTTGGTGACTACCTCCAAAGGAATTTCAACTCTTATGAACATTAATTTAATACTTTGGAGTAATTTGATAGACATTTTTTTTCAAGTTTAGCCCATGGCTTAATCTTGCAGAGGGTAGTAGAAAAAAAATACCATTATCTCTGGGAAACATTTTTTATGATAATATAATAGAGCCCAAATTTTGACCCATTGCTTTATTGGAAAGATCATCCAGGACTAGTATTCATTTCCTCCTTGTTTATGACTTAAAGTGCTTGATCATTTTGGGACACGGTACATCCCATTTTATACATATATATATATTATTATTTTTCTTCAAATTCATATGACAAGCTCTGTCTATTCTTTTCATTGCCAGTTATTTTTATTTCTCTTAATGACCATGTCACTCCTGCTATTAATCATGCTCTTGGGACCGTGAATTAACTCATTCAAGCCACTTGGGCCCCTCCAACTACACTGGAATGCAAATCATTAAATGACTCATTAATTGTTTTCAAACCACTAGGGTCTCATTTAATAACTTGCTGGAGCCATTCAATTAAATAGTGTCCTAGTGCCCTCAAAATGTATCCCTGTTTAATGACTCAGGCACTCTTAAAGGGAAAACTTATTAAGTGACCACAACTATGCTAGGGTTATAAAATGGAGTGTTATTTTCTTATTTGCTTTCTTTTCCATTCCCTATCTGTGGCCTTTCCAACATGTCTTACTGAGGCACCAACTACAAATATGTAAAAATAGTACAAAAACCTTGGAATATTGCAACTTTAAGAGATAGTGTGTTTCTTGGCCTTAATTTTAGACATCCACAGGCAGGAAAAACATAGATCAAGAGAGGCCTTGACATTTTGTGCTCTGAGATGAACTCCAAATAGTGCCAGCAGGTAACCCATATAATTAAAATGAGGACTAATCATGTAGGCACTGGGTTAAGTCTTTCTCTGAATTTTCTCACTGAATTCTCACAAAAATACTACGGGGTTGTTGGTTTTTAGATTAGCCTGGATGTTACAGAGGAAGCCACTGAGGCGTAGAGTAGTGACAGGTAGAATAAGTAGCAGAACTGGGATCCTAACAGAGGCATTCTCGCGTTTCAGGGCCCTTTCTCCTTCATTCATTTGTTCATGTATTTATTCCAGTTTCAATTATTAATGCCCACTCTGTGACAAATTTGATAGCCTGCTGTGAGTGAAGGACAGGGAGTCTACTGTGTCAACTTTGGGGGATAGCCCTGGGCTTCCTCTAATTCCTTTAAACTCCATAGTCATGATAGAGAACTGCTTTTTTCATTTTGTTAATTAATTTTTAAAAATTTTTAATTTTGTTTTAAATTTCTATTTTAGATTCAGTGGGTATATGTGCAGGTTTGTTACCTGGATGTACTGTGTGTGATGCTGAGGTTTCGGGTATGAATGATCCCATCACCCAGGTACTGAGCATAGTACCCACTAGTTTAGTTTTTCAGCCCTTGCCCCTCTTCTTCCCTCCCCTCCCTAGTGGTCCTCAGTGCCTATTGTTGCCATCTGTATGTCCATGAGTTCCTGATGTTTTGCTCCTATTTATAAGTGATAATATGCGGTATTTGGTTTTCTGAGAACTGCTTTTTTTTTTTTTTCTGAGACGGGATTTTTTTTTTTTTTGAGCAGAGACAGGGTTTCACTGTGTTAGCCAGGATGGTCTCAATCTCCTGACCTCGTGATCCGCCCGCCTCGGCCTCCCAAAGTGCTGGGATTACAGGCGTGAGCCACCGCGCCCCGCTGCTTTTTTTTTTTTTTTTTTTTTTAAATCAAGAACGGCTAAACCCCACATTTTAAACTGAACTATGTGTACATAGAATAATTATTTAATTATTTAATACCATTTAGACTTCTTGTACTTGTGCAATATAGTTAGATGTGCATGCATCTGTATATAACTAATGTATTTCTCTCAGTGATACTGATAATTCCCAGCATATATATGCTCCCTGCTTGTAGAAGCCTAGAATACATAAAAGCCACTTGAAACTATTCAGCTCCAGGAAATTCCTGTCCCCCTCCTTGCTGCTTTCCTTGAGATTCCATCATTTCTGACTTTCCCATGTAGGGTCTAACTTCTGACCTCATTTCTTTCTTGCTGATCTGCCATGCAGTCTTCTTCCTATGCAATTGCCTAGACATCTGTGATTGCTTCTCTTTTATGTCTTTCTCTGTCCAGCGCTCCCACCCCCGAAAAATACAAGTACCCAGTTGAGGAGTTAGAATAAAGCAAAATATGCTGCATTGTCCTTAAAAACAACAAAAAAGTATTGGGTACTTAGTATTTCTATTCTCTGGATAGTAATACCAAAATGCAATATTATAGTGGTTTGTGTGTCACTCCATGTGGGTAAAAGCACACGATTTCTTGGCTTTCCATTTTTCTGTGTCCCAATTTAAAGTACCACACACAGCTGGTTTTTTACCTTCTTTCGCCTGCACTTTCCTTTGCCTCTTTCTATTTTCTCCCTTTTTTCTTCCACAATCTTCCGTAATTACCATTCACATCTATTAGATTGTGCTATAGAGTTTTGAATGACATTATCCCAGAGTCTAACATGGGAAATATTATTTTCTGAGCTGTGGTCCTTAACTCCTCAAGCACTTACTGCAGGCGTTGGAAAAAGAAAGCCATGGGTCTCCACCTCTGCCTCCTCCTTAAAAGCTTCCTGTGTCTTCCCTACAAAGAGATTAGGCCTAATTTTAGACCAGCTGCCCTTGGGAGGTCGGTAGCCTCTGGAGCGATTATAAAGCTAGGCATGATTGAGGAAACTTCTCTTTCGCTTGTAGATTAATTTCGTTTAGCTGTTATAACTTAGTTTTTGAAGTAAAACCCAAGTCTAATAAACCAAAGAATTGGTTTCACCTTCAAATTCTCAACAAAGCCAAAGCCAAATAATATTACATGTGAAATTGCTTCTTTGATTGAAAAAATTGGATTTTTGTTTTTACAGAATAGGTTAAAGGATCCTTACTGAAACAAAGAATAGCCTAGCTTTATTCTCATATTAGATCATTCCCTCTTAATTTGCTTATTTATAGAAAAAAGAACTTATGAAAAGAGACACTACTTTTCATTAAAGTAAAACAAGGGACTTTAGAATGACAGAATATTAATATCGACAGTGTGGAGAAATAGTCAAGTTACATTAATATTTACTGTAAAAATCATATATACCTGGTACTCAGTAGCCACTTAATAAATGTTTACATATAACAATAATACTTAATAAATACTTAAATATTTCTTTGACTAAGTGCCAGCCACTGTCTAAGGGCTCTTAGTGAATTCTCACAACCACTTAAGGAGGTCTGTGCTATTATTATCTCCGTGTTAGAGGTGAATGTCTGTGGCATGGTGAACTTGAAGGACCTAATTTGTCCAAAGTCATTCAGCTAGTAAGAAGTTGACTTGGGATTCAAACCCAAGCAGCCTGGCTTCCAAGATCCGCTCTTAACCACTATGCCACACTACCCGCCCAGTGCTGATAAATAAATAACTTGCTTGTGGATCACATGCCAAAAATGCTTGTTGAAATAATTCTATGCAGGAAGACTTCAGATGTAAAGTTACGACTAGGACTCCAGCTGAAATTGCTTAATGCTATGTACATAGTCATGTCTAGGCATATTGATTGCTGTAAATTCTTAACTCAGATAGTTCCTATGAGTTCATATTTGGCTATAAAAGCCCAATCCTATAGTAGAATTGTATTTGAAGGAAAGATAGCTTTTATAAATAAAGGTAGACTTCTTATAGTTTGGGATTTCTTCTGCTTTCTCCTGCAAACCATTCCCGTATTTGATGGTCACTTTCTGCAGCAATATGTTTTGATGTTCTCTGCTGGGCCGGCACAACAATAAGTCTCAATAAGGATTTTGTTTATCTATAAATAAAACCCTTAGTATACAGTACGAGCTAAGACCCAATCAGACAGCAGGAGGAGCCTGGCTTTCTTACTGTTGGCCTAGTTGAAATGGTCTTTTTTTTTTTTTTTGCCACTGTTACAATTTGCCATTGTCATCACAATCAGATTCACTCAAGGCAGTTCAATTCCATAGATATTTAGAGATCTAGATTTACTTTATATTACATCCTTAGGGCGTGGCTCTGACCTTCATCAAAGAAGGGTAATAATCCTGTTTCAAGGGGATTAGCATAGGTAATCATATCAGCTTATGCACGCTATGGTTGGGGGACGCCTAGGTGTGGGGATTGCTTTCATTCAGATGTGGCTGTGACAAGCACACATTTAGCTAGGGGTCTAGTGTGGATAAAAACATAATGCTGAATTGTAAGCCCCACTGTATACTTACTTCCAAGGCTGAATACACATTCGAAGTGTTTAATATTCTTGATGTTTGTTGTAGGAAGCATTAAATAATATTTGGAAGAAAAAAGCACCATATCCAGTTATTTCGTTGGTTGAAATAGCTGACCACTTATAATAAAGTAGTCTGTGGACTGCTTAAATTTTGTAGTGAATTCCTATGTGTGAATTTTTGTAATCGTCATTCTCAGTCGTAAATGTCTTTAGAAAGTCATCTAACATAAATACATTGAGAGAAGTTTTCCTAGCATAAGGCTGGTCATAAACTCCACCTGATAACTTTGGGGCTTGATTTAAATCAGGTGGAAGCTCTGTGCAAAAAGATGGATATGTGACCAATATAATAATGGCTCCTTTTGCAAGAAGCAATACTTCTGAAATTAAGGGGAATGCATTAGATGTGTATGTAATAAATAATTGAAAATAATTTTGGAGGCAGAAGTTATTGTAAGTGAAATTCTGTCATAAGTGAAACAGTCCTTTACAGCCTTTTTACTTTCTCATCAGCGTGTCATGTCAGAAATGACGACTCATGTCTCCTCAACTAGTTACACAGCTCTTCCCAGCACTGTTTCCTTTCTGGAAACCTCACAAGTGAACTTTGAAGAAGGAATCTGTATATTCATGAGTAGAGTTTAGTAAATGACTTCACCAGTTAGGGGGGTCAACCATGCTAACAGCTCAAATCCCTTGAACCCTCTTCACTGCTCTAGAGTTGGATTTGGTGTGATTCTCTTCCCACGAATGGAATAAATTCAGAGAAGCACCCAGAGGAGGAAGTCAATGCCCAATCTGTAGAAAGAGAAATTAGCCTGGACACAGCACCACAGGCTATGGTGCAGAACTGTGAGAAACCTTCTGAATCATCCAAGGAAAAAGAAAGGTACACCTTAATGAGAAAAGAAATTTCTGCAGCGTCCCTGAAGTCTTCAAGATCCCAGAAATCCCTTGGAAACGTAAAACAAAACAAAACAATCAAAAACAAAAACAAAAAACTGATGTTTTCCTTTTTTTTTTTATTAGCACAATCCTAGGAACTTAATTTGTTTCCCAAACTTTTCTATGACATACCGTAAAATTCTCCTATATGCCCTGGTGCCATGAATCAGAGATTCATTTGAATTTTAACCACTTTCAATTTCAATTGGAATTTATATATTCCTGAGGGGACAAAAGTAGGTTGGAGGACATTTATTTGGCCATATCTATTTGTAGATCCTTTTATTTGAACTACTTTTCTTTTTTACTTGAATTTTTAAATATTTATTTTGAAATTTTAAGTTATAAACAGTGGATACCCAAATATTTTCTAATTTAACTGGCATAAGTATTTTTATTTTTATCTACAATCTTACATCAGAACTATCAGGTTTTTTTATTATTATACTTAAAGTTCTGGCATACAAATGCGCATTATCACTGGTAATTAGAGAAATGCAAATCGAAACCACAATGAGATCCCATCTCACGCCAGTTAGAATGGTGATCATTAAAAAGTCAGGAAACAGATGATGGAGAGGATATGGAGAAATAGGAACGCTTTTACACTGTTGGTGGGAGTGTAAATTAGTTCAACCATTGTGGAAGATAGTGTGGCGATTCTTCAAAGATCTAGAACTAGAAATACCATTTGACCCAGCCATCCCATTATTGGGTGTATACCCAAAGGATTATAAATCATTCTACTATAAAGACACATGCACACATATGTTTATTGCGGCACTGTTCACAATAGTAAAGTCTTGGAACCAACCCAAATGCCCATCAATGATAGACTGGATAAAGAAAATGTGGCAGATACACAACATGGAATACTATGCAGCCATAAAAAAGGATGAGTTCATGTCCTTTGCAGGGACATGGATGAAACTGAACTACTTTTCTTAACAACTAGGGGAAGCCTTGAAACAGGGAAGTCATAATTGTATCTAAGAGGATGATGATGGGTCTGGAGGTGTCACAGGGGCCAGGGGACAAACCAGCCCAGCATGGTAGAGCTGGGCACCTTCAAGACAGGTAAAGGGGACAGAAGTGAACAGTATCAAAATGTTTCCACATTCTCCAGCAAAATGGTCCAATAGAAATTTGATGAAAACCACAAAAGTGAGCTTCCTGTGCAATTCTAAATTTGCCAGTAGCCGTATATTTTTTTAAAGCCAAGCAATGGATGGATTTAATTTAAATATATTTTATTTTAATATATGGCATTATACCTATCAAAAATGTTATCATTTCCTTGGGTAACAAATATAAAAATTACTTGTGTGGTATTCATTTTCCATGATTCTTCATTTGAAATCACTGAAATCTAGTGTGTATTTTGCACTTACAGCACATCTCATTTTGGACTTGCCCCATTTTACCCACTCAGTAGTCACACGTGGCTAGTGGCCACCGCCTTAGACAGCTCAGTTCTGAAATTCCCTTTCGTCAGGCCCCTGAAGGAAGCTTTCCAGCCACCATGTGAGATCATCTTCTGCCCTTGAAAAATCATGCTAAGGGCTGGGCATGGTGGCTCGTGCCTGTAATCCCAGCACTGTAGGAGGCTGAGGCTGGTGGATTGATTGAGGCCAGGAGTTTGAGGCTGCAGTGAGCTATGATCATACCATTGCACTCCAGCCTGGGTGACAGAGCAAGACTCTGTCTCTAAAAAAATTTTAAAAAGGAAAAGTAGGTCTGAGAAGGAAGCCCACTTCGGAATCATGGTACCACTCCAGGAAGGTCCTGGAGCAGGTCAAGGTCGGGGGGGCCCTAGCTGACCCTGCAGTCTTTCACTTTCCTTCACTCCAGGCTTTCAGTTCAAAAGGTATCCAACTCCTCTTCTCTTGATCTGCCATAATCTTGGCTTAGTTCTTCCACAGCCATTGAGAGCTGACTCAGCCACCAATCAGGCAGAGTCCAAGAAAGCAGCCCATGAGCTGACTGTATAACCTAAGCTTGCAAACACAGCCTTGGCTTTGTACACACAACCTTAGCTTTGCACACACATGGAAGGGAAGGCACATTCTGGCAAACCATGGTGCTCAATCTGGCACCAGAGAGAGGCAGAGAATTGCAAGAATTGCAGTTCAGAGCTTGAATACTAACACAGAGCTAGGTTGCATTTTGGCTGGATGCTTTGCTAGCTGTATAACCTTACACCAGTTTGTTAACTAGGTTTTCTGGATACCGTGGTTATTTTTGGGATTGAATGAAGGAATGAGTATAAAGTACCGGACATAAATAAGTCCTCAATAAATGCTTGTTATTAGTAAGTCCTCAATAAATGCTTGTCATTAATATCGTCATAACAAGTGACATGGAAACTCCTGTCACTCACTTTGCTAGGCAGATTTCTACCTTTGATTATTTTATATTTGAGCTTCGTGGATAGCAGTTCTGCACAATGGTGGGCTTTTGGTAAATAACACTTATGATTGAGGAAGAGAGATAATTTTGGGCAGAAATTTACAAGTGCCATTACAGTAAAATAAGATGGCATCAGGAACACTCTTCCTTAAGGTGTCTGCATGGCTCAGACTCTCAACTTATTTGGGTCTTTGGTCAAGTCTCAATTTATCAGTGAAGTCTTTCCTGAGCATTTTGTTACATGGTAGCCTCTCTGCCTCACAAATCCCAAAATGTATCCATCTGTCTGCTTAATTTTTTGCATAGCTCTTAGTACCACCTGAGGTTCTTCATATTTACTTGATTATTGTCTTACTCCCTATTAAAACATAACTTCCCTAAAAATGGGAAATTTTACCCATTTCTTTACTGCAGTCCCCTGTCACCTAGAACAGTTTCTTGCACATAAGTTTCTGCCCTCAGGAGTTTTACACTCTTTTCTTATCAGCAAAGCTCTTTTTGTCTGTGAGTACACGACTCGTCTTGTTTAAAGAGCCTCTATATTTCAGAATGATATGAGTCTGTTTCTTTTCTCCATGTCTCGATGTCTCTTCCATGATTCCCTTCTTTTTTTCTTTGTTTTTGTTTTCTTGAGACGGAGTTTTGCTCTTGTTGCCCAGGCTGGAGTGTAATGGCACGATCTTGGCTCACTGCAACCTCCGCCTCCCGGGTTCAAGCAATTCTTCTGCCTCAGCCTCCCCAGTAGCTGGGATTACAGGCATATGCCACCATGCCTGGCTAGTTTTGTATTGTTTTTTTTAGTAGAGAGGGGGTTTCTCCATGTTAGTCAGGCTGGTCTCGAACTCCCAACCTCAGGTGATCCACCTGCCTCGGCCTCCCAAAGTGCTGGGATTACAGGCATGAGCCACCACGCCAGGCCAATTCCCTTCTTTAGTCAAGAGGGAATTAGGAAAGCAGTTTAGGGAACAGAAAACATAAGTACATGCTTCTGTGTTGTGTTTAAATTTTTAAGCTTTTTTAAGACTATATATAAAATATGGTTTTTTTAAATGAACACTTTTACATGTGAAATAAACACTTTTACATGTGAAAAGCTGACACCATGAGAAATTAAATGATTTGTCCAAGACCTTGGAGCCAGTTAGTTACAGGGCTAGCAATAGATGTTGGATCTCCCTAATTTGAGAATATGTGGGATTATATATGATAATTTTCAGATGTAATAACATTCATTATTAGTAATATAATTAAAAAATTTTTACGTAGAAGGACTAGCTGCAAGATTTGTTTTTGCGAAAATGAAAGTTCTATCATGTTTATCTTCTTCTGTAATCAATGAAACTGAAAAAAATACCTGTTTCCCCTGTAACATCAAACTCATTAAGAAATTGTTTTATCTTGAGTACCACATACTTGAAAGTTTATTTATTATTGATTTTTTGAAAAGAAAAATAAATAATATTATTTCCAAGTAGACAGACAATTTAAAGCTTAACCTTGAATCATTCGCTCAATAAATACAAAGAAGAGGGAAGCTAGTTTATTTTTTATTTGTATTTTTTGGTTTGTTCTGTTTCAACTTTTATTTTAGATTCAGGTGGCACATGTGCAGGCTTGTTACTAGAGTATATTGTGTGATGTTAAGGTTTAGAGTGCAAATGATCCCAGGCAAGACAGTTTAAACTTGACATCAAGGAATTTAGATATAATAATCATCAGGTTTGTTTTGGTTATATATAGGTAAATTCTCTTTCTCGCGCTGCACTTACGAATTTTACACTATATAGTGTCTGGAAACGTTAAAATAGGTCGTATTGTACACATATGTCTTGCAAGCACAACTGGTGGAAAATGAGCAGTGACAACAAAAATTAACTTTACAACAATGAAAACTAATTTTCATCTAGTCTGGCGAGCCTAGCTGGTAGAAAATTAACAGCAACAGCAAACTTTAACAACGATGAAAAAATTGACATTAATTTAGAGATTAATGCCTATGGCTTATATATCTATTTGTCGGGGAAGCAGAAAATGAGGAAGTTTCTGGATCAGTGGAAGTTGAGACCTGTCCCACTGTCAAATAATTGGAATTGTCAAAATCCAGCGTACTTAGTTACTCCTTGCCCATAGACGTGTTTGACCTAGAACAATTTCTTATACGCAACAGATATTCATGAAATATATATTAAAATAAAGCTTGAAGGGTGAATTAAATAAATATTTACTTGGAAGCTACAGTGGGTGAATTAAACAAATATTTACTTGGAAGCTACTTTATAGCCACTGGGCTGGATTTCGTATACAGAGTTCTTGCCCTTGGGAGTTTTACAACTTCTTAACACTTTGTCTATGCTAGAATACAAAAAGAGAAATAGAAATGAATACATTATAAAATAAAAACAACCCAGAAACTCAAAAGATGACCCATTAACCACATGTAGAATTCACTCAGGATTTGCGAAGGGGAAGGTAACCATTTTCTTTGCGTGTCTCCTGCTCCTCCTCTTCCACCCTGGCTCATGTGGTTTTCGTTTTCATCTGAGAGAATCACCTCCAGTCCCATTGAGGCCTCTCAGACCAGTTGTTTATCTGACTTTTGCCCTTAAAGCTGCTTCTCATAATTTTGCATTACACTTATGTAAAATGTGCACACTTCATTGATATGCTAGTCACTTAAGGAATAAGAATAAGTTATCATAAGGTCCAATTTCTTTTCCAACCAGGTAGTTTATGAAGATCAAACAACCTGCTTGCCCTTCATCTGCTACTAGAGCTGGTGATGTTCTGATAATTAAACATTTTGGCATTTAAATTACCAACTGTTGCCTAATTAAGACACCATTTCTACAAAATTAATGCAGGATTTTTTGATTGCACGTATTATATGAGAATAAATACTCATGAATCTTATCACGCCTCAGAAAGGACCTTTGAAGCTTGAGTCACCACCAAGTATAAAAAGGAGCAATAGTTTGCTAGTAATTGTAAATTTTAAGTATATATTTGGTCTGAAAGTATCACTAAATTCTTATGGGGAAAAAGTGAAGTTGTAAAAATCTATAAATCATTCAACTTCATATAGTAGCCAAATATGAAAAGATGATAGGATACTAAATTAGCAGTATATATTAATACAATAAATACTAGTGAAATATTTTAGATTTCTTTAACACCTTTATGTGTTCATGATATGAAATGGGTTAATTTGAGTATTTTTTATTAATCTGGCTCACCTGTTCTAATTTTATGTTAAGTTCAAATCTTGATATTTCTTGGGTCAAGAGCATCTGGTTATTTAACTTTTTGCCACATTTTCCTAGATGGTTAGAGAATTATTATGTTTAAAGTCTTCGAGATACATCACAAATGAGAAAAGATATAGACATAAAAATAGGAAATTTATCACACTTCTTGGAATTTCAATTTGGCCACATTATTTTTCTATGTCCCACTTAAAGGAACTTTAATGATTATTTCCAAAGGCACATAGCCAGTGAGATTTCATGTGCCTACTTAATTATCTGATTATTTTCATCAATCCACAAAGGATTTTGAAAAGCACACAATAAGATTGAAGTACAAATAGATGCAATATGAGAATTAGAGAAAATATAGAGAACAGAAGATCAAGGAGGGCCTGGGAGATGAATGGTGGGAAGTGGCATTTGGAATGACAACTTATGAGCCACCTCTTTTAAACAATCAGTTAGTCAAGTTGAGATTTTGGTTCTGAACTTCTTGAAGACTAAAGCAAAAGAGAAACCAACAGTTACAGGATTCTCAATGTCCTTTATGAAAATGTATGCCATTTCTTTAAAAGGAACAAAATTTTTCCTCAACTTTAGGTGAGGAAATAAAGCAAACACTGTGCAGTATTTCTTCAGGATGAAGTGTAGTGGTCAAAGTTTTTATCAACATCCACATAGTTTTGGAAATAATGGGTGCCTTATGGTTTTCTGTGTTCAGGTTTCTTTTTTATTTATTTATTTATTATTCAATAGGTTTTGGGGGAGTAGGTGGTATTTGGTTACATGCATAAGTTCTTTAGTGGTGATTTCTGAGATTTTGGTGTACCCATCACCCAAGCAGTGTACATTGTACCCAATGTGTAGGTTTTTATCTCTCACCCCCGCCTACCCTTTGCCCAGAGCCCCCAAAGTCCGTTGTATCCTTTTTATGCGTTTGTTTCCTCGTAGCTTAGCTCCCACTTATGAGTGGGAGCCTACGGTGTTTGGTTTTCCATTCCTGAGTTACTTCATTTAGAATAATAGTCTCCAATCCCATCCAGGTTGCTGCAAATGCCATTATTTCATTCCTTTTTATGGCTGAGTAGTATCCCATGGTATATATGTGTGATGTGTGTGTGTGTGTGTGTGTGTATACATACATATATATACACACACATATATATAAAACAATTTATTTATATACTCATTAATTGATGGACATTTGGGCTGGTTCTATATTTTTGCAATTGCAAATTGTGCTGCTATAAACATGTGTGTGCCAGTATCTTTTTCATATAAAGACTTCTTTTCCTCTGGGTAGACACCTAGTAATGGGATTGCTGGATCAAATGGTAGATCTACTTTTATTTCTTCAAGGAATCTCTACACTGTTTTCCATAGTGGTTATACTAGTTTACATTCCCACCAGCAGTGTAAAAGTGTTCCCTTTTTACCACCTCCCTGCCAACATCTTTTATTTTTTGGTTTTTTGATTATGGCCATTCTTGCAGGAGTGAGGTGGTATTGCCTTGTGGTTTTGATTTGCATTTGCCTGATAATTGGTGATGTTGAGCATTTTTCCATAAGCTTGTTTGCCATTTGTATATCTTCTTTTGAGAATTGTCTATTCGTGTCCTTAGCCTACTTTTTGATGGGATCATTTGTTTTTTTCTTGCTGATTTGTTTGAGTTCTTTGTAGATTCTGGATATTAATCCTTTGTCGGATGTATAGATTGTGAAGATTTTCTCTCACTCTGTGGGTTGTCGGTTAACTCTGCTGATTATTTCTTTTGCTGTGCAGAAGCTTTTTAGTTTATTTAAGTCTCACCTATTTATTTTGTTTTTGTTGCATTTGCTTTTGAGTTCTTGGTCGTGAAGTCTTTGCCTAAGCCAATGTCTGAAGGGTTTTTTGATGTTATCATCTAGAATTTTTATAGTTTCACGTCTTAGATTTAAGTCTTTGATCCACGTTGAGTTGATTTTTGTATAAGGTGAGAGATGAGGATCCAGTTTCATTCTTCTACATGTGGCTTTCCAATTATCCAAGCACCATTTGTTGAATAGGTTGTCCTTTCCCCACTTTATGTTTTTGTTAGCTTTGTTGAAGTCAGTTGGCTATAAGTATTTGGCTTTATTTCTGAGTTCTCTATTCTGTTCCATTGGCCTATCCTATTTTTACATCAGTACCATGCTGTTTGGGAGACTATGGCCTTATATTATAGTTTGAAGTTCAGTAATGTGATGCCTCCAGATTTGTTCTTTTTGCTCAGTCTTGCTTTAGCTATACAGTCTCTTTTCTGGTTCTATATGAATTTTAGGATTTTTTTTTCTAGTTCTGTGAAAAATCATAGCAGTATTTTGATGGGAATTGCATTAAATTTGTAGATTGCTTTTGGCAGTATGGTCATTTTCACAATATTGTTTCTAACCATCCATGAGCATGGGATGTGTTTGCATTTGTTTGTGTCATCTATGATTTCTTTCTGCAGTGTTTTGTAGTTTTCCTTGTAGAGGTCTTTGACCTCCTTGGTAAGGTACATTCCTAAGTATTTTATTTTATTTTATTTTTTTGCAGCTATTGTAAAAGGGAATGAGTTCTTGATTTGATTCTCAGCTTGGTTGCTGTTGGTTTATAGCAGAGCTACTGATTTGTATACATTAATTTTGTGTCCTGAAACTTTGCTGAATTCGTTTACCAGTTCTAGGAGCTTTTTGGAAGAGCTTTTAGGGTTTTCTAGGTATACGATCATATCATCAGCAAACAGCAACAGTTTGACTTCCCCTTTACCAATTGGGATGCCCTTGATTTCTTTCTCTTGTCTGATTGTCTGGCTAGGACTTCTAGTACTGTGTTGAAAAGAAGTGGTGAAAGTTGGCATCCTTGTCTGTTCTAGTTCTCAGGGAGAATGCTTTCAACTTTTCCCTGTTCAGTACAATGTTTGCTGTGGATTTGTCATAGATATTTTTTATTCCATTAAGGTATGCCCCTTCTATGCTGATTTTGCTGAGGGTTTTAATCATAAAAGAATGCTGGATTTCGTCAAATGCTTTTTTCTACATGTATTGAGATGATCACATCATTTTTAATTCTGTTTATGTGCTGTATCACATTTATTGACTTACATATGTTAAACCATCCCTGCATCCCTGGTAGGAAACCCACTTGATCATATCAGATTATCTTTTTGATATGCTGTGGGATTGAGTTAGCTAATATTTTGTTGAGGATTTTTGCATCTGTGTTCATCAGGGATATTCGTCTGTAGGTTCTTTTTTTTTTGTTAAGTCCTTTTCTGGTTTTGGTATTAGGGTGATACTGGCTTCATCGAATGATTTAGGGAGGATTCCCTCTTTCTTTATCCTGTGGAATAGTGTCAATAGCATTGGTACCAATTCTTCTTTGAATGTCTCATAGAATTCAGCTGTGAATCTGTGTGGTCCTGGACTTTTTTTGTTGGCTTTTTTTTTTTTTTTTAATTACCATTTCAATCTCACTTGTTACTGGTCTGTTCAGAGTTTCTACATCTTCCTGGTTTAATCTAGGAGGGTTGTATATTTCCAGGAATTTATCCATCTCCTCTAGGTTTTTCTAGTTTATGTGCATAAAGGTGCTCACAGTACCCTTGAATAATCTTTTGTATTTCTGTGGTATCAGTTGTAATATCCCCCATTTCGTTTCTAATTGAGCTTATTTGGATTTTTTTTCTTTTCCTAGTTAATCTTGCTAATGGTCTATCAATTTTATTCATCTTTTCAATGAACCAGTTTCTTTTGTTTCATTTATCTTTTATATTTTTGTTTGTTTGTTTCAGTTTCATTTAGTTCTGCTCTCATCTTCATTATTTTTTTTTTCTGGTGGGTTTAGGTTTGGATTGTTCTTGTTTCTCCAGCTCCATGAAGTTTGAGCTTAAGATTGTCTATTTGTGCTCTTTCAGACTTTTTGATGTAGGCATGAATGCTATGAACTTTCCTTTTAGCACTGCTTTTTCTGTATCTCAGAGGTTTTGATAGGATGTGTCACTATTATCATTCAGTTCAAATATTTTTTTAATTTTTGTCTTAATTTCATTGTTGACCCAATGATCATTCAGGATCAGTTTATTTAATTTCCATGTATTTGTGTGGTTTTGAGGGTTCCTTTTGGAGTTGATTTCCAATTTTATTCCACTACGATCTGGGAGAGTACCTGATATAATTTTGATTTTCTTAAATTTACTGAGGCTTGTTTTGTGTCCTATCATATGGTCTGTCTTGGAGAATGTTCCATGTGCTGATGAATCTAATGCATATTCTGCAGTTGTCGGGCAGACTGTTCTGTAAATATCTGTTAAGTCCATTTGTTGTAGTGTATAGTTTAAGTCCCTTGTTTCTTTGTTGACTTTCTGTCTTGATGACCTGTCTAGTGCAGTCAGTGGAGCATTACGTCCCCCACTATTATTGTGTTGCTGTCTATCTCATTTCTTAGGTCTAGTAGTAATTACTACTAGATTATGGTTGCCTCTGCTGAGTCATACAGGTCACCAGGGAAGTGAGGGAACCCCAGCAGTCACAGGCCTCACCCCACTCCCACACAGCCCACAGTCCCAAAAGCTGGTCTCACTCCCACCATGCCCCAACCCCTGCCCACCCCCAGCAACAGCATTGAGTCTGTTTCCAGGCAACTGGTGACCAGGGCTGAGAACTTCCCCAGACCACAAGCCTCCCTGCTGAGAAAGCAAGCAGACTCATAGTTTTTCAGTGTCTCATGAAGGCTGTAGCAGTGATCTAGTTCCTTCAAAGGGTCTGAGGATTCTCTTGGATTTCTTGGTATGTTCCTGTGGTAGTTCTTAGAGCAAAAGTTCACGATATGAGTTTTGACATGCTGCTCTGTCTGTCCAAGCAGGAGCTGCAAGCTGGTCCTGCCTTCTATCCTCCATCTTCCTGTGTTAGGGTTTCTTAGCATAAGCCAAGGATGTATGTTATTAGGAAAAAGATTTTAATAAGTAAGAATCCTAAATTTGAGATGACATCTTTGAAAGCTATAAACTACTACTTCTTGGGAAGTCAGACCCTCTTTAATCTCCACTTCACCTAGTGTCATGTAGAATAGGAACACCCTCCCTCCGCAATGTGTGCTAGCCTTTTATGTCATTGGACATCATTCCTGCAGAGTGCTCTTTGACCCACCTCATATGCACAGAAATACTCTGTGCTGCTCACCACCTTCAGGTTGATTTTAAGGTGTAGGCATAGGTAACACCCTAAATCTTAATGGGAAACAGAACCTCGTGTGCTCTGATTGGTTCACTGTAATTTTTTCCTTGTTGATAGATGAGCACAGTTTACTTTTCCCTTTGTTTATTTTAATTGGTGTATGAATGGGTTCTTGGATGATTTTGGCGTAGCCATAGCCATGAATCCAAAAGGATAGTCAGTGGACATAATTTAACTAGAGGCCAAAAGAAACATGGTCCAAACATCCAGCTCTCTGATGGTCTGGGTTTACTGCGATGTAAAACTTTTGGCAAAACTGATATTTTTAAGCCATTCTTTGTAAATATTATTTCTCCTAACTGGGTTTTCGATAGACTCTGGGAAATAAGCAATTAAAGGTTGTTTTGGGGTTCTCTTGTAAGAGACCCAAAGGAGGCATTCTGAGTAAGTGATCTTGGGAAGACTCACACACTTAAAAATCAACGGAGTGTGGGGAAAGGAGGCAGGACTGGTGATATTTTGCAAACATTGAGGGTCCCTATACTGAGCGCTTTTTGGATTTGCTTTTCTAATTCAACCAGTCAGCCATAGAAAATTCTCAATTGCACTCCCAATTATATTCTGATTTAGAATAATTAGCTCCTTTTGAATACCCCAGAATGAATTCTTTAATTGCAAAAGGTACCCTGAAGTTACAAAATATTAGACTTTTTTCCTGGTGTCGTTGGATATAAGCCAAATTAATTTAGGGCATCTCTGCAAAATACCATGATTTTAGTTTTTGAGTAGAAGATTTTAAGACAGTCTTTCTGACAATAGTTGGTAAGTTGGAATAACCATTTATTGAGGCTATTTCTAGTTCATTCATTTTTACAACAAAGATTTACTGTGAATCTGTTATATATCTGGGCCCTGTTCTAGTGTTGAAGAGATACAATAGTGGCAAAAAAAAAAAAACAACTCAAATCTCTGCCTTGATGGGCCTTACATGCTAGTGATGTGAAACAGACACAAACTAAAGTGAATGATAGGGCATGTTAGACAGTAATGAGTGGTATGGAGCAAAATAAAGAAGAGAGAGGGACTAAAGTGTGAGTGCGTGTGTATATGTGTTCACGTGTGTGTGTGCATATGTATGTGCACATGCATGTGTGTTGTAAGATGTGTGTTATTATTATTCAGGCACAGGGTGGCCAGTGGATTAGGAAACAATTGGCACTGAGTGATAGTTTGTTACTCACAGATCCCAGGAGAAGGAGACACATCATTCCACAGCACGCAGGGCCACATGGGGAAGCACCAGGGTCAGTCAGGAGGAAGATGAGCAAAAGGAAAATGTGGACAAGAGCTTGTATTATGGTTTATGCAGAAATAAACAGGTGAGGCAGGGGAAACAGATTCTGGATTGGCTAGTGTGAATACTTTTAGTAGATTCTGTGGCATAGGGACTGTCCTTAGTTGCCTGTTACATGACTCTGGGGAGATTAGGGCAGGTGGACAGTGATTGTGTGAGAGCCCCATAGGGGAGGTGGTTAGGGGTGTGGGTCATGGATTGGTTGGTTTGCATATCACAGGTGTGCTCATAGGCCAGGGGTTTTTACTATCTCTAGGAAGGGACTAATCCAGGAAGGGGCAGTTTCTCCTGAGTCAGAAGGCCCCAGCACCAAAAATACAGATAATAAAGACATACTTAATGCTGTGTATGTGTGTGTGTTGCTGCCCTTTTAAATGAGGTGGTCAGAGAAGATTTTCACATATAAAATGACATTTGGGCATTATTGTTCCCCTAAAATCCTAAGCGTTACTCTTCTGTCTGCCTGGAGCCCGAATGTCTATGCCTCTCATTCTTCACCCTGTGTTTGACAGTGAACAGACTGCACAGTCATGTGTGATAGCCTGCCTGTCACCTGTTAGAGGGTTCTGATATTTTCTTTTCTTTTTTTTTCCCAAGCAAGGAAGCATGCATGCAACTGATCAATAATTAAAGTTGGTCAGCTTCAAAGAGATGGCAGTGTAACTCCTAGGAAGATTTATTGTGGCATGGTAATCATTTTTTTCCATGGAAATGTGTTCATTAAATTTCCCTTTGATTTTCAGGAAGTAGAATTTTATTTTCTTGAGCGCTAAGAGCCTGAAATTCTAGCCTTAAGATGATAGTGGTGACTCTCCATGATCATTTCCTTTAAGGATCTTGCTGTTTCTAGTTCCAATAAACACTTTTAAAAAAGCTTAAGGTTTAACCACTCATGTCTTATTACCCAGATGTAACATTGACTGTTCTGTTGTTTGTCCCAAGATGTTTCCATCCTTGTTTATGATGTCCTCACCCTCTCCCCACCTTCACAGTATGTAGGAAAATCAACAAGTTAGCACACGAACACAGCGAAGGATGGTGTTCTGGGATCAACATTATGAAAAGGCAAACTGAAGACGGACTCAGTCCACGATCTGCAAAACAAAGAAGAACAGCAAAATAACCACACCTAAGCAATAGCATTAAATATGATTAAGGAGGTCATGGAACATGAAAGCAATGGCAACATAGCACACCTTATTATATTAGCTTTCCTAAATCTGTGGCTAAATCAGCAACATTGACATTTTTAGTAGAAAATGCTTCAACAGAAAACAGGAAATCAACTTACTCCAGTGCTCTTCAAATGCTTTTCTTGTACATCACTTAAAAGAATGTGGAAACCTGTCTATTTCCTCGGTTATTTTACAGTTGACATAAAAGGGGTGTTGGACTGGCTAATAACAGACTGTTCCCTCGTTGGCTCTAACTTAATTGCCATGAACCTCACGCACACACCTCTCATCTTCAGAAAGTCTGTCAGCAAAACAGACCCAGAATCTGACCAGTTTTCAGACCCTCACTGGTACCACATGGGCCCCAGCTACCGAATCTCATGCTTCAAAATTTTTCATTATAAGATTTAATCGCTGTGTTACAAAAGAGTAATTTCTGACTATAAAAGCGGGATGTCACTCTTTAAAATGAAACAATTAAAAAATAGCAGCTTATAATTCACAACTATTTACTAAATATATATAAGTAAAAAAGATCTTAAGAATTTTTAGATGGATGTTTTTATCCTTAAAATTATGTTTTCATTGTTATTATACCACAAAATTTCTGTCAACATAATTTATTTTAAGATTAAAAATCTTTTACTAATCAATTTCTTATCATTCTTTGAAATAAAACACATGTTTATAAATTGAAATAGGACATTTTAAGAAGTTTTCTATGGCGGTAATCTGCAATATTTTGATCTATTTCTCTACATAGAGTGAATTGGGATTACAATTGTTAGAAGTACCTAATTGATCAAAATATCACAAGTATTTTCTGTTTTCTGATAAGCAGTTATTAAACATAAAAGATAATGTACTGCTGAAAATTTATATCTAAAAGAGAGGGATGGGGGTGGAAGTTAGGGTCACTGATTAAGAACATTCTTCTAACATAGGAGTTGAATTGTCCTTTGCTTGGAGCCCAGGAGATGTTAACACTCCTAAAAAATGCACATATTAAGATTCTGACGAGTCAAAGGTATTCTCAGGGATCAGTTAGAAGACATAGTGAATGTAAGTTTAGGATCAAGATTGTGTTTGTATTTCTCAGTGGTACTATGACTTACCTGACAATATACCCTATATACATTACCTCATTTATTCCACACAGCAGTTCTTGAGACTACATCACACAGCAGTTCCTGAGACTATATCAGGACACTGTCCATGGGTCTTTGTGTATTTCCAGGGAAGGGAGTTTCTAAAGAGAGGCCCCAGAAAGCTCTGTTCCTACAATGAGAAGACGACCTTGCTTTTCTTTGCTGAGCATTGCTATATTAAGACCACCTAATTATCCTTAGTTTTGAGTTTTTGATCACCAAACAACTTTGATTATAATTTGACCACCAAAATAAAGTTCCCTCCAAGGAACTTATACACTAGCAAAGTGGTCCCTATGACTGTTTCCTATGATGTGTGTTCATGAAAATGTCAGCATTCTGGTGTGTATATCAACCTCTCATGAATTTAGATAGTGTGAGTTACTACTCAGAAACCAAGTTTCTATGGGTAAGAACTGCAACTGAGGACCTGTAAAGAAGGTGACTAGTCTCATAAAAGCTGAGAATCCCTGAATCAAAACCTCAGAGATGTTGGTAACTATTGTGTGACAATTTTACACCACACACTCACACGCAGATGAGATCGTGAAGCTAATCTCATTTCTTTGTTTAGATTCACATTTATCTAGCCCAAACTAGACTTTATTTTCATTTTGTAGAAAAACCAGAATTTATCCCGGAGACATACCACCTCAGCATTGCATTATCCAAATGCAAGTTAGCAAGAAGAAAGAGATTAGTAAGGCTTTTAAAAGCCAGCATATATTTCACCAAAGTCACAAATCAAACTTGACAACAGCTTGGCAAGAGATTAAGGAAATGATCAGATGACCACAGCAGAAGAGAAAAGGACCAACAAATCTATTTGCTCTTATTTACTCTCTCAATTATTTTACTATTCATTCTTGCATTCATTTGAGTATTGAATGATTCATTTATTAGCGAATGCTTTTGAGGTTAAGCAGTATTCAGTGTAGTAGGGATATCAAGAAGAATAAACCATGATCCCTACTTTGGAGAAGCTTGTTGTCTAATGCCTAGACAGAATAGACACAGGTACATAGGTCATTACACAAATGATCATGATGATCATGACAACAGCAACAGATGCTTTCGTAGCACTTACCATAAGCCAGTCACTGTTCTAAGAGCCCCTAGATGTCAAATGCTGTAAGTGCTATAAAATGAGTGTATGTTCAATGTATTTCTAGAGGACTCATTAGGATGTCATCTTTAGTGCTGTTCATACTTGGGACCCCAAAATTCTACTTTCACGTATTTTGGGAAATATTTAGTACAGAACATAAAATCAAAAATCCGTGTTTGCCTGTGTTAATCTTTCACATACATTTTACAAAGCCTGAGCGGTCCAGAGTGATGTTATAATTTTTGAAGTCACCATTGTGTAACAGCAATATCATTGACATCCACGAACCCCAGGGACAGGACGTAACAGTGACTAGTAAATTGTACACTTTTATATATATATATATATATGCCTGCAAGTTCAGTGGATTTGTACTTGTAAACCTCTTTCATCTTTGGAAATTAAATGTTCATTGTCCAGGGAGTCAGGATGCTGCTGCTGTACGATAATAATGATAATCAGAAGAACAACAACATTTTTATGACATGTAGTATGTGTTTCCACATTTTTCTAAGGAGTTTAAGTGGATTATCTCATTTAATCTTCACAACTCAATAAAGTTGATACTACTATTATAACCACTATCCGGGCGGGGAAAATGAGTCACTGAGAGACTGTGGGATTACGGATCTGGTGCCTTCTATGAAATAATAAAGGACTGGGTCCTTCCATTAGAGCTCTGATAACTACCCTTTCCCTTTTGGTCACCTGAGACTTGGAGAGACATCACTTTTTAAGTGGTTGCTTTTTTTTTTTTTTTTTTTTTTGAAGGAGTTCTTATTAGAAGAGGCGCAGGAATGTTGAAGAGCTGCTTCAAAGGTGGAAGATAGAACATTCCATGCCTATCCTCACCAGCTGCCACTATCTAAGAATAGCCTAGTTCAGGCCGGGTGCAGTGGCTCACACCTGTAATCCCAGCACTTTGGGAGGCCGAGGCAGGTGAATCACGAGGTCAGGCATCCGGGACCAGCCTAGTGAACATAGTGAAACCCTGTCTTCACTAAAAATACAAAAAATTAGCCTGGTGTGGTGGCAGGTGCCTGTAATCCCAGTTACTTGCGAGGCTGAGGCAGAGAATCGCTTGAACCTGGGAGGCAAAGGTTGCAGTGAGCTGAGATCATGCCACTGCACTCCAGCTGGGGGGACAGTGTGAGACTGAGTCTCAGAAAACAAAAAACAAAACAAAACAAAACAGAATAGCTTAGTTTATGCCTCATCTCGCTCTCAAAAGTTTGGACCTTCTCGGGGGTGTGACTTGCTCACCAGGAAATGGGCTGCAGGTATTACCTGGTGTTAACCTTCCTTGATCCAAGACCATATAATATTTGAAAGTGTGAGTACAGATTATCTAGTGTGCATGCTCAAAAACTAGGCCAGAAACATGAAAGGAATCATTGAGCGTGTTGATCATTTTGAGATAGTGCTAAAAACTGAAATGTATCTGTGGAAGGGGATAAAAATCTAAAGTTTACCCTTCTAGGTATATTTCACCTACACATAACTTTAAATACTGAATGCCTCCTGTAAACATGTTCCAATTTGCTCTAGCATAATTTTAAATAAAACCTCCGTAGTCGTCTCATTCAAGTTCTCTAAGGTTACTGTTTTGCCATATAAAGTTTCCCATATACCTTACATTATATTTGCTTGTGATGGTAAAAAAGTAGGTATCAGCTTCAGTAGAGCCTTTGTCAAACATCCAAGCCATGAGAGGTGCTAGGCTTATGGATTCACAGACAGAACTTAAGGGATCTTTGAAGTCATCTCGTTTCACCTTATAGTTGTGAAAACTGAAGACCCAGAGAAATGAAATAACCTCCCCATTGAAGCCAGAGCCTTTGGTGAGTGAGCCACGTAGAACCCAGTTCTCTTGTCTTTAGTTGAGAGCTTTTTCTACCATGCCAAGACACATACAGTCTTTTCTATTTTTAGTTCATTAAAAAAGAAAATTATTTTATCAATGAAATATATTACAATTTTTCTGTGTTACAGATCAGTATTTAATTCTGTGCAAATATGGATAGTGAATAGATAGATACTTATTTAAGAGTGTATGTTCTATGTAAGCAAATTGTTTCTCTTTCTCTGAAATGTCTGTCTGCTGTGTCTCAAAATATTTCCCTGAAGCTATTTCTTTTCTCTATATAGGCTCCACTCTATCTTGGCTTATTACTTGTGCCATTTTCTTTCGACTTAGTTTATTTTTCTCAAACTGATTCCACATGTTACTTTCAATCACAGCATCTCAAGACTTTGGACGAACAGCCCTGAAGCATTTTGCTTCTTTGGTATTCTAAAGGGAATTTAGTCTGAGTGTACAGAGCTATTAGAGCTGAGCTGCTGAATGCTTTATATTAGTGGGGTTTTTTTGCCTGTTTTTCTATAAGCCAGTTGATATTTTAAAAAGAAATACAAAAACTTGTTTTATTCTTTGTCTATGAATGCAGACTTTTATAAGCTTATCTTGAAATAAAATTCATCAAATGAAGAGGAATCAATCTGAACTTTCCCCTTTGAACATTCTGGTAAACTGTTTAACAAAATGGGCTAGAGCTTAGCTATAACATGAAGAGAATGGGACTTTGGGAGGTGAATATACAAGTTAGTTATCAAACATCTCTTATGTAGGCTAGCAAATCCTGCCTTAATTACCTTATGATACATATGACTTTGATATCACTTTTTTCAGAATCAAATTTATTGGTCCTGGACAACAGGAGTAATGATATTGGTAACATCTGTTGATAAGAGATATTGGTGCCATCTATTTTCTTTACTCCTCCTTAAAGATCCTTATTTTACTTACTTTAAAAACAGTAATAATTAACATTAGGAATAACTTTGAAAACTGCCACAAATCCTTTTAGAAGTTAGTAGTATATAAAGTCTATGAGCATAAAAATTGGTAAATGACAACAATTAAATATGATAAAATAAATTTATGACCTCACTAGCTCTTTCTCTAGCTAGACAGTGGATTTTTCTTCTGATTATCATCCAATGATCTCATTATATTTTTTAAATTACTAGCTATCCTAACTGTATAGTGCAGAAAACCAGGAGCTACTGGAGGTGTGTTAATCTGCACCTCTTTCCTAAGGCAGTTTAATTATGAAAAATACAGCTGAAAGACTGTGTTTTCTTAAGCTTTGACTCAAGAGCATGACTTTAGTAGGTTCTAGTGTCCTAGATCTCACAAGTTGTCAAAGCATCTGAATGTTTTTGAATGCGGCTATACACAATGAATTGAATCCCCAAAAGAAATCTAGGAACATCAGTGACGTGGTTTGGATTTGTGTTCCTGCCCAAATCTCAAGTCGATTTGTAATCCTCAGTGTTGGAAGTGGGGCCTGGTGGGAGGTGATTGGATCATGGGGGTAGATTTCTCCCTTTGCTGCTGTTCTTGTGATAGAGGTGTCAAGAGATCCGGTTGTTTAAAGGTGTGTAGCACCTCCCCTTTCTCTCTTTTCCTCCTGCTCTGTCCGCGTAAGATGTGCTTATTTTCCCTTTGCCTTCCACCATGATTGTAAGTTTCCTGAGACCTCCCCAGCTATGCTTCCTGTACAGCCTGTGGAACCATGACCCAATTAAACCGCTTTTCTTTATAAATTACCCAGTATTAGGTATTTTTTTATAGCAGTGTAATACCGGACTAATACCCTCAGTTTTATTCCTATTAGTGCATTGCTGATTTCAAACTTAGATGTTTCAAATTTCAACTCTTTTATTTACAATTATTCGTTTAGTAACTCATTTGGTAACTTAAGTCATTTCTTAAAATTAAGTCAAAATGTATGGTGAATGTGTAAATCTCTCGCTTCACTGTAGTGTTTTGATCAATTATGATGGATGAAAATAATAGTGCCTGCCAGCTTTAGGAGGCTGTGTCATCAGCTGTCAATAGCAGGTGATAGAAGAGTATGCTGGGAGTGGGGAATTACTTTCATTATTATTTTCTGTTTCTTTTTCTTAGAAAGTGTTTATTGTATGTTTTGTAATATTACATTTTGACCTAGACCATTTACTGTGGAAATAGAAAGTTAATTTCAAGTACAGCTTTTTATTTTAGTTCTACCCAAATCATCAGAGTAGTTAAAACACAGACACATACACCCAGACAAACACACAGACACAAGCACATACAATGGTAAGTATTATGCTTGAAAGGAAAAGATAAGATCCTCCATTTTCTACTGAAAATGACAATAAAGAAGGGAAGGAAGGAAGCAGGCAGAGGGAGAGCAGGAGGGAGGGAGAGAAGGGAAGGAGGAAAGAAGGGAGGGAAGAAGGGAGGGAGGTAGGGAGGTAGGGAGAAAGGAAAGAAGGAAGGAAGGAAGGAAAGAAGGAATACATCAAGTGAAATTACTTTGAGAATCATTTTTCTTTTTTTCATTTCTTCTTTTATGTAGAATATTAAATTATAATTGCATGGTCTTATTAATCTCTGTCATTCCTTACTTTTCCTTTCAATTTTATTTCTGAAAAGAAGAGCTAGGTAAAATATGTAATCATTGGGATTCCACTTCATTACCATATACAATCACTATATTCTGTCTCAGTAGATATTCCATTGATTTACTTGCATTACGGAGTGGGTTTTAAAGTTACTTAGAATCTGCATTTCTAATATCTTTATTAATTCACCAAATTGCAATCTTCCATAATGCTCATGACCATTCATGAGAAATAAATGATAAGTAAAGAGTTGAAACGTTAAAGTTACTTCAAGGATTTCTTAGGTTCTTTTTCAGGCCAAAGCATTTATAGCATAGTAAAGAGAAAAGCAAACATAAAACAAGATCTTGGTACTTTCATGTAATGACCTAATTTATACCTTTGAACAATTCTATAGCATAGACTCCATCAGTTCCATTATTTTAGGATGGGAAGACAGAATCTGAGAGAAACTTTTAGAAAACTGAAGCCCAGGGTCACACAAGTACAATAGTCAAAGTCTAGTCCCACACCTTTATGACCTGAAACCATGAATTAAAATTGTATGTCTTCTTGATGGATTGACAGTTTTATCAAGACAATCCCTTTCTGTCTCTGGTAATTTTCACTGGTCTGAAGTCTACTTTATGTGATATGAATGTAGCCACTCTGGCTACTAATGCAGCCTCTCTAGATTTCTTTTGATTGGTGTTTGTATGACACATCTTTACTTTCATACTACCTCTATCAATAAAATTAAAGTTAGTTTCTCATAGACACTGTATTGATGAGTCATATTTTTTTAAATTTACTCTACCAATCTCTGTCCTTTAACTGGTATATTTAGAACATTTACACTTAATAAAATTATTGGTAATTTGTTAAGGCTCAACTCTGCCATTTTAGTATTTGTTTTCTGTTTGTTTTCCTTTATTGTTGTTTATCTGCTTCCCCTTTCTGCTTTCCTGTGAGTGATTTGAACATTTTTAGTGTTCCATTTTGCTCTACCTATAGTGTTTTCTGAGAATATCTTTTTGTATATTTTTAGTGGTTACTCTAGAGATGATGCAATACATCTGAAACTTATCAAAGTCTACTAATATCAATATTTTGGCACTTCAAATGAAATGTATGACTCTTACTATCATTTAAGACGTTTTAGCCATCTCACATTGTCCTAAATGTCTTCTTTACATACATTGAGAACTACATTACAATATATAATTTTGCTTTCAATCATCAGATTTAATTTTAAAAAATCATGAGAAAATGAGTAGTGTATTTTACCCATAGATTTTCCTGCTCTATTGTTCTTCCTTTGCGCTAATGTTCCAAGTTCCTTTTGTTGTAATTTTCTCTCTCTAAAGAACTTCCTTTAACAGTTCTTTTAATCAGGTCACTAAGTTGTTTCTTCCATCTTGAGGTCCCTAGAAACTCTGTCTTCTCCGTCTCTACCTTTTGGAATCTTCTGCTGCTTGGTTCATTTGATTTATCCAAGGTTTTAGGTATGATAAGAGGGTGGACTAAGGCAAAATATGCTTGCCCCATCCTTCTGGAACTGGAAGTCCTCCGTATACTTTTTAAAATTTATTCATGTTAAACCAAAAGAAGAAGAAGAAGAAAAAAAAACAGCTGCTGTAGCCTCTGCAACTTGCTGAGAGCTTGTTTAGGAGTAGAGAGCTTATTTTTCCCTTCCTTCTGTCTCAGCTCGAGCCTAACAGCCAGGTGGTGCTTTCATGTGTACCTCTCTTGCATCCTAGAAAGTACAAAGTACATCTGACTTGGAAATGCTCTGTGGGTAAGAATGTGAGCCGCATCAACGTCGATAAAATATTTACGGGGAAATTATGTGGAGGGAGTTGTGTTTTTCTTTTTTTTCTTTTTTTTTTAAATGGAGTCTCACTCTGTCACCCAGGCTGGAGTGCAGTGATAGGATCATGGCTCACTGCAACTTCTGCCTCCAGATTCAAGCAATTCTCCTGCCTCAGCCTCCTGAGTAGCTGGGATTACAGGGGCACCTCACCATGCCTGGCTTACTTTTGTATTTTTTTTAGTAGAGATGGGGTTTCGCCACGTTGGCCAAACTGGTCTTGAACTCCTGACCTCAGGTGATCCGCCCACCTTAGCCTCCAAAAGTGCTGGAATTACAGGTGTGAGCCATCGTGCCCAACCTGGAAGGGGACTTTTTTTTCTTTTTTCAAAATACATATGGATACATAAGCAATCAAAGTCTCAAAAATACTCAAATAAAAATTACAATGGTAATGGTAGCCAACAATTATTTATAGGCACTATGCTAAGCTATGTACTATATAAAACAATTGTCACACTTTAGGAAATGATTATTTATTATTATTATTATCACCATTTAACATACCAAGAAACTTAAGTCCAGAGACAAATCTCACTGAGCTACACAGTGGTAGAGCTGCAGTGAACTCAAACTTTCCCCCAAAGATCAGTGGATTAGAAATAAATATGTACAATACCTGGCACCTATTCAGTGCTTGAAAACTGGAGTAATTGTCATAGTTATAATTTTCTGTAATTTAAATAATCATGTCATCCAGGTATACTCATGATTTCCCAACATTGAGTCTGTAGAGCAAAATTCCGTGTATATGCAGAGCAGAGATTTTTGTAGCAACAGTGGTTAAATATAGCTTTTTAGTCATTCAAAAAGGGGGATGATTAAAAATAATAAAAGTATTATGAAAAGAGTTTGAAGACCATTCTTTATAAAAGGCTCACTGGTAAGTGTGGCTTTTGACTGATTTTCATCATCTAAGTTGGAAAGTCACTATTGACAATATCTCAACTCTTCTAGAAAATTGTGAAGTTTATTTAGTCAGGGCTTTTCTTGAGTCTGACTCTTGCTTTATGTTGCTAAGAGTGGCATAAGCATTGAGTCTAGCAGTGCGGTGTGAGAAAGAACATTTTCATGGTGACTTCAGCATTGCTCCAAGGCTGGGCACAGAGGCAGGATAGAACTGTGTTCAATTTTTTGGTACTGCTATAACAACATTAAGGATATTTTATGTTCTTGGTGGGCTACAGTTTGCTTTAAGCTCAGCCAGGCTACCTTATAAACAAAAATATATTTTCCATGATACTTCAAATCCATCCTGAAATTGAGCATCAAAAGTATCACAAAAACTTAAACATGCTTCATACTCTTCAAATTCTATGACTTTCCTTTGAATTGTGGACATAAATTCTCATAAATGGTTTTGAAATTCTTGAAAATATCTGATTCAGTTCAGCCTCAATCCTTTTTAGCAATGAAAGGGAATGCAGTTTCTGGATTTTAAGCACATATGTTCAGTGTGAATTTCAATAACTGTCCTTTTAAGTTTAGGCTGTTTGTATTTTCTCACATTAGTAAGAAAGGGATTCAGACAATATGGGTCTCTTAGAGACCTTTAATTCTCCAAAAGTCCATGATATGTGTCAACAGCTGAGTAAACTTTTTAGTGTGTGTTTAAAACCTACTCATCTGAATGCATTACGATAAAATAAATTAAATGCCTATATTCTGCTTCAGCTGCCTGTGAATAACTCATAAACTGGGGGACTGGGCAACAAAGAAAACACACAATCATGATCAGTTTTTCCTCATGTTAAAGCAGTGAACCTATGTGCAAAGTTCACAGCACACACTCTCCTGGTGAGTTATGCCAAAAGAACCCACTGTATTTCTCCTCGGGTTTGAATGAACTACTGGAATATTTTTACCCTTTCTATGCTGGTGTCCCATCACTGCATTCAGCAGTTTTGGACTGAGATCTAAGTTCCCACACTCCATTTCAGCCATTGGATAATTTGTGTATGGTAGCCCTATAGATACTATCTTCTTGCCAGAAGAGCTGAGCAGGTCAGATATCCTAGTTTAGATGAGTTACCCCAGGCATGCCAATTTCATCTAGTCCTCCACTGTTTCAGAGAGACCAAGAGATCTGTGGTTTAAGATGTGTAGCTGGTTCATGAAAGAGTCAGGAAATTCCGCCCATTCTTTTCAAAAGAATGTCATTAACCTGGGTTGCAGTAGTTGAGAAAATGCTTTGCAAAGCAGGTGGAGCTTCCTATAAGCCTAAGTGACGAGAAGAACAGGGCAGGTAGAGTTCAAAGTCAGTCCATTCTCTACATTAAGGGAAGCTGTGAAAGGAAGGCCTTGGAAACATTGAAAAGCACATATGGGCATGGAGGATCGTGAGCTGACCGATCTTTTCTGACATCAAGTACATTAAACACAAGTTGAGCAAATAGATGCAACTATTTTGTAATGAAATAAAGTGTTCAACTATGATGTATTTTAAAACAACAAAAATAGAAGCTTGGTCTGGCCTCTAACTTTGGATTTGGGAGGCTTAGAAATTGTGTGAGAGAACATATTAAAGAAAAGTAAAATATTAACACAGGCAGTACTTTCCCATACTTCAATATCGAGACTCTTGACGAACATAAGTAGGTTGATTATGGAAGATTTTCTTACCTCAAACAACAAATAAACTTTCTTAAAAGGACATGGATGAGAATGGCTTCCCTTTCGGTATCAGGTAATAGATTGCTAAGCATTTCTCAATTGTTAAGAAGTTATTTCATCATGTGTGGAGTGCAAGTTGAGTTGCAGGGCATATAAGCATGACTGTATTAAGTATAAATCTGCATTCCTGCATCTGAGGGTCCTGTGAGGTCTGTCTCCCAGGAAACAATCTGGATAGTTAATGACACATGGGATGGGTCAGGGCAGATTGTGAGAAGCGCAGTGTTGATTATGTAAACTTGGATTTTGTACATTTGTAAATATAGGGTATTTCCTGTATTGCATTGTGGCTATAAACTAGGGAGAAATGTAAATACAGGGTCTAACTCTGTAAATAGCGTCTGATTATTCCTAATAGTGTGCTCTTTGAAAACTGCTTTTCAATTAATACAATATGTCAGATTCTTATCCAAAAGGGTGAAAATAAAAATCCATCTTATAAACACTTTGGTTTTAATCGATATTGGGTGTGCTTTTACAGTGTTGTTCTTATTTCGGTTTGCACAAAAACCTTATTAAAAAAGGACATTATCTTGCATGTAGGCACTTGCTAACAGGAATGCAGCTTGCTGCCGGAGAATATTCTAAACTGCCAATCTTGTTGGGAGCCTGCTGTAAAAATATCTGCAGCTTGGAAGAATTGGAGATGGCTAATAACAGTGACTATAATTAATAGTTAATTGTTTTAAGGAAATAAATTAACAAATTGAGGTGATAGTCTACCCAATTAAAAAACAAGAAGCAAAACGAATTCAGAGAAAGACAGCAATATGTATTGTCCTCACAGTTATTTCTTATGGACATGTTTGGTATTATATAATACATTTTCTTTTTGATATATACCTGCAGCTGATAGTGGTGATTCTTGGCCCATCAGACCTTTGGTTTATTCTGCCTTTTTCTTGTGCCTTTTATTATTAAACGTTGCCCTTTGGTCATGGTGTGTTCAAACTCTATCTAGACGATTCCATTCTAGACACAACACAACAAGGTGATTGTAAAAGTTACTATGTTTAGTCTGCAGAAGAAAATGCTAGGCAAACACTAGGTGTGAACTCCCTTCTAGTGTGTGAAAGGCTGTTTGAAAAGTCAGAGATTTATGATACTGCAGAGTTGTTGATTTAGGAGGAATGGAGTAAAAAAGAAAACAAATGACAACTTTACCCACCCCCAAACACACACTCAAGTAATTTTATAACAACAACATTCTCACACAGCAGTCAGTGGCTGGAGGTGGTATTTGCTACCACTTTACCACTTTTAGATGGGGCAGTATATCTTGTTGCCTCTACCCCTGCTAATTCCCAACCCTGAGGCCAAGCTCCTGTGGCTGTCATGGATGCATGTGATACGGCAGTGCTGGGAAGGGAAGAGCATGGTCCCTTTAAATGATACATAACAGGTGGTGGGGTAGGGGGAAAGGAAGTGCTGAGCAGAGGAGGGTGTGGTCCCTGGCTAGGGCTCCACCCCCACGGACCTAGGTGAGGACAGGCATTTCCTCCCTAAATGTTGCATTTCCCAAGACCACCTTGGCCTGCCACACCGCCATCCTGTGCCTATAAAAACCCCAGAGACCATAGCAGGCAGACACAAAGATGGCTGGACATCCAGAGGAGCATGTGTTCCTCCACTGAGGATGGATCGTGGCTGGATGTCAAGAAGAATGCACAGGTGTATGCGGCATGCCACCAGGCCATGAACTGGTGGAAGGACGGGGAGTTTGGCTGGGGCAGTCAGAGGAGAGGCCAGGCCACTGAGTGGCCCTACTCCAGGGGAAAACCCTCCCACTCCATCCCCCTTTTGGCTGCCCCCATCTGCTCAGAGCTACCTCCACTCAAACAATCCTCCCACCTCAGCCTCCAAAGTAGCTGAGACCACAGGCATGCACCATCACACCTGGATAATTTTTGTATTTTTTGTAGAGACAGGGTTTCACCTTGTTGCCCAGGCTGTTTTTGAACTCCTGACCTCAAGCAACCTGCTGGCCTAATCCTCCCTAAGTGCTGAGATTATAGGCATGAGCTACCATGCCCAGCCTTTATTCTGTTTAAGTGAACATTTAAATTAACTTCAGTTTGTATGATTTTTATTATTTTTATTACTTTATTTTATTTTATTTTTTATAGAGAGAGGGTCTAGCTCTGTTTCCCAGGCTGGAGTGCAGTGGCATGATCATAGCTCACTGAAGCCTTGAACTCCTGGGCTCAAACAGTCTTCCCACCTCAGCCTCCCAAGCAGCTAGGACTATAGGTGTGCACCACCATGTCTGGCTTTCTTTTTCTTTTCTTCTTCTTTTTTTTTTTTTTTTGTTGCCCAGGGTGGCCTCAAACTTCTGACATCAAGTGATCCTCCCACTTTGGCCTCCCAAAACGCTGGGCATATGAATTTTAAAAGCAGGACTTTGGTTTCATAATTTTAAAAGTATCACTTAGAATGTGACCTACAAAATCATCTTGATTTTTATGTGTTAAATTTGAGAAAGTATGTTCACAGGACATCAATAAGAGACAATTAATCAAAAGCATAGAGGATATATGATTTTGTAGATGTTTCAGAGGGACAGTTTCATCCCTGTTGGCCGTCTTCCTCGTAACTAATAATGAGAACCTCCCTTCTTCTGGAAAGCTATGACATTCACTTAGGGATTTGGCAAGTATTCTAAGAAGACATGATTCTTGCTTTCACAGAGCACAGACTCTCAGATGATTAACTGACTTAGACCATGCATCATTACGTAACCAGACAAAAACAAAGCATGCTAAGTTAATTTTACTCTTAGCTGCATTTTTCCCCATCGAAAACTCTGTTATGATCACAATTTCCCTCTTCCTTAAGGTTGCAGCTTTAGCTTTCATGGAGCCGGTGAGGCTACACAGGGCTACAGGACAATTGTGTTGTGTGGTCTGTGCTCTGCACATAGGCCCTGGCCTAGTGAGGCAAGGGGCTGAAATAGAGCCTGCATTCCATGTGCCAAGCCCAGTGTATTAGGGCCAGTTGGGACAACTGTGTCTATCTTTTTTTTAATTGTTCAATTTTTTTTAATTTTTTTATTTTTTTGAGACAGTGTCTCACTCTGGCTCAGTCTGGAATGCAGTGGCATGATCTTGGCTCATTGTAACCTCCGTCTCCCGAGTTCAAGTGATTCTCCTGACTCAGCCTCCTGAGTAGGTGGGACTAACAGTCATGCACCACCATGCCCGACTAATTTTTGTATTTTTAGTAGAGACGAGGTTTCACCTTGTTGGCAAGGCTGGTCTCGAACTCCTGACCTCAAGTGATCTGCCTGCCGCAGCCTCCCAAAGTGCTGGGATTACAGGCGTGAGCCGCCGTTCTCAGCCAGGACAACTGTGTCTAAATGTTTCACCCAGAGGACACCCAATTCTGATGTCCACAGAAATGCTCTGCAGGCTGGCAGAGGCTCTGGAGCTAGACATATGCCTCTGCCTACCCATTGTGAATTGAGAGATAGTGTTCCAGTATGGTTAAAAGCTTATCGTAACTTGTACTTTATGGGGCTGTCCCTGGAGGGTAGGGTTATGTGTGTGTGTTGGTGTAGAGAGGCAGTGAGACACACATCAGTGAGAGCTTTGTTTACTTGCTATTTTTTTAAAGCACAGGTTCTGGGATCAGGAGGAAGGAGATGGTGTTGGAGGTGAGGCTTCCTTCTATGAGTCATGATTCCACTTACTTGACTTTAGCCTTTTGGAGTGTCCCTGGGGTTGGGTTTGTTGGAGGCTTCATTTGTGACCAGTACTGTGTGTGTTTTCACTCAGTACAGTTTTGAATAGATGCTACCACATTTACTTTACGGCTTAGTTGTATGGAACTCAAGAAGAAGGGATAAACACTTGTCACCTTGGAGAGTATATATGAGACTCAGCTTAGTGATTTCAGTGGCAAAATCCAGCTCAGTGTTTCAAAAACTAAAATATGTTTTGAAAGCTCATAAAGTTGTTCTCCAGTGCCAGAAATTCCCATTTTGGACTGGCTTCAAGGCAATGAAAGCTCAGACACTGACTCATTGAACTATTTCCTTATTAATAGACATAGTACCAAGCATTTTTGAGGGTTGAAAAAATAACTGAACTGTTGTCCAAAACCTTTGAGCCTCTCAAATGCAAAGCTTTTTAAAACTCTTAATTTTGAGACTTTTGTGATTTCAAAGGAAATCTGATCTATCAATCTCTTTATATGTTGTTTATTCTTAACTCATCCAAATGCTATTTGGGCAAGATTGGCTTATGTTAAAATAAAAATCTCTTAAGTCATTTTATAAGCTGTTCAGGGCTTTATTTCTTTAGACCAGGAAGTTGTAAATTGCCAGCATTAAGCAGAAGGTGTGTTGTTGAGTGCTAGTTTTATTTTAAAAGAATGAGGTTTTATGTATTTTTGAGATTTGCTTTATTGACAATCCACCCCAAAATATCATTTCTCTTAGATATACTGTTAGAAAAGTCTTGCCTGAAGAAAAACAAAACAAAAACAAACAACAACAACAAAAGACATAAAGTATTGCCTAGTTAGAACAATGAAAATCCAAATTATTTTGATGAAACATAAGCACATTTAGAATTAACACAGGGTTTATCAAAGAGTTATGTAAGAGTAAAAATCAAAGGATTTATATAATTTTTATTCATGCTAATAAAATGTCATTCTGAGGGCTTGGCATTATTATACATATTTATTAAACTGAATACTTTTCATTTGATATGGGCAGAAAAAATTGCTTTATCCGATTGCTACACTGAGGTAATTAAGGATAATTTTAAAAATTCATGACAGTCAATAGAAAATGAGGGAGAAAAAGGAACTAACAAGCCTTATCTTTGATTTCATGTGAAAAGATTGATTTGGTTTTTCTAGCAAAAACAGGGACATAAATCCTGCCCAAATTTTGTATAAAATAAAGTTAATAATCTATGACTGATTCCCTCCATTACTATTTATCAGTATATAATTTGGCCAGTCAGTGGCTCATGCCTGTAATCCCAGCACTTTGGGAGGCCAAGGCTGGTGGATTGCTTGAGCCCACGAGTTCAAGACCAGCTTGGGCATCATAGCGAGACCCTGTGGCTACAAAAAAATACAAAAATTAGCTTCATTTGGAGTGCATGCCTGTAGTCCCCACTCCTTGGGAGGCTGAAGGGGAAGGATTGCTTGAGCTGGGAGGTGGAGGTTGCAGTGAGCCATGATCTACACTCCAGCTTGGGCAGCAGAATGAGACTCTATGTCTGTACAGTTCCCAGAAGTCCCAACCGGCCAGCATTTACCCAACCTCTCCTCCCAAATAAAAAACTTTCTTATAAAAGCCTCAGCTTGTAAGCAATCAGGGTCTCAGTCAGACTCCTGACTGGGACCCCTCACAGGCTTATTCCTGTGAATAAACCTGTTTGGCCATTGAGTTGCCTCCCATCTCTCACTCTCTTCCTTTACGTTTTCCTAACATTTGGTGCCGAAACCTGGGACCAGGCTCTAGGCTTCTTGGCGGAGAGGTTGTCTCTCGCAGCCTCCCATTCCCAGCCCCCTCTACCACCCTTCTTTGCACCTTCACAGCCCACTCTCCTTTATATATATACCCCGTGTGTTATGTATATAATTTACCGATTTCCTTTGAATTTTATGTACGGCTAGCAATTACATTGACATTTCTGATGAGCGAAGGCCTTGATTCCTTGGCAAAGTTATATAATAGTGGCCAATAAATGTCCTTATGTATTCACAGATGAAAACATTGAAACCTAAATGGAAAACCGTCTTTCCCAGCCACAACATGAGTAGTGTGGTTCCAGATAGAGTTAAAAAATAGATATAAAATCCCCAGATCTGTATTTAACTCTCAGGCAGTCTGTGTAAATCATTTGGAGGAGATCTGAAAAGATGACAGATACCTTGTGTCCATGTTTCTTCGTCTCTAGTAAGTAACAGGTTTTGGTAAAGACATTCAACTTCTTGATGGTGCAGTTTCCACATTTATAAAATAGATATTGGTGTCTGTGTGTTCACCTGTAATAAAGGTGACAGGTTAGTGCTAGAAAAATGTACTTCACTCCCCAGATGGAAAATGGAATTTCCTGGTGCCCATTTTATTACCATCTATAGAGATCATAATGGCCGGTCCCACATCTCAATGAAGTTGTGTTTCTTATCGGTTACCTCGCCGTGCTTTTTGGGAGGTTGACAGTAAATGGATTCAAAATTGGGGTGAAGTTAAAGGTCTGCAAACTGTGACTGTATAGAATATAAATTTGTGAACCTGCTTGAGACAGCACAGTTAACCCACTTAAGTTCCAGCCGTGACACCAGTGAACTGTATTTAACATCAAAGTGCCAGAGAAGGTCACCTAGGTCCTGCAGGAAAGTCTGTCGAGCTTATTGCAGCTCAGCTGGAACCAGGAGGCAGCAGAAGGCATGGAGAGCCTGCATGGCCTCTGCACACCAGTGAATTTATCACCTGGCATGCACTGTAGCAGCCAAGCAATTCTGCTGTAAGTGGGCCTTGTGTGGACAGTTTTGAAAGACATATGACAGACCTGAGAATAGTCAGGAGGGAGTTGAGCAATCCCTCATTTCAGAATAGTTAATGACAGAAGGGCATGGAGAGGCTTTTGATCTGCTTTTTAAAAATTTATGTTTTTAGCAATTAACATTTGCATTCATATCTTTGAAAATAAGGCCACTATCTGATTATGTATTTAATCATTAAGTTTTATGCTGATTGAATCACTGTCTCAAGAATCTCAGATGGAAAATAAAATGGGCAAATGCAGAATTCCTTTCCATTTTTTCCTATTGTTCTCATATTGTGGGGAGACGTTGGTTGTGAGAGTAGACTCAAACATGGGCTTTGCACAGACTTTGAGTAAGGGACTGCTATGGGGTGACAGAGAGTAGTTGAAGTCACAGAGTGATGAGTTGACTTTTCTGTTTAGAATCTGCCCATGCCAAAGCGGGCTTTTATCAGCCTCTGTAGGACAATACTTAGGTGAGGAATAGCATTCACCGAGTTGAGGTTACCTGCTGTTTTCCACACAGTAATCTGAGAATGCGTGCAGTCTGATGAGCTTTTCTCAGTTGCTGTTTTGTACCGGGGTTGATCGTCTAAACTCTATGCTCATTATATTGATCCGCTGGCATTAGAGAGCTCCCACGTATGAACGCTCAACGTATCCACATGGAGGCATTAGGCAGCAACCTCGGGGAGCTGAAGTTGATATTTTTCTTTATTTTTTAAATATAGGACAAATAGGAGTAAACATAAAAAATTTGGAGAGTAAAAGAGGTGACACAAAATACAGTTCTACCTGGTCTGGTTTAACCAGAAATGAATTTAGAGAAGCAGAATTGCCAGTTACTCACACAGCAATCTCTGCCTGTTATGAATCTGTGACTTTCTATCATCCCATGGTATAAAATAAAGGCAAGAAATAATGACTTTTATTCGTGCTTGGCCAATGATCCAGGTGAGATTACGTCCCCATTGGAATGGACAGGGCCTCTGTTGCAGCTTAGTTTTATGGAAATTACAGTTCTGCCATAGGGTGGGTGGCAGGTGTTTACTGTTTGCAGTATTGCAGTATTATATTGTCCGAAAATCACCTAAAGGAGTAGAAGAGAAAGGCCTGTTTGCTTAATAGAGGCGTCAGCAGGCGGAAATTCACAGGCTTGCTGCACTGTGTTCGTCTTGCCTGAGAAATGCAATAGCCAGTTATCGGAAAGGGCTGATTGAATCACTTTCTAAAGAATCTCAGATGGAAAAAAAAAATGGCCAAATGCAGAATTCCTTTCCATTTTATCCCATTGTTCTCATATTGTGGGGAGACATTGGCTGTGAGAGTAGACTCAGTGTCAGTTTTGTTAAAAGCATGCACTTCCCCCAGTTTCAACGGTGCCTTGGAGAAATGTATAGAAGACTTCACAGTGAAATGAGAAAGCACGTAGTTTCAGTTACTGAAATAAGACACTCTATGTGGTGTAGCAATGAGATGGGATAATTATTTGCGTATCTGTAAAGACCAATGAGAGCCCTTGACATTTTGATCATTGCATCTTTTATTAAGATAGACTTTAGAAGTTCACAGGTAGCTCCTAACCTAGGAGTTTTCCTCAATGTGAATCATGATTGTTGTCCTAAGTCTTTCTGTCTCTTTCCTCATCTTCATTTCTAATGTTTGAGCCCCAGAGTCATCAGCCTCCCTTCTTGCTGACCTTATCCATCTGCTCTCTGATTTACTATGGTGTCGTTGTTGCTGACAAAATTGACTTATTCATTCAGTCATTTATTTATTCAGTAGTCATTCAGTTTGTTTGGAGTGGCTAAAACATTCAAGGTGCTCTGTTAGAATTCTGGGAATAAAAAGATTGGGCAGAAAAATCAACCCCACCTTGTGAAAGTAACACACAAGACACTGAACTGCAGTCAAACAGGGTAGGTTATGAGTCACGGGCATTGGGAGCACAGGAGAGGGAGTGACAACACCTAGGAGATCCCAGAGGAAGTTGACATTTCACTTGGACTCTGAAGGATAAGATTATTTTTTCTTATGAATTAGGAATGAAGGAAATCCAGGTAGAGAGACAAATTTATAAAAGCAAGGAATTGGCTGGGCGCGGTGGCTCATGCCTGTAATCCCAGCACTTTTGGAGGCCAAGTCAGGCGGATCAAGAAGTCAAGAGATGGAGACCATCCTGGCCAACATGGTGAAACCCCGTCTCTACTAAAAAAATACAAAAATTAGCTGGGCGTGGTGGCGCATGGCTATAGTCCCAGCTACTCGGGGGGCTGAGGCAGGAGAATCGCTTGAACCTGAGAGGTGGAGGGTGCAGTGAGCCGAGATTGCCCACTGCACGCCAGCCTGGGTGACAGAGTGAGACTCCATCTCAAGGAAAAAAAGCAAAAAAAAAAAAAAAAGCAAGGAATCATGGGTGGGTATAATATCCTCCTTGAAAAATGAGAAGTTCAATGTCACTAACTTCTTTTATATACATTTTTTATTTCAATAGCTTTAGGGGTACAAGTGGTTTTTGGTTTCACAGATTAATCGTACAGTGGTAAAGTGCACCTGTCAAGTGGAGTAGTGTAAATTGTACCCAATATGTAGTTTTTCATCCCTCACCTCCCCTACCTTCCTCCATTCTGAGTCTCCAGGTCCATGATATCACTCTGTATGCTTTTGTGCACCCATAGCTTAGCTCCCATTTATGAGAAGATGCAATCTTGGGTTTTCAATTTCTAAGTTAGTTCATTTAGAACAATGGCCTCCAGTTCCATCCAACTTGCTGCAAAAGACATTATTTCTAACCTTTTTATGGCTGAATAGTATTCCATGGTGTATATATATGACATATTCTTTGTCCACTCGTTGGTTGATGGGCACTTAGGTTGATTCCATATCTTTGCAATTGTGAACTGCGCTGCAATAAACATACATGTACAGGTGTCTTTATGATATAGTGACTTCTTTTCCAATGCCACCAAATCTTAAGTTTGTAGTAGGTTGTGAAAGACTTTAGGTCTGGGGGAGAAAGTTGGGACAAACTAATGATGGACACAATATACCATTTTATGAGTTTTTAGCTTTAGATACCAGGGTAAATTGAGTGCCTTCATTTAATTAAGGCTTTTACAAATATACCTTTTTGTAGTGCAAATAATCTGTGTTTATTGCAAAATTTGGAAAAATGGGTAAGTAAGCAGAAGAAATTAAGAGACCTATATCCTTTTAATAATATGGGGGCACTTGGGAGACCATCCCGTGATGAAGTGTGCCAGAGATCCAGGCCACCCCTTGGCGGGGCTTAATTCTCAGGACCTTGCTGCATTTGAGAGAAAGGAGAGTAGACTGGAGTTTCACTAGTTTTATCGTAGAGATCTCGTCTGTGCTAGATTGAGAGTCTTTGGTGATGGAAGGGAAGATAGGACTTTTTTTTTTTTTTTTTTTTGAAACAAACTTGCTCTGTCGCTCAGGCTGGAGTACAGTGGCCCAATCTTGGCTCCCTGTAACCTCTACCTCCTGGGTTCAAGTGATTCTGTTGCCTCAGCCTCCCAAATAGCTTGGATTACAGGCGCGTGCCACCATGTCCAGCTAATTTTTGTGTTTTTAGTAGAGATGGAGTTTCACCATGTTGACCAGGCTTGTCTTGAACTCCCGACCTCAGCTGATTCGCCCACATCGGCCTCCCAAAGTGCTGAGATTACAGATGTGAGCCACCACGCCCAGACGATAGGGCTTTTTATCATTCTAAAAAGAACCCATTCTTGGCTGGGCATGGTGGTTGGCTCACGCCTCTAATCCCAGCACTTTGGGAGGCTGAGGTGGGCGGATTGCTTGAGGTCAGGAGTTCAACACCAGCCTGGCCAATGTGGTGAAACCCTGCTCTACTAAAAGAAAAAAAATAAATAAATAACAACAACAACGAAAAGAACCCACTCTCTAGAGGGTAGCAGTTTTTTACTGGGGAACTCAAATGGGACCAGAGAGACCCCTTGATTCATACCCAACCCTCAGATTTCTATCTTGGAGAGTCAGCCTAAGCCCCCAGTGGTTTCAAAATTTCCTTTCTGCACGTGGAGTAATTAGATTCTGTTTCAGCAATGTGAAAGGTTAAATAGATTGTCAAGAGAATCTCCATTTCTTTGTGGAAATTTGTCCACACCTTTTAACAACTGACTGACAAATAAATGTTTTAACAGTAAATCTTTTAAAAATCATGTTCTAAAGTGCCCTTGGATCTCTTTCCTTCTGACTTGGAAGCTATTTGTACACGTGCCAACACACACAGGATTGAGATCAATTTTTTCTCTCTTGTACAGGATCAGAGTCTAAGCAACGACTAGCACAAAGCTGTGAGTCAGGAAGAAAAAAATAAAACAAAGCTGCGTTTCCATCCAGGCACTCTGAAATATAACCACTGATACAAAAAAACTGCCTGTTGGTTGCATGTCCCAAGGTAAAGGACAAGAGAATAGTTTCTGTTGTAATTTTATGTTAATGCTCCCCACATTCATTTCACACTGTCCATATTCAGTTCCAGAAAATCACTTTGTAGGTGGAACTGTGGTAGTGACTGTTATTCTGAAAGCACTGTGGTGCTAAGTTTCCTTGGTCTGCTTGCACAATCCAGAAGGAAAATTTCTCCTCCGTCCTGGAGGATGTGTCATTTGAACATCTTTTAGTGCTCTCAGAAGAGCATAGATGCTCATTTATTCATTTTTTTTTTCCTCCCTAGAATTTCATTGCTCCAGCCCACATTTTTTCTTTTTTTCTGTTTTCAGATAAATTTTAAGTTGCCCAAATTCCCTTAATGTCATTTACACAGCAGGCATTATACTCTTCTTAGGCCCAAATTCTAAAATTCCATTCTAGGAGATTATTTCATTAAGAAACTGACCGAAATCAATTTTAAAATGAGGATGATATGTCTCAGTTGGAAACAGTAGAACTTCAGTAGCAAACATTTATTGATTTATAGAAGGATAGAAAGTTCCTTTTTTCCAGAAACAGCCGGGATGGTTTTTTCCACTTGAGCTCTCTGCAAACCGCTAATGAGGTCTTTAGCTTTGTGATCTTAGCATAATTCATGGTTGTCAAGAGAAATATTTGCTGACTTAAAGGATATGTTGACTCTTATCAATGAAATGCAATGAAGCTGATATTTGTACTCAGAATTTTTATTTCAGGCATACTGGGCCTGTTCTACATACATAGGAAGACCAGAACAATAATACTTGCTCTGTGATAAACAGAAGGGTATACTGATTTTGGAAAATATGTCAGCTCAATTTGGAAGATTGCTAAACCACCTAAAACAGAGCCTGTTTAAAAAATAAATAAATAAAAAATAAAAAAAAGGCTGGCACGGTGACTCACACCTGTAAATCCCAGCACTTTGGGAGGCCGAGGTGGGTGGGTCACCTGAGGTTGGGAGTTCAAGACCAGCCTGACCAACATGGTGAAACCCCATCTCTACTAAAACTACAAAAATTAGCCAGGCCTGGTGGCAGGCGCTTGCAATCCCAGCTACTCGGGAGGCTGGAGACATGAGAATCGCTTGAACCCAGAAGGCGGAGGTTGCAGTGAACCAAGATCACCCCACTGCACTCCAGCCTGGGCGACAGAGAGAGACTCCACTGAAAAGAAAGAAAGAGAGAGAGAGAGAAAGGAAGTGGAGAGAAAGAGAGATGGAAAGAAAGAAAAGATGGTGTGCTTTTGTTTGCTGAATGATGGGATTCAGAGCAGCCAGTGTTGTCTTCTGGAACCGGCAAACACCCATGGGAAGGAGAGCTTGTCTGGTTAGTTAGATGACTTTGGGTAGATGAAGAGTACAAATGCATGGCAGGAAAAAGGTTTTCAAGAGCATGATCGGTTTTCCTTTGTGAGCTGAACCTGGACACTGCAGAAGTCCTGAGGATGGGCCAGCTTGGCAAGTTTTCTCCTTTTCAGCCTCCAGTGTGCACTCCTCCTTTCCACTCTCACCTCTGAATGCTGTGTGGAGGCGCTGATCTGCCTAAGACCCAGGCTGTGAGCCAAGCTGTTTTTAATGACCGTCCTTAAGCTTCAGCCCAACAGCTGTTTTACAGGTGCACAGGATTCAGCAACTCGCTCACTGTGAGTGTATGATTTAAAAGGTGCATGTAAATCATTTGAAAAGGTATTTTAAATGCTCCAGTGGGCTCGCTATTTAAAGGAATCCTACAGCAAATCTTTTTTGAAAGGGAAGACTCTCCTTCTAATGCCAGTAACGATCACCGCCCCCTAGGTTTGGCCTTATGTATATTTGATAGATTTAAAGTGGGGTGAGATATATTTTCAGGCCGCTACGCTCTGCAGAGTTCCAGATTGAACTTCACCAGCTTGTTTATCAATGTTGTCACTGCCTTCCTGCCCCACAGGAGCATCAGCTGGTTTGGCAGGAGGAAAAGGCAGATCATCTGTGCCTCTATCTGACTCACCCTCCCTGCCATACAGAGCAGTTTCAGGCTTGTCTCCACATTCCCTCTTTCTGTGAATGAAGAATCACATGGTCACATAAAAAATATTATTGGAGCTTCAAGGATGAAAAATTCAGGAAATATACTTAATGAAGTTTAATTTCAAAACAGGAAATATCTTCTAATTTGGGAAATTTGTGTGTGTGTGTGTGTGTGTGTGTGTGTGTGTGTGTGTTTAAGCTAAATAATGAAATCTTATAAAAACTTCCTGCCTGAAGAACTTGCATGACTGTATAAACAGCTTTTTGATACTGTGTATCACATGCTGTTCAAATAACCTGTCAGTCCCAGTAGGTCCTAGGTCAACATCCCTTCCTGCTTTGTTGCAGTCATGATGACATAGTGTTCGCTATTTTTGTCGAAATGTTGACAAAGTACCAGAAACCGGCTCAATTGCTGGTGTTATTCCTACTCCTAATTTATTTATCAATTCTTCCAAAGGGTCTATTTTTCACTCCTCTATTTATTTTTTTCTCATCCTTCTCCACAATCCCTCCACTTTCTTTTCTCTTGGCACACATGTGGCTTTTCTGATCTTGAACTTATCTTCCCTTCCAGCCTTTCCTTTCTATATACCAGGACCATTCAGTCAGCCAACTGGAGTTATCAGGGTGACAAGGCTTGAAATATCTTTCAGCACGTATTAAAATAAACATGCACTTTCATAGACCTGCCTTCAGCATCCTTCATTTATGTTTATTTGTTTCACACACTATACAGCGTTTTATGATTTCTCTTTATTTTTGATTTTCTCACTTTGGGATTATGTTTTCTTCTGCAAAGCAAGACACCAACCATATGTACTGGCAATGGAAGGAGAGCAAAAGATAGCTCTCCATGCAAAATGACTTTTAAGTAAATCATAATCTTTGGATCGATTATCCTCATATCTCATATTGGAGCTTTTAGTTGCAGAACCTAAAGTCAGAATGTTATGGGAATTAAAAAAACCACATTCTTTCTGAGCATGTTTGAACACGACACTTTCCAAACCAAATGTTCTTCTGAATTTGTTGTGCTCCATTTAGGTAGTGTGTCGCCTTTGAGATATACAGAATGAAGTTCATGACTTTGGGTCAAGTAGAAAGGGATCTGGAGAACAGGGGATGGGATTTGGCATGTTACCTTTTGTATTAGTCCTTTTATCTAGGACACTCTTGCTGCCACACATAAAATTTCCCTTTGCCAAAGAGAGGTTAGGTAATATTTTGACAACAGAAGAAAATCAGTGTCAAACAAGCATGGTACCAAGCATGCAAGTGTTGTTAGCTAGGCCTGGGTTAGACTTCTGGGTAACTCACTCGGTACTTGGAGATCTTTGGGAAACTACTTAACTCCTGTCAAGCAAAGGTTCTACGTCAGCAAAATTATTCGTTATTCTTTTCTGTTTCCTCTTTTTCTTAAAGACATTTTATAGTATCTTTTGTAATATTAAATTTTGGCCTAGATCATTTACTGTGGAAATAGAAAAGTTAATTTCAACTACAGCTTTTTTATTTTAGGTCTACCCAAATCACCAATTAGAGCAGTTAAAACACATATACACATGGTGGCTCATGCCTGTAATTCCAGCACGTTGGGAGGCTGAGGTGGGTGGATCACGAGGTCAGGAGTTCGAGACCAGCCTGGCCAAGATGGTGAAACCCCATCTCTCCTAAAAATACAAAAATTAGCCAGGCATGATGGTGGGCACCTATAATCCCAGCTACTCGGCAGGCTGAGGCAGAGAATTGCTTGAACCCTGGAGGTAGAGGTTGCAGTGAGCTGAGATTGAGCCACTGACCTCCAGTCTGGGTGACAGAGTGAGACTCAGTCTGAAAAAACAAAAACAAAAACAACAAACAAAACACACACAAACACACACACACGCGTGCACACACACACACACAAAGGTGAGGATTATGTTTGAAAGGAAAAGATAAGTTCTTTCATTTTCCACTGAAAAGGAAGATAAAGTATGGAAGGAAGGAAACGGGGAGAGGGAGGGCAGGAGGGAGGGAAAAAAGGAAGGAGGGAAGGAAGGAAGGAGGGAAGGAAGGAAGGAAAGGGAGAGTGGGAGGGAGGGAAAAAAGGAAGGAAAGAGAAAGAAAGGAAAGAGAAAGAAAGGAAGGAAGGACAGAAGGAAGGAAGATATCAAATGAAATTACTTTGAGCAATCATTTTTTCCTTTTTGTCAATTCTTCTTGTTTTGTAGAACATTAAATAATAATTGCAAAGTCCTATTAATCTCTCTCATTCCTTACTTTTCCTTCCAATTTTAAGTCTGAAAAGAAGAGCTAGGTAAAATGCGTGATCATTGGGATACCACTTCATTACCTTATACAATCACTATATTCTGTCGTGGTAGATATTCCATTGATTTACTTGCATTACACAATGGGTCCTAAAGTTATTTAGAATCTGTATTTCTAATACCTTTATTAATTTAGCAAATTGCAATCTTCCATAATGCTCATGACCATTCATGAGAAAGAAATGATAAGTAAAGAGTTGAAAAGTTAAAGTTACTTTGAGGATTTCTCAGGTCCTTTTTTAGACCAAAGGAAAGGAAAAAGCTAATATAAAACAAGATCTTGGTACTTCCGTGTAATGACCACATTCATACCTTTGAACAATAGAACAACAAGAGAGATGCCACCTTCTGCATAAGGTTGATAGTTTCAGACCCAGCGTAAGTGCACCAGTGTGAGGTTTCCTATTGCGATCATTGCATTGGTCACCTTGATGGCAAGCAAAGGTAAGTCTTGTTAATAGTCTTGGCCTGACTCCATTCAATCTCCTAATCAAATTCGCCTATAATTTGCTGAGGTGTTTTGGTGGCGAAAGAAAGATTATGGGCATAGCTTCTACTTCTTTTTCCATATTGTGGTATAGTTGATTAAAATAAACACAGTGTTCTAGTTTAGCAGTGCTTCCGATCCAATGCAGTGCCTAACTAGTTTGCTTTCTAGACTGTTTCTTCAGGGGTTCCCTGAGCTTGTATAAGAGCCATCTAATCATCTATAATGATAGGGTCTTCATCGAGACCTGTTCCTTTTGTGTTTCTTTCACTAAGGTGAAACAGGCCCTTTCACTGGCTTTTTAGTAAAAAATATTCAAAGAAATATCTCTCATGTATCTCAGGAGATGTGTTGACTTGTAGGGTCCACAGTATTTCAGCATCAATGCCGGCCTTGATAATGCCCCAGGGCTGCCCCTTTTCCAGAAAAAGGACATATGCTCCCCTTGAAAATTTAGTAGAAGAGTCAGAAATTCATTGTTCTGCTCATCAAATCATTGATCATTTATCTGTGGGGGCTTTTAGCCTCTTTGCAACTACTGCACACACAACCTGGTCTGGCCCTTCCTTGGAGTTCACGGGTGGTGGAGGCTGACAGTGGGGACCTAATGCTCTTTGATAAGACCAGTAGTCTCCTCAGATGCTCCACCATCAGCCATGTGCTTCTGCGCCTGGCTTTGAGTAACAGGCTGGCCAGCTGCGAGAGAGGCACAGCCAGGCATTGCCCTGACAGCTGACAGGTGGTGTGGGCCTGGAGTGAGGGAAATAATCTGCACTCTGGAAATTTGCCATACTGCAACCTGGCCCATGGAAGAACCCAAGGATGCATGAGCTCCAGCTCCTCACCTTTCATCTTAGAGAGAAATATGGGCTGTGAGAGTTGGCCAGAGGAGGTGCATATGTCCAGGAAGCACACCTGGGAGCTCAGGCTGGATGTGCCACCACTTCCTCTTTGGCTGCAATGCACACATCTGGCTATTCCCATCAGTGGTTAGCAAGAGGCAAAGAGATGCTTGGCTCAGCATCCAAGAGAACTCAGTCACCCAAGAGAATGTTAACACTGATGCATTGACCTGCCTCCTATGTTTTAAAGTCCTGTTCACAATAATGACAATGAAGTGTCACCTCCCCAAGGAAGTGCAGCAAACCCATAAACAGAGTCATAAATGCCACTGAAAGGAATTAGTATTCAAAAGCACATTTTAGGACAGTGAAGTTATAACCATGACAACTTTGCCGGCAGACTAAAGAAGTGAACATTCTAGTACAACCATCAGAAGAAAAGTGTGGGCCAGAATCTCATCCATCCAATAGCTAGATCCTGTTACTGCTATTCCTAGTAGATATCTAAAGAATTCATCAGCATCTGTTGTAAATCCAACAGACAAACATGTCTTAGTTCTTAGTGCTATTTTGATATTAAAACAAAAATTTGAAATGGTTGAGAAACAAAATGTATAAAGTTGCTCATGGGGTGTCTTGATTTCTTTTTAACAAAATTTTTATTGAAGTCTAATTTGCATATAGAAAAATTCCAAATTCCAATTGTAAGCTTGATATATTTTCACTGGGTAACCAGAACCCAGATTTAAGAAGCAGGATTTTAATGGGACTCCAGAAGTCCTGTGTACTCTGCTCTGGAAACTCCCCACTCATCTCACCTCTCTCAGGGTCTCTATTACCGTGAATTCCAATAGGATAGATTGGTTTTGTCTGCTTTATGCTTTATGTCAGGGGTTGGCAAATGTTTTCTGTAAAGAGACAGATGGTAAATATTTTAGGCTTTAGAGGCTATAGAGACTCTGTTGCTACTAGTCAAATCTGACACTGCACTGCAAAAGTAGCACCAGACCATAGCAAAATAAATGGGCATGGCTGTGTTCCAATAAAGCTTTATTTACAAAAACAGGTGATGGCTGGATTTGGCTCATGGATCATAATTTGCCAGCCTCTGCTTTATATAATGCCTGACAATATGTTTGTGAGCTTTATCTACTGGTGCACTGGGGCGGGCTCACACCAGCTTATGAGAACTGATCTCATTGTGCACATATCATCCCAACTATTCATGCCGTGATGTATTGTTGGTAACTTGAAATAGTCCATGGTGGAGTATTTACGCCAAGGAAATTGGCAAATGTCACAAATTATGTGCCTCCCACCACGACCATTTGCCTTGGAATGTGACAGGGTTGGAACTCAATGGCAATTAACTTGATATCTCCAAGCCTCTGTTTCCTCATCTGCATTGAGGATATGGAAACATCCAGAGATACTTTATATATGAACTGCTTAGCAAGATGGCTGTTACATAGTATCCTATTCTGATACAATGATGGTCTTCTAAAATATTCCAGATATTGGCAGATATCGAGAGCTCATCTCAGCACTTTTTATCTTTTCAATTTAGATGTTTGATGTTCTTATTGACTTTGTAAATGTCTCTTGCATGTGTTCCTTGCTCTCCAATGACATTGAGACTTAGACCCGACCCTCAACATTTCTTACCTAAAACTGTCCTGATTTCCTTTGATCCTCCATTCCTTCAGTTCATCCTCCACAATGATCTCCAGGATTATGTTTTTCAAAGTGTTACATTAATCTGCATGTGGGACAAATTAATGGCTCCTGATGCCCAGAAATTAAATGTAGTCATCTTTCACATGTCATGGATGGTCTTAGTCCCACATCTTTGTGATCATTTCCAGACCTTTGCTTGGTCTGCCCTCAATCGGAATATGCCAGGGTTTTGGTCTCTGCACAGCATCTTCCTGGGTCACCTGTACTCAATTTTAAGGGCTGGTTTACAAGATACCTCTTCATTCTTCACTTCCTTCTTTCCTAACCCCTGCTGGCAACTTCATCCACAGCAGAATGAATTGTTCCCTCATCTGTGTTCCCATGGTTATAGGAACTTAATGTTACTGGAATACATATCACATTATAGTCTCTCTCTATATATATATATATATATTTGCAACTTCTATGAGGACAGAGGCTGTATTTTTCATCAGAATATTGTCCCAACATAACTTTTCTGGCATGCCAATAGATGGCTGGAATGTAACTCAGAAAAACAAGGAAACACAAGGACAGGGATAATGGAGGTTTCTTGCCACAATCTGTGGCAGGGCCGGCCATCTCTGGGCAGGTTCATCTAAACAGAATTTCTTTCTAGATGAGGAAGGGTTCCTGGTCAGATGGACATATGAGAAAGAGGCAGAGAAGGAGGCAATGTCCAGTCCTTGGTCACTATCCTGTCTTCAGAACACCTTTAGGAGAACTTGTACCCCACTTAGTTGGCTTGGTGTTGACTTTGTCTGATATCAGTGGTAATCATGGCTTTAGGCACAGGGTAACAATAGCTAACACATTTTCCTTCAGCCCTGGATGCTTCTGCATTTGACTTCTCAGTGGTTATAAAAACTCATAACCTCTATTTGCTTGGTGGCATCGCTAGCCCTCTTGATTTGCAAGCCCTATGTCCATAGGCACAAGATTGTATACATTACATACAGGAAATGTTGGTTATCTTACCTTGGCATAATTTGCATAATCCCCTAGCACAGTGGGGAGGCTTGAGGCTCTAACTTAGGCATAAGCATTCAGTGGTTCCCATGGCAGGAGTCTGATCTCTCACAAGCAAGAGTTTCAGTGACCTGGTACCATAGGAAGATAAAATTGGAAAGGTAGTGTATTAGGCCATTCTCATATTGTTATAAATACCTGAGGCTGGCTAATTTATAAAGAAAAGAGGTTTCATTGGCTCATGGTTCTCCACGCTGTACAGGAAGCATGGCAGTATTTGTTTCTGGGTAGGCCTCAGGGAGGTTTACTGATGGGGGAAGGCAAAGTGGGAGCAGACATCTTACATGGCAGGAGCAGGACCGAGAGAGAGTTTGGCAGGGGGCTATACAATTTGAACAGCCAGATCTCACTAGAACTCACTCACCATCACGAGAACAGCACCAACAGGGAAATCAGTGCCTGTGATCCAATCACCTCCCACCAGGTCCTACCTCCAATGTGGGTATTACAGTTTGACTTGAGATTTGGGCAGAGGCACAGATCCAAACCATATCAGATAGTGAGATCAAGTTGTGGGTAGTCTTGAAATGTAACTTCAGAGATGGGCTTTCCTGGGTAAGCAATCAGCAGTACATGAAGGCTGATTATCAACAGTGTTGTAATTAAAGTTGGGTCAGAGGAAGATTAAACTGGCAGTTGTGTGCAAAATTAATTGGAGCAGGAAGAAACAGAAACCAAACAATCTGTAAGTAGTCTGTTGCAGTAGTCCAGAAAAAAATGTAATGATGTTCCTAACTGAAGAACTGGCAGTAAGAATGAATGGGTGACAAGGATAGAGTGGGCATGAAAAAAAACTGAGATAGAATTTTCTGAACTTCAGAGCCAGTTGTATATAATGATGAGGGAGAAATATCCTGTAATCAAAGAGTGGAATCCAAAAATATTTCAAGGTTTTATGCACCAGTGGCTGAGAAGGCTCAAATGAAATAAAGATAAATAAGGGATAAACAGGTGCAAATTTGTTGAATAATACAAAGTAATCAATTAACACATCTGAGTGTCCCCTCTGGGATATCTGTACTGTGCTTCATAAATTAATGAAACAGCCATTTCTAGGCTAAGATGCAATAGGACTTTAACAATGTAAAGCAACATTAGCAGTGATCTTGGCTACAGATTGAGTTGGGGGAACAGATTACACCCCCTCTGGAAATGGAGAAAAATCTAAAGAAAATATTGCTTTAAAAGAAAGAATCTCAGGGAGTTATATCTGCCAATAAGGGACAACCCTGGTCAGGGTTTTCTCAATGATAGTTAAATTACATCAAATTAGGGTTTAGGGACATGATTTCTCCAAGATGCCAAAAAAAAAAAATGTATAGCAGCTCTAGGATTTATCTAGCTACACGTTTAAACTTCCATTTCCAAGTTATATGCAAGATTTTTTAACTGAAAGCTCACAGAAAGTAGGATTTAAAAGGGCTGAAAATTTTTCCCTCTTCCTTTTTCTCCCTTTGGAAAAATGTCATGTGATGATGTATTTGTACCTATCCAAAGAAAGCATACATTAAAGGAAAGAACTTCCTTCATATAATGATGTGTGGAAAGGAAAATGGAACACAGTGGCTGAAAAAGACCCATTATTTGTAGGGTTCTACTCCAGACTTTTGTTGGATGACATGTGACAAATATGGCATAAATAACAGAAAATAGGGATGTTTTTGAATTATGAGCAGAAGGGAATTCTAATTTTCCACCTATATAGCTTATAAAATCTGAAAGTTGTTTATATTTGGACTTGAGATGTCAAAGAAGGGAATGAATTCCATTGGTATGGTTGGCTTTTTATATAATATGTCTATTTACATGGATGTTTAAGCTGGTTGCTTGAATAAATTCAAATTTTAGTAATTTCAAAGAGTTTAAGTGATTTAATATAGTCATGCGAAAGAATCTCAAGACTAGAGGGTCTTATCATTGAGCAAATTCATATGCTGGAAATGGAAGGTAGAGAAATAACGTGATTTAATGTCATACTAATTCTACATTCTGGGAGAATTTACTTTATTTAAAATATAGTGAAGAACCTTGAACATAGTGATGTGATTTGTACGAAGATGCCTAGAACATGGAAATATATACTCTAATAAAAAAATTTTTTTAAATCTGCTAGGAAGTTTTAAATGCACATTAACATTCAGAATGATATATAGAATCAAAGAAACTATTTGCATGATTTATACCTTTAAAATAAATCTGAATTTGGCTACAATTAATTGAAGAGTAATGGAATAAGTATTTTTTTTAATTATTTGAATTTCCTAAGACAGGTCATTCCTTCATTGTATGTTTTACTTGGGTAGGTCTGAGCACATCTCATTACTTATTAAAGCTTATTTGATTGTGCAAAAAAAAAAACAATTTTTCTTGGATGTTCAACCATTTCTAAAACAACTTTCTGAAAATAAATCATCATTGTCTCCTCGAATAGTAAGAAATAAAAGAATACATGCCAACCACCTATTATCATCAAATTCTTAGTAGAAGAATTTGAGACATTTTGGTACTTTTGATATTTGAAAAGAATTTATGAGACGGAGAAGCAGTAGAATTAAATATTTCATGAGAAGGAATTCTGTCAGAGTAGTTATTAATAATTCTTCTAATTGTACCTGTAAATGTTGGATATTCCTAATTTGAGCTATCTCTGAGCTGTGGGGTGTGTTTAACATTTAAATAATTATCTTGTTTGGTTTCTGAAGCTGCCATCACACAGGAAGTAGACTGCTAGAATCATTTACTTGCAGACCTAAAGAATTTCAGGGCAAGAAGAGATTAGTTCTTTAATTTTATAGGTAAATAAACTAATAAAAGCAGAATTCAAATAGGATTTGATTAAATTTACACAGCTATGCCATGAAAGAATTCTTCATCCCTAGTGGAATTTCCCATGCCTCTGTTTCATTTTATCTCAAGGATAAATGCTTCTGATTCCTAGTCATGGAAACTTCCAAAGACACTTCCCAGACATTTTCAAGTAACTGGATGTGCAAAAGGCAGTACCGTGTGAGTCTGCTATGTATTTTCACTTTGTAGAGATAATGTGTTCTTATCATGATGCTACCCTCCCACACATGGATCCCTGAACCAAGGCGGGCCAATCAGAGCCCCCTCTCTTGGACCTGGGAATTGTGACAGAAAGTTAGTGTCATATGACTGTCCTTTCCCAGTGAATGCAGGTGTCCTTGGTGGCATCCTGTAGCTCTTGGAGGAGATGGAGCTGGTCGTTTCACAGCAAGACATGATGGGCAGAGCATTTTGTTGGCACGTTGCTGGCTTCCAAGGTCTGGGTCCAGTCACTTGCAGGAACCAGCAGTATTGACTATTTAGCACACCACTGAACCTTTTTTAGGAATTCATCATTTTGTTCTCTTTCTCTCTTAAGCTAGTTCAAATGGGAGTCTGTCACTTTAAATAATGCCTAATCCATGTTTATCCTTTTGAAGATCTTTACAGAAGGGAGAAGAATGCCTTTTGTGACTACTGAAAGTACAAAGAACTTTACCCTTCACTCATGGAAATGAACATGGCCATAGGTTTTCTTTTCCTTCTTTCTCTTTTTTTCCCCCCTTCACTTCATACCTTTTGACTCTACTAACGTGTTGAGTTCTCATTATGTACTGTGGATTGTTTCACATAGCTCTTCTCATTTTCTTTCAGCGACCTATTCAGTATTTTTTAATTTTTTTCGTAAGATGAGGTACACCTATTTCCTAATCAAACCCGTTTTGTATTGTGTTTGTTTCCAGTCTTTGACATTTAGAGAAAAAAAAAAAAAGAACTTTGGTTTTGGAGTGGAGCTTTTTAACATGACTGAAGAGTTGGACACAGAAGCAGAAAGCCCAAGTATTATTTATCTTGAACTAAGGGGAAGATTTATTAACTATCTACAGTGACTATTTTGTAAAGATAGTGGTAATTTTGCAGTCATTCTCTATCTTTTCCAAAGACCAGAGTAAGATTAAATGGACTTAAACTAAAATATTAGAGATGCAGTTGAAAAGAAAAGATTGTCCAGATGGTAAAAGCTGTTGACTACCATATAGTGTGCTAAATAGTGCAACATAATACCTTCTACTATACTAAAAAGACAGGATATTTATCTGTCTGGTATTTTGTGGTTATTGTTTCCCCTAATAATTTTAAGTACACTATCTTATGGAGGTTGCATTTAAAAATTTCATACATTTCTCTTATGATAGGCAAATTCTGTAGTTACTATGTACTGTCTTATATGACTCAAAACATTTCTCATTAAATCTAATTGGGCCAGGCATGGTGGCTCATTCCTATAATCCCAGCACTTTGGGAGGTCAAGGCAAGTGGATCACTTGAGGTCAGGAGTTCAAGACCAGCTTCGCCAACACGGTGAAACCCGTCTCGACCAAAAATACAAAATAATTAGCCGGGCATGGTGGCGTGTGCCTGTAATTCCAGCTATTCAGGTGGCTGAAGCAGGAGAATCCCTTGAACCTGGGAGGCGGAGATAGTTGCAGTGAGCGGAGATGGCACCACTGTACTCCAACCTGAGTGATAGAGCAAGACCCTGTCTCAAAACAAAAAAGAAAACAAAACCAAAAAACCGAAACAAATAATTGGGTTCTTCAAAAAATTCTCGAAAGAAAAGTCAAATCTACTTTCTGGTGTATATTATATCATTTTATCCTTAGTTGACGAAATGTTCATTTAAATATTTGTAGGGGAAAATCAAGCAGTTATTTGTAATAACAAGGAGATGTATATTATGAATAATTATGCCTCCAGTTAATTCAAAAGCAGCATTTTAGCCACTAATTGTAATCTCACCACTTTAAAAAGTCTCTTTGTCATGCACTTACTTAGAGAAGTTATAATAATTTTGTTCAGCTTCCTCTCCATCCTTATACACTTGCCATTAGAGTGGCTGAAGATCAAATGTAGGCTGAACATTTTCACAGAGGAGGATTCTGGAGCCGAAGTATGGAGTTAACCCACGATAATTGAATAATCCAGATTTAGCCAACTTTTGCTGTTTGCTGATTTGATAGAGCTTTTTTTTTTCTTATAAGTGTTCTGTAACATTAGGATATTTTTCAGTATACACATGTATCGTTACAGTAATAGATGCTAAATTTAAGCATTTCTGTAATGTTCTGTATAATCTACTTTAGGTATTGGGTGAATATTCTATGCTTCTAATGTAAGGAGTTTTATGTCTTCACTATATTTCTCCCAGAAACAAGACCACACCTTTGCAGAGTGAAAATTCTTTAATTGAGAAGCCATTATGTAAAATTCATCCCATAAAGTGCTTTAGCACATAAGCATAACCATATACTAATGGCATGGCTTTAATTTATTGGTCAAGACCTGTTGAAGCACAAAATTGCTGTGCGTTGTAAAACATTAGACCACACGAAGCTCCCTGGGCCACTGGCTTTCTTCACACACTTTGCTGAATATTTTTCCCTTTTCCCTTGCACCCTAAAGAAATACTTCAAGTAGGAACAGTCTCTAAAGAAGTAGGAACAGCCTTCTAAAGAAATACTTCAAGTAGGAACAGTCTCATCTTGTCCTTTTAGATGTATTAAATCAAACTGACCCATCCTAAGAAAATGGGCTATTTCAGTGACTTGTCTACTTGAATGAGCAGGTAATAATAAAGGTGATTTGTGTTTCATTTTGGAGGAAATGGACTTTTGCTATGCATTGTTTGTTGGGAACATCACTTGCCGTATTTGATAGAATGTCGCCTTTGCACCATTAAAATGGCTTGGTATTAATTCTTACTACTTTCCTCTAAAAACTCGTGGGCTAATTTTTACTTTCCCGTAGCGATGATGCAGAAACGGCCACAAATTTCATAACGATTTGAAGAATTTTAGATTATAACTGCAATGTTCTCATGAACCTGAAATCACTTTGGTATGCTTTCCGGTAGGTGCAGAATTTCTCGAGTTTTCTTGCAGTCTGATGGTAGTAAATATTCTCCCGAAGAATAGAGAAATGAAAGGTATAATCCCACTGAGAAGCCATCCCATCGGCTTCTGTATTTAAAAAATGCAAATAAGGTGCAGATTAAGAATCTGCTTTTTTTCCCCTCCAACTTCTGACATGAAAATCTTCAGAGTATATATGAATTCACATGGATATGCCAGATATTATATACTTGGAATGTATGTTTCCTTGTCTGTTAACTCGTGTGGTTGGTAACTTTTCAAAAAAAAAAGATGTCTGCATTCATATTGTTGCAGGGTTTAGTGAAGTTCATGTTTGTTAAAAGAAAAACCTCAGGCAAATTAAATTGACAGAGTTTAATTGAACAAAGAACCATTGGTGAATTGGGCAGTCCCTGAACATGAATAGGTTTCAGAAACTCCAGGGCTACCATGTGACTGAAGAAGACTAATGGGCAGAGAAAGGAAAGTGACGTACAGAAAACGGAAGTAAGGTAAAGAAATAGAAGCATTGGTGGCCGGGTGTGGTGGCTCACGCCTGTAATCCCAGCACTTTGGGAGGCCAAGGAGGGCAGATCACCTGAGGTCAGGAGTTCGAGACGAGCCTGGCCAACATGATGAAACCCCGTTTCTACTAAAAATACAAAAAAATAGCCAGGTGTGGTGGTGGGCACCTGTAATCCCAGCCACTCGGGAGGCTGAGGCAGGAGAAGTGTTTGAACCCAGAAGGCGGAGGTTGCAGTGAGCTGAAATTGCGCCACTGCACTCCAGCCTGGGCAACAAGAGTGAAACTCCATCTCAAACAAAACAAAACAAAACAAAAAAAGAAACAGAAGCATTGGTTACTGCTTTCCGTTTGCCTTGTTTGAACCTGATTTGAACAGTTGGCCACCTTTGATTGGCCAAAACTCAGTGACCAGCCCAAGAGTAGCTTACAGTCTGTTTAAACATCCAGTTAGGTTACAGTTCATTATGTATGAAGAAACCTTTAAAATATGTAAAGAGGCAGCTTTATGCCAAATTTAATTTAACATGTTCATATTTCTGCCCAGATAAATACATGAGCACTTGTAGATTTTTTGGCCCTTTAAAGGCTTCTTTTGCTGACCTAGTAACTGTAATGTGGCTCCTCATTGAGGAGTCTGTCTTTTTGTCAGTGTCTCAGGTGGTTTAACAAGGGAGTCTCTTGAGACAATTTTAAAAATCTTGACGTGCTTGTAGCAGACCAAAGTCATGCGGTCCTGCTGGTGATTAGGTATTCTTCCTGTCCTGCAAACCTTCAATTTGTTTGGAATTGGATACCATCCTGGCAACACTCACTGAGGATCTGCTTTGCCAAGGCCGGGCTGGCCTGAATTCAGTTCTCTTGGCCTTGGTTTTTTATTCTTCCTTGTACAGCCCAGATGGAATGGAGGATGGCTTTTAGCCTTGTGGTTCTAGTGAAATCCTTGGCTGAGAGTGGTTTGTTATGTGACCTGAATTGTCTGTGGGCTCATCAGATCCACAGAGGACTCCACAGTGTTTCCGTGTTATCTTGTCTGTGCTTCCCAAGTACACTCATATGCTTAGAGTCAGTTCAATTGCCTCTTGATAGCAGCGAATTAACTGAGTCTTGTGGAGTGAGAAGAGCCCGTATCTAACTCCAACAAACTACTTTCATTCAGTGTGACAAAGCCCCCAGTTCACTCCAATCAGATATGAAGGATTTACATTATGCTGTTCTCTGTTAAGTTGAAAAAGGTTTCCAGAGGACTGGAAATATATTTTCACACCCGCTTCCAAATCCCCTGTTATAATTTTGGACAAGACCATGCAAGACAACATGGATTCAAATTGGACCCAATACTGCATCCTGCTCAAATTCCCTTTGCCCGTTGATTAAGGATAGCAATAGATCAGGCAGAATGCTTCCAATATTGAAATCACTGTTAACATCATTATGAATTGGTTGTGGCATAATAGAGAATTTTCTCAAAGTAGCTCAGTTGAATCTGCTGATTCCTCATGGAATCCCCTGCGTCCAATCATCTCCTCCTCTACCTAATTCCAGATGTCACTGCCTGAGTGAGTAATCTTCGAAAATGTAGATTTAATAATAGGGGATGGGGAAGCCTCTCATTGTTTAAATTAAAAAAACATTAATATTCAATACTCTCTATAACTTTTCTTTCTGGCTTCAGCTTCCACTCTATCTCTTCACTCCAACCAAATTAAATATGTTGTTTGTAGTAGGAAGAATGATACCTTTCCCTCCCCTGACCCCCTGACCGATGATGTCCACATCCTATTTCCCAGAACCTGTGACTCTGTTACTTACATGGCTAAGGGGAAGGAAGTTTGCAGAAGGAATTAAATTTTCTTATCAGTTCCTTTAAGATGGAGAGTTTATCCTGGATTAATCTAGTGGGCCTGCTGTAATCTCCAGCAGTGGTCCCAAACCTTTATGGCACCAGAGACCGGTTTTGTGAAAGACAATTTTTCCGTGGACGGGGCGAGGGAGGGATGGTTTGGGGATGATTCAAACACATTGCATTTATTGTGCACTTTATCTCAACTAGACAGTCCCATCGGTGGGTGATGGGAGACAGAGGCAGATCATCAGGCATTAGATTCTCCTAAGGAGCATGCAGCCTAGATCCCTCCGTGTACAGTTTACAATAGGCTTTGTGCTCCTGTGAGAATCGAGTGCCATCGCTGATCCGACAGGAGGTGGAGCTCAGGCGGTAATACGAGTGACGGGGAGTAGCTGCAGATACAGATGGAGCTCACCTGCCACTCACCTCCTGCTGTGCAGCCTGGTCCCTAACAAACCACGGACCTATACTTGTCGGGTCCATGGCCCTGGGGTTGGGGGCCCCTGATCTCAAGGGTCCTTATAAGTAAAAAGTGGAACTGAGAGAGAGAATAAAGAAAGATTTGAAGATTCTAGACAGCTGGCTTTGGAGATGAAGATAGGGGAAGCCAAGGAATGCAAATGACCTATAGAAGCTAATAAAAGCAAAGACAACAACAACAAAAAATCGAATTATTCCCTAGAGCCTGTAGAAAAATGCAGCCCTATGGAAACTTTGATTTTATTTCAGTGAGACCAGTTTTGAACCTCTGACCTCCAAAACTGTATGGTAAGAGACTAGAGTTGTTTCAGCCTCTGCGTTAGTGGTAACTTGTTATAGCAGCAATGGGAAACACACCACTGTTGAGTGCAGTAGTTGTAAAAACAGACTCAGAGCCCAGGCTATCGGGTTTGAATCCTGACCCCGATGCTAGTTCTGTGTCCCTGGCAAGTTACTTGACATTTTCTAGGACTTGGATTCCTTTTCCTGCTCACTGATGTTCTGATAACAAAATATTTCCTTTCTCCAAAAACATCTTGTGCTTTACTGCTCCCATGTTTGCTAATATTATTAGATCCACATTTCTTTTTGGAAAAAATTGACCTGTCTCATTGAATTTGGCAGTAATATTACATCTTCCCTAAAAACTCTGTAATACACCTCAGGGTGATTTATGTCTCTCTCCCTCTTTCTCTCTCTCCTTTTTTCTTTTCTTTCTTTTTTTTTTTTTTGCACAATTCTAGTGTTTTGCTGTTTAACAAGTTATAACTTTTACTATAGTTAATTATTATATTTGCTTTACTGTCATTACTAATATTAATAACTCCTTGAAGAGATGGATAGGTTTCGTTCATGTTTGAGTCCCTCCTTCCCTCCAGGGTCTAGAAAAGTCCCTTTCTTATTGCAGATGTCCCTCAAAGCTTCTGAAATTGAACTTAACTATTGACATGAGTCTTGTGAAATTAAGGGTCCAATAAGATATTTTATGTTTGAGACTGTGTTTCTCACTTTAATAACTAAATGGCATCATGTACAGTGCAGTAAGCACTTTAGAAAAGTTAAAGGATGAAATGGTTAAATAATCTTTTTTAAGGACTTCCTGTGAAATGGATTTTTAAGTTCACAACTGTCATTTCTACTACAATTCTTCATTAAATTAATACCCAAAGGTATCCTTGGCATGTGTTATGTAGTAGAGGCTCCAGACATTCAGCATATTATTATTAGGGCCTCAGAAGAAGGTAAAAATGAATAGAGCTGTGTTCTCCTTCCTATTGCCTAGTTCTCTACAGATGCCATTTCTCAAATTTCAATGAAGGGAAATGGGGAAAATAAACAAGACTATTAACAGCAAGCAAGTAGAGAATGGCTTTGCAGAATGATTTTCTTTCTTTCTTTTTTTTTTTTTTTTTTTGGTATAATGGAAAGAGTGCAGTGCTCTCAGTTAAGATTGATTTTGATCTTCCATTCTACTCTTACTCAGAGTAGAATGACCAACAGTTTGCTAGTTCCGCATCTCTATTGATGGTGGATGGTTTTTTTCTATAAATGATGCTTTATTGTTTCAATGGAAAACTATGTCTGGGATCAGAAAAATGTGTGACTGTGTGGCATTTAATGCTCTGAGCTCTGAAGGAAGAGAGACCTTAATGTGATTCCAGTTTTGTCATTTAGCGCTCCTATGCCTTTGAGCCATGGTTAACCTCTCCAACCCTCTCTTTTCTTTGTGGAAAGGTGTTGATAATAAAAGAACTTGACTTTAAAAATTGTAGTTACTTTATTTCAGACGCTCTGCTGCCCATATTATGTTTCATTAAATAATAAAGCATTGCATTATTATTTAATAAGTGCATTAGAATAGACATACATTGGCCAGGCGCGGTGGCTCACGTCTGTAATCCCAGCACTTTGGGCAAATCACGAGGTCAAGCGATCGAGATCGTCCTAGCCAACATGGTGAAACCCTGTCTTTACTAAAAATACAAAAATTATCTGGGCATGGTAGTGGGCACCTGTTGTCCCAGCTACTTGAGAGACTGAGGCAGAATTGCTTGAACCCAGGAGGCAGAGGTTGCAGTGAACCAAGATTGCACCACTGCACTCCAGCCTGGCAACAGAGCGAGACTTTGTCAAAAAAAAAAAAAAAAAAAAAAAAGAATAGACATACGTTATATATTTACATTTTAAAGCTATTTTAATGTATAAAACATATGCTCTGATATTCATTCTGGAAGAGTCTAGGGTCTAAATTTGTGACAAAGCATTCTACACATCAAAATACTCATTCTTGGGTGTTTGAAGGCTAAGGCTAGTTGAATACTTGACCATTAGTAGTCTAGTGGGAAAAAAATTCTGATGTGCAGAAATTTATTAACAGGTGCTCTGACATGATCATTTTTCAAGGCTTGTCAGAGCAGAGGGCTCTGAATATCTTCTGAGAATACATGAAGCTGGATGCAGTGAAAAACTAAAACTACTAATAGGAATAGGAGGGGATAGATCAGAGATGCACCTTTAACCCCAAATGAAATGTGATAAACAAGATTAACATTTTAGAGTACTATTATAAAATAACAAGAATGGTGCTTGGTAAATGCAGCTTATGTTAGAATGTATAAGAAATATTCATTCCTTAATATATACTGATTTGCTGTGTGAATATGTAATACAAAATGTTAATTCATCTTGATATTAGAGACTTCTGTAAGTGGGTCTACATGTACACTGGGACTAGAAAATAGCAATGTGATAATAGAGGAATTTTCTTGCTCCAGTTATATGATACTTTTTAAGTGAAAGTGTAGTTAGTAATGTGTGTGTCCTGTTGGCCATAACACAATAGTATTGTTTAAAGAATGTTAATTGAGTCACAGAAGATGTACTGATCATTTTATCCATGCTCAATATATGATAGCCAGATACATTATTATAGCCCAACTTTTGGAGACCAAAGTGAATTATTGATGGGAAGACTGTCTTTCAAAGTGATACTTTCCCTTAATAAGGTAGACAGCAAAGGAACATGCTTTAAAATAATAAAAGCCACTTATGACAAATCCACACCTAATATCATACTGAATGGGAAAAAGCTGGAAGCATTCCCGTTGAGAACTGGAACAAGACAAGGATGCCCACTCTCTGCACTCATATTCAAGATATTACTAAATGTCCTAGTCTGAGAAATCAGGCAAGAGAAAGAAATAAAAGGCATCCAAGTAGAAAAAGAAGTCAAACTATTTTTCTTCACTGACAATATGATTCTATTCCTAGAAAACCCTAAAGACTCTACCAAAAGGTTCCAGAACTGATAAATGACTTCAGTAAAGTTTCGGGGTACAAAATCAAGGTACAAAAATCATTAGCATTTCTATACACCAATGTGTTCATGCTGAGAGCCAAATCAAGAACAAAATCTCACCTACAATAGCCACACATACAGTATCCCTAGGAATACGTCTAACCAAGGAGGTGAAAGATCTCTACAAGGAGAACTAAAAAATATTGCAGAAAGAAATCACAGATAACACAGACAAAGGGAGAAACATTACATGCTCATAAATTTGAATAAATAGTATTTTTAAATACAGCCCAAGCAATCTACAGATTCAACTCTATTCCTATGAAACTACCAATGACATTTTTGACAGAATTAGAACAAAACTATGCAAAAATTCATATGGAACCAAAAAGTAGCCCAAATAGCCAAAGCAACCCTCGGCAAAAAGAACAAAGTTGGAAACATCACATTACTCGACTTCAAACATAGTATACGGCTACAGTAAACAAAACAGCATGGTACTGGTACAAAAACAGACACATAGACCTATACAACAGACTAGAGAATTCAGAAATAAAGCCACATACCTACAACCATCTAATTGTTGACAGAGTTGACAGAAATAAGCAAGGGGAGAAGGGCTGTCTGTTCAATAAATGGTGCTGGGATAACTGGCTAGGCATATGCAGAAGAATGAAACTGGACCTCTACTTTTTGCCATATATAAAAATTAACTGAAGATGGATTAAAGATTTAAATGTGAGTCCTCAAACTGTAAGAATCCTAGAAGAAAACCTAGGAAACACCATTCTGGACATCAGCCTTGGGAAAGAATTTATGACTAAGTCCTCAGAAGCAATTGCAACAAAAAAATCAATAAGTTAGGCTTAATTAAAGAGCTTCTGCATGGCAAAGAAAAGAAGCTATCAACAGAATACCCAGACAACCTACAAAATGGGAGAAAATACTCATAAACTATGATCTGACAAATGTCTAATATCCAAAAATCTATAAGAAACTTAAAAAATTCAACAAACAAAGCAACCCCATTAAAAAGTAGGCAAAAGGCATAAGCAGACACTTCTCAAAACAAAGAAACAAACACATACACACACATAGGTAGCCAACAAACATATGAAAAAAAAATGCTCATGATCACTAATCATTAGAGAAATGCAATAAGATACTAACTATCTCACACCAGTTTTCACAATGGACATTATTTAAAAGTCAAAAAAACAACAGGTCGTGGCAAGGCTGTGGAGAAAAGGGAATGCTTATACGCTGTTGGTGGGAATATAAGTTAGTTCAGCTATTGTGGGAAGCAGTTTAGAGATTTCTTGAACTTAAAACAGAACTATCATTCTACCCAGCAATCCCATTACTGGGTATATATCCAAAAGAAAACAAATTGCTCTACCAAAGAGACACTTGTACTAGTATGTTCATTGCAGCACTATTCATAGCAAAGATGTGGAATCAATTCAGGTGCCCATCAGTGGGGGATTGGATAAAGAAAATGTGAGACATAAACACCATGGACTACTACATAGCCATAAAAAAGAACAAAATTATGTCCTTTGCAGCAACATGGATGCAGCTAGAGACCCTAATCCTAAGCCAGTGAATACAGGAACAGATAACCAAATACTACATGTTTTCACTTATAAGTGGAAGCTAAACATTGGGTACTCACGGACATAAAGATGGCAACAGTAGACACAGGAGACTACACGGTGAGGGGGGAAGGAAGGGGAGCCAGAGGTGACAAACTACTGGGTACTATGCTCAGTACTTGAGTGACAAAATCAGTCATACCCCAAATGGCAGCATCATGCCATATACCCATGTAGCAATCCTGCACATGTACTCCCTGAATCTAAAATAAAAGTTGGAATTATTTTAAAAAATACATTTTTTAAAATGTAAAAAGAAAAACAAAGTGGTATTTTCTTCCCCTTCTCCCTTTCTTCCTTCCTCCCTTGAGTATCCAAGAGATATCTCTCCGTCCGCTTGGCTACTTAACAGCAGCTGTTGTTTGAACCATAAAGTGAATTATTCATTAAGTCAGCCTTTTTGCCAGCTGACTGGCCGTTGACTTTCTGAAAAATGACATTGATTTCTTAAGATCCTCAAATAAGTAATGAAAATCAACCGTCTAAATTCATTCAACCTTAATTGAATAAATACTGTATGGATTCTCCCACAGGATCTCAAAAGCAAACCAAAAATTGTTCAGCTGAAATTAAACAATCTTTGGCTGTATAAAACTAATGGGAGTTGAAATGCAGGAAATTCCATTTAGCAGTCAAAAACCCCAGAGCATTCCAGACTTATTCAGAGCATTGCCTCCATCTTTTGTTCAGAGAATATACAGAGAAATGTTGAGTATCTGAATTTCTAAAATGATTGCTTGGGTAAAGAGGACCTGCTTGGATATGTACCTATTTAAAAAGCATTTATCTTGGAAATACATTGAGCTGTAAGTGAGATCTGTAGAAGAATAGGCTAGTTGTTACTTGCTTCGGATTTTCCAGAAGGAAAATAAGACTTAGTCATGAGGGGCACATTTTAAACAGGTTAACTTGTTTTTGTCTGGCCAGAAGGGAGTCAACCTAAGGAAAAGTAATTTTAATTTTTTTTCTTCTTTTTTTTTTGTTTTGATGATCTCAGCTCACTGCAACTTCCACATCCCGGATTCAGGCAATTCTCCTGCCTCAGCCTCCTAAGTAGCTGGGATTACAGGCATGTGCCACCACGCCCAGCTAATTTTTGTATTTATTAGTAGAGACAGGGTTTCACCATGTTGGCCAGGCTGGTCTCGAACTCCTGACCTCAGGTGATCCACCCACCTAGGTGTGTAAACTTGGAATTCTATAGTTTCTGTACATTTTTTAAGAAACAAATTTCTGATACTATAGCCATCGTTTTCAGACCTTATTTTTACAACTAGTTAGTATAGACCGCTGTGTAGCAAATGAAGTGTGGGGAGATCGCAGTGAGAACAGAGTGACCATGCTAGGTGGTTGTGATTCGGAATAGGGACGTGGAATGAAGGGGAAGGGAAGTAGTGACATTTGATTTAAGTATTTGGGGTAGAGCCATTAGAACTTGCAGAAACACTGGATGTATATACCTGTGAGTGTGTAAGTTCACACGTGCTTGTTTGTTAAGGGTAAAAAGTGTGCCCAGAAATGGGAGGTGAAGCAGTAGGAGAAATCCGGGGTAACACCTTTTTGTTTTGAACAATAAAACAGAAACAGGTCTAGCAAAAATACCAATCCTGTTTTCAGTTTGATCAAAAGTTCAAATTTCCAGTAGGTCTAGAAGTAGTATTAGCATTAAAATCCATTCTTCTGGATTTGTCTAAGACTGGAAAGATCAGAAGTCAAAAGACATTTCAACTTTCAATTTCAGAGCTGCCAATCTTCTATCTTTCTTGAACTCTAAAATTATTTTTCTGAAAGGAGTTTATGATCATCATACTCAAAGTGATCTCTAAGAGTGATTTTAAAATTTTTATTACAAAGTTTCCTTAATGTGAAATGAAAAGAAACCAGCCTGTTTTTTTTTCTTTTAAATATGACAGCAAATGTACTGTTTTGATGAAATGATGTTCTTCCAAGCCTTGGTGATTGTTTTAATTTCAAAGAGTCTGGAAATGAAAGTGACAGCTGATAATTTTTGGAAGTGTGGGCGGGGTGATAAAATCGTGCATTTAAATCATGTTAAAAACTTGGCTTGAGTCTTTGGAAGCTTAGTAATTTACAGCAGTGATATAAATCCAGCTGAATCTGATGGAAGGAGGACTCAGGAGTTAGACACTGGAATAGGCAGAGATTATGAGAATAATAATCAAAGAACAGTAGATTCAGTTAAGCAAAATGTGTGGGCTTATCTTTTAAAGCAATTTCTTTGTAGATAGTTGATGAAAAGTATAATAAGCTTTTGGTATATTGACTGATTTTCTCTATCAGCCCATTTACCATTATCTACTGAAAACAAAATTTGGTGTATATTAATCTTTTATTATCCTTATGGACATTTTGAATAAAATTACTCTCTAAGCCAATTTTGTGTAATTGGCAGCTAACGTAATTGGTAAATGCTATTTGAGAAGAAACCCAGGAGTAAGCATCTAACATCTTACAGCTTATTCAGATATTGCAGATGATCTGCATTTTGTAAAATGGAGTAATTTATTATTTGCACATGATATCTGATTTTTGATGATCCATTTGTAGTCTATATTGTCTATATAGGACTTAGAACAAAAACATGGCATGAGCGTTAATTTTGTTTTCACAATACCACTTCATTTACATGTATCTTATTTTAAATTTAATTTAAATGAATTATTTCGGACTGACTAAAAAACTATTATATTGAGGTTCTATTTCCATTTATTGATATTTTTAACTTAGACTGATGTTTAATACAGATTGCTCACATAGAGAACAAATAGGCATGATGAAATTGTTTCAAACTGGTTAGATGGAATTGGATGTAAGTTGGAAAAACATATTTCTGTCACAATTTAAGCAGTCAGCAAATAATCAGAACACCTTTTGGTCTACTTACAGGAGAGGTCACATAAGTGATTCCTTAACTGGCACTCTTGCCCCCCCATCCCTGTCATATCTATCTGTACACTTCTTTCAGGACCCTTTTCCTAAAGCAAATGGGTGATTATATTACCTTCTTTCTCACAAATTCCTAACTCTCTGTTGTCAACTAAATGAAGTCCAGATTGGGCTCTAGTTGGGCCTTCCTTGTTGCCTGTAGTTGTTTCTCCTTCTGCCTTTCACTGATTTTTTTTTTTTTTTTTTTTTTCCTGAGACAGGGTCTTGTTCTGTTGCCCAGGCTGGAGTGCTTGCTCAGTCTTCTGAGTAGCTGGGACTATCGGCATGCACCACTATGCCCAGCTCATTTTTCAATTTTTTTTTTTTTTTTTTAGAAACAAGGTCTTGCTGTGTTTCCCAAGCTGGCCTCAAACTCCTGGCCTCAAGGGATCCTCCTGCATAGCCTCCCAAACTGCTGAGATGACAGATGTGAGCCACTGCACCCAGCCTCTTTCCTGGATTTTGTACCAAACTGAACTATGTTCCTAGAAAAATGACATCCCCCAACCCATTTCCGGGAAATGCACCCTCGTCTTGATTCCTCTTTTCATCATCTTTCTACATGGCACCCATATTCTCTAACCGGTGCTATCCAAGGTCAGGGAGAGAAAGCTCATGGTCCCAGGTCCAAGGGCCGCCTTCATTCAGGTTAAGTGGCTTTATTAGCCAGAGTTTCCTTATCTGTAAATGTAATACAGCACTTTTAATATACAATGGTTTTAGGGACCAAATAAGATAAAATACGTAAAACACATACACAATACCTGGAATACATTGGGTGCTCTGTAATAAAATAAATTCCCAGCTTAAAAAAAAAAAAAGTTGTTCATAACTGTTTTCTGTTCCCACACTGGAAATAAGCTCTCCTCCTTTGACCTGTCATGGCACTTCATTTAAAATTTTGAAATATTCTTGGCTGGGCGTGGTGGCTCACACCTGTAATTTCAGCACTTTGGGAGGCTGAGGTGGGTGGATCACCTGAGTGAGGAGTTCGAGACCAGCCTGGTCAACGTGGTGAAACCCGATCTCTACAAAAAATACAAAAATTAGCCAGGCATGGTGGCGGACACCTGTAATCCCAGCTACTCGGGAGGCTGAGACAGGAGAATCGCTTGAATCCGAGAGGCTGAGGTTGCAGTGAGCCAAGACTGCGGCATTGCACTCCAGCTTGGGTGACAAGAGTGAAACTCCATTAAAAAAAAAAATTCTCGTAATTTTCTATTAGAGTAGATATTGGACATATCATCTCTATTAGGCTGTAAATTCTTGAAACTATAAATACTTTATTTGTTTCTGTAATCTCCACAGCTTTGAAACAATCCCTTTTACATGAAAACGAGTCTTAATTGACTGGAAATATTAGTGAAAGAATGGCAACTACTCTCAGGTGCGGGGGGGTGTCTCAGCACTTGAATAAATTTTTTAAAACAATGTAACATATCTCAGTAATCATTTTTTATATTGACTGCATGTTAAAATGAAAACATTTTGGATCTGACAGGTTTACTGGAATATATTACTAAACTTAATTTTACCTTTAAATTTACCTTTCAGAAAATGTACAATTACATGTGTGTCTCCCATTCCGTTTCTATTGTACAGCTCTGGAATCTTAGTATTAACATTCCTCAGCAAAAACATCAGCTCTCAAAGAAACCTTTGGGCTTGTGAATTTACAAATCTCTGATTGATAATAGACACTAGCTGATTTATTATGTAGATTAATAGGTAAATGAATAAATGAGCAAATGTACACATGGAAGGACAAAAGGAGAGATGGAATAAAAGATCAATGAAGGCACAGACTGTATCTGTCTCACATATTTATGTGTCCCTAGCATTTAGAACATTCTGTGTCTGTTAAGTGCTTATATGCATGTCTTACGTACTAGCGTTGTCTAAAAGTTTTGATTGGCTTAGTCCAAGTGTATTGAACTATGTCAATACGGGAATGTCTATGACTCATGCCTTGCTTTACACCCATAGGTTACATGACCATTTCTATTTTATAGAGCAGATAGTAAAAACTTAAGACAACTTAGCAATTAAGAAGTGCTACTGGGAACAATTCTGTTTAATTATAAAAGGGCAGTTTTAGGTATCTACTCTGTGGGCACTGGCATAATTTGTGAAATATCAGCACAAATGTTCCTGTCTTCATATAGGGCAACTCAATTTATGAAATTCAACAATTTGGAAATTTTATAAATCATAAAAAAGATTTATATGCTTTATTTGAAAACTGGGGCTTTTAGCATTCACAAGCAAACTAGTACCAACTTACTTCCATCTCTCATTCTAGTCTTTGAACTGGTACTGTGTGGAAATTAGTTTTTGAGCAGAGAGTATACTATTGATGTGTGTCACATTTTAAGAAGGATATTGCTCTCTTTGTAGTTCTTTGTTGACTCTATAAACGATTTACTGTAAATGCTCATTGTAAGAATATGTGAAATACAGAAAGTTTAATATAAATAAAAAGATCTGAGTTTTTGATACCCGAAAGTAGCCCTTAAAGTATTTTCACACACAAAGTTCCAGACAACATTTTAGTCATGCACACATTTGGATTACATGTATACAATTTTACAAAAATTAGGTCAATTTTGTAAGGTTTTTAACTTCATAATACGCTGGAAATATCTTCTTCTCATATCAACACATGAAATTACCACGTTTATGCCAGGATAATGTTGCATTAAATTAATGCATCATAATATATGTCACCTGGCTCCTCATGATGGGCATGTCAATCTTTTCCAGTTTTTGATACAAATAACACTGCGATGAAGTGACTCATGCATTCATTTTTGTTCACTGATTTGATGGGCCCTTTAGTAAAAATTCGACCATATGTTCTTGCTGGGTCAAGGTTATGCAGTTATTAATACATGTTGCTAAACTGTCTTCAAAGAAGTTGTACCAATTTACATTCTGCTTCCACATTCCTTAGCAATACAAATCTAGTTTTTGCAATGAAAGTTACTGGGACAGTAACATTTATTCTTTAGAGTTTGAGTTTTATGCAGTCTATATATTAGGTGCTACCAGAAAGATTAACAACTATAAATACTGTTCTGATTGTGATCTCCTCAAGGTGAAATAGTTAAATTATTCTTTTGAGATTGTCTGACTTAGATCTGCATATTCTTGTTAAGTTCAGCTTTCAGCTACAAGTTTAACTTGTTCATTGCATCTAGTATCTTCTTGGATTAACACATGTTCTTCTTAAATGAAAATTGTTGTTTCTATGTATATTGCTGGTGTTTCACGTAGAGAAGAGCAGATGAGGATAATAACCCACTTCTTTATCACCTCAGGGCAAAATCAAGCTTGATTGTATAGCAGTGAGGTACCTGTTATACAGTATACTCTCTAAGAGAGACACAAATGACTAATTCCATGGCTTTGTTCACACCTGTCTCATGCTATTGTGGAAAGTGAACGTTTAGATTCCTTTCTGAACTGAGAGAAATTTCTTGAGCACTCACTATATGCTTGAGTAAATATGTAATAAAACCTACAGACATAAAATAAATTATAACCTATTTGCTCTACTGTTCTTTGGCATCTAAACATGTAAATCTAAACTGGAAAACTGACGTATCCCCTTTGGCCATGAATGAAATGTCTGATAAAGCCAAGTATCTCTGTAACCAGATCTCCTCGTGTTCTACATTTAATTGGAACTGCATGTAAAATATGATTTTCCAGGGCATTTAGAATTAATACCTCAGAGGTTGTAACGTAGTTCAGTACTTGAAGTTACTTCCAAAGCTATCTGCCTTTTTCCCCCCTCAGTTCAGAATTTGTCTGGGGAAGGGATTTTGTTTAAATTTTATCTTAAATTAGGTATAAGGAAGGTCAGATCATCATAAATAATTGTGTTTAAATCTATACAAATAAATATATCAGAAAGTGTATGTAAGTTTTTGTTTTGTTTTGTTTTTCAAATTAAGTTCTGAAACTCAACTAGACCTTGTTTCCAGAGAAGTAAGAGGAGCCGTTTGCCAATGCTGTCTAGGCACATTATTTTGTAGCTAACAGGAAATCTTGAGTGATCAGCAGCCACTAACAGATCATTAACCAGGTTTTGTGGCCTATGGCAGACAGCCTTCTGATTAGAAGTTGAAACAGAAAGCAACATAGTTGTTATTCTTCTTTGTGATTTCTGAATAGAAGGGAGAAATCAAGCTAAATTTGGACTGTCATTTCCTTAAATGTTCATTTTACAAATGAAGACATTAATCCTGAGATGTTGAGCAGTTTACCCAGGATTATCATCCCTTCCATAAAAATCCCACTGTCCATCTGATAAGCCCTTTTTTTTTAAATCTTACAAAACTGTTGAATGATTTTTAAGGAAAGGATAATAAAGATACCTGGAATGATTGTCTTGGTGTTTCTGAGAAACACATTTCTAACCAAAAAGGAAGATGAAATCAAAGAGCTTATTACTCGAAATAATGGGGTCAAAGCCTCATCCAACTTTACCTTTTGATAGAAAGCTACTAAAAAATAATTCATCACTGAAAAGAAAACAGCAAGTATTAAAATGATGTCTTTGTAGCAGTGAGTTTATTTGGTGCCTTTCTTAGCAGGGACATTGTCCAAGTTTTTATTAAATTTATGCTGACTGTGTGTTAAGAGTTCATATCTTAATTTAAGAATCCTGAAATGGCTTGTCTCCTTGATACTTACTTAAATTAAATTTAGAAATATTCGTGTCTGAGATATATCACAGTGTAGAGTAAATAGCTTAGGTCTTTATTTAAATCAGCAATTTAAAACCTGGGGTCTATGTATCACTTATAAACTCCTCTCCTGGGAGTGCCAGATGTATTTAGAATGTAAAACATCCAGGAACCCAAATGAAACCCTAGGGACCCACAGATTTTGAAGATCTTCTATGAAGAGTTTGTTCAACACTTTCACCCCCAATTCTATGACCTATAGAAATACAGAGCCACAGCCAGGATTTCTGAAAATTCTAAGGACATTTTCTGTGTCTCTATTATTTCAGAGTTCTGTCACCTACCTATTTTTTCTGTGCTGTACTATGTGGCACAGATGTGAAAATCCACAGCATCTTTGAGTCCCTCCCCAATCACTCACACAAAATGTAATGACTTCATAAATACTTGTTATGGAAAGGGAAATCTGGAGAAGGGGTTTAAATTGCAGTAACAAGGCCAGGCAAGACGGCTCATGCCTGACATCTCAGTGCTTTGGGGGGCTGAGGTAGAAGGATTGCTTGAACCTCAAAGTTTGATACCAGACTGGCAACATATCTAGAGCTCGTCTCAAAAAAAAAAAAAAAAAAAAATTAGCCAGGGTGGTAGTGCACACGCGTATTCCCAGCTACTGGGGAGGCTAAGATGAGAGTATTGCTTGAGTCCTGGAGTTCCAGGTCACAGTAAACTGTGATCTCACCACTGCACTCCAGCTTGGGTGACTGAGTGAGACCCTGTCTGTAAGATAAATAAATGAATAAGAAGAATAAAATAAAATAAAATAAATGACAGAACCAAAAACTGGCCAAATGAAACAGAGGTTATCTCTTTGCAGTGTCTTTTGGGCAGTCCAACCTGTTACATTTGTGAGGATGGGGCCTCTTGATTTTGCTAGCTCCTCTCTTTTTCCTTCCTATTCTGTCCTCTACCCTCTTTTATTCTTCTATCCTCTATGAAAGTAGAACACTTCTCTCCAGATACTCTAAAGTTGAATTTTTCAAATGTCCTATGACCTTGCACTCGTACCATCTATTCAAACACATATTAAAATATCTTTCCAAGCAAAGACAGTTCCTGTTTATCCCTTGACCAAGGAATTGTGGTGACTGATTACATATTTTTTTCCTTCCATATTACAATAAGCATTTCATATTAAAACATGAAAGCGACACAGACCTTGAGCAATATTGCTATTTGCATAATCAGTTGCTATTTGCATAATCAATTGGCATACAAATCATCAGTGTACATAGCTTGCTGTCCCTGGAAACTAAGAATATAAAATCAATGGAGGCTTAAGTGTAGCAGTTTCTTTAGCGCCTCAGGAAGCTGAGGAGCAGTAAGTTACTTTCCTTGACTTGTATTACTGTGTTGCTAGGTAGTTCTGAAAGCTACTAGTTAGACCATACGGCATGGGCTGTTTGAATTTACTTAGCTGTTGTTAGCAGGATGCTTCCTGTGTGTTTTTATAACAAAATTCTGTGGTGTTTTGGGGCAGTACTTCTGTGATTTCTTACTGAAATCACAAATGAAATGAAATAATGAAATAATTATTGCATTGTTCTCATGGAGATGGATGTAACCCCATGGCAGAGATGTACGCTGTGCAAACTCATTGTTTTCAAGATCAAAATAGAAGTCATTGATTCTCCCTGCATATATCAACATGCATCATGACAATCCAACCAAATGAGATAGTGGTACTCTGATGATCAATGTGAGGCCACAGTTGGATCACTGTGGAGCTCTAAGCACATCTGAGTATGTGTAACTTGAAAACCTTTTGTTCCTAGCATTCTACTAAGTTTCTGACACAAGTGTCACATTAAAGAAAGCTTGTAAGAAAAGAAAAATTGTTAGCAAAATCTCATACACTAGAAGTGACAAAAATTGCGTAAGGAGGGTTCAGCAGGAATCGTTGTCTTATGACATGATCGGTTCTAGAATTCATGCAGTGAGCTAGGTTAACTTTCCAGGAAGTTAGGGAAGACAAAGCTGATCCTGTTAATGTGTGTAGTTCACCTAAATGGGTCAAATGGCACTGATACCCACATCAGCCATTGATGGCTGGGTGGTACATTGCACAAAGGTCTTGGAAAAATGTTTGCTCTGGGGAAGCATCGCAGTGACCTATGAGAGGAGTCAATTTGCTCATCAGGGTTTGCCTCAACTTCTGAATCGAAGCTTGATTGCTTTGCATGGGTGATGCTTTTGCCATACTAGGAGGGCCCTCAAAATGATGACACATTTTCTACTGTGTCATGCGCTTGCTTACAAATCTGAAGGATCCATTTTCTGTTGTGGCAATTGGAGTATACCAAGTGAGCAGAGAGCTTGCTCCAATTATAACATCTCCTATGCCTTTTTTGAAAGAAAATGATACTGAATGTATTGCCTTTTATCATGTGGAAATGAGGTGTTTTTAGTGACGATACTTATTTGTGTTTCAAATGTGGAAAGAAATAAATCAGGGATTTTTCTTGCCATAAAGCTAAAATTTAGGAAAAAGTCTTATATATAAGATACTAGTTTCAGGAAATAAAGGGATGAATGTTGCAAGTTAAATCTTACTGAGTTTAGAGCACTTAGATGATTTTATGTCTTGTCATTTTTCCCAGGAGAGCTTACAGTGAAAATACATCCCAGATCCTCTGTTTGAAACTAGGATTCTATCTTACAACAGTAATATGATAAAATGTGATGAAAAGGAGGTTCTTTTCTTTTTTTTTTTTTTCAGATGGAGTCTCATGCACCCATCTTTACTTTTTTTTTTTTTTTTTTGAGATGGAGTCTTGCTCTGTGAACCAGGCTGCAGTGCAGTGGCACGATCTCGGCTCACTGCACGCTCCGCCTCGCGGTTTCACGCCATTCTCCCGCCTCAGCCTCCCCAGCAGGTGGGACTACAGGCGCATGCCTCCACGCCCGGCTAATTTTTTTGTATTTTTAGTAGAGACGTGTTTCACCGTGTTAGCCAATATGGTCTCGATTTCCTGACGTAGTGATCCGCCTGCCTCGGCCTCCCGAAGTGCTGGGATTAGGGGTGTGAGCCACCGCGCCCGGCTCAGCCATCTTTACTTATAAATTGCAGTGGCTCATGCCTGTAATCCCAGCACTTTGGGAGGCCGAGGCGGGGCGGATCACGAGGTCAGGAGATCGAGACCATCCTGGTTAACACGGTGAAACCCCGTCTCTACTAAAAATACGAAAACAAAATTAGCCGAGCTTGGTGGCCGGTGCCTGTAGTCCCAGCTGCTCGGGAGGCTGAGGCAGGAGAATGGCGTGAACCTGGGAGGCAGAGCTTGCAGTGAGCCGAGATCGTGAAACTGTACTCCAGTCTGGGCGACAGAGCGAGTCTACGTCTCAAAAAAAAAAAAAAAAAAAAAAAAAAAAAAAAGTGTATTTTTTACTCTTTCTTGATTGTGTAATAGGCTGTAGCTCAGAGCCCTCCCTTCCCTATCTATGGAGAGACTCCTTTGTCTGGATTCTTTCTGTTGGTAGCTCACTTTATATATCAGGTTTACAATATTTCAGAAGTAGACATTAAAGGAAGGGGAATCCCTCACACATTCATTTCCCTTGAAATCAGAAGTAACACACTCCATTGAATCCTACTAGAGTATGAACCCTTTCCATTACTTTTATTTTCATCTGACATCTGATGTATTTGAACCAAGAATACAGATTTTGGGGAGGGCATGATGGAAAATGTCCAAAGAGAGAGAAAATGTCCACTGAGAGCACTGATTAGAACCAAGCTTCTGTTTCTTTTCTTAATCCAGTCTATCACTGTTGGACATTTGGGTTGGTTCCAAGTCTTTGCTATTGTGAATAGTGCCACAATAAACATATGTGTGCATGTCACATATATACCATGGGATACTATGCAGCCATAAAAAATGATGAGTTCATGTCCTTTGTAGGGGCATGGATGAAGCTGGAAACCATCATTCTCAGCAAACTATCGCAAGGCCAAAAAACCAAACACCGCATGTTCTCACTCATAGGTGGGAATTGAACAATGAAAACACATGGACACAGGGTGGGAACATCACACACCAGGGCCTGTTGTGGGGTGGGGGGAGAGGGGAGGGATAGCATTAGGAGATATACCTAATTTAAATGACGAGTGAATGGGTGGAGCACACCAACATGGCACATGTATACATATGTAACAAACCTGCACGTTGTGCACATGTACCCTAGAACTTAAAGTATAATAATAAAAAAAAAAAAACAAGCTTTTGTTTCTTTAGGCTTTAGGTCCTGCCTGAAGTCAGAAATTGAGCTTGCAGTCTGCTTCTTGGGGAAGGTAGCATTAGTTTTTCACCTTCTACATGCAGTGATTCTAAAATGTGTAAGGGCAATAATGGCAAATTCATTATTGGGAAAAATATAAAGAATATGGCAACTAGGAACACTTTGCCAAAACAGCATCATCGGTTATAAGCAATGGTCTGCCAGTGAACATTTAACAACAGACTCTCTGAGGAAAGAAAAAGCCCCTGATTTGTAGCCTCTGCCAATTTCTTTGGCTATTCCCACCATGGCTGAAGACTGAAGTCAAGTTACTGGCCAGACCATACTGAAATGGATTTGGTGAGAGATGCAGACCATTGATTCTGGGGAGCTGGCTCCAACTCACCCTTAGAGGCTTACAACTTTATCTTTTGTCGGTTGGTTGGTTTTCAACTGGGTGAGCACAACAATAAGAAGGAAGGGAGGTCGGGCTGATGTTCCTCAGTCCTTTATGAGAGCAAAATGGAGTTTCAGGATTGGCCCTTTTCCAATCTCCAGCTTCCCATTCCTGCATAATATACTAAATAGCTTTCCATTTTTCATCACTGCAGAAGAAATAACTCAGAAACTCAAAAGAGCAATACACTGAAAGGAGTTAAAAACAATCCCTATAGGAAATATAATAAGCATACATCATCCTAGCTATATTCATGTAGTAATGCCTCTGAGCCTTGGGTGTGGGTTGCTTATGCAGTTTCTCTGGCACAGGATCACACACTATTGTCACAGCACTTGTCCCCTTGCTGTGTTTTTATTTGTTTGCGTGTCTCTCTGCCCCAGTAGACAGAGCCTGAGCTCCTTGAGGGCAGGCACCATTTGTTTTTGTTTTTTTTTTTCTTCACTATCTCCTAACCTTAGCAGAGTGCCTGGTTAATAACAGGCTCTTTTCCTGCATTCTATGCCTCCATAGGGGGCAACTCTAAGAGCCTTTCCAGCTCCAGATCTCCCTCTGGGAGCAACCCAGGCTTCTGTTGCAACCACTTTGCAATTAAATTTTCTCTTTGCTTAATCCAGCTTCCCTCACGCCTTTGTAGGTAGGAATTGTTCCTGAGAGTGCTCCATAACAGTTATCCTGCTTGTAAGTCCCCATTTCAGAGACAATATTTAATTTATGACATTTTGAATATCGCACAGAGAAATTTGGAAATTCGTTTGGCCACTTTTCTACAGTAATGCATTTCACAGCATGAAATAATTTGCATTATTCAAAATTGAGTATCACATGAAACCAATGGCCCTTTGCTTGAGGGTGCTATTAAACTAGATGATCCATGAGAATCTTTGACTTCCTAAAAATGTTTCTATCACTGGGCACTGAAATCAGCTGACTTAGCTGTGATTAATGTGATTGACAGAGTTTCAAGGCAGACTGCAAACACTTTGAGAAGGAGTTCTACCATAATCATAAAGTCTTATCCTGGATAATTTTGAATAATTGCCATGGACTATTGGCCATTTTTTGGTGGCGGTAGGTACTGCCATTGAACAGGTGTGGATATGTGCCTTTGGTCCCAAGGCAAATGCTATGCTTTTGCAAAATAAATCACCTTTTAATAGAACTGACTTTCACATCACCTGAATTCCTTAGTATGGCATCTGGGATTCCTGGGTACCAACAATTCCCACTTGTTCTGTGTGTCACATTGCCAATACAATCAGACATCTGCTTCTGGAATAATAAAGCTGTGTTTGTGGTGCTAGCACATACCTTGGCTTCTGTGAGTCAGGAAGCTTATTGTTGCATGTACTTGAACCATCCCGGTCTGCAGGAGCACAGCAGATTTCTCTGGAAAACAGTTTTTTTTTGGGGGGGGGGTTACATAATTCAATGAAAGTGTCTTAATGTATGAATCTCAGAAATCAGGATGATTAACTTCAGACTTTGGCATGGCCTCAAACAGCCATTATTAACACTGGGCTTGTATGCCCTGGTTTTAGAATGAAATTCCTAATTTAATTATATCTCAGTAGTCCTCAATGGATTGACAGTGCGCTTCTTATTAACAAGATCTCAGTCTCAATTCTAGAAGATGCTTCTTTTAGGTATCAGTAAAGTGGGACAAGTAGACCTTTAGCAATTTTCCTGAATTAGGGAAGACTAGGAAGTGCTATTATAATCGCATTGTAATCACCAGTATTACAAATTAGAGAAATATATAACTATAGAACTGCAGGTACTCAAAAACACAGAGTAAAGTCATATTTCTTTCTTTCTCTTTATATATATAGTATATATATAAACACGCACACATATACATGTGTATATATAGTATATATGTACTCATGCACATATATATACTAGATATACATATATACACACTTAAAATTATATATGTGTATATAGTATGTGTAAGTACACATATATGTGTATATATACACACATATGTATATGTATGTATGTATGTGTATATAGTATGTGTAAGTACACACATATGTGTATGTATACACATATATGTGTATCAGCCATTTTATTTTATATATGTATACACATATATAATAAATGTATATATACACATATAAAAAATATATATGTGCACATATATATAAAATATATGTGTGTATATATACACACATAGATGAGTAGACCAATGCAGCTGTATGATATAGATATAGAAATAGATGCATATCATAATTTGGGTCACATTTTTAAATGAGGTAAAGCAGCAAGTGAAATGTCATTAAAGGAGCTTATTTTATTAAATTATTTTGTCTCATGAATTTAACACACAGTTTTGCATTTTGTGATTGAACTAGTCTTTCTCTTCCTTTTCCTTCCCTTCACCTTTCTTAATACCACTGAACATTAAGCAAGACTGTAGTCCCACCACACTAGGCCTGAGACATTCCCACTGTGCTGAGAGACCCATAATTTGAGAACAGGCCTCCTGGGAAGAGAACAGTTCGCGTTACCATTTTTTTTTTTCCCCCAGCATGCTTCCCTCACATATCCTGGCCTGAAATGCAGAGGCCAGGGGGAAACACTGGGGAGAGGGCTCCCAGGACCTAGCAGTGTGATTATCACAGCTGGTGCTGGGTCGCTGTTTCCACAGCCACATTCCGGAGCTGTGAAAGGTCTGCCCAGACGTAAATCTCAGCCCCTCTCTGTCAGTGCTAACAGATGGCAACCTCATGGCGAGACTTGTTTTATGGCACAGATTTTATACTCAGTTGGAGCAGCCAACCTTGTATAAAATGTGACTATAATGACACCATCACATTCCCCACCTCTATCTAGAAAGCAAAAATGTGTAACATACATGCTTTGGTACAGTGTATTAGCTGCGTCAATCTAAATTTTTGGGTGTAGAAAATCACCGATGGACTTCTTTAGCAAAAAATAGTAATTTAGGGAACCAATGTGAGTTCATTAGCATTCTCATATTGGGCTAGATTTTTATAAGATATGCCTAGAACACAGAAAGATGGTAACAGTATCAAAGACAAGTAAAAAGAAAGGATAGGAACTGCATTGTATCTGGATGAAATGGGAATTGAAAAAGACAAATCAAAAGAAAGTAACAAAATGGCCTCAAAACACAGTATTATTTAGTTATTTGGGCTTAAACCCAGAAAAAACACTATTTCATTTCTTACTGTAATGAAACCTAATCTTCGAACTAGAAAAAATAGAATAAACATACTAAGAGAAAACAATCATAATAATAAGTATAATAATAAACATAAGGGGAGATTAAATATGTGAAAATATGTTAAAATCAGACCTTACCACTTAAAATCAGCTGAAGATTCCAGGTACAAATGAGCGATGTTACAGCATACTGAAAAAACATTGCAGATACTATGTCATGTCCACCTTAGCAGCACGACTTGCTTTCTTTCTCATTTTAAAGCAGAGAAAACAGTAAAAAATCAGATCATCCTGCATCAAAAGTGAATGTAGCATTAGGCTATATTGACAGAAGTTTGCTTTCCAGAAAAATCAAAGATGCATCCTAATTAAGACTATTATTTGGTATTGTGTTTTCAGAGAACATGGCTTACATTAATGTTGATGAAACAGATCTGATTTCTATCAACTAAAATTATGAAGAAAAGGGAACAAATATTATGTGCATTAGCTGAAAGGACTTGGAATATTTTAACCTAGAAAAGACTTGAGGAGAAAGATAAGTTAGTTCAAATATTTGAAAGGCTGTCAGATATAGGCTTCATTTATGTCATTGCATTGGACAATAGAACAATCAGTAAGTTGAAGTTACAAGTAAACAGGTCTCCACTCAGCGTTAAGATGGGTTTTGTACAATTGCCAGCTGTTTAATTAAAGTGGAAATGAACTGCTCTGAGACAGTGAACCCTGTTCAAATGGAAAGTGAAGTCAATTGTTCAGGTTTATGGTGGAAGGAATTCTTGTATTAGATGAGTGATTAAATACGACGACCTCACTGATCTCCTTCATTTCTTTTTTGTTGTTTTTGAGACAGGGTCTCACTCTGTCTCCCAGGCTGGAGTGCAGTGGCATGATCTCCGCTCCCTGCAACCTCCGCCTCCCAGGTTCAACTGATTCTCCAGCCTCAGCCTCCTGAGTCGCTGTGACTACAGGCGCACACCACTATGCCTGGCTAATTTTTTTGTTTTTAGTAGAGATGGGGGTCTCACCGTGTTGGCCAGCCGGTCTCGAACTCCTGGACTCAAGTGATACACCTGCCTTGGCCGCCCAAAGTGCTGGGAATATAGGCATGAGCCACCGCACCCGGCCCATTTCTAAAATTCTGTTTGGTTTTGGGGCGGAGTGTCATTTTGAACTTATTCAGCAACTGTGCAGGGTTGTAATATTTGAGCAGTGCTATTCATTCAAGCCATTTTATTTTCATATATTGTAAATAGTAGCAGGATATAGAGGAAATACTCAAATAAAATGTCTTTCAGTGATGTAGATGGTATCCTGTAAAACTATTGATTAAGTACCAACATCATTGCAACAGACGGCATAACCCAGTGTCAGACCAGTAAGTTTCATCAGGGTAAGGCCGCCAATTCACAAATTGAAAACAGGTGGCAAAAGTTCCCTGGGGGACCTGGCATCTGTAAGTAATCAGTTACTGTAAAAGCCCTGGTCAGACACAAATTAGCTTCATTGCTGATGACATTTTTAATAGCTGAAGAACCTCACAGCTTTATTTAATTAGAATTTTAATATACAATATACATGCAGTTGATCACCTTTGACAATTGTTTGATTCTCTTCTACTTTTTTAGCCTAAGTTACAATATGCTAGCCAGACATTTTATTTCGGCGACACCAAAAGATCAGAAACATGTGATGGAAGGCAAGATGGACTTGTCTGTCTATACTGCTAGAAGGTTTCTCTGTTGCATTTTCTCTCGTTCCTCCATTCATCCATAACCGACCCTTAAGGGGAAATCAAATACATATGTACTCGGTTTCTGTTCAGTGGAAATTAAATCCCACGAAAACCGAACTGTGATTTGAACTGAAAATAGTCATTTTTAAAATATGTTACCAACCTTTCTGACATGATATTCCACCACCCTCCCCCTCCCCAATGGAGATGGAAGTAAATTAAAGTTTATTCATAGGGAAATTGACATATAAGACAATGGATAAAGACATAAATTGCTAACATTGTCCAAAATCGATATTTTCAAAGCTTTGGGTCTTCTACTTCAAAGCTTCATTGGAAAGTATGATGGAAAGTGAGAATTTAGTAGAAAAGCCAGGCTACTCCATTTGGGGAAAAACGAATAGCTTAGAGTCCTATGGACATACCATGGGAAGATCTCTGTATATTCATGAATGCTATTGGCCAGTATTTCAGTTAATATGGTAAGATAATTTTTATTCTGACTATACTCAGTAATTTGTCAGAAAAGCATTTGCTTTATGGAAGCAGTAAGTTTCTGCATCTATAACAATTGAGACAGGTCATAAAACAGAATAGAAATGTAACAGAAAACAGCAGAATGATTTAAAATGCCCTGTTTTTGGAAAATAAATGCTATGTGAAGTCAAATAAAACATACTGCATATAATCCGGAAGTTCACTCACGTCCACGTTTTCCGTTTTCTCCATAGTGACATAGAGAACTCTAAGGCAGAAGTCAGCCACATAAAGTGGCTACATTTTTAGTCTAAATGAAGAAGCAATAGAGGGCATTGGAAGAAGTTTAATCTCATGCCTATGTTCTTGAACTTGCCTCTGTCCCCCAGCCTCTTCCCTATACCAAGAGAAATTTTATCTTTATCTGCTGCATTGTTTTCTACTAGGCATTATTCTCTCCTCTAAAATGAAGAAAGCATTTTGCATTATTGGCTTTGGTCAAGGCTTTGTTTGTATTTTATTAGTTTATTCCAGTCATGAATGACTGATTTATTGTTTGACAAAAACTTTCTGTTTTTGGTCATCATGGCCTTCGTACTTTGTATGCATCAACTGCCTCATCATCATCATAATCAGGAGGCTGAATGTTTTTAAAGTTTAAAACAGTAAGCCCCTTGACAGATTACAATGACATTTCCAAGACAGTTCATATGAGGGAAATGGAATCAAGCAATAGACAGTGAATGCCTTCCTGTGTATAACTGTCGTGTGAACTTAAGCCTTCTATATATGATGAAAGCCCTGTTGGATTACACACATCACCCTTCAGATTTCATAGCTGTTGCTAACTGCAAAGCACAAGTAGTAGCGTCCTCTACAGCCAATGAAGACATTATCTTGGCTTCCGATTTTTTTCATTGAGAAGATAGATGTGGCATTTTCCTATTGATGTCATTGTGTAAACATAAAGACATATTTTAGATGCTTTTGACTATGAAATTCTCAAATCCTCAATTGTGGTTTTGTAGCTCCCAGGTATACTGCCATGGTTCAGGAAGGGATTTCTGGGGAGTGGGATGCAACATCCGGGCAGCACCTCCATTGGTTCAAGAACTAGGGCAGTGAAAAAGCAATAGAGAACAAGCCTGGTGTTGCACTGATGCCCCTGAGTAGTCCTAAAACAGTCCCAAGAAATCTAGACTAAACATGTTCTTCCATGGGAGTCTCTCTCTGAGCTTCGTTCCAATCTCACAGAAGGATTTGCTGAAGTTGGCTTGGATCTAAAAAGCATAAAATCCCATGGGTAGGTAAAGATGAAACCACGCAGCTGTTCCTAGAAACTTCAAGTTCTGCTCCTGATTCTCTTTGTCTTAGTAAGACTTTTGATTTTAGATATGATTTAATATAATATATGGTTAATTGATAATACAGCCCGTTGGTGATTATTGTTTAGATTTTAAAGAAGCTGACTTACTGACTCATTGTTCCTCTTCACATTTTGTTGCTTACCTTTTAGTTATTTCTGTTTTTCAAGAAGCTCTTGAGAATGAGAGGAGTGAATGTGCCTGTGTTTTTTATATACTAATCATAACATGATGAGTGAGTTATTTCAAGAGGTGAAAATCATTGGCCAAAACTAAACTTCCCAGTTCACTGTATATTTGGGTTTATCACATAGCTCAGTTCCTTATTAACATGGGTAAGCAAAAAATTACTACAGGCTAGTTATTATTTCCCCTTAACAATCAAAGTTGTTATACCAGAAATCAGAGGTAAGAATTCAATAAGAGTGCTGAAATGAGAGGGCTGAGATGTACATTGTGTACCCTGGTGAGTAAGAAGGCTGGATAGGGGCCGGATGTAAAGGTTGGGGTTTGAAATTCTTGGATAAAGAAAAATGAGCAGCTTCTGGGCAAAAGAAATACTTTTGGGCTTTTCTACATTCTAATATTTATTAGGAAACTGTGTTGTTCTAGACTTTTCTGCTTATCATGTGTTTTTTCCATTTATTCATCTCTCGACAAACATTTATTAAACTCCTTTTTTATGAAGCAATGTGTCTGATCATAACTTGTTATGATCATAACAAGCTGGGATTATAACAAGTCGACTCAGCCCATCCAAGAAGGAATGGAAGATGTGTTTACATGTGATATAAGTCAGCATATGTTCATTGCCATGCCGAGAGGAAGAAAGTTTTTGTGAATGTGTAATCTCGCTGGGGATCTGATTGGGCAGGGGCGGCTAAAGCACAGGGCAGATGGAGGGAGAGATCCTAGGAACAGGGATTGGCATGCGTTGTGCATAGAGGGAGGAAGGTCCAGTAATTACTTGGGGAATGGGGGAGCAGTTCATTATAGCTACAAGCTTTGAAGGGTGAGTTGAGGTATCATTTGAAATGGACTTGAAGATCAGACTAAGATGCCCAGCCTTTATCCTGTGGACAATTTAGAGCCAGTATACATTTTTGAGCAGGACTTCTGATACTATCAAGACATATCTGGCTGCTCATCAGTGTTGGACTGGATAAAGGAAATGTGGTACATCTATACTGTGGAATTCCGTGTAGCCATAAAAAGAATGAAATCATGTCCTTTGCAGCAACATGGATGCAGCTGGAGACTGTTATCCTAAGCAAATTAATGCAGAAACAGAAAACCAAATACCCCACGTTATCACTCAAAAGTGGGAGCTAAACACTGAGGACTTGTGGACATTGAGAGAGAAACAATAGACACCAGAGTCTACTTGAGGGTGAAGGGTGGGAGGAGAATGAAGATTGAAACCTATGTATCGAGTACTGTGTTCAGTACCTGAGTGAAGAAATAATTTGTACAGCAAATCCAAGCAACATGCAATTTGCCCATGTAACAAACCTGCACACACATCTCCCACGATAAAAGATGGAAGAAAAAAAATGATGTATCTGGCAATCATGACCAAGGGAGACTTGATTAAGGAGAGAATGGATACAGGGGCACAGTTGAGCTGTTAAAATAGGGAAGAGTTATTTTTAAAAAGCCTAAACTTTTATGTAATGTTGAAATAAGAAGGAAGTGGTACTTAATTGACCAGTTGGAGAAAATTGAGCTAATTAGTGTCCTTAGGGTGCTTTTTACTGCACTGATGAAACAAATATATTTAAAACCTCACTACTTCCTATCTACATGTAGTGAATAATCAGAATTAAGAAAAATATCTAAAATTGTATGTTAACTTGTATTTTTGCTAAAGGAAAAACCTATTAAGATTTTAATAACTTTTCTATGGTGGAAGCAATACAATAATTCTTTCAATCCACAGATTAAAATTCAGATTTTTAACTTAGAGTCTTTAATGAGATTTAAAAAGAGTTTTTGGCTTTGAATTTTAATTATATTTTTTCTTAATAAGCTGTGCCTATGGTTAATTTCTATATCTTTGTGAAAATTTTGTCATTTTCAATTGATGAAGGTGTTTTGATTAACTTTCTTCAAGATCTGCATATATATATGTATATACACATATATATGTATATATATGTATATACACATATATATGTATATATATGTATATACACATATATATGTATATATATGTATATACACACATATATATGTATATATATACTCACATATATATGTATACACACACATATATATGTATACATATATACACATATATATGTATACATATATATGTGAATATATATACTCATTGCTATTGTGCTTCTTGCAATGTACTAATTACTTTATTGTCTTCATTATTGTCAAGGAATTTGGTAGGAAAAGAAGGATATTTGTTCAAAGATACTTTAGGCTTTCCACTTCTAATTGGAATTTCTACTTTCTATTTAGAAGTTAAAATCTGTAAGTAGAAACACACAAAAAAAATTGCTTTGGTAGACCCTACAGAATCAAAAGACATACGTTTTAGGTTTACCTTTAGAGAAACAGCAGTTTTGCCAGTACAGGAAAAAGTTATAATACTGGAATTTTCCCTGTGATGATGAATTGCCAGTCTGAGAGGAAGTGGTTGGGGAATGGTGGCCCACCAGCCTGAAAGCCCCAAGAACAACCATTAATAAGCACTCTTTGGTTGAACACCCATCATTATGGGGACTGAGCTCCCTGGGAGAGCGCCATTCTGCCTCCATTTGACATTCAGAATTGTCAGTAAGAGAATGAATGGAAGTGTATAAACTCTTCCTGAAACAGACTGAAAAAGTCTTCATTTGGAGTAAAGAATAAGGAGCTAAAATTAGAACATCTCATTTTTTCAAGAGAGTTTTATAGGTGAAACTAGAATCATGATAGTTACTTTGATTACGCTAAAAAGTAAGACTTGGGATATTTTATGTATACCATGTTTTAAATGCCAAACATTTTCAATACTCAACTTTTGAGAGCCTAAAAGGGTGGAAAGCAAGTTTGATAGAGATCATCAATAGTTTGCCTTTTGAAGCTCTTTTTGAAAAGCTAGAGAAAGACTCAAATTATCTAGATTATGTGGCTGTTCCTTTAAGTAGGATTACTTATGTCATGTTTGCATCAGGAAGTAGGTAAGTGGCCAATTTCTCATGTAGTTCCACAATCTTCAACAAAATCAACTTATTGCTGGATCCTCATTGGACCACGAGATGTAAATTGTTAGTTCCACAACCAGCTAGTGGTTTCTGTGGCCCAGGGAGGGCTGTCAGCCAGTCTATGGGCTGAAATGTTGGTGACAAAGCAACATTAACATGGAAATATGAAGTTGTTCAAAGGCCATACTTCACTGGCTGATGGCTGGACTGTTAGCTCAGAGGAAGAAGGGAAAAATAAATTGCTCTGGTGTTTACTGTGTCTGGAAGTGAAGTCAAGAATTATCTTGTATGTGGGGAGAAAAACTTTCATGGGGAATGAAGGAAAGAAACAGATGAGTATACAATTAGGGGACTTAATTTCCAAATCTTGTGGTCTTCTCACAGTTAGCTGTAAATGCCCTATACTGTCTCTTAGCCACTTATAAACGCTGTAAGGGCAGGGACCGGGTCTGGTTTGCTTACTACTGTACCCATGGAGAACCTAGTTGGGATTCAATAGATTTCAGTTAAATAAATAAGTGAACAAATATCTAAACTTGGACTGTAATTTTGTTTAGTAACAGAATCATTCCAGTTTAAATAATGAAACAATGAAACGCTCTGGTCTTGATTCTCAAAGGCAACTTGTTGAAGGACCTAGGAAAAGGTCATCTTCTGACCTTCATAATGAAAATGAGTGTGTTAGAAAAGTTATCATTATTCCATTTTCATAAAAATCATATGAACACATAGTTTAAAGGTTGTAAACCATCATCGCCTCTGTCATATCCCACTTCCCAGAGGCAACTGTTTTCACTTCTTTTTAGCTATTTTCTCATGATATTTTTCTACTTATATCTAAATAATATGGTAATAGTGCTAGCTCTGGTTTTTCAACTTTAATAATTATCTCTTAAAACACAGCAGAAGGCCTGGCGCAGTGGCTCACGCCTGTAATCCCAGCACTTTGGGAGGCTGAGGCGGGCGGATCACGAGGTCAGGAGATTGAGACCATCCTGGCTAACACGGTGAAACCCCGTCTCTACTAAAAAAAAATACAAAAAATTAGCCGGGCATGGTGGCAGGCGCCTGTAGTCCCAGCTACTCAGAAGGCCAAGGCAGGAGAATGATGTGAACCCAGGAGGCAGAGCTTGCAGTGAGCAGAGATCGCGCCACTGCCCTCCAGCCTGGGAGACAGAGCGAGACTCCATCTCAAATAAATAAATAATTAATTAAAAATAAATAAATAAAACACAAAGGAAGATGAGATTTTAGTTCTTTAAGTTTAATCCAGCCCCTGTCACACACCATCCCCCCAACTTTCCGATATTAACATTGTTAGCTATCTTACTAATAAGAGCACTATTTAGAGCTGAGAAGTTTCAGATATTATGAATTCCTTCACCTCTCTTTTGAGTTGGATTCCCTATTTCATAAATTTCTTGTCTTTACTTTTCCTTGATTTACTGTCTGATTTTGGTATAATATGTCCTCTAATAGTTTCCTGGAAAAGAATATTTTGGACTGAGATGCGTGGATTACTTGAGGTCAGGAGTTTGAGACCAGCCTGGCCAACATGGTAAAACCCCATCTCCACTAAAAATACAAAAATTAGCTGGGCATGGTGGCATGCGCCTGTAATCCCAGCTACTTGGGAGGCTGAGGCAGGAGAATGGCTTGAACCTGGGAGGGGGAGATTGTAATGAGCTGAGATCGTGCCACTGCACTCCAGCCTGATGACAGAGCGAGACTCCTTCTAAAAATAAAAATAAAAAAGAATACGTTGGAGGTAAGTATCTCAGCCTTTGCATCCCTAAGTGGCCTATCCCCATGCAAAGTTGGCTGTACATTGAATTTTAAGTTGAAATTCGTTTCTCCACACAATTTTGAAGGCATTGCTCTTTTGTCGTCTAGTTTTCCTGTGTTATTGTTGAGAAATCCTAAGTAATTTTTTTTGTTGTTTGTTTTTTTGTTTTGTTTTGTTTTTTTGAGACAGAGTCTCACTCTGTCACCCAGGCTGGAGTACAGTGGTGCGATCTTGGCTCACTGCAACCTCTGCCTCCCAGGTTCAAGTGATTCTCATGCCTCAGCCTCCCGAGTAGCTGGAATTACAGGTGCCTGCCACCACACCCGGCTAATTTTTTGTAGTTTTAGTAGAGACGGGGTTTCACTCTGTTGGCCAGGCTGGTCTTGAACTCCTGATCTCGTGATCCACCCTCCTTGGCCTCCCAAAGTGCTGGGATTACAGGCGTGAGCCACTGTGCCTGGCCCTAAGTCATTTTAATCTTTGGTGTGAGATCTCTTCTTTCTCTCTTTCTCAGTCTCTTAACTACTTTTAGCTGCCATCAGCATACAAAAATTTCATGATGATGTGCCCAGATGTGGGTATAATTCTTTCATTGCAGAGCACTCATTGTGTTCTATCAGTCTGGAAACTCATCATTGCTGGGAAACTTACTTGGATTATTTCTTTAATTTTCTCCCCCTCTATATTTTACTTGTTCTCTCCCTTTTGTGTGTGTCGGGGTGGTCTATTATTGAGTTCTGAGGCCTTCTGGAATAATATTTTCTGACTCTCTTTTATTTTTTTTTTTCATTTTCTTGTCCTTATTTTTTCCATTTCTTCCCCTTATTTTTTTCTTTCAATGTCCTCTTTTAATTCTTCTTTTATTCCTAATATTGAAATTTCAATTTCTAGGAGTTATTTCCTCCTATTTTTTATTTAAATAAAATCCTGTTCTTAATTCATGAATGAAAGGTATTCTCTGATCTTTCTGAGGATATTAATGATAGTGTCCATCTCATGGCATAATATCTGTTCCCTTCAAATTGCCTGTGTCTGTTGAGTCTCACTTGTTTATACTAGAGGCATTCCTCAGACGTTGTGAAGTCCTTGGCTGTTTGCTCGTATTGTGAAATGGGATGCTAGAAAGCCGATTGGCATTCACTCTAGATGGATCCAACCAGGTCTTTTTATCGGTCTTTTGTGCTGGGGAGATTCTGGGACCTCCCACTAAATGTATGGACTCTGACCAACAGTATCCACATCACCCAGAAGATTGTTAGATGCAGAATCTCTGGCCTAACCTCAAACTTACTGATAAAATCTTTCACAAGATCCCCAGGATAGGAACATTGCCCTGGAGAACAATCTTCTATCCATCTGCTTGGAGGGCCTAAGCCTGGATATTAGCATTCTAGGAGGCCACTGGGGGAGGGGGCAGAGGGCAAATGTTTCCACATTCTGATGATAATCTTTCAGCTAATCTCCTGATTATAAGGGCAGTGTGGCCGCTTTCACCATTGCACAGTATGTTAGTCCAGGAAGCTGTGACGATGTATCATATGATTGGTGGCTTAAACAATATACATTTATTTCTCATAGTTCTGTAGGCTGGGAAATTCAAGATCCAGGTGCCAGCAGATTTGATGTATGGTGAGGACTCTTTCCGGGGTTTGCAGATGGCTGCCTTCTTGCTGTATCCTCACATGGCAGAGGGGGTGGGGTGGGGAAATCTCATGTGTCTTTCTTTTTTTTTATAAGGGCACTAATTCCATCATGGGAGGCCCACCCTTATGACCTAATCTGAGCCTAATCACCTCCCAAAGGCCACACCTCCAAATATCACCCAGTTGGGGATTAGGCTTCAATATATAAATCTTGAAAAATATAAACATTTAGTTAATAGCACCTGGTGTCTCTCTGTTTTACCCTTTCCAGATAATATGCCTCCAGTTTTCTGCTAAATTGAGCAGATCATCTGGTAGTCTAGCTGCTTCTTAATCCTCCTAAATTTCCTACCCTACCTTCCCTATGTTTCTGGTATATCCAACCTATGAGCAAATCAGCATTCTATTTTTCTGGAGGCTAAACTTTGTATCTCTTCTGTTCTTTTCCATTTTATTTGTTTTATGGGTTTATGGTTTTTAAAGGTCCCTATTTTAGTGAGTTTTATAGTAACAGCAGAAACAAATGCATAGATTCAGCTTACAGTCTTTAACCTGAAGTAGATTAATTAATCTTTAAGATTCTTCTGACTCTCAAATTGTACATGTCAATTTCTCTATTATCTCTATAGACTAAATATATCTTGTTACTTGGATTTTTTTCTTACTTTTTTCTTTATAGTTTATTTTTATTCCACTGTTTATAAAACCCTGAGCTCTTTCATTCATACTTGATTCATATGTGCAGTAAAGAGTGTTGTGTTAAAAAGGATTTACTTGTATAGAAATATTCTATACAATCTTTTTTGAAAAAGAAGATCTTCAGGTGTAGAGAAGAAAGTTTTCATGTTCAGATTTAATTTCACCCCAGTTCTGATGTCAAAGTAACTTATGGCCAGCAGAATTCAGTGTTACTAATGGTTGTTAGAGTTTCAGAAATATAGCAATAGCAGGTGTGTTTTATTTCTAGATTCACCTCTCAGTAATTAGTTGGCATTTGAATTGGATTTTAAATAGTGTGCTAACAATCATTCATAATTCCATGTAAAACTCAGCACTTTAGTTTTGATTACAATTGGACCTGCTATTTGATGATTACTAAATTGGAGGCATGAGAGGCAAATAACTCATTATTACAATGATAGTTTATTGATTACTCTGCAAAGTATTGATTACAAGATAAGAGTAAGTTCTCATAATTATTATTTCTTACATCTGTGGAAATGATGGAACAAGAACAAAGTAATCTTGACTATTATTACCTACAAGTATTTTCTTATATGTATGCATGTATATATAAAGTGTGTATGTTGTGGAGCAGGAAACAAAATAAACGTTTCTTGATAAAAGATCTCCAGGTTGAAGATTCTCAGTCCATGTTGACACAGTAGTTCTTTAGCCTTAAAATATATTTAACTTGTTTTAACCAAACATTCATAAACTTCATTTGCTATGGGACCTTTCTCGCCCACTTCTGCATAAGACTTTAAATGCTCCCATAGAAAAAAGGAAGGGGGATATTAAAGCCAATTTTGTGATACCTCTGCGTGATACTAACTTTGTGCCTCCTGAGCCTAGTTCAGTACTTGGCACAATATTCAATAAATAGTTTCAAAATAATCTGAGCCAATTTAGATAAGCTTTACTTCTTCCTTTCATCTGTCTATCAATAGATAGATAGATAGAATTTTTTTTTTTTTTTTTAGACTGAGTCTTGCTTTGTGGCCCAAGCTGGAGTGCAGTGGTGCAATTTCTGCTCACTGCAAGCTCCACCTCCCAGGTTCAAGTGATTCTCCCGCCTCACCCTCTCGAGTGATTGCAGGCACCCACGACCATGCCGGGCTAATTTTGTATTTTTAGCCAAGGTGGGGTTTTGCCATTTTGGCCAGGCTGGTCTTGAACTCCTGAACTCAAGTGATCCACCTGCCTCAGCCTCTCAAAGCGCTGGGATTACAGGCGTGAGCTCCCGCACCTTTTTAAAGCAACTTTTTCAAATTATCACCTGAGTTGTTTGGGGTTTTGTTTTCCTTCCTGCTTTAGACTCTCTAAAGGTACCACTTGACCAGTTTGCCTTACTATGAGGGGTTAGTTACATGACTAAACGTGGCAATGTGAGCTTCATCTTCCCACTTCCTAAAATAAACTTGCCCCTCGGCATTTCCACAGTGGAGAAATGACTAAGCCTAGATAATTCAGACTGATCTGGGAGCCTGGCATTCTGTTCATTTTTCTAATTGAATGTGTATCATTGAAAAGGTCTCCTTAAAAAACAATTTCCTTTTCTTAGTGTCGTATATCCTGGCTACCATTTGAAGTAATATAAAAGCATCTTAAGAGATACTCAAATTCTCTTTGATTTTCATAGAGCCTCTGACTTCGTGTTTCAATTATATTTTACTAAACTGTTGACATACAAGACATAGAAAAGATGAGAGTGAATGTCAATTTGATGGTGTGACTGCATTTTTTAATAGCAAGATGTTCTTGTTTGTTTGACGTCTCTTTTATGCTTAAATGAATGGATCTTTGTAGTGGGTATATCTAGTTGAAGGGTTCAGTATACTGACAGATTTTTGCCAGTTGTACTTAGGAAGGAAGCTTATACTCTTCAGTATCCCTCCCAGAAACTAATTAACTGCTAAACACATAGTCAAGGATCAGTGATGTTTGTGATGTCTTGTGTCAGCCTGTTAGGGCTGCTCTAACAAAATACCATAGACTGGGTGGCGTAAACAACAGACGTGTATTTCAGTACAGTTCTGAAGGCAACAAGTCCATTATCAAGGTGGCAGCAGATCTGGATTCTGGTGAGGGACCTCTTCCTGGTTTGTAGCTGGCCTTCTGTTTGCTATGTTCTCACATGGCATTTCCTTGGTTTGGGCCAGACATCTATGGAAATGATATAGCAAGAACATAGTCAAGTCATCTATGTGTATACACACATACGTATAAGAAAATACTTGTAAATAATGTTAGTCAAGATTATAAGCAGGGAGAGAGAACACGTGCGATCTGGTATTTCTTCTCCTAAAGGCACTAACCTTATAGGATCAGAGATCAGGGTGTCAAATTTCTAACCTCATTTAACTTTACTTAATTCCATAGATGCCCCATCCCCAAATATAGCCAAACTGGGTGTCAGTGCTTCAAAATGCAAATGTTAGGGAGACGCAAACATTCAGTCCATAACATCTGGTTTTATAACTTTTGTTGTATTTTTCACTTTGAGTTGGTCTTGATTAATTCATTAAGGTTTACATTTAAAGTTGTCAAGAAAAATGCCAAATCAGTTTTACCTCTTTATTTCAATAGGGAGAATTGGTGCTTAATGATTTTTGTGACAAGTATAAGATTTTAAAAAAATCTTGTGTTATTTTTGTTTCTCAGCTGTTTGACATTTGCTGAACCATTATTAAGAGTAGTTACTGACAATTACTGACAGCCATTGAATCTTCAATAGTTGAATCTTTGATAGTTGAATCTTCAAGAATTTCAATAGTTGCTCTCTGTTTCTGTGTTTTAAATTTACTTTGAAATTCTTTGAGTTTATTGAAGAGACAAAGCAATTTGAACAATTTAGTGTTTGCCTCTCTCAATCTCTGTTTCACATCCTAGACCTTGAAAATGAAATCGTTTTCATAGACTTTTACAGATGAAGAAACTGAGGCCCAGAGGGAAGTGATACTAAAGTCTTGATACATGGGTTTGTAGTACATGCTTTTGTCTTTTGTCAGTTTACGTAGTTTGAAGTGCAATTGAGACTTGAACCTCATTCCGTTGGAGATGATGGGCGAATTTATTCTATACCTGATGCAGCAGAATCTTAGCAGAAGGAGATCTCTGGGACTCACCCAGACATCTGACCTGTCTTTTCTTAGTAAGCTTACTCAGAACATGGAAGCATCTCTGCACAAAATGATGGGTCAAGATGGAGTTTCACGGAATGATTGAAAGTCAGGCTGGTGGGTGACAATCTTATTTTTTAGTGGTGGCTAATTCAGCATGCGCCTTTTTGTTAGGTTGCAGCCAACTCTTTGTAAGTGGTATCGATCAATATAAACACAAAAAGTTGAAATTATGTACTTCATACAATAATGGATTATTTCAAATTAGTATGGCACTGATTGTAAGGACCCACTGTGGAGTTCGAGCAAAATTGCCCTTCAGGCCTTTCTGAAGATGAAGTGCTAGTCCCGATTCATTGTAAAGCTTTCTTGTGAACCCTAACCATCCAGAAACTCCTGACCTCCCTTTTCTTTGAGCTGGTCAGTCCAGTGAGGCAATGCATGTGAAAACACCCACAGCCCTTTGACAGAGTAAAACGAGAATCTCCAGTGCTGTTATCATTAGTCCAGAATATATAGTATTCATGATGCCTGCCTCTGCAGATTGCTGGAATTCCACATTTTGGTACAAATGACAAGAAACTTTCCCCAAAGAGTAAATGCATTCATTTTTCTAAAACTGAATTTTTGTAAAATCTTATGACAATGAAGGAGTCATTTGAAATAATATTTCAAAATCTTTTTCCTTGAGGAAGAAACGACAACATGTCACATGACTAATTTTAATCCTAGAGTCCCTGAATGGTCCCGTGTGACTGATTGGTGGTAGATACATTCAGAACCATCCCTCTGTTCTGTGAGTCTTTGTCTATTTGCAAGTGTAGTATTGCAGTATCCTCCGTCAAACACCTTCACAGTCTTTCTTCTAGGATATCATAGACTCCTAGGTTAATTTCAGTTGTGGTACAGGCTGCTCTTTGCAGCCTAATCCAGAAATACCAGCAATAATATTAACAATCTTATTTGTTTTCTTCAATTCAATGTTAGGACAGTAAAATTAATTAACATATATGTTTTTATACAGGATCGGTAGGTGATATGATTGTTACATCGTTTAAAAATAGAAAACATGCTCACTAGCTAAATTTTTGATGCCCAACAGCAACGACAGTAAGTTTTTTTGTTGTTCTTTTTTGAGATGTCTACCCAGCATCTAGTAAACATGCCTTTATATCTTTAAAAATAAATGATCTGTAAAAATCAGCTTATTTATTAGTTTTGGTGGATACACAATATAGGATTATAAGGAAATAAACTAAATAACCTTCATTCTTCACAGGTGGTCATTCATATTACTGAGGGGACATTGAATCATTATGCAATTGCCTCTTTATTGAACAAAGAACAGTAGATCTGAAAGTCCATTTATTTCTATAAACAGTACATCTGCTAAAATTTAGGTATATTATTTTTAAAATTTCATTTTAGTACTTGGTCATAGTCTCCAAAGAATCATCTATTATCAATGTTAACATACTTTTTACACCATTTATATGTTCTTTAGACTGTTTTTAATCTAAAATTACTTATATCACATTTGATGATATAAATCCTCTTCTAAGCAGCATATCTCTGTAGGTAACCTCCACTTAATCACTAAAGAGAAAATTCTAAATCTTTAGTATTTACTGAACGAATCACTTGATACTTCTAATTATCGGTAGTAGATTTGATAGCAATCAGGTCTGCAGTGAGTAATTGGTGAATGCTATTTTATAATTAATTCTTTTTTCTGAATTAACCCAGCCAAACTGGGAAAGAGGACATACTGTTTATCTCGCGAAAAAGAAAAAGAAAGGAAAGAAACACTTTTCTTTACTAAGCATTTTTCTAAGCGTTCTTACATTGATATATGTGGCTTCCTAAGGTTTTGTATTGTTTGTTTTGTTCTTAGAGGATAAATGCCTACTTAACTTTTTTGGAAGTCAAGTCAGGTGGAGGAATTATCTGATGGACTAGAACAATGTACTGCTGGGGGGGGTGAAGACATTAAGTCTTCTGGTGTAATAGCTGCTCTTACTTAGTAATTTTAGGTAACTCCAAAGAAACTAACGCCCCAGTGAGATAAGAATATGTATGTAGCTTTATTTCCTTCTGCCTCCCTCCTGTATCTGGGTTCTTCTTTTGTTCCTATTATTTTCTGGAATCCCAGGTTTAATAGGTCCCTCCTATAACCTTGCTGCTCAAAGTATGGTCCATGGACCAGGGGTGGCAGCAGCAACACCAGGAGGGTCGTCCGAAATGCAGGACTACAGGCCCACCTTGGACCTCCCGAGTCAGATCTGCATTTTAACTCTTAATAGTCCCTCACCTTCCCTCAGGTGAATCCTAGGCATGTGGGAGCTTTTCCTAGATTTTCCTTAGTACCTGGCCTGCCCAGCTCATCACTCCAATAATTAATCCTGATATTTACAATATAAAAGGCAGGCCCAAACTATAGGGTGATACGTCAGTTTAAATGTGTTACTGAGACTTGGTCCAGTGGTTTTCCATATGATGACATATTCCCACGGGTCGTCGAAGTGTCAGGCAAGAAAAAGCAGAAGCTACCACTTTGAGTTTCACATATGTATTTCCTATATGGGTATAATTCAAGTTCTAGAAAGAATTCAGGTCCCCTGTATCCCTCACTTCCATCATGTACCCCTATCTCAGGGTTCCCCATTTCTGGATGGCCACTCCAGTAAGAGGTCTGGTGTTGGGGCAGGTGTGTCCTAGTGAAAGCAGGGGGGGAGGAGGCAGGATAATGACACTGAACATCCCAGGTGGACTTTGTGTGGGAGCTGAAACTGAACCTGAGGTCTGAAGACCCAGGCTCAGGTGTCAGCCTGAGATGTGAGACATTGTGTAAAGTCAAAGTGAGGACATGGTGATGTGTTTTCCTTTGTTTATTCACATGCCATTCTCTGTAAACAGTACACTTGAAAATTTGTCTCAGAGCATTTTGCTTTTCCTCTGGGGAAATGTAAGAGAAAATTATATGTGTAGGGTAGAAACATGTTAATTGTGCATTAATTTATTCTAGAAGGGATGCAGGATTATTACTTTTGAGTGGGACTAGAGTTCAAGGCAAATAGTGATATCTGTGCATGACATGGTGGGACCTCAGACAGGGCACTTTACCCACCTGCAGTTGAATTTCTTCTATAAAATTGGAGCAATGACACTGCCTTACATAATTCAAGGGCTATTGTGAAAAACAAAGTCGATAGTAAGAAAGCACTTTTCAAAGAGGTGTATGCCGCTAAGGAGTTAATATAAAGTTGCAAATACTTGAACAAGTCTTGTCATTTTTAAAATAAAATCAAAACCAATATCTAAAGATTATCTTATATATGCAATCATATTTCACTTGTAATTTTGGTTGATGCCTTCGAAGTATAAATTTATGACCTTGAACTTCAGAGACACAGGAGAAATAGAATTATTCAGTGTTTTACTGACAACAATGTTTCTTCAAGTGTAGTTCTCTGATCTAGCTGCCTTAGTATCCCCAGGGGTCTTTGTGAAGCGTGTAGGTTTGAGGAATCTTCAGGAACACCATGTGATTTTAGTGCATTCTAAAGTTTGAGAAACTAGTTTATGTGTACTTTTATTATCAATGATAGGAAGAATGTAGAGATTTTATTGATGTTCAAAGTGTAGGAATTTCGGTTGTGTAACAGCTGTCCCTAATTTTTTCTTTAATTCTTACTCTTGTAAAAGGAAATTGCATTTCTGTTTTCTTTCTTCTGAAATGTTATTTGTTCATTCATTCAGCAAAGATTTCTTGAGCATCTTCTACAGCTGCGAAGGCTTATTTTCTGTTTAGGAAACCAATTTCATTACTCTTTGCATTCCTACATTATCAGGGCGATACATGCATTGCAAACTGAGATGCTTTGGTCAGATTTCTGGTAAGATATGGACCTCAGACACAGTCTCTGTTTATGGCCAATAAGCCACCATAAATTTTAGGGTGACTCCTCCCCTTCTCCTGTCTTTGATTTTATTTGTTAAAATTAATTGCTGTCCTTTCTACCTGTTGGAATATTAAACAGAGAAAAATGGGGATAGAACAAATCAGGTTATTTTTGCTCTTCCATGCCACACCTTGATGCAGGAAGTTTAAATCCACTTTTTCTATAGTAGAGATTATTGTAGTGGATTTTAGTAGTGTTCAGTTGTTTTCTTATTTCCACTTAGAGAAGTTGCTGATGATGTGGAAAACTCAGGTACTTCATATGTCTTATTAAATACATGAAATGGGGAATTAACAATCCTAGACATTAAAATTTTTACTCACCTGTCAGCCTAATTAAGTACTTACTTTTCTTCTCTGAGTCCACTCTTTATGCTAACAAGTAACTCATCAAATTAGTCAATCCTTTACTGACTTTACGTGTGATAGCCGGATATCTTCAGAATAAAAGCATTGTTTGCTTTTATCAAGTGAGCCTGACGTGGTGAAAACATATACTTAAGCAATCTATTTTGAAGTCAATATTAGCGGAGGTGATCATGTTAAGTCATGTGTTGGATCAAGCCTTTTCTTGCTAAAACCCTTCCAGTGACTTTCCACCTCCTTAGAGTAAAATCCAACTTCCTTGCTTTCTGCAAGGCCCTGGGGGATACGGTTTCTTCTCACCTTCCCTCCTTGTGTCAGACCACTTTGCCTATGCTTCCTCCACTCCAGTCACACTGGTCCTCCTTCCAATCCTCCAGTAGAAGGCTAATTCTTGCTGGCACCATGTTTTGGCTGGGGCTTCTGCAAACCACTGGGAAGCCTTTGGAAAGCTTGAAGCTGGCATGATTTGATTAAGAAGAAATGAATGAATGAATGAATGGATGAATTTACATCGAATTGAGGAGAAACCACTTCTTTTTTTTCACAAACAGGAACTTAGGCATTTTGCAGAGCACTCTGAAATGTTTTAAATGTCAGTGATTGATAAACGTATTATGAACTAGTGAGAGGTCTTTCTAAGTGTATTTACAATGAGTTTAAATACAGTCGAGTTAGGATTAGCATTCTCAGAACAGACCTGAATCCAAGCTTAGAAACTGGAATTTACATATAAATAGAAAATTAAATCAGTTTTCTAAACAGGTATTTTTGAAAATCCAATAACAGGTTAACAAATTTAAGGTTTATACAAATACAGAGAATATTTTTGACTTAATTTTAATTAAACTTCATGAAGTATTCGATTGATAAATGGGAATGGAACAAAGCATTCTCTCAGCATTCCAAATAGGACTGAAAGATGTTGATGGCTTAAAAAAAAAAAGAAAAAGAAAAAGAAAAAGAAATGATCCCAGGCTGCCTGTCTGTTACCCAGCCAAGTAATTCATAACAAAAGGCAGGTTAAAACACTTCACTCCAGAGCAGTGTGTTGGGAGTTGTGAAACATTATGTAAAGTTAAAGTGAGAACACGGTGATGTCTTTTCCTCTCTTTATCCACATGCCATTCCTTATAAGCAGTATACTTGAAAGTTTGTCTCAGAGCATTTTGCTTTTCCTCTGGGGAAATGCAAAAGAAAATTATCTGTGTAGAATGGGAACATGTTAATGTGCATTAATTTATTCTAGAAGAGATGCAGGATTATTACTTTTGAGTGGGACTGGAGTTCAAGGCAAATAGTGATTTCTGTGCATGAACACTGGAAGTGCTCAAGGCTGGTTATCACAGATGTTTGAAGTGGGAAGTGGTTGTGGGATATATATTTAATTGGGAAAGGAAGATATGTATTTCACTGATATCTCCCTTTCTCAGTTTTCTCAAGTACTACCACTGTTTGTATTAATTGAAACATAAATGGAGCAAAGCCATTACCCACGTTTCAGTGTTTAGTGAAAAGACAAGTGAGGTTAATCCCATTTGGCTGGAGAGCCTAGAGAGATGACCCCTGACCCAGGCGAGGAGCAGTTGATGCCTTCATAGAATAACCACATGTTCGATCAGCCTTTTCCAGAGAGGTTCCCTCTGCTTTAACCAACTATCAAAATTATTATTATGTGACTTTGCCACCATTCTAAATACCTAAACAATGTCACTTTCTTTTTTCCTTTTCCTAGTTTGTTAAAAGTTTGTCTAGATTTTCATGGTCACGTGCATCCCACCGTCCCAGAACATAATTTTTTTACCGATTTAATACTCTTTCTTTAGTCCAGAGTGTCATGCATGCAAATCTGGATGTAAATGGGTTGAAATCTAAATATTAAGGTACACTTGCCATCCTTTTTTTTACTCTAGGTTGATTCTTTGAGTGTTGATGTTATTTGGTTTTTTTTTTTTTTTTTTTTTTTTCTTTTTTTGAGGCGGAATCTCGTTCTGTCACCCAGGCTGGAGTGCAGTGGCGCGATCTCGGCTCACTGCAAGCTCAGCCTCCAGGGTTCACGCCATTCTCCTGCCTCAGCCTCCCCGGTAGCTGGGACTATAGGCGCCCGCCACCACCCCCGGCTAATTTTTTTTTGTATTTTTAGTAGAGACGGGGTTTCACCTTGTTGGCCAGGATGGTATCAATCGATCTCCCGACCTTGTGATCCTCCCGCCTCGACCTCCCAAAGTGCTGGGATTACAGGCGTGAGCTACCGCGCCCAGCCGATGTTATTTGTTTTTATTTTACATTTTTGTTAACAGAAAAGAGGAGGAAAAGTTCATAATCTAACTTACATTTTATATATAACTTACATTTCATACCCTATTCCCTTTCCCCTACCCATCTTGTTTAAAATTTAGACTCTTACCACCAAATAATTACACTTTTTCTTCTCCCAGCCTTTGTTAGTCATGAATAAATGTAATGCTTTTGTCCTTGGTTTGGCTGGAGGTTCATCATTTACATAATCACCCTTGTTGGGGTAATGTCACATGAGCTTACTATCCTTTTGTTAGAATTTTAGAAGCTCAATGATTTTGAAAGCCTTTGCAAGCCTAACTGATAACTAAGGAAATACAGAATTGGAAAATACCTGATATGTGTAGCTTCCAGGAAAGATTAAGATATTCTAATAATATTTCAAAATTGGGAACCTCTTTTGGGTTAACTGACAACTTCCTACTATTTTTTTGTGCTATAGTTCATACTTTTTTTTCCTTAACCATTTGTAGGTTAGAGAAATTATATCTTACCTTCACTCTCAAAATTAAGTAATCCTCTTAATATCACTATCTATAATTTGTGAGAAGTGACTGAAAATAGATAATATTTAAGATTAGGTCTCAAGTTTCAAAAATATATATTTACTTAATAGTGGATTCAAGGACTAGCATACTTCAACCTATACCACAGACATATTAAAAATGAAGTATTTAGTTATGATATTATCTCCAAAATTGTATGGTTTAGCAAAGATAAAACATATCAATATTCTCACTGTACAGGGATAAAATCAAATGTTGTAGTGCTTTCAGTATTGTTATTTTCTGGTCAAGATTTTTCCATCATTTGATAAGGTCTAAAATATTTATATTGGCAAAATTTCAAGTTAGGGTTAAGTTAATAATGCCACTTTTTTTTTTTTTTTTTTTTTTTGAGATGGAGTCTCACTCGGTTGCTCAGGCTGGAGTGCAATGGCGCCATCTCTGCTCACTGCAACCTCCGCCTCCCCCATTCAGGAGATTCTCTTGCCTTAGCCTCCCAAGTAGCTGGGATTACAGGTGTCTGCCACCACACCTGGCTAAATTTTGTACTTTTAGTAGAGATGGAATTTCACCATATTGCCCAGTGTGGCTGGCCTCAAACTCCTGACCTCAGGTGATCCACCAGGCTTGGCCTCCCCAAGTGCTGGGATTACGGGCATGAGCCACCGCACCTGGCCTAATACCACATTTAGGTGACTAACAATACAAATCCAGTTTTCTATGGTTTAGCCTGAGTAAGAAGAAAATATCTGGGAGATGCTTAACAAAATGTAAATGGTTTTTTACAAGCAAAAGTTTGTAAAGTATGTTTTGGAGCTTACCTTATAAAATGTGGTATGCTATCATGTCCTGCTGGTGAGTGTGTAAACTGATACAGGCTGAGTGCATTAGCATACAGATTCTACTCAGAAATTTTTTCTGAGCAAATGATTGCGGTTGTTCACAAAAATATAGCCTCTAGTATCAAATTAAAATGTTAACAATTCAGTAATAGTTTATGGTAGACACAAATTGTCCATTAAATATAATATATAGCCAATAACATGGAAAGATATTTATTATGTGGTGCTGAAATCAAGTTATATGCATATGTGGACACATATGTATGTACACACATGCATACCTGTATATTTGAAGACATGTGCAGGCTTTCAGAGAAATATTCTGGAAGCATATTCATTAAGGTGATAACTCTGAGCCCTGCACCCAGGATAGAATAATATTTTAATTGTTTTCTTATTTCCTTTTTAATGATTTATTTTTTATATTTTTAAAAAAGTATTTTAATTTAATAATTTTATAGAGTCCTTCAATTTTTTTACTTATGTGAATTTTTATTTTTTTTTGAGTTGGAGTCTTGCTCTGTCACCCAGGTTGGAGTGCAGTGGTGTGATCTTGACTCACTGCAACCTCCATCCCCTGGGTTTAAGCAATTCTCCTGCCTCAGCCTCGCGAGTAGCTGTGATTGCAAGCATTCGCCACCATGCCCGGCTAATTTTTGTATCTTTAGTAGTGACGAGGTTTTGCCATGTTGGACAGGCTGTTCTCAAACTCCTGACCTCCTGATCTGCCCAACTCAGTCTCCCAAAGTGCTGGGATTACAGGTGTGAGCCACCGCACCTGGTCAATGTTTTTAATTAGAATGAGGTCATGCTTACTTTACCACCAGGATTTTTTTTTTATTTATACAATGAAATTCATCACTTAATGACTTTTTGAACTGGACCACGTTAAGTCCATATTCTTCAGGTGTTGCTTATTTATAAAATAAAGAACATGATTTCTGTCTTAGTATTTTGTCCTGAGCATTAGTGACTATATATCAAACATAATTTTTAGCAAAATCCGGGCAAGAATTTGTTGTCCTATATGAAAGACATTGTTTTTCAATTATTTTATGAAGTTCAGGTATTTTTCTTAGTCTTACACTAAAGTAGGCCACACCCTTAGAAGGAATTTATTCTAAATATATATTTTAACAACTATTTAGAGAGTCTTCTAGTTTATCTAGAATTTGCTTTTGTGAGTTATGAAAACCCTTTATAAAAATGTAATTCAAAAATAAAGAAAAAGAGAAGCCGCTGGATTCTAAAAGTGTCAGAGCTCAACTAATCTACAGGTGTTGATAGATTACTTCTGAAATGTGAGTTTCTATCTCATTTTAGTGCTTAATTCTTAACTGGTTGTTTGTATATTTAAGGAATATATCATAAAAATGGAAATCTAATTTTAGTATAGTTTTTACTGTCTTGATTTCTTTTTTTAATGTAATTTTGTTGATTGTGGATTATTTACAATGTTAGTTAAATTATGTAATCAGTGTAAATATATGCAATCATGCAATTTAATTAGGGAAAGTCATTTAGGAAAGCAATGTCAGAATTCAGACATTCATAGCATTTTAGAAATTCTTGGGAACTTTATTTTAAAACTGCTACTTGGATGAACAGTAGTTCATATCTAGATTTAAATGTTTTATTCCCAAAAAAGTGAAAAAAATCTTACTAAATTCAGTGGAGTGAAATAGTATTGAAAGTATGATTCAGGCCGGGCATGATGGCTCATGCCTGTAATCCCAGCACTTTGGGAGGCCGAGGCGGCTGGATCACCTGAGGTCAGGAGTTCGAGACCAGCCTGACCAACATGGAGAAACCCCATCTCCACTAAAAATACAAAATTAGTGGGGTGTGGTAGCACGTGCCTGTAATCCCAGCTACTTGGGAGGTTCAGGTAGGAGAACTGCTTGAACCTGGGAGGGAGAGGTTGCGGTGAGCCGAGATCATGCCATTGCACTCTAGCCTGGGCAACAAGACTGAAACTCTGTCTCAAAAAAAAAAAAACAACAACTGTGATTCAGTTTGTGAATACCCAATATTTCTTTGTTAAATTTATAGTGATGTTGAAATTTCTATTTCTCATCATTTTCCCTTTTTTTTTTTTTTTTTTTGGCTTAATGTTCTACCATTTTGAGGAAAGAAGCTAAATGAAAAGTGATTTTTTAAATTCAAAATCTTATGTTTACCTAGAAAAACATGTTTTTCAAATCAAAATATTTCACCCCTAATACTACCTTGAATTAATCAGAATGGGAACTGGGTAAGTTGATGATAATGGGGTTATGATTTATCTGATTTAAATCATATACAATTTATAAAACATAATCAGATAGAAGTACATCTATTGGCTGTCGTCTCTGGTCCTTGGGTAAGTCAGCCTGGGCTCAATGTTGCACCATTATGGATTCCAACCCCACAAACTGAATATAATGTTATGACAATGTGGAATGAGATTGAGTCTATCAGAGTCTATCAGACATCTGGCAGCCTAGATTTAATAGAAGGCCCTCGGTGATTTGGGTCCGAGACATTTGCAGATCATCTCTCACACTGGGTACCATTAAAAGAATTGATTACATCTGGCCTCTTCTGCCTCAGCCATTTCATATTTTCCATAGTGAGGTATTGGCCATGATTGGTCCTTGTTTACAGAATTTTCCATCTCCCCTGGTTGGCGGACTCAAACTTTTCATGCAGTGGGACTTATCTGTTAGTTCAGAGCCCTCATTATAAAATTAGCCCAATATAGGAAACAAGAGCAGTTTGAGATGACTAAAGATGAATAGCAGTGTGAAAGTGTTTTACCAAGTGGTTTTAGTTGATTGTTGTGCTCTGGAACCACTAAACTATCATAGCACATGAATTTTCACAAATAAAATAGAAAACTTGAAAATCAATGTAGAATATTTAATATATGACCCCAGATAGCCTAAAGTACAAAAACTAGACACTTAGCTAAACTGGAGGGTAGTAGACTTTTCTAGGTGGGAAGAACCATATGGCTATAAAGCTGCACCCTATCATTTCACCAATGGTGGGAAGTTACATACCTAAACATTTTATGTGGTTTCTGGGTTTATGATGCAATGTTCTTTGTGAAAAATCACAAGAATCTTATTAAAAAATAGATTTTCAGATTTCATTAAATGCTCTTTTCCTATTCATAGGTTATCTGTGGATTATGGCTCCTGTGGAAAGAAGCCTATTCCTTAAATAAATCACACAGATTTTATATGAAAATTCAGTGGATGCTCTGAGTTCTTTGATCATTTTCCTTTTATTATAAGATAAGAGGTTATCATTATCACAGTATAACAAGTGCTAAAATTGTCTTGAATTTCATTTTTCTTTTAAATTCCTACTAGACAGTTAGTAGAAAACCCTCAATTAATGCAAAGATTAATTGTTTTAAAGTACTTCCCAAATATTTCAAGATATAATAGAAAACAACAACCAATATTACTGTAGTATTACTTTCTGCTCCGTTTTTACCTTAACAGCATTTCATTTCCTTCTATTAACAGAGTCACCGTGATGGGATATCCTATTTCTTATTTGCTTTTCCTTGCTGAATTGTTTACAGATTTTTGCTGTTTTAAATAGCCCACTTTGCTTAGATTATTTTTTCTCCTTTGATTGTTTTCTTGGGTTATATCACTAGGCTTTGTCACAGATTGCTAAACTGATCCTCTGAACGATTAATCAGAGGCAGATTAGACAGGAATTAAGACCTAGCCTCACGACTCGGCTCTGGCTGCCTCCCCGAACCATCACTGGACTTCTCACATACGTCAATTCCCTCATCCGTAAAATGGGATAATAATTCATGCCAAGCCCAAGCCCATTACTAACCCTAAATGAGGGTTATTGTTATTATTATTAACCTTTCATTAGAAGCAATGTGTAAAACAACTTTGTTTTATAATCATTAATACAGTTTTATTCTATTTATTTTTAATACTTTAGTAAAGATGTAGCAATACCTTAAAGTTGTCTTAATTTTATTAATTATGGCTCATTAGGCTTGGCATACTTTATATTTTCCATAGGATAATATATCATAATTACACATAAAGTTATAATGTCTCTTTACTCTTTTATTTAATAGTAAAATTATAAACCATTACATTTTAAAAGTGTAAATTAGTTAAGTGTGTATTTTTGTTTTATTTATTTATTCATTTATTTTTGAAATGGAATCTCACTCTGTATCCATGGCTGGAGTGCAGTGGTGCAATCTCGGTTCACTGCAACCTCTGCCTCCCGGGTTCAAGCAATTCTCCTGCTTCAGCCTCCTGAGTAGCTGGGATTACAGGCACGCGCCACCTCACCTGGCTGAGTTTTGTATTTTTAGTAGAGACTGGCTTTCACCATGTTGGTTAGGCTGGTCTCAAACTCCTGACCTCAGGTGATCCACACACCTTGGCCTCCGAAAGTGCTGGGATTACAGGCGTCAGCAACAGTACCTGGCCAAGTGTGTATTTTGGATTGAGTGCCTGTTTAATTGGATTTTCCCGTTCTGTTTCGTTTTATATATGTATATTTTAAATTGCCAAATGTTTTTCACCAAAACATTACCCTACAATGGCCCAAATTCCTGCAATGACTTCAAAGGCAGAGAAGGGTAAGGACAGAGAGTAGGGAATGTGCAGGGCAGTTGCATCTTGGCCATAGGCCTGCATGGTTCTAATTCTCTGCTGCCTCAGAGATTGAACCCTTATGCCTCGAACTTCCAGAGTCATTCTCTGCTCATCTTCTAGTTTTAACTTAAAATTGTTCTTTTTTTCATCTAGTTTCATAGCCTTTCAATCCCACATAGCCATGCCCACATTCTCCAAAAAGACATGTGTTATACTTCTTACTGATTTCATTAACCACAAAGAACAGAGATGATGAACTGCAATCATAAGTGTAGCTAAACATTACCCAACTGTCCAGTGAGCTATTTTGGGGTTAAGATCATCTTGGATAAAGAGAAGCTTTCATAGGTTCCCATTGTATTCTCCTTTTTTTTTTTTTTTTTTTTACCATTTTCTCTGACTACTTGGAAACATGATTAAAATTTTTTTTTTTTTTTTTTTGAGACAGCTTCTTGCTGTCACCCAGGCTGGAAGGCTAGAATGCATTAGTATCATCATGGCTCACTGCAGCCTTGTCTTCCTAGGCTCAAGCGATCCTCCAACCTCAGCCTCCCACATAGCTGGGACTGCAGGCACACACCACCATACCCAAATGTTTGTCACCAAAATTTACTAAATTTTGCAGTTATAGTAGAGATGGGGTTTTGCTGTGTTACCCAGGCAGGTCTCCATCTCCTGGTCTCAAGCAATCTGCTTGCCTCAGCCTCCCAAAGTGCTGGGATTAAAGGCATGAGCCACTGCACTCAGTTTAAAATCTTAATAAGTTAGACAAGAGGTTTCATACATAAACTTTTAAGACACCGTCTCAGATGAGCAGTTAACCTGGTTAATCATTCATTTATTGAATTTTTTTTTTTTTTTGTGGCAGAGTCTCGCTCTGTTACCCAGGCTGGGGTCCAGAGGTGCAATCTCGGCTCACTGCAACCTCCACTTCCCGTGTTCGAGTAATTCTCCTGCCTCAGCCTCCCAAGTAGCTGGGATTACAGGTGTGCACCACCACGCCTGCCTAATTTTTTGTATTTTTAGTAGAGACGGGGTTTCACCACATTGGCCAGCCTGGTCTCGAATTCCTGACCTCAGGAGATCCACCCACCTCGGCTCCCAAAGTGCTGGGATTACAGGCGTGAGCCACAGCGCCAGGCCTCATTGAATTTTTATTAAAAAACTTTAGATACATATTATATGCCAATGTCCATGCTTGTATTGATGGGACAAAAAATATAAATAAGCTAGAGTCTCTATTTTGAGACATCTCTGTATCAGTGGTCCCCAAGACTACCCCAGCTTTGGTGATTTTGCTGGTGAGATTCACAAGACTCATCATATAGTCATGCTCATGGTTATGATTTATTACAGCAAAAGGAGACAAAGCAAAATTGGTACAGGGGAAAAGCACATGGGACAATGTCCAGGGAAACCAGGGCCAAAATTCCAAGAGTCCTTTCCACACACGGTATGCATTTTATGTTTTCAGCAATGAATTGTTATAACACGTTCACAGTGTGAAATATTGTCTATCCCAGAAGTTCATTAAAAACTCAGTCCCCAAGGTCCTACTGTGGGCTAGTCATGTAAACTACCTTTTGTCTAGCATGTACCAAAATTCCAGACTCCCAGAAGGAAGGAAGGTGTTCAGCATAAATCCCATTGTTTGCCTGGTTTAGGCACTGTGAGCCACTTTTATCAGTTAGGGAATGATGGGAACCCTCCCTAAATCTAAATTTCCAGATGCCAGATATGGGCCAGACTTGCAAATAGCACTTTCTAAGGATAGCAGTCTCATGCCTTCTGTGTTAACTCTCCTCTGCACAGTCTCACATTCCAGTGGTGGTAGACATAAGAATGTTGAAGGAGTCAGGCAAAGGAGTTACTGGATTATAGAAGAAAACTCAATTAACTCTACCTGGGGGAGTCAAGAGAAGTTCATTTAAACAGACAATATTGAGCTGAATCTTGAAGGAGTTATCAGATTTCCCAAAGTCTTGGGGTAGGGTAAAGGCTTTCATCCATGCAATAGTAACTATATTCATTGTAGGTAAAGAAACTATTAAATTCTGTGTGATGGGAACATAGGCATGATGGGGACAAGGAAGAGATAGGAAAGTAGCTGGAACAAGAGGATGGAGTGTCTTATAGTTGAGTGGATATAAGGAGTCATTCGAGGCTTGTCAGAAAAGTGAAGTGAAAAATTTGAAAGGTGTCTCTGGTAGCAAGTGGAGAAAAGGTTGTAAAAGGAAGAATTTGACAACATAAGACTAGATAGGGCTGGGCACCGTGGCTCACTTCTATAATCCCAGCACTTTGGGAGGCCAAGGTGGGAGGATTGCTTGGGGCCGGGAGTTTAAGACCAGCCTGGGCAACAAAATGAGACCTCCATCTCTACAAGAAATAAAATTAAAAATTAGCCAGGCATGGAGGCCCATGCCTGTAATCACAGCATTTTTGGAAGGCTGAGGCTGAAGGATCACTTGAGGCCAGGGGTTTGAGGCCAGCCTGGGCTACAAAGTGAGACCCCATCTCTACAAAAAATAAAATTAAAAATTAGCTGGGCATGGTGGTGTGCACCTGTAATTCTAGCTACTCAGGAGGCTGAGGTGGGAGGATCACTTGAGCCCAGGGATTTGAGGCTGTAGTGAGCTATGATCGTGCCATTGCACTTAAAGCCCAGGTGACAGAGCAAGACCCTGTCTCTAAAACAAACAAATAAACAAACAGGCTAGGAAGCCAGGAGACAAAAGATGATGGAAATGTGACCTGAGGCACCTGTATTAGTCCATTTTCACCATGCTAATAAAGACATACGTGAAACTGGGTAATTTATACACGAAAAGGGGGTTTAATGGACTTACAGTTCCATGTGGCTGGGGAGGCCTCACAATCATGGGGGAAGGCGAGGAGGAGCAAGTCACATCTTACATGGAGGGCAACAGGCAAAGAGAGAGAGGTTGTGCAGGGAAACTTCCCCTTATAGAACCATCAGATCTCATGGGACTTATTCACTATCACTAGAACAGCATGGGAAAGACCTGCCTCCATGATTCAATTATCTCCCACTGTTTCCCTCCCACAACACGTGGGAATTCAGGATGAGATTCGGGTGGGGACACAGCCAAACCATATCAGCACCTATGGTGGGAATAGAATATGAGGCAAAGTTCAACCTAGGAGACACAAAAGTCTTCCTCAGAGCTTTAATAAAATCGAGTGTCTAGGTCCCATTCAACTCCTTAGTATCTCTGAACCAAACATTCTGTAAGCTTTATCTTCTGTAGCTACCTTAGTCTGTAATGCTGCCAGTTAAAACCTCAAAGCTGGAGTAGTCTAGTTTATCGACATACCTAAAGATATAACTATTTTCTGTAGAATTTTATCTTTGGTTCTGCAATGAATTGAGATGCAAAGACATATGGCATTCTATCTTAGCCAAATATTTTCATCTAGTCTCAAATGTATCTATCCAGCCAATCTGCTTTCAGTGAACAATCTGAATGTTTCAGAGGATTTACAGTAGTGATTTGGTTCACTTGAAATGTGCAGGTCAAAGTGTTTGTCATAAGGTGCAGTAGAGATGGATCCTAATTACATAAGATGCATGTCAATTTATGCAGTTACTTTTTGGTGGTTTCACCTGTCTTATGTGTGTGCTTTGTATGTAAAACTCAAAAAATGTTCAAATGTTTTCAGCAAATAACTATTAATTAAATGCAAGATATTTTAATAAAATCATTAGAATAATACATAAACATATCCTTCCAAGCAAAGCTTTCTTCTCTTTTGCTTTTATATTATATTATAGTATGTGATGACAAAAAAGAGACCTGCAAGGTTTGCAAAGAATAATATGAGAATATATATGAGGATACACATGAATTTCCTGTTCTACTCTCAGATTAACTGAACGTTGTGGGGTTTCTTACTCATGTTTATTGGAAAAACAATGAAGAACTTTCTACAATAGTTTATCTGCTATTATGATAAACAATCTCAAGAATGTGTTAAGATCAATGTATATATTGTATTTACGGAAATGTGTTTTCGAAGCTTCGTCTTCTTATATTCCAATGGGAATCAAGAAATGCATTTAGTGTTTCCATGAGCTATGTGATTAATGACTATAGCCAAATATGTTGGGGAAAATGATCCTTGAAGGTTTTTCCATCAGTGGTTTAATTAACATACAGTAGACCGAAAGCAAACAATCTGTTCAGCCAGACTGTTCAAAGATCCCTGCTGTTGTTTTTGTTTTTACTGCAGCTGGAAAGGGAAAAATTATATCACATATATTCCTTCATCTTGCTTCTGAGTAATTTGTTTTGGTGCTGATTTAAAGAGTAATTTAAAACATTTGTATGAGTTTGAAAGTCTGTGAAATGCCTAGGAGTAATTTACAATATAGATAACGAAGCTGTGATTTTTCTGATTATCCTGTCTTTATTCTGTAAAACATATATTTTGACTTGTTTTATCTTCTCTAAAAATCATTTAGAAGTGGGATCAAAATCTAACTCAGTTTCATACTTTTCAGTCTTGATGAGCCATGTACTACTGAATTATGAACATATAATAGGATTTCCTCTATGCACGACCAGGTAGCCTTGTTTATTCATGACATAACCAGAGAGAAAGAATTAGGTTTAAAATGCCAACCAAAAGAAGCAACCAAAAGGATATTCATGGATGCCAGGCCCTAAAGCTCACAAATGTTCTCATTAGAAAACACCTCAGGTTTTTCCTGAGATCCTGTTTACTCTTTGCAAACACAATTAGAGCAAGCAAGAGATCTGTTTTCCAAGTTTGAGGTAGCAAATTCTAGGAGGCACAGAGATGGAGGTTTGTCAACATTTGACTGTAACAGCTGTCAATGGTAACAGCAAGCGAGAGATACAAAATCATAAAACGCTGCTAAACAGTCGGGGGAAAAAAAAATCAAACCTCAGCTGTCTAGAGACCAAACCATGTAAGTGCTAGAGTAAGGATATATGCTTGTCTCATACCTGTCTGCTAAATTTACTGTTTCCTAATAATCTTACTAAAGGATGAGCTTGAATGTTCAGTACAAAAACAAGAGTTTGACACATTCATCAGACTTCTCAAATTTCAACTTAAGTGGGAAATAGAGACTTCATCGTTTCTAAGTTTTGGAGCTCCTTTTCATTTGTTCTCTAGAGAAGGAAGGCAGGAAGAAAAATAGGAAAGCGAATTTGAGAAAGTTTAGAAGTAGAATCCCATGCAGAAGGCTCCTCCAGTATTAGGCATTCCGTTTACTTTCTGTTCTGTGCCAGGATCCCAGAAACTAATTTAAAAGGGGAGGGAAGGTGCTAATGGGTATTCCAGAAAGTTCTGTTTTGTCCTATGTTATAAATATCTAAAAAATGGTAAAAATTAATATCGAGGAGGAATAAGTAACACTTATTTAAAAGAAACCAAGAGCTGCTTTGAAATTCTGTTTTGAAGATTTTAATGAAGACAAATCCTTTGAAGTTGTAGGTGTTTTTTTTTTCTGATTTACATTTTGAAAGACTGATAGGCCTCTGGTTAACACCATTGCCTTAGTGTGTATGTTTTTTAAATACCATTTTTTAAAATCTGGAATCATTTAATCTATTCTCTGAATGATGTTTGCTACCATTTCTTATCTAGGTTGACATTCTAACAAGGATCCTGCATGGGTTTTCAGTGGTTCCTACATGACTCTTTGTGTTTGCATAGCTATGTCAGGGGTGTAACTTGCTAAGAGCTACTATAGCAAGTGCAAGGAAAATGCAGGTATCTGACATTGACCTAAGTGTTGTGCTAGGAGGTCTTATCTGGTTGTCATAAAGTTTTATTGCTGGGTTATAAGGTGCCTCATATATGTTTGGTAATGAAGCAGGATATATAAATAAAGCAAGTAAAATTGCTTTATGTAGCTTTGCCTAAAACCGTAGGTCTCAGAGCCTGACACATTCTCAGGAAAAGCTGTCTGCTTTTGCAGGCAGGATATTTTCATTCTCATTTAAAATATAGAATAACAAAAGCACGGAGACTTTTTAGAATTATGCCGGATCATACAACCAGCAAACCTACTAGACAGAATTCCAGCCCAAGAGTCCTGGATTCTTCCTTGCACAGTAGTTTTTTCATTACTTAATTTTGCCTGGTCCGATGATGCTTGCTCCAGAAAGACTGTCAACAATTCATTCGTCCATTCATTCAGTCAGTCAATAAACACATTTTGAGTACTATCCAATGGCCAGTAGGGACAACAGTGTTATAAAAAGAGATATTTTCTACAGTGATGATGACAATACTGCTTAGATGTGCTTATTAAACACTTACTGTATGGAGGGCAGGAGGGTGTCCACACTCAGCCCTTTATGTACGTGAGTTTTTTTTTTTTTTTTTAGCCTCTAACAATTCAATAAAAAGAACACAATGCTACATTTCTCTTGCTCTTGGGTTTCTCCCTGTGGAGTTTTGGCTACTTTGGTCTCTGTGGTCCTTTTGAGCTCTAACATTCTATGAGCTCAAGGAAAGGTCTAGATGGCAGACATCATGGTAGTGTTTCTCTCTGGTATGAGACAGGCATATATCCTTACTCTATGCATCATAATATCAGACAATAAGAGATCTTTTACTGTATGCATCTTGACATCAGACAATCAGAGATCTTTGGTTTACTGTGAAACCAAATAATATCCTCTCTGTCTAGAAGAATTACTAGCACCTTTCTGAGTTGAAAAGGAGGTAGTTTAGGTAATTATGCCTGTGATTGGTAGTGGTAACCTTAAGTTAGTTATTAGAGTTCTAAGTAGCTGAATCATTGTATTATAAGCTGCATTAAATACATTTTGGTTTCTTAGAATGTTCTTGTACCAAGGGGAACATAATGGCTGTAATTAAATCACTGCTCCTTATGCCTTTTTGAACCCATATCTTGCCAGTTCTAAAACCCGTCCATTCATATCTTTTAGTAATAGTTGGGTAGAAGAAGGCTGTTCTTGTTCAGAAACTGAATTTCCAATACTTGTGGCATGCTTTCCCCTGCTGACCTACTGAAATGAGAGACGAGAAGCAATGATTAAATCTCATTTTTTCCTCCTGGAGTAGCAGGATGAGCTGGGTCAGCAAGGCCAGTCCCTGCAGATGACTTTAAAATGCCTTTGTGATTTGATCTCCTTGCCTTCCCATCCATTTCTATAAGTGCCCATCACTGTCATCCTTTAGACCCTGACGAGATTTCAAGGTGAGAACGGCACAGATGAACAAAAGTACAGTGATGACTCCTGAGGGTCTTACTTATTAAATGGGTCAGGCAATGAATGAAGACTGGCTTGTAAGCTACAAGGTAGTTTCGCCCATTTACACGAAGACAATTTCATGTATTATTTAACCCGTTCCTATACACTGGTGTCTCTTTGCTCTCCAGCATGAAATAAATATGAAATAAATATAAGCTTACAAATTAATGAGGTCTGACTTTTATTTTCAAAATAATCTGACAATTACTTGGTTTCATCCTTTTGTTTGGATTCTAGCTTGCTTTCTCGGAACAGCTAGAGAATGTGTATGAAGTGTGCGTGTGGAGGGGGCAAGGGAAGGGAATAAAAATGCATTGCTTCAGGGCTGCACATCTGTTTTTAAAAACTCTGCAAGATCTGCCCGTTAACCACTGTCACAACTCCTGGTGTTTCCTGCAATTGCATTCCAATCAGAGATGTTCGTACCAGCTCAAGATATTGCAAGTAAACAGATTTAACTGTTATAAGTTAGTTTCCTATTCTCGTGCCTCACAGAATTCTTTTTTCTTCTCGAGCCGATAGCACTTGCATGTATGGTACACATAATGAGTGGTAACCCATTTTCTTTCTTTTTCAAACAGATTGGCAGTATGGAGTTACTCAGGCCTTCCCTCACACAGAGGAGGAGGTGGAAGTTGATTCACATGCGTACAGCCACAGGTGGAAAAGAAACTTGGACTTTCTCAAGGCTGTAGACACGAACCGAGCAAGCGTCGGCCAAGACTCTCCTGAGCCCAGAAGCTTCACAGACCTGCTGCTGGATGATGGGCAGGACAATAACACTCAGATCGAGGTAGATAAATAGTCTGGGTAATTGAAATGGATTAATGAATATATTTCATGTAGGTGCCCAACTTATATAGACATAAGTTGTCTCTTCATCTCAATCTAGAACTTTTGGACTTCTTTTAAAGAACAATTTAATTCATTAATAAATATAATAACTAAGCCACTTTACCATCCATTAATTCATTTACAGACAAACACAGGCTTGGTGTGGTGATAACAGTGAGGCATCAATACTGTGCTTGCTCTCAAGGAATTCATTGTGTAAGAGCTTTTTTTTTTTTTTTTGAGATGGAGTATCACTCTTGTCACACAGGCTGGAGTGCAGTGGCACAATCTCAGCTCACTGCAACCTCTGCTTCCTGGGTTCAAGCAATTATTCTGCCTCAGCCTCCTGAGTAGCTGGGACTACAGGCGCATGCCACCACTTTTGGCTATTTTTTGTATTTTTAGTAGAGATGGCATTTCACCATGTTGGCCAGGCTGGTCTGGACTCCTGACCTTAAGTGATCCACCCACGAAGGCCTCCCAAAGTGCTGGGATTACAGGCATGAGCCACCTCACCTGGCCCTGTGTAACAGCATCTAAGTGCCATAAGCAAATCATCCCAGGGCCATGTGATATGTACAATAAAAGTATGCAGGCTGTAGTGTGGCATCAAGGAGAGTGTGATGAAACTGCTTGGGATTGAGAGTTGGGGTGTTGTCAAAGAGGCTTAGCCTAGAACTCGGCATTTAGGTGGGGGCTTGACAGATTGAGAGGAGTTCACCTAACTGATGACCGGTTTATGGGAAGAGGGAGGGGCATGCTAGGCAGAGTAAATTTCCTCTGCAGTGGCTGAGGTGTAGAATGACATCTCCAGGACTGTCTCATAGGGTGACCACTGGTTCCAGTGGCTTGGGGCCGAGAAGTTTTCTGGAACGTAGGATGGCTTCCAGTGTTAAATATGGAACAGTTCTGGACAAACTGGGTTGATTGGTCTCTCTGACTGTGAGTTATTCTTTATTATGGTTGGAGCTATGAAGCGGAGGGAGGAGAATGGTCAGAGAACAGTTTGCTAAGTACAGACATTTGCAGAGGGTGCATTTTAGGCAGATTTCAGGGTTGCTCGAAGGTCTCAAAGGTGGTGTTATTTCTTAAGTTTCTGTAGTCCTTAGCGCTGCAAATCACAAAATACGATCTTGCTTGTAAACTAGGTACAACAGAAACAAGCAAGTAAACTTGGGCAAAAAAGCGAAGACCGCCCAAATGAGAACAAACAGAGGTGATTTATCCAGTTTGCTCGGGCACGGCTTCGGCTGCCATCACTTGTTTTCAGCAGAGATATAAAGGCAGGTCAGGGAGTGGGAAGGTTTTTGGTGAAAAATAGAAGGTTCAGATGCACTCTGATCAGAGGTTGTTGGCATGGCAAACCTGGAGGTGGGATAATTAGAAACAGCATGTTTGTTTGTTTGTTTGTTTTGAGACTGAGTTTCGCTCTATCATCCAGGCTGGAGTGCAGTGGCATGATCTCGGCTCACTGCAACCTCTGTCTCCTGGATTTAAGCCATTCTCCTGCCTCAGCCTCCTGAGTAGCTGGGATTACAGGTGTGCACCACCACGCCGGCTAATTTTTGTATTTTTAGTGGAGACGGGGTTTCACCATGTTGGCCAGGCTGGTCTTGAACTCCTGACCTCAAGTGATCAACCTGCCTCGGCCTCCTAAAGTGCTTGTATTAAAGTCATGAGCCACTGCACCCAGCAAGAAACAGCATCTTTTATTATTAGTTTGAGGAACATCTTTGGCTTTTGATGGTTGGTCCTGAGAGTGGTATGAAGACAAAGAAATAGAGAAGCTCTCAGTTACTAAGGAAGTCCTGACCTTTCCGGGCTGACTACTGCCAAGGCTGTGGTGTGGCTTCCTGAACTGGCTGCTGGAGAGGTTGCATCAGAGTTCTGTCGTCACGTACGGTCTGCTCATTGCGTGCTGGTACATTCTTTCTCAACCTGAAGTTTCAGTTCCTACTTTCTCTGAGCTGACAGGCTTATGATTTTTAAGAACCAGGCAGCATTCTTTTTACTGCACCACAATCCCTGAAATACTCATTATTTAAGAAAAAAAAACTCAGTTTCCTGAAGCAGATATTACCTAGTCCTGCAAATAGTATCAAGGCATCATTTTGTTCCCTCACAGTGAGAGAAATCTTCAAAAGATCTGAAGTATAGGCTGTGGGAATTCAGTATATTTGAAAAATACAGCAATTTCTCAAACCCCACTCCATGGCATTAGCTATTATGTGGCCATGGTGTTGGCAGGCTGCCCCAGCCAGGTCCCTTACCAGGCAACGGTTGATGTGTCAGGAGCAGAAGTCTTATGATATCTATAAGAGGCTATTCTGACTCCTGCAGAGTGGCCTGCTATTTTGGCAATGATGATGTTATAGCAACTTGGGGTAGGCAACATAATTCTTCCCTGAGCCACTCTTTAGCTGGGGTGCAGCATCAAGAAAGGAGAACTGAATAGAAGCAGAGGTGTTTACTCTCTGCCCAGAAGTAGGACTCGATGGATATTGAAAGGGAACAACACATCCCTATTCGGCTAAAAGCCCACACTTTGCCATGACGAAATGCAAAAAATCTGCATTCGTACCCCCTAAGTATGTAAAGACTTTTAAATTTCTTCGAAAAAGGAAAGAGGAGAACACAGATTCCAAGAACCCTGTAATCTCTCCTGTGGGGTGCTGAATTTTCTTAATCATTTATAAAATAAGAAATCTCTTTGATTGGGGGTATATTAACACTCCTGAAAATACAATCCCGGTGGTTACTGTAGCTGTAGTTTTGTGATTCAGCCAATTTTTCTACTTTCTACCTTAACAGAGGGAGACCACAAAGTGTCAGTTTTGAATCAGTAAAAAGAGGGCAGAAGAATGGCCCAGGGGACTGTTTGGTGGGTACTCACCCAGGGCTAAGAGCTGCCAGGTACTGTGTGGATGCTCTTTTGTTTGGTCCACAGCAGCCTTGAAAGATTTGTGTCCCTGTGTTTTCTGGGCAATTTCAATGATTTTTTTACACGAGGGCAATTTCAGATTTAGGTTTTAGTATTTTCCTAAGGTCTCCCATTAATGAGCATTCAAACCCTGCTGGTATTCAAATGCAAGCTTTGCCAGGCTTACAAGGTTGATCCTTTAGGCTTGACGTTGCTCTTTCTAGCAAAAGGAAAGACAAATGACACTTGAATTATGTAGTGATTTTGAACAGCAGCAGCCCCTGAGTATCCATATGAGGGTAATTGTGGGGTTTCAGTCTGGCTCATAAAAGACTTGTCTTGAAGCCAGGGTTGCATACTAAGAACACTGCTTTTATTTCAAGATTCATTTATTTTGTTGGGGTTCTGGGGATTGATGGAGATTATTGGGATCTAAAGTCCTCAAGTAGCTCCTTGGCACTGCCACTAGTTGCGGAAACAAAAATCTACCTCTGAAAGTTTGGAAAGTGTACTAGGCCATTTTTGCCTTCCTATAAAGAAATACCGAGACTGGGTAATTCATAAAGAGAAGAGGTTGATTTAGCTCACGTTTCTGTAGGCCCTACAGGAAGCATGGCTCCAGCATCTGCTTGGCTTCTGGTGTGGCCTCAGGAAGGTTTCAACCATGGCAGGAGATGAAGTGGGAGCAGGCGTGTCACATGATGAGAGCAGGAACAAGAGAGTGAGGGGCATGGTGCTGCACATTTTCAAACAACCAGATCTCTCCTCAACTCACTCATCACCAAGGGAATGGCACTAAGCCATTCATGAGGGATCTGCCCCTGTGATTCAGACACCTCCCACCAGGCCCCACCTCCAACACTGGGATTACATTTCCAAATGAGATTCGGAAGGGACAAATATACAAACCATATCAGAAAGTTTTACGTATCCTGGCTCTTGAAATGGTATTTGTGGGCCAGGCGCAGTGGCTCACACCTGTAATCCCAGCACTTTGGTAGGCTGAAGTGGGCAGATCACCTGAAGTCAGTAGTTTGAGATCAGCGTGGCCAACAAGGTGAAACGTCATCTCTACTAAAAATACAAAAATTAGCCAGGCGTGCTGGCGAGTGTCTGTAATCCCAGCTACTCAGGAGGGTGAGGATGAGAATTGCATGAGCCTGGGAGTGTAGGTTGCAGCCAGCTGAGATTCCGCCACTGTACTCCAACCTGGGCAACAGAGCGAGACTCAGTCTAAGAAAAAAAAAGGTAAAAAAGGCATTTGTGAACACGATTGCATCTCTTTTGGGGAAAATAGTTTTGCCCCATTGTTAAACAGAAATAAGAAAGAAACCAAATGGTTATAAAGTGAATACTCTGTGCCTGGCATTGTTACAAGGTCTTGCTTATCTTTTTGGTTTATATTGCTAAATACAAACAATGAGCTAGAAAGACTCTGTGTGCTTTTTTCCTTTAGATGCTTTCAAACTCAGTTTCAGGGATCAGAATTATTTTGTCTCGTAGCCCTGGCTGCAGTAGTGGCTGTTAAAATTATGTGTATCACAGTGAGACAAAAACCACCCAGAATGGTATTCCTCAGATGTTCTCCTCATTTTTTTTCATTGTCTCCACTTTATGTTCTACTTTCACTTAAATAAAACAACAATAACAAAAATCCCAAACCAACACAAGACAATAGCATGTTTACTGTTTTGACACAAAGGCTGTTATTCTCTTCACTTGGTACTTGGTGACAGTATTTTTTCTGGCTCTTCACAAGAACAGATAATGGAAGGATTGTAAAACTTGGTAGCCCAGTTAAAGAATTCTTCCAGTTAAGGTTTTGTTGTTGTTATTGTTTTCATTGTCTAATATTCTTCCCACGAGCATATAAAATCTCTAGAAGCCAACTGTATATCCTGTTGAATAAGCAGGGGCCCAACAGATGGCAAATGCCGCTATTGATCTGAATGTTGATTTCTGTGAGACCTTTCTTCTTGTATTTCCTCTGTTCATTCATACGGACGTATAACCACTTAGCCAGGTGAGAAGTAAAGTACCTTCTGCTGAAGTGTAGGTATTAAAAATGAGGTGTCGGGAAACAGTCACTGCATGCACTACTTTGTATAATTATTTTGGGAATGTAAAGGCTTACAGGGCTTTCAGGCAGGATTGGATTCCATTCATGATTTGGCCTTGTTGGAGCAGCCTTCACTGAATTCCACAACCTCAGGGATACATGTGTAAATGAGCAGGGCAAGCATCTTCCCCTGGAAGCTGGCACCTTCCCATTATCTGGCATGAAGCTCTCGTAGCAATGATAGCACCTCATAGGATGGAGAGTGCTTCAGCAGTATTGGCTGAAATTACTGATGCTTAATAAAGCTCAGTTTCACCAGCCTATTGCTGTAGAATAGTGTTGGTCACTTATAGTGTTCTTCACTTTATAGAAATCAGTCTCAAAGTCCTTTGTGACATGCTAGACCAAATATGTGGTTTTGAACACTTATTCACATGCAATATTTGGAAGTGTCCTATTTCCACTCTTGGGACAGTGAAAGTGTTTATTAAAAGGACTGTACTGTGTGATTTTTTGCCTTGACTCAAAAGCCACTGGATAACTGAAGAAGGGAGGTTTTAAAAATGGGGATTATGGATCATATTAGTATAGTTTCATGATCAAAAGTGACTCAGAGATTGGGAGCTAGGCCAATGCCTCTGAAACTTTAACAAGCTTACAAATCACCTGGGAATCTGGTTAAAATGCATATTCTGATTTCTTAGTTCTAGGCTTGAGCCGGTCTGATATTCTGTTTCTAATAAGGTCTCAGGTGATATAGTTGTGGGTAGGCCATAGGCCACACTTTGGGTTGCAAGGATTTAGCTATTAGTTTTGAGAGCAGAAATCTTAGCTTAAATTTAGGTGCCTGCCAACAGTATGTTTCACGGAATTCTCATTCTGGTACCTAATTAAAAATTTCAGTTGTATCCAGCAACTGTTGTATTATTCATGTGCATGAAAGTTCGTATCTGAGGAAAGTACAGTCAAGAATGATCAACAAATATATGTGATAGATTTAGCTAAAAAGTAGAGAGAAACAGTCTTTCTCTTAAATGCATTCCTAAAAACTCTCTTTGATCTTCGGCTATCACACATACACTGCCAGTTGTGTTGGCATCTTATTTTTACAAATTGTGCGATATGTTTCTTTAAAAATTTTACCAGTTGCTAATTGCTGTACACAAGGTCATTGTGTGGGCTCTAATAGCTGATTGCAGCCTTTAACTAGAAAATCTGTTTAAGAGGAAATAAGTCACCAGAAAATATTTAATCTAAAAAAAGAATGTAGGCCGGGCGTGGTGGCTTACGCCTGTAATCCCAGCAGTTTGGGAGGCCGAGGCAGGTGGACCACTTGAGGTCAGGAGTTCAAGACCAGCCAGGCCAACATAGTGAAACCCTGCCTCTACTAAAAATACAAAATTAGCCAGGCATGGTGGTGCGTGTTGTAGTCCCAGATACTCGAGAGGCTGAGGCAGGAGAATTGCTTGAACCTGGGAGGTGGAGGTTGCAGTGAGCTGAGATCGTGTCATGACACTCCAGCCTGGGTGATGAAAGTGAAACTCTGTCTCAAAAAAATAAAAATAAAAAATGTGATTGTGTTGATGATGATTTTATGAAGAAAAAGCAAATTTTGTAATGTTGATGTGGACAGAATCTCCATGTTATGTTTGCAGTATAGAGATGATGTGGTTTGGCCATGTCCCCACCCAAATCTCTTCTTGAGTTGTATAGCTTCCATAATTCCCATGTGTTGTGGGAGAGACCCAGTGGGAAATCACTGAATCATAGGGGCAGGCTCTTCCCATACTGTTCTCATGATGGTAAACAAGTCTTTTGAGATCGGATGGTTTCATAAAACAGAGTTTCCCTGCCTGTCGCCATGCAAGACATGACTTTGCTCCTCCTTCACCTTCTGCCGTGATTGTCAGGCCTCTCCAGCCGTGTGGAACTGTGAGTCCATTGAATCTCTTTTTCTTTATAAATTACCCAGCCTCGGGTTTGTCTTTATTCGCAGCTTGAAAACGGACTAATACAAAAGAGTACATTGGATTATCCATAGATGTGGAAAATCTTACTCCTCTTCTATATTTTAAGCCTAAGGAAGCTCACTCAATTTCAGAGGTCTGACAGTTACAATAATGAATATAACTATAAAGGAGTAGTAAGACGTCATCCCATTTCACAGAAATAGAGTGATAAAATTTTGCAGAATGCTGCTTTGCTGGTTCTGTCTTTACATTACTATTGTGCTCAGTGAATTCTTAGAATAAAACACGTACAAGGAGAATGTGATAGTGTAGATTTTTGACATTTTTCAAAAGAAAGTATCCTTTGATATTGAACAGTCCTTTTACTATATTTATTACGAATGTGAAAATCTGATGGAGTTTTTGTGTGTGAAATATTTCCTTTTGGGGGGATCTTAAACTGGTAGATGTTTAACATGTGGCTGCAAAATCAGAAAATTGTGCAAAGGGAAGGCAAAGATTAATCCTGAAGAAGTGCACATCTTGGACCTCCAAGTGTATTGAAATCTTCCAAATGCTTGTAGGTGTCAGGTTGGCTTCCACAGAAGATGAGAATGAAAGCATGTGAAAGCACGTAATTGAAAAGGAGAAATACTGCATTGGTTCATGAACAGGCAGAAGGAGACCTTTGTTCTGTGGAGAGGCAGGATTAATGCAGTGATGAGGTGTCATCTGAACCAAGTCACAAAGAAAGTGTCAGAAGATAGCCAGGTGTCAAGGTCATACTAGATAGCGTGTTTTACACAGATAACCAGGAGCAAGATTTTAAACTTCATTGTGTACGACACTAAGGTGTTTAGAATTTATCAGGAAGGTACTTGGAAACTGCTATACAATATTAAATACAGAAAGGCAAGTTTGCAATGATGCTCCTACCTGATTGCTATGGGAACTGAATCAGAAATCCCAAATCTAGGAGTGAAAAGATGAGTTAAATTTAGATTAGAATTGTTGTGGTGTGACATGAGATAGTGGTTAGGGGAAAGGCTGTGGATGAGCATATGAATTTCAGAAATATTTAGATTTCTACTCATTGATTTAAATTAATCAATATTGCTGAAATTTTGCCCGAACTTCTGTTCCTTGCTTGATTCTGAAGGTTAATTGCAGGTCTCTGTCATTGCCTTTCCTGGCAGAGTGGCCTGATGCTACCTTGACAGCCCCTATCTAATGTGGGTTGAGAATCGGCCTTGTTTCTTCCACTCTGTGTTGCCAAAGGTTGTGTTAACTGACAGCAAAATCTATTTCAGTCTTTTCTGTTTGGGTAATTTGCAAAAACACATGGATTTTAAACTTCTGATTTTCTCCCATTCATTTTCTTTTAGCATATTGATGAGGGCTTTACTTTGCAAAGAAGAAAGTGTACCAAAAATAGTAAATCAGACAGAAGTGATATCTGCAATTATTGCTCACCCTCAAAAAAGATAATGAGGATTAAAATAGAGTATCATATATCTTGCTCAATTATAGATTATTCTTAGCTTGACATGTCAGCTCTTTATTGAAACAAAAATGGAAAAAATCCATAGCTGTCCTTCAAAGAGTTCCATGAAGAATAACTGAATTTTCTCTTTGATGCTTCACTGTTAGCTAATTGAGTTTACTTATAGTTATGGCATGAAAATAGACTTTAGAATGATACATGCAGGTTGTAAAATTATTAAGTGCATTAGTCATATAATTTATTTTCAGAACAAGAATTATATTTCAGGGTGAATAATATTCTTGCATTCTCCATGTTCAAAGAGAAATCTCATATTTAATCTCCCCATTCCCCAAGGGATCCTAAGATTAATTATATGATCATCACATCCAGTTCTTTCTACTTTAATTCCATAGCCATTCATGAGGACTTTAATATATCCTTACTCTGCATTAAATAGTGACAGTGATAGGTGAATTCGAATATAGAGAATGCCAAGTAACAGTCAATCAGCTGACTTGCTGTTTTATCATTTTGCAAACATATTTCTCTTCTTTGCCTATACTAATTTCCAAGAGGACATATCAAACATACTCAGATGAAAATTATTATTTTCAATATGAAAATTATAGTTCAGCCCCAATGTCATAGGTCTAAATATTTGTCTAGTTGATTTTTTAAAATCATGTTAAAATTAATTGTTTTGGTAGTTCAGAATATGTCCATTCTTTATATGTTGAACGAAGGGCTCAGGATGAAGGAATAAGTGGCCATTGAGTATGGGCTGGAACTCAGGAGCAGGGAGGTCAAAAGATGCTGGAGGCCTCCATTCTCCTGGTGGCTCATGGAGAGGTGTGATGGGGCCAGAGTGCAGCTGGATGCACCCACAGAGGGACGGTACTCCTGGGAGGGAATTCTTTGCTCTCCCAACCTTGGGGGGGGATTGTACAGGGAAATTCACATTTGAGGATCCCACACCATATGGTCCAGGCTTAACTGCCAGCAGTTTAGCAAAGTGTGAAAAACGTCATCCACCAGCGCCTAGATTGGAGTTACCAGGTCTCAAGGAATATTGAATTCAGCTCAGCTCATGTCCCTGTGGGGGCCATAACTCATCTTCTCAGCTATCTGTTTTCCTGGCAATAAGGAGAGAGCTTCTGGGATCATTCACTGGGCAATCCCATTCCATATCAATGGATTAGGCCTTAAAGACTAGGTTTTCTTCCTGTGATTTTCAGAATCACAAATGGAATAATGAATTGATTGTAGCTCAAAGGCTAAATAAATCTGAGTTGGCACAGACATGCTGATAGCATTATTTTTATTACTGCATATGGGGGAACATCAGAGCTACTACTTATTTCCATGAAGATCTGTAGTATGATGAATCTACTCTGTCCGTGAACTTATGTACAAAGACTAATGCCACTTGGGTACACGAATCACAGTGAGTCTTTGCCATTTATTTTATCATACAAATTAATGTGTACTCAACAATTTAGCACCAATTCACTGAAAACATGAAGGATGATAGTGTCTGATAAACAGTGACGTTCTGTAATTGTATGGTGGCAACCAGAATTTTCTATGAACCTTCCCCAAAAATGTCTCTTGTGTCTTTGTCAAATATTGTGACTTAGATGGAAACACTATTAGGTAGACACATCGATAGGCCATTACAAATAGAGAAGGCATTTAATTTTTTCTCTGATTATCTAAACATATGTATGAAAAGTTGTGTTTCTATTTTTAAGCAATGATTAATATTTACACTCTGCTAAATATTCAGGGAGTTATACTTCACCTTGTATTTCTGAAGCAGATCTAAGATAGATAAGGGGATAAGAGTCTCTCTCTCTCTCTCTCTCTCTTTTTTTTTTTTTTTTTTTTTTTCAGATGGAGTCTTGCTGTGCTTCCCAGGCTGGAGTGCAGTGGCGCGATCTCAGCTAACTGCAACCTCCACCTTCCAGGTTCAAGTGATTCTCCTGACTCAGCCTCCTGAGGAGCTGGGATTACAGTGCCACCACCACGCCCAGCTTTTTTTTTTTCTTTTTGTGTTTTCAGTAGAGATGGGGTTTTGCCATGTTGTCCAGGCTGGTCTCACACTCCTGACCTCAGGTGATCCATCCACCTTGGCCTCCCAAAGTGCTGGGATTATAAGCGTCAACCACCGCATCTGGCTTGATAAGGGTCTCCTTATAAAAATATTTGCATGTCTTATCCATGCATTGCTTTTGTGTTTGTGATAGAAATATTTGCTAACATGTCACTCTATGAACTATTAAAGAAGGCATCAAATACTCAAATGTTCAAGAAAAGATGGTAATGTTTAGAATGAAAAGAGACTGCCTTAGTTTTCTTTTTGTGTTTCCCTGAAAGAAAACACTTCTGTTCATGCCCGAGCAATGCATAGATGTCTGAATCTGTCTAGAAACAAAAGTACTGAACTTGGCAGCCCTTGGGAACGGTTGTTTTGAGTTATTTTCTATATGTTATTTCAAGCTTTAGCTATGGAATTGAAGTAATAGTTTGGAATCCATTGCACTGAATTGAATGAATGTGATAAACTATTACGGCTGGAACTATTTGGCTTTTATAAGTAATTTCTAACTCTTTTGTAAACTTTATATATTTATGCAGTCTCTAGCTTAAAGAACAAAGCTATATAAATCACTAATATTCACCTTTTAGATAATATCTAGAGATTTGTCCCTATCAATCTGTTTATCTATCTACCTACATACCTACCTATCTACCTACCTGCCTACGTAGCGTCTATCTCTTTTATTTTGAATTCACAGTGCGGTTCCCATTTGTGCCCAAAACAATTTGAAAGAAAAACTTACAAAGAAAACTTTAATTAATATTGTTTAAATTTTTAAAATTCACATGTTATATCACCTCTTATTAAGGAACTCTTTTAGGTACTTCCAAAACTGAAGATGTTTTATTTCATGACAGGATTTTTTACCTAAAAATAATGCTCCCTGATCTTTTGTGGTTTAATGAAAATTTTTATAATTTTCAAAGATGAATGCATTGATTTTGATTCTCAGATTTTTTCCTAAGAACATTTAGGTTATAATATTCTTCCTTTTTCTAAGATTACAGTGCTTTGCACAGTGTTTATTATTTGAATGGAAATCTTTACTAGTTCTGTCACTTAAAACTACTACAGAGTAAAAGCTAATTTAAAATTCTATGCTCTGAAAATGTTTACAAGGTATCTCACCAAACCTTCCCAAAGAACTGAAAACAATTCATTTGTCCATTGTAAACAGGATTATAGAATTATCTGTTACCTTAAAAACCAGGTATAAATGATCATCTTCTTTTTCTTTAACATATTTTAATAAAAAATGACTTATCTTCCTCTGTCCACTGAGTAATCAGATACTGCTTTATTTCTTTTACGAGTAAATGAGGTTAATCTTCATCAGAATAGAAGAGTGTCGCATTCAAATGGGAGAAATGTAGTTAAATAAGGCTTTGTAAGGAAACAACTCTGAATAAATACAGAAATCTGCTAGAACAAAATTATAAGTATTCATTAGAAATTTTTCTCATGTTACCAATTGTACCAGATGATAGTAAAATTATCTCCTAAAGGCAAACACACTTTTTAGAGAAATCTTTTACATTCACTATTCCTCAAAACTCTATGGAAAGTAATGTTTTCTATCATGTGCATAAGGAAATAACATGATTTAGTACATTCGGAAGTCTTCCTTCCTTCCCTCCCTCCCTCCCTTGTTTCCTTCCTTCCTTTCTTCCTTCCTTCCCTCCTTCCTTCCCTCCTTCCTTCCTCTCTCCCTCTCTCTTTCTCTCCTTCCTTCCTTTTTTCCTTCCTTCCTTCCTTCCCCCCACTTTCCTTCCTTCCTTCTCCCCACCTCCCTCCCTCCTTCCCTTTCCTTCCTTCCTTCCTTCCTTCCTTTCTTCCTTCCTTCCCTCCTTCCTTCCTCTCTCCCTCTCTCTTTCTCTCCTTCCTTCCTTTTTTCCTTCCTTCCTTCCCCCCACTTTCCTTCCTTCCTTCTCCCCACCTCCCTCCCTCCCTCCTTCCCTTTCCTTCCTTCCTTCTTTCCTTCCTTCCCCTCTCTCTCTTTCTTTCTTTCTTTCTTTCTTTCTTTCTTTCTTTCTTTCTTTCTTTCTTTCTTTCTTTCTTTCTTTCTCTCTTTCTGTCATCAACCCATCCAAGGTGAATCTGTTTATTTCAGGACACCTTCTTGAAGCAGCTATAGCTCAGTTACTTATTGGTCCATAAGTAACTAAAATGGAAATTAAAATTACTTTTGCCGTGAGAGTCAAAATGTTATTTTGCTCCCTTGAATAAGTTTGCTATGGTTTGAGCAGATTTAGAATGTATTTAATAGGCTTTGTTCAGATAGTTTTGTTGCTGAACAATAATTATAACAGCCATTTCAAGGATTTTAAAAAATTTTGCTTTGTCCATGTATATCTCTTACCTTGTTACTAAAGAGAGAATGTGATATATTCTGCACACAATCAAAGTCATTTGCATAAAAGGACAAAAGAAAAAAACTCTATTTTTATCATTTCCTTAAGGACAATGTTGAAACATTTCAAAGAGAACATTTTTTTTTTCCAGTTAGTGATCACTGGTGAATGCAAATTGCAGTAAATGGTAAATGGCTGTGGCACTGTTCCTCCTGATTTTCTATTGACTTTTTAAATGTTGGTCAGAAAGAATCGAGGAAGAGAAAATGATTGTCAGCTTTGAAGCAGTCCGTGAGATAAAGCCAGGAGTGAGTTGACAGCAGGGAGTCAGAATCTGGGACAAATATTAATTTTCTCACTTTACTCCATTTTATTCCAACAGAGCTTTCCCCCAATCCTCCTCTCTCTGCTCAATGGCCACCTTATCAATGTATCATTGTCTTCCTTTGGGCTGCAGTTGCAAAATTAGGAACTCAAGAACTTGGCATTGTCAGCAGTGCTTTTAAAAATCCTTCTGTCTTGGCAAGGTTGGAATATACTAAAGTGTTTTTTTTTCCAAAGTCTCTAAAGAGAAATTTGGTAATTTGTATGTGTGTGCATGTGTCTGTGTGTTTGTGTGTGAGTTTGTGTATGTTTGTATGTATATGTATGTGCATACTCAACATGTGTGCATTATTTCAAAGGATTTTAATTAAAAATGACTTTTGTGGGAGAAATTAATGGTGGCTTGGATAGCCCTTGTACATGATACTTATTGTCCTCTTCAATTAGATGTTATTTCACTGAGCATTACAATCAACATAAACTAAACAGGTACATGGAAGACTGGCCAAGACTCCATTTGCTCCACTGAATTCCTTAAACTTTATATGCTCTCTAGTTTGTGGCTCTGGAAGACAAGGAAGAGAGACAATGAAAAGAGACCAAGTATAATCGATTAAAAAAAAACAGAGATCAGAAATTATGAAAAGATAGAGAGAGGATACGATGGTGAACCCAACATTCTGGGCACCATAAATGGCAATCTCCAATTCTCTCATCCTCATTGGCCTCCTTCCAATACAAGCACATAAATCCCCATGAGCCTTGTCCACTTTGGTTTGTTCCAACCATCGTGTTCACTCTCCTTTCTTATTGGCAACTTTGCCCTCTCAACCAAGTATTTCTTTTTACTAAGAACTCATATACTAGTAACGACTTCTGTAGTCTGAAACCATTCCCCATGTCACCATTATGGCAAAGCCATCACGAGTATAAAGTACATTCTCTTCTGGAATAAGTGAAAGGGCCTCTCTATTTAAATCAAGGTTTGGAAAATTAAACTCTCTGGATATCGCTCCAAACCAAGAAGCCATGAAATGACTGGACTGTTTCAAAAGACCAAGTCTGGGGAAAATCTAACTGAGATTGGAATCTCCTTGAGAAAAGAAACAATGCTGGGTACTTTGCTCATGTTCATAAAGCATCCATTGATTTGAAGCAACTTGTATGGATGTAGGGAAAGTAGTGTTTAACTGAGGGTTAGACATAAAACCAAAAAGGATAGAGAGACTACTTCCTTTCTGACCAAGAAAACCAAGACTCATTTGTGGTTTGGACTGGAAGTAAAATGGAGTCCATGTGACAAGAAGTCGAACTAGGTTGCTAACAAAAGCCTGACATTTTTACTTGACCATTTCCACACTAAAATGAATAGTGAAGTAGAATATGTGATTATAGCTTTGCCACTGGGATTCTTTGTCTAGCAGTAGATTTGTTTTCACACTCAAATTATCTGAGTACCATTTTCTTCTGCAAAAGAATACACTGATGAAAAACAGAGGAAAGTAAGTTAGTTACAGAGGAAATGAGAAAGTGTTTACCTGGTGGCCATGGTGTCAAAATCTGTCTACTCTCAGGCACAGGACAGTGCTTAGTACCTTCTGGAAACCACCCTTGTCTACTGTAGTCCTCAATAACCTATGCTGATCAAAGCTCAAGCTACCTGCACATATTTTCTTCTTCCTTCTTCTCCTGTGTCTTGGATGAGTTACAGACTTGAGGCCATCCACATACAAAATAAGAGTCAGATGAAGCAGTGCTTATATTAGCAGCCTCACTCCTTGCGGAATTCTGGAACAGAGCAAAGTGAAACCACCAGCAGTTTCCAAAGACAATGAGGGGGCTTACAGGGAAAGCATCTTCCTGGCTTTAGCATGCTGCAGCTTCTGTTCCACATTGGTCATTTTGCTTCCGAGGTGGCTGTTTTTAACCTACTTAGCTAATTTCCTCTCTGCTTTCTCTCCTAGGCAATCACAAATTGAAATGCTGCAAAGCACACATGCCTGGAGAAAGAGAGAGGCAGAGAGAGATAAATAGAGAGAGAGAACCGAGAAGCACCTTACTGATTCCCGTTGGTGTCAGTGATGACAGACAACCTGAAGCCACTGCTGTGAATCTTAAACTGCCCTCCCTGAGTGCTGATTGGGCTTTGTCAGTAGGGAGCAGGCATCACAGTGCTTCTAGCGGGGCAGGGGCCACTGGGCAGCTAAGTAGAATAAAGGGAACAAGGCTGATCAAAACATGGGACCCTTCCAGGGTTGTGCACCCATTTGCTCCTTGTAGACTCATTCATGCCCCTCCTCAGGTTCTTTTCATGCAGTAATCCATCTCTCAACCTCCTCAGGGTATCAAGAAATACCTGTTTCCAAGTTCCCCTGCGATGCGATCAATCTGAAATTTCTCTTTCCATCTTCCTGAAGTATTATGTATCTGCCTAGTTCTCACATGAAGAAACCGAATTCCAGCTTTAAAGAGGGCTCTATTAACCACTATTTTGGATCGATTACTCCCTTTGCCCTCACACAGTCTTCCTCCGAACAGAATTCATCTGAACAAATAGTAGAGGAGATTTCCACTTCCTCAATTACTAGCACATACCAAATTTGTTTTCCTGAGTTCATGAAAGTTAACTTGACTAGAGTTCTAAGGATTTCAAACTTTTCAGTTCCATATTTCTTTTTCATTCTCGTGTTTAAAGATGATCACTGCACTTACATTTGATGAGCAAATTCAAGTGGGCTTGGAGTCATGCAGGTAAATAGTTCCGGTGTTAAAAGAAGGAGAAAGACAGAAGACCACATAGCATGAGTTATCTTAAGAGATTTTCTTTCTGGATGCAGGAAAATAGTGGGGCATGGGTACCATGGGGACCATAAGGAGAATGCCCAGCCTGACAGGACAGCCATTACCCAGCTGTGGAGGATTAGGGGCATGTAGGAACCTGGGCCCAGGATGCCAGATCTCCTAGTTTCTCCAGAGACATCCGAACGCTTACATATTGGCTATTCATTCATTATTTCTTAGTCATATGTAGCCCAACACAGTGATGGCAAAACAAAATATTTCTACAGGGCCATCTCTCCAATGGGCCCCCAGTTGCTATTGCTAGTGTACACCATGCAAATGACTCATCACCTTCCTGATGTAATCTTACTAGGCCTTCTCTCCAGAAAACATTTTATTCCATATTCCAGGAGACACTTCACTGCTGTCTACCTGTTTTCCCCATACTATGTTGAGTTGAAATCAGTAAGATATATGATTCTTGGATATATATTCCAGACTTCTTCTCTACTATTCTCCTATACTTATTTTATTTAAGCACTATCCAGATGAAATACTTCCTTTTGCTTCTATTAAGAACAAATCATTAAAAATAAGAAATGGAAGATAGTTTTAGAGCTCTCATCTCCTCTAGTGATTTTGAAGAGAGTTTCCAAGATCATGTTCATATTTCTCTGAAATATTAGTTTTTGAAATTGCAGTCACAGGAAATTTACTGCCTGCTTATAAGCGGTTTACTACTCCAAGTTTTCAGAAGTGTTTAAACATATGGAGAAAAAAAGCTCACATCTACTATTAATTGCATGTAAATATTGTCATTTAAACAATGACATTTCTTCATGTAATCATTTTTTCTTCTTTTTTTTAATACTGAAACATTTTACACTTGCCAGCAAGACTTTAGAAAGTCAACTTGATTTGAAACATTGACAAAAGATTCAATTTTTAATAAGACAGGAGCTGTTCTATGGTGATTACTAGTTTACTAAAAATAAACAAATGGGGTTAAGTTGTAGGATCATATGAACACCACATATGTGGATCGAGTATATATAAAATAGCTATAACTATTTCTAAATTGTCTGTGGATTTGAAGGGGAAAAAAAAGAATCATGCTCAGCTAAATAAAAAGGAATGGAACTTGGCTGGACATGGCGGCTTATGCCTGTGATCCCAGCACTTTGGGAGGCCAAGGCGAGAGGATGGATCCCTTTAGCCCAGGAGTTCAAGACCAGCCAGGATAACATAGAGAGACAGCATATCAATTTAATAAAAAATTTTTAAATAATGAAGCTCAACCAAATAAAAAAGAATGAAAACCAAATAGCTGACTGTTTTAGGGGCAAACTTTAACTCCAATAACTGGTAGAATTTCTTCTCATGATTGTAATAATTTCTACAGATATAGCTAGCTGATATCTTATGCAAGACACTGGTTTTAGAGGTGTGTGTGATGAAGTAACTGGGTCCAGTGTAGATTGAGAAATTACAGGCAAGGGCAGGGTCAGGACCCACATCTTCTATTTGTAGCTACTGATTTTGGCAGACCCTTTCCCCGCACCCCAACATTGCACCTTTTCTGCTGGTTCCTGGTAATTGATGCCTGGTGCTATGAACTGAATTTTATCCACTTAAATTCATATGTTGAAGCCCTAGCCCCCAATGTGACTGTATATAGAGATAGGGTTTTTAGGAGGCAATTAAGGTTAATGAGGTCATAAGGACGGAGTCCTAATCTGATAGGATTTGTGGGCTTATAAAAAGAGAGAGAAAAAGACATCCCTCTCCATTCACACACATTGAGGAAAGGCCATGTGAGGACACAGTGGGAAAGTGGCCATCTGAAGACCAGGAAGAGAGTCCTCACAAGAACCTGATTATGTTGGCACCTTGACACTGAACTTCCAGCCTCTAAAAATTGTGAGACAATGAATTTATGTTGGTTAAGTCATCTAGTCTATGGTATTTTGCTGTGGCCACTAAGCTGCCATGGCAGCACAGGCATATTAAGACTATATATGTGGAAAAATGTTCTATTACACATTTTTCCAAAAGGGATCCTCATGAAACTTCCATCCGTTGAACACCTAACCTGCCAATCTGATCTCAGCTATGAGTGTAGGGTACTTTTTAAAAAAGAAAACAAAAATCTCTTTTCTTTTCTTTCCTTTTTTTTTATTTTTTGTTTTTTCTTTTGAGGCAGGGCTTGCTCTGTCTGCTCAGTACAGTCAGAGCTCACTAGAGCCTTGAATTCCTGGGCTCAGATGATCCTCCTGCCTTAGCCTCCTGTAAAGGTGGGACTACAAACACATGCCACCACACCCAGCAAATTTTTTTTTTTTTTTTTGTAGAGAGGTTGTCTTATTATGTTACCCAGGCTGGTCTTGAACTCCCAGCATCAAGCAATCCCCTTGCCTCAGCCACCCAAAGCACCTTTTTATTAAAAGAGAATACAACTCCTCTTGAATCCTGTGACTGGCTGCATGGATAGCCGACAATACCAGACTCCTAGTACATCTTCACTCCCAGTTCCTCATGGTCCATTTCCCAGTGAACTTGTGATCATTTATCTCCTAGACAAAAGAAGCCACTTTAATTTTCCAGACTATACAGTTTCTCTTTCTTCATTCATATGGACTCCTTCTGGTTATGGTGCTGGAGATTTCGTAACCACCTGTATATATGTATCTCTGTTCATGAGATATATATATATGTATATAAGTGTATTCATATATATATATGTGTATCTCCGTTCATGATCTATTATTTGTAAACACTATTCCTTAATGTTCTTAAAGCTTTAGGCTATTTTTGAAACTGATTGGGGTAGCTAAATCCTTTATATCTGTAACACATTTTGCATATGTCAACAGAACTACTCACAGTTGCATATATTATTCAGTAAACATTAATGCCTGATGAGAAAACTGAACATCAATTAGCAGTCCTTTTTTTCCTTATACCCAAGATAATCCTATTTAGAATGAGGTATTGCATAAGATAAATAGTGTCCTAAGAGCTCTGACCCAAGTAAAAGAGGACACGCCAGAAATAAAACCTGGAAAGGAAAGGTAGAGGAGAAGACAAAAAGTAATCTGGAGCTTTTTGGAAAATTCAGAATAATTTCCTATTATTTCCTGTCTGAATAGCAAACAACTGGTCACAGTTTACTTCCAGAACTATTTTTAAACATCACTAAACAAAATATAGTATACAGTTAAGCATAGTTAAAAAGATGTCAGATATTATAAAACACATTTTATATCCACACATAGGAAACATTTGCACATTCTCAAAAGCCTTTGCTCAAAATCTTCTTATGGTAACTTTATCCTGTTTTTTTTGTTTGTTTGTTTGTTTGTTTTTGTTTTGTTTTAGCACATAGTTACTTCCATTTTATTTTTAAATTTTATTTTAAGTTGTGGGATACATGCGCAGAATGTGCAGGTTTATTACTTAGGTATATACATGCCATGGTGGTTTGCTGCACCTATCAACTCATCATCTAGGTTTTCAGCCCCGCATGCATTAGGATTTGTCCTAATGCTTTCCCTCCCCTTGACAGGCCCTGGTGTAATTTTATCCTGTTTTAAGTGAGAAAATTCTGTTTTAGACATTTTAATTGATTAAATTGTTTTACAATTCTTAGCCAAATTTTTCATCCACAGATTATTCACATATTAATCCTCATCCTGACCTCTGTACGCAATAAGGCCACCCCCTCTTGTCTTGCTGTGGTTTCTTCCCCATTCATTTCTCAAATGACACAAACCTCACTCATTCTGATCTTTCTCCTCCAGTCACATTTTATTTTTTTATTATTTATTTATTTATTTATTTATTATTTTTATTTTTTTGAGATGGAGTCTCACTCTGTTGCCCAGGCTGGAGTGCAGTGGCGTGATCTTGGCTCCTGCAACCTCCGCCTCCCTGGTTCAAGCAATTCTCCTGTCTCAGCCTCCCAAGTAGCTGGGATTACAGGCATGCGCCACCAGGCCCAGCTAATTTTTGTATTTTTAGTAGAGACAGGGTTTCACCATGTTGGTCAGGCTGGTCTAGAACTCCTGACCTCGTGATCCGCCCACCTTGGCCTCCCAAAATGCTGGGATTACAGGCGTGAGCCACCACGCCCAGCTCACATTTTATTTTGTAGACATCTGCTTAAAATGTTGAACTTTCAATTGTACTCAGCAAGAATGCATCACGGAACTGTATTGTAGCAGCAGACTAGCAATGATACCTCATTTACTCTCGGATTCTCCTCTATATATCTGTTTATCAACTGTCATCTAGAAATTCAGAGTGCACTTTTTTACACGTTAAAGCAATAAGGTTCCTAGATTGTGTTCATCTATTTATTCATTCAACAGCTCTTTCATGAGTGCTAGTTGCCAGTATTTTTTAGTAAATGAAGCAGATACAAATGGAGTCTTCTTGGAGCTTACAGTCTAGTTGGGTTAGATAGAAATAAAGTAAACAAATAAATCCATGATTTTAAATATGAAGAAAGAAAATGGGTGCAGAGACATGGGGTATTAGCGGAGGGTGACAAAGGCCTTCTAAGATAGGATGATTGGGAAGACTTGTTAGAAAGGCTGAGGTCAGAACCCAGAGGTCCTTGAAAGCCACATGAGGGACTGCATTTCTTTGGAACCTGATGTATTCTGTGGCCATTATTTGTATCATGGGTAGCTTGATCCTCAGAGCACCTTGCAGGCTGCTTTCTAGAATAAGGATTAGAAGATTAGAAATATGTGAACAAACTCCCTCCTCTACACGCTTTGACACATTCAGTATGGGTCCTTTTGCTTGCACGATAGCCTCCTCGCCTCCTGTGGGTAACCAGAATGAGCTTAGGAGTTCTTGAAGGCCCTGTACCAAGGCGAAGAGTGATGTACATGCAAATAATCATTTACTACATTCATTGTTATTGTTATTGGGATGAGGGAGTTGTGAATTTGAAGATGAAAATCTTGCAACTTTCCTAGAGTTTTTGCGAATAAAATATGTTAATACTTGGCAGAGTATGAGAAATACTCTGGACCTTAGCTCTGCAATTTAATGACCAATACCTTGGATTATTTAAATATGTTCTATTCTACCTCCAAAGGGGGAGACAAACACTGTGGCAGTGGCCACTGGAGCCTGGATATTATTATAACCCTCCCCCCGCAAAAAAAGGCTCTTAATTTTTTTGGAAAAGTAATGGCATTTAAATATATATATGTATATATATAATATTTTAAATATATATGTTTATATATATTATCCACAATACAATGTTTATATATATATTATCTACAATCCGTATTGTTTCAGAAAAAGAAAGCATTAAAAAGAAATAAAACATGATAGAATAAATGATCGATAAATAACTACATGTGTCTTACCAAGTTATCCTCATTTATTCACATTTTACTCTTTGGGAACTACCGCTTTACAAATTCTTTATTGTAGATCTAAAACATTTCTCGATGTCATAAATACCTTATAAGTATGTGCTACAGTTTGAATGTGTCCTCCAAAAAGCATGTTTTTGAAACTTGACCCCTAAGGCAGCCATGTTGGGAGGTGGGGCCTAATAAGAGGTAATTAGGCCATGAAGGTTCTGCCTTATGAATGGATTAATGCTGTTATTGATGGAGGGGTTTCTGATAAAAGGATGAGTTCAGCTCCTTTCTCTTGCTCTCTCTTGCCCTCTCTTTGCCCTTCTTCCACAGCAAGAGTGCCCTAATCAAATGCTGCCCCTTCCATCTTGGACTTCCCAGTATCTAGAATCATGAGCCAATACATTTCTGTTCATTATAAATTACCCAGTCTGTGGTATTCTGTTATAGCAGCACAAAACAGACTAAGACAGTCTGCAATCCACAAAAGTTATTTATAGGCAGCCACTTTCAAAAAAATGTTTTATTAAAAAAAACCCTGCAAATTATTTGATTACTTAATATATTTCTCAATTTGTATCTGCTGCATTTAAGATGGCATATGATCACAGAGACAGGGTAGAAAAGAGGATTTATTTATTCATTCTGGATCTCTGGAGCCAGACTTCATTACCCTAGAAATAACAACAATTAAGAACTCATATCAACTGCCAGGACATTGATTTTCCTTGTTCCTATTCTGCAGAATCAATATATTGATTGATCTCATATATAAGATGTATTGGTCAATGTATTGGTCTGCAGAATAGGAACATATATGATATTCTGGAGGAAATTTCCACCTACAGTTTCCAAGGCAATCTGCTTATTTTGCCTCCTTGACTTTCAAAAACATTCCTTTTATTCCTCTATATGGTTTAAAAACTATTGTTGGTGTTTTTTCTTGTAATAAAAAACTCTAAGCCATCACAAGTTTTGTAAAATCTCAGTTACATAAGGGAACCAAATATGTGTTGAATTTGATAAATGATGTCCTTCATATTGGACTAATTGGTAAGAGATCATTAAGTCAAAATAATCTAGTGCATAGACCTATATTGAACTTTGGATTTTATGCTAGTTGTAACAGAACACTGATGTGCTATTTGTTCATGCCTGTTCTTGCTCATCTGATTCCAAGGAATATTTATTAACAATCTTTGGTCTCCAATTGAACATACTAATTCTTCTCATTGCTGTCTTTCCCCATTGTCTCCATTCTTGCTCTCTGGAGTAATAAACTTTTTTTTCCAGAGGAAAATCCAAGGATAACTTTTGTTCTTGTTTTTGTTTTTCTTTTTTAAAAAATAATTTCTAATTTTATTTTAGATACAAGGGGTATGTGTGCAGGTTTGTTACCTGGATATATTGTGTCTGATACTCAGGTCCTGAGCACAGTACCCAAGAGTTAGTTTTTCAACCCTTGATCCCCACCTTTCCCCATCTAGTGGTCCCCAGTATCTATTTTTGCCTTCTTTAGGTCTATGAATACCCGTCGTTCAGGTCCTACTTATAAGTGAGGACATGCAGTATTTGTTTTTCTGTTCCTGCACTAATTCTTATAGGATAATGGCCTCTAGCTGCATCCATGTTGCTTAAAGGACATGATTTCATTCTTTTTCATGGTTTTATAGTATTCCATGGTGTATATGTAGCACATTTTCTTTATCCAATCCACCATCGATGGGCACCTAAGTTGATTCTGTGTCTTTGCTATTGTGACTAGTGCTGCAATGAACATACAAGTGCAGGTGTCTTTTTGGTAGACACCAAAATGATGTATTTTCTTTTGAATATATACCCAGCAATTCCATTGCTAGTTGGTAATTCTGTTGCAAGTTGTATGGTAGCTCTGTTTTAATTTCTTTGAGAAATTGCCAAATTGTTTTCCACAGTAGCGAAACTAATTTACATTACCACCAACAGAGTATAAGCGCTCCCTTTGCTTTGCAACCTAGCCAGCATCTATTGTTTTTTCGACTTTTTTTTTTTTTTTTGACAGAGTTTTGCTATTTTTGCCCAGGCTAGAGTGCAGTGGTGCAATCTCAACTCACCGCAACCTCCACCTCCCAGGTTCAATGATTCTCCTGCCTCAACCTCCCAAGTAGCTGGGATTACAGGCATGCACCACCATGCCTGGCTAATTTTTAATCTTTAGTAAAGACAGGGTTTCTCCTTGTTGGTCAGGCTGGTCTTGAACTCCCGACCTCAGGTGATCTGCCTGCCTTGACCTCCCAAAGTGCTGGGATTACAGGCGTGAGCCACAGCACCCAGCCTCGACTTTTTAATTCTAGCCATTCTGACTGGCATAAGATGGTATCACATTGTAGTTTTGATGTGCATTTCTCTGACGATTAGTGGTGATAATCTTTTTTTTATATGTTTGTTGGCTGCTGGTATGTCTTCATTTTAGAAGTTTCTATTCAAGTCTTTTGCCCATTTTTAATGTAGTTGTTTGTTTTTTACTTATTCAACAGTAAGTTCCTTATACATTTTGGATATGAGACCCAAGGATAACTTTGACATAAGCTTTTTTTCACTTGTTTTCCCCTCCAGATTATTATTCATATTTTCACCATTGAGTAATAATTTTAATTTTATATATTAATTAACTAAATTTATTATATTGCTGACAATTCTAAGCAATTTGTATTCACATTACAGATTAGTGAAAAGAACTACGTAGATAAACTCAGGCAGAGGAAAGCTATGAGCAAATGAAACTTGTTTACTTTTACAAGCATTGAACTTTACAAGTATATGGAGCTCTAATGTAGAGTATTCGATTATTCAATTGAGTTCCTTTTCTGATTTCTTTTGGACTTTTCATCTGAGATGCATAGGTAAATCAAGTGGTTCTAGATTATGTTATTAAGGTTTAATTAAACTTAATGCCTATGTTCTCCACTAAACTATAAGCAGCATAAATGCAGAGACTATGGTTTTTTTTTATATTGCTGGCTATATATTTCTTAAAATGAAATTCTCCTGAATAAATGTTTTTAATATCCTAATAGTGAATGACATTTAATCTAAAAAGGCAGCTGGTTGGCATTTCAACTGCAAAGACTTGGAAAGAGAATATTCTCCTTCTGTGAGTCTCCCCCTAAGGGTATCAAATACCAATAAGAAGTCCAAACTGGTCAATTTAATCATGTGATTTATCTCCTTGAAGGAAAGAAAAAATAAGTGAAGTGGTATCTTTTCAGGAAAGTGGTTCAACTTTTAGCTTTTTAAGGATAAAGTATGATGGATAAAATTACCTGAAAATCTTCTACAGATTCCAAAGCCCATGCCATATTCTAGACCAATTAAATCTGAATCCGGGCTGCAGTGCAGGATGTGATTCCAACATGCAGACAAGTCTGGGAACCACCAAACAAGAGCAGATACCACAAATTAGCCAAAATTTCTAAACTGATGGATGCACAAATTTAATCTTCCCCAAACTAAATATAATCTCTTTCTACTAAGTCTTATGTATAATTAGCATTATATTCTAATCTATTGAATATAATATACTTTCATAATATATTCTAATATATAGAATATACTTTTATAATATATTCTAATATATAGAATATACTTTTATAATATATTCTAATATATAGAATATACTTTTATAATATATTCTAATATATAGAATATACTTTTATAATATATTCTAATATATAGAATATACTTTTATAATATATTCTAATATACATAATATATTCTAATACATGTAGACACACCCAATTTAATGCTTTGCATGGCATAGTTATGCGAAGCCTAGTTCTTAAGTGCGGTGGTCTCAATGTGTCCCCCAGAATTCATATGATTGAAGCTTAATCCCCAGTGCAACAGTGTTGAGAGCTGGGGCCTAATGGGAAGTGTTTAGTTTATAAGGCCTCTGCCCTCATAAATAGATTAATGTTGTTATGAAAAGGGCGTGAATCACTGGATTCATCCCCTTCTCTCCTTCTCATTGTGAGGGTACAGTGTTTGTTCTGTCTTGCCCTCCTGCCTTCTACTATGTGAGGATGCAACGAGAAGGCCCACACAGGTGCCAGTACCTTGATCTTGGACTTTGTAGCCTCCGGAACGGTGAGAAAATGAATTTCTTCTTTTTATAAATTGCCAAGTCTGTTATAGCAGCACAAATGGACGAAGGCATTGTGCTTGCAGTCTGATTAATGATCTTTAAAATTGTGTAGATATCTCAACATGATGCAGCTTGTCCATTGCACTTTTGAAGATACTTTCTCTCAACACTTGTTTTGAAGCTGGGATAACCTGAAAAAAAAAAAAACCCATAAAATCAATGCAGCAGAAACCACGACATGAAGATTCCATATTTATATTTGGAACACGTATAGGTGCAACCTGTGAAACATTTTAAAAATCTCAGAAATTGTCTAGATCTGATATCCATTAAGGAAGAGAAATCTGGACACAGCCTACTTTACTGAGATTGATTTCAACACAGGTAGAACTTTAGGAGTCACCATTTCAAAAACAGACTTAGGACTATTTGTTTCCCTACACTTTTCTGGAACATAAACCTTGCTGTACATGATGTGCAAAGTGGTAAGCTCTAAATTGACAGAAGTGAAATTCTTACATTTTGATCACTCTTTAAGGATAAATTGAAATACTTTATAGATTTCTAAAGTCTTGGCTTGGGCATGGTCATGTAGAGTACAGTGTGTTGCAATTTGGACATTTCAGCTAATTGGTGTTACTTGCTTTTAATTCAGCGGTTGTCAGACTGGTCTGCACATTGGGATCACACTCTGCATTCCATCTCAAAATCTGATTTAATTGGTCTAGAACGTGGCCTGGGGTTTGGAATTTTTCAAGGTCTCCAGGTGATTCTAATACGCAGACAAATTTGAGAAACACTGCTCTAGTTCAAAGGGATTTGTTAGGTCGTGGTGTGTCCCACTTTAAGCATGTATCAAATACTCAGTGAAAGAAAAATAGAAATGCAGGTGTTATTTGAATATGAGAGGGAGGCCTCTCAATTACAACTGATTACTCCTAAGACCTTGCTTCTGTGAGTTGCGAATGTACTACATTTGGGAATCAATGGTATTATTTTCCCATATTTGTTTTTTAGTATTTAAAATGATATATAGATATACCAGGTTCTGTTTCAAAATGTTAACTGGCATAAGTTACTCTAAACCTTCTGGACTGTCTCAGTTATTCTAAGTCCTTCAGGGTCGTTTCTGAGTGCTCCTCTCCCTCTCAAATACTGGCAAGTCTTTTAGATTTTTACAGCCTTTCTCATAACAGCCTCTTTCTCTTTTGCTCTTGTTGGTAACCCAGTATGAGCTATTATGAGTTTTATTCTTTGCCTATTGAAATAGCTTCCAAACCAATGTCTGATTATAATTTGTACCTTCTCTGTTCCACCCTATTTTCTAGATTGTTCCTTCTAAGTCCACATTTAATCCATTGCTTCCAAGGCTCTCATCTTTTACAGAATCAAGTTCAGACTTTCGGGACAGACATTCGAGGCTTTGTGCATTCTAATTTTGGCTATCAAACTGTCCTCAATTCACATTACTCCTGTGTATGAGCTTTTGTTCTGGAGAGTTTCTGTATTACCTCTAGTTGATTTCTGCCCTTTGTGCTATGATCAGACCAGTGCCTCTGACTAGAGTGACCTTCTCAAATTCTAAGTCATTTTTCCAGGGCCAGGTTTAATGCTCTTACTTCTATGAACCTTATTTTTCTTACCTTTAAAACTGAATGAAATTTCCTTTCTTAGAAGGCTTATAGACTGAGTCTTGTCTTTACTTCAGCAGTTATCTTCTACTGGTTTGGAAAAGAGATATTTGAATATCTGTATCATCTTACTAGGCTGCAGACTTCTAGAGAGCAAAGGCTAGATCATAAATACCTAGTTGCCCTTCATATCTCCCACATACATAATCCATGCATCATGAATACTTGTTAACTTAAATGCATGACATGTAAAAGAAATGCTTGTAAAAAAAATAGACGATTTGACAGCATCTTCTTATATTGGACTATAGTCTCTTGAATGTTTTCCTGTATATTTCTTTTTCTTGGGGTCTTTCCAGCTAGTTCTTAGGAAAGTGAAAAGCTAATAATATTGATTCCCCTCCTCACCCCTGGGACTTTGCAAGACAGAACCAAAAAAATAAAAAATAAATAAATAAAAAAAGAACAAATACTTCTTGGGCTGCACTGAAATAAAATCTCTTTTAGCTATCTTGTAATTTTTTTACAAAGTATAAATGCCAGGTTTATAGATCGGAAAGAGAATATTTCTGCAAAATCAGCAAACCATATTATGAAAATATTTGTCTGAAAGTATCATTGGTAATGTTAAAACAAAACTGCTCAACAGATTGTGCTTTTTCTTCTTGCTTCTTTATTTTTAATAACTCATGAAAGGATTGCAAGCTCTCTTCTTTTGTTCTGCCCTTATTTACCCTCCACATCAGCCACCTGACATTAAGTGAGTTGGCAACAAGGTTTTCCCTCTTCTAAGATGTGATCCTAGAAGAATTTATCATTTGAATTTGGCTTTTAAATTCTTATTTAGAAAGCAGTAGGAAGATTTACACTGCTAAAAGTTCCTCTATGCCAAATGAAGGCACTCTTGGAGATTATTTGAAAAAAAATGGATGCTACTTAAGAGTATTATGAAATGATGTCTCAACAAAGTGAAAATGGGTACAGCATCTCTATGGGGCAGAGTGGCCATACAGTTACACGTAGCCAAACAGCTCAACGGCTCAGGAACAAAACAAACAAACAAACAAGAAACAACAACAACAACAAAAAACTGGATGGCATTGTATTATACAAATGGCCATGAATTCCTGTAGTTCCTTTTATAAGGAGATAGGATCTCTCTTCTCACCTCTTCAACCCAGGCCATGCCTTGTGACTTGTTCTGATGAAAACAGTGTGAAGTGACATTGTGTACCTTGTAGGCAATGCCTCAAGAGGCTGTACAGCTTCTGCTCTTACCCCTTTTAGATTCTGTCACTTTATGATGTGAACAAAATCCTCTTAAAAGGAATTTGGAGGAAAGAGACTTTATTCCAGTGAACAATTTGCAAACCAAGGAGATGCAGCAGCCTCTGGTGTAAAACAAAGGTACGTTCCAGAGAGCAAAGGGTAGGCTCAGGTTTTGTAGCAAAGATTCCTGCCACAGTTCCCAATCAGGTCTGTTTATGTAAATAAAGGGTCAAAACTTGCTTAGCTCTGATTGGTAGATACAGCTGAGCCCTGACTGGTTTATACAGCTGAGCCCTGACTGGCTGAGAGAGGTGAGCGCTGATTAGTTGATTCAGGTGAGCTCTGAAAGTCCCCAAAATAAAAAGGTGTGGGTTTCTGGGGAACTCAGAGTATGTGTTTGACCCCTTATCAGCCAATGGCCACTTGGCTCTATTTTAGATTTAGGCCCAGTTACCAACTTGAGATCTGCCTTGAAGAAATGGCTCTTTCAGATTCATATTTGTCCATTGTGAATAAACCCAATCTAGCCCACTTAGAAATGAGACAGCAAATGGAGATAGAGACCCTAAACATGTGACCAAGGCTGACTGGGACCAACCAGGCCCAGCTGACATACCAACTGATTGCAGGCCAGCAGTGAACTCAGCTGACACTGTGTGGAATAGAAAGAATTGGGCTTAGTGGTTTATGCCTGTAATCCCAGCACTTTGGGGGGCTGAGGCAGAAGGACTGCTTGAGGCCAGGAGTTCAAGACCAGCCTGGGCAACATAGTGAGGCCCTGTTTCTACAAAAAACTTTAAAAAGATAGCCGACCATGGTGTCATGTGCCTGTAGTCCCAGCTACTCAGGAGGCTAAAGTAGGCGAGCCTCCTGAGCCCATGAGGGCCAGGCTGCAGTGAGACACAATTGTGCCACTGCTCTCCAGCCTGGGCGACAGAGCAAGATCCTATTAAAGAAAAAAAGTCACAGTGCTGGATTCTTCATGACAGCAAGGAAGATGTAGCAGCACATTACAAACCAGTCCAATTTACTTATAAATTTGATTCACTGTTCAGTTTTTGATTCTTGAAATGTCCATGCTCTATTACAAAAAGTCCCAAGCCACCTCTGTTGGTAGTCTACTGCTAAGTAACAAACAACTCCAAAACTTGATGGCTTAAAACAACTATCTCTTCATTCAGGATTCTTTGGATTGGTGAGGTGCCCTGGGCTCCATGCCCAGGCCATTGTGACCTTTTTTCTAGGAGGTGACAAAGCCAAATAAATTAGCCTTGTAAAATATAAAGAAGCGCTAACATCAACAACCGTGTGTGGAATATCTATTAGGTATTAGGCAAAGTTCTAATCACTATAATACAGAATTGGACACAATACAGGAAGTTGTTTTTATTATTTATTTATTTATTTATTTATTATTTTGAGATGGAGTCTCACTCTGTCACTCATGCTGGAGTGCAGTGGCGTAATCTCGGCCTACTGCAACCTCCCAGGTTCAAGAGATTCTCCTGCCTCAGCCTCCCGAGTAGCTGGGATTACAGGTGTGTGCTACCATGTCCAGCTAATTTTTTGTATTTTTTGTAGAGACAAGGTTTCACCATGTTGGCCAGGCTGGTCTTGAACTTCTGACCTCAAGTAATCTGCCCACCTTGGCCTTCCAAAGTGCTGGGATTACCGGCTTAAGCCACCATGCCTGGCCCAGAGAGAGAGATTTTAAAGAAGTTCAGTGGAGGTGAAAGAAGAAAAAAGATCCGATGATAAACAATGTTTTAAAGGAACTTAGAACAATTAAAACAGACTAAAGGAGGATTATTTCAGAGGCATGAAACAGCAGGTGCAATGTATGATGTTGGAGAATATGGACATATTCATGGGACAACAAGAAAACCATTGTGGTTGGAGTGGCATGTGAGATGAGGAAAATGAAGTTGGAGAGATGGTTGTGTCAAGCACAGTGTGTGGTAAGGATATTGGATTTTATTCTAAGTGTGATGAGAAGCCTCATTTGAACAGGGGCATGATATGATTAGATTTCTGGTTTAATAGGTTTACTTTTCAAAAGGATTACTCTACTATGTAGAGAATAGAGTGAGGGGAACTTATACGAGAAACGGGGAGACCAGTGAGAGAGCTCTTACAGAAGGTCTGATAAGTAGCCTAATAGAAACAATCTGAGCAAGTGTGATTGTTTTTTGAGATCCTAAAAATTTTGATAACTACAAGGTACTGTGGAAGTGGAGAGAACATTGACTCTGGAGTTTGTATGTGTTATATAGAACTGGTTTTATATCCCTGGGATTTATGTAGTGCTAGTGAAGCTACTCCATATGTCTCAGCTTCAGTTTCTTTATTTTTAAAGTGGCATCTAATTCACTGGTTTGTTGGAAGGATTAAATATATAATATATATTATGTGCCAAGCAGAGGACTTCGGAATTTCATAGGTACATACATGTTAGTTACACTTATTACCCAGTTTTTGTAAATATGTGATTAATCATTTTCTTAGTTTTAAAAGAAAGGATCCACACTGCATGTTCTCACTCTTGGTGAGAAGTAAACAACGAGAACACTTGGACACAGGAAGGGGAACATCACACACCGGGGCCTGTTGTGGGGTGGGGGGAGGGGGAAGGGATAGCATTAGGAGATATACCTAAAGTAAATGATGAGTTAATGGGTGCAGCACACCAACATGGCACATGTATACATATGTAACAAACCTGCACGTTGTGCACATGTACCCTAGAACTTAAAGTATAATAAAAAATATATAAAAAAAAAAATAAAAGGATCCAAAAGAAGAAACAAGCACCAAAATCCCACTATGGTAGATGGCAGGGATTGAGGCAATGGATTAAAGATGGAGAGAATGTAGAACCCTAATTCAATATTCTTGATACTTCTTGAAGCTTGCTGGAAATATTTTTACATAAGGGGATGCTGAAACACAGAAAGTAAGTGACCCATTTCTTCTTCATTTTGGCATTCCAAGTATTATAGCATACCCAATTATGCATTGTATTAGTCTGCTCTCATGCTACTAAATAAAGACATACCCAAAACTGGGTAATTCATAAAGGAAAGAGTTCCACATGGCTGAGGAAGCCTCACAATCACGGCACAATCACGGCAGAAGGCGAAGGAAGAGCAAAGAGATATCTTACATGGTGGCAGGCAAGAGAGAGAGCTTGTGTGGGGTAACTTCCCTTTATAAAACCATCAGATCTCATGATACTTATTCACTATCACAAGAACAGCATGGGAAAGATTCACCCCCATGATTCAATTACCTCCCTCGAGTTCCCTCCCATGACACTTGGGAATTATGGGAGCTACAACTGGAGATTTGGGTAGGGACACAGCCAAACCATATCATGCATATATTTGTAGGTTGTTTTAAAAAATTAATTTGCTTTAAAGCTATGTTTTCTCTTTATTACTGTTCTTTTTCTCTTCACATGTTCATCGTTCCTCAAAACAATGCCATAAACTTTGAAGGTGAGACAAACTAAGATAATATGAAATCTATTGTAATTTTGTTTTTGACTCTTAGTACCATGCATCCTGTTTTTTAAAAAAGGTTTTATTGTGCAAGATGTGAAAAAGTTGATTATGAGAATTTTTTATCCAAAAATTAATACATAAAGAGAGACTCCTTCAAGGTTTAGCTATACATTGTTTTACCATTTTGAAATATTATAAGTTTGAAAACAATCACCCAACATAGCATGTCCTCTTTACCTGTCCTTCCTGTCAGGTTTTTAAAATGCAATCCCAGAATTTCAATTACATATATATGATTTCATTTTAGAGGTAGCTGTTAATCCCATTAGACAGAAATATATTTGGATACTAGGTTTACTATTAAAAGTAACAGTATTTTCATAAAATTAGGTTGATTAAATATTCTCTTTATTCTCTTTAGGGTAATAATTCTCTATGCTGGCATAATATATGCTATTAATGTTGAAATTAATTTATTTGATTGCTACTCTTTCTATGCTTGTTCTGTTTGAGACATATTTTCGTAATTAAAGTGATATGCTTAGAGGCACATATAAAATTCAGTAAAAAGGGAGTTTTCAGAATATCATTTATTTGTAAAATTATTTTCCGATATCAAAGGCTACAGAACATTGCTCACTCTTTAAAGTCTGGTTTGAGATCTCTAATGTTTGAGGAGAATTCATGCTTCTATTAATGTTAATAGCATAAGAATGTAGAATGCCTGTTTTGTTTTTGTTGCCATGGTTTATAATCATGTGATACATACAACATTTCTGTCAAGGACAGATTACATATATGACAGTGATTCCGTATTTTTACTGTAACTTTTCTGTTAAGATACACAAATGCTTACCATTGTGTTACAGCTGCTTACAGATTTCAGTACAGTAACCAGCTGTACAGGTGTGTAGCCTAGAACAGTTGACCATCCCACATAGCCTAGGTGTGAAGTAGATTATACCATCTAGGTTTGTGTAGGTACACTCCATAATGTTTGTACAATGATGAAATTCCCTAATGACACATTTCTCAGAAACTTGTCATTAAGCAACCCATGACTGTTTGTGTTAACAAAGGTGATGTCTAATAGCATTTTATAGTTTCCAACATATATTCACATGTTCATCTCAAGTAGACATAACTCAAGTGTGATTACACTGGTTTTATTCTAACTTCCGTTTTGTAATCTTGAAAATAGAGGCTCGGAAAGTTATCTTTATTTGCAAAATGATGTGCAGAGGGGTAATGTAGTATTAGATTCTAACTCTATGGCAAACGACATCAAACCTCCTAGAAAAATTCCATTTACAGCTGATTAATTGCTTGTTAATCACTTCCTGAATCTGGGAGGCTAAGATTTTAAAGACATGGAGAAGTTAGAAACAAAGAGAAAGGGCTAAAGAAAAGTTTCATTCTCTGACATTAAATGAGTAATAGTATTTTTAAAAATCTGACTGATTAAAAGTATATTAGGCAAGATGTGGTGGCTCATGCCTGTAATCCCAGCATTTTGGGAGGTCGAGGAGGGTGGATCACTTGAGGTTGGGAGTTCGAGACCAGCCTGGCTAACATGGTAAAACCCCATCTCTACTAAAACACAAAAATTAGCTGGGCATGGTGGTGCGTGCCTGTAATCCCAGCTACTCCCGAGGCTAAAGCAGGAGAATCGTTTGAACCCGGGAGGTGGAAGTTGCAGCGAGCCAAGATTGCACCACAGCACTCCAGCCTTGGTGACAGAGTGAGACTCTGTCTAAAAAAAATAAATAAAAAAATTTTAAAAAGTATATGTTTACCTTTCACTGGAAATACCAGACTAAACAGTAACAGTTACTTTAGAAATGAGATTATTGGCCAAGTAGTCACAAGTTGGTAGAAAGAAACCACCCAGCTTTTCCACAGAAGTTGATTGTGTGAAATTCTTAACTGAGTTATAATTTTTAGAAGTTGATTCTGAGTAAATTTTTGCATAATTCTTTTAAAATTATACATAGAAGTCAGTTATCCATTTTTTGGTAAGAAATAGATCAAGACAGATAACTGTGGATTTTTCCAAAAGCCTCCTTATATTAGAAAGCTTGAATGGCAATTCTGATTAGTACTAGAAAATGACATGAGTTTTTGAAAGTAATGTATCTGGCATCTGGGGCTTTTTTATAAATCCAAACTTAATAAAGGACCTGTATGTGTGTGCTGTGGACTAACGTTGTACCCCCCGCCCACTCCAAATGCATAGGTTGAAGCCCTAGGCCCCATTGTGACTGTATTTGGAATCAAGGCCTTTAGGAAGTAATTAAGGTTAAATGAGGCCATAAGGGTGGAGCCCTAATCCCATTAGATTTGTGTTCCTATAAGAGGAGGAGAAGACTCCAGGGAACTCTCTGTCCATCTTCTGAGGACACAGGGAGAAAGCAGCCCTTTACAAGCCAGGAGGAGAGCCCTCAATGAAAACAGAATCAGCTGGAATCTCGATCTTGGACTTCCAGCCTCCAGAACTGTGAGACATAAATTTCTGTTGTTTAAGTCATCCAGTCTATCATACATTGTTATGGTAGCCTGAACTAAGGCAGTATGTAAACAGTACACAATTTCCAGCCCTGTTAAATCTAGAACAGAAATTTCCATCTTTTACAAATGGTGATTTTTTTTTAATTATTAGAAAATTTTAAGGCCCTCCATACCATAGTTGTTTACTTCCAGTGGATTGGAAAATCACAGTATCAAGAATTACAGAAATAATCAGTGGCTCTGAAAAATGAACATGCATTTTACCCACCACAATTATATTGTGCATTTGAAAGATAGTTGTGCACACATACGCAAGACCCATAATTTATTCCATTTATACAGAAAATGCATAGGGTCTCCAAGATTCTTATATTCCCTGCAACACATTCGTGAATTTTGCCTCCAACTTTGGGGCCAATCTACAATTTATCAACAAGGATGATTATGTAACAATGCAATTGATACCAGTGCTAATTGTAACTAGCTACCTGCACTAGGTATTCAAACACATGCTTTTATCTCTTTTAGTGAGGACCGCTTAAATCAGGCATATGGTCTTCTGAGCTATACCTAGCAATCACTTTCTGTTTGCCTTTTGGCCAAAAGATCTTAGAAGCTTAGTTAAAAGGCATTCCATGAGAGATCTAGTTCAACTCCTTCCTATACAGACTAAAGCCTGGAACTTACAGTGCCTATTTAGAGTCAGAAACTGTACTTCAACTCAAATCTCCTCTGAGCTACATTATTGTACTGTTAATTTTATGTATTTTAGTAGAAATCTCATACATATTCTAAACATTTTTTTATCACATTTTTTGTTGAGTTTGTGAAGCCCTCAGAAATCCCTTGTAAGTTGGCAGTTCACCTAACTCTGCCTCAGATTCTCTTTCTGGCATCTTCTTCTTTTTTTTTTTTTAATTTTTATTTTTTATGGTACTTTAAGTTCTAGGGTACATGTGCACAACGTGCAGGTTTGTTACATATATATGCATGTGCCATGTTGGTGTGCTGCACTCATTAACTCGTGATTTACATTAGGTATATCTCCTAATGCTCTATCTCATCACTCCATGCCTGGGAATAGTCTTTGGGGCTCATTCTTGAAAAGGTTCAAGGTTTGTACCAGGGAGTAGATAAATAAAGGTGTAGCGTACCCAAGTAAAAAATACACTCTATTTCATTTAATAAATGAACCAACATAAACACATACTAATATACCTCAAAATGCCTGTAGATCTAGGCAAGCACTTAACTGAGCTGTGTTAATTTTGTTATGAATTTGAAAGATCACAAGGGTATTGTGCTTTCATGGCCATATAGCTCACCCAACTAGGCATAGCAGAGAGGACAATCTCATCTATGAGAGAGATGGTTACTGGGAAAATGGAAACTGTTTTATAATGGAAATACCACTGGAATCCTGTCTTTAATGTGTTGTACAGTATTCTGACCTTACAGTAAATTTACACACATACACACACCCCACTCTACTAATCTAACGTTTTTAGGAGGGTCACTTCACTAAACTCTTCTGAAGCACACGCCTGTAATCCCAGCACGTTGGGAGGCTGAGGCGGGCGGATGATGAGGTCAGGAGATTGAGGCTAACATGGTGAAACCCCATCTCTATTAAAAATACAAAAAAATTAGCCGGAAGTGGTGGCACATGCCTGTAGTCCCAGCTATTCGGGAGGCTGAGGCAGGAGAATCGCTTGAACCTGGGAGGTGGAGGTTGCAGTGAGCTGAGATCACGCCACCGCATTCCAGCCTGGGCAACAGAGCAAGACTCTGTCTCAAAAAAATAAAAAAAAATTTAAAAAAGAATCAAATAAATCATACCTAGAAAAGTCATAGATAAGATATCGCTAGAGGGATAGACCATGCTGCAAATAGATCAAGTAGGTGAAAATTCTTGGGGAAATGATGAAGATATGGGTAAACAACTGTAACAACATGGAAAAGATGTGCATAATGAGAGCTGGTGCAATAATCTGATATAACCAACAGGAGACAGATGGATTGATTTTAATTCTTCTGACACTCTAACAGTAAATTGAATTGTATACCATGTAATTGTTCTTAGTATCTGAAGAAGGTATTAATGTAGTATTTGATGATGGGTACTGAAGTCTATTCAAAGCTAATATGTGATTGTTCTTATCATGCTGAAATTGTCTGGGCTTGATTTAAGGATGCTGAATACTTTATATTCTGTTCTTAGGCTTTTCAAATGTGTTTAAATAATGTTCGTTTAATATAATTCTTTAGCAACCCAGTGAAAGAAAGCTAAATACTATCAATCATTCACTTTTTTTGATTAAAAAAATTAATGTGACTTAATTATCTGTCCACACCTCACTCCCTATAGGTCACCTTCTAAGGTAATTGAAAAAGGTGGAGATTCAGGGGTGGGAATTTTATCTCACATTGCTTTCAATGAGGTCTGTTTCCAACCCAGCCAGGAGTCGTTACTCATTCCACTGGTCAGCTCTTTAAGTCCAAGACCCCTACCTTTTTCTGTACGATTTTACTTCTGGCAAAAGAGGGAATCTATGTGCAGGAAAGGCCACACTGAAATGAACTGACTGGATAATTGACCTCACTAAAGTGACAGCTTGTTAGGGACCAAGCCAGTGAGAACTAGAGATCAGTTCGCCTGTCTGCAAGTTTAATGTCTTCAACCACACTATATCTTCCTCTGCCCCTTGGTTCCTTCCTGATCTACCCACAACTATGTGAGAATGTAGCTGTGTGTCCAGTTTACTGTCAATATAAACGAGAGAAAAAAGGAGATGATTTTGTGATGTTTCTATAAAACACTTACAACAAAAAATCACTTTATAAAGATTTGAACTCCAATCTCTCATTCAAAATTTAGTGGAGATGTATATTTTACTGCATTTCTCCTAATGCTGATTTTATTTATGGCAATTAGTAAAAAAAATTGCACTCTACAGCAGTTAAGTTATCGAAGCTGGTATTCGAAAGAAAAGGTAATGGAAATTTATATATCAGCTGTTTCGCAGAGCAATTTTAGGTTATTGACCTTGAATCTCCATATTGAATATCTGATCTATAGTATGTTAAAGGATTCTTTTTTGAGAACTTTTCAAAGTACTTATGATAGAAATTCTATAGAACTATTTACTGTGTATAGCATATGGCCTTGTGTCTCTTGATATATGTTGGCGGTTTGATTCAAAAAATCAACAATTAATACCCTTGAGCATCTTCACATATTTTCTAAAGCTTTATATAGAGAAAAAGAAATAAGTGGTTTGCATATAATGTGTTTATCATAAAAAATTCAAATAATACAGATGAGAGGGAGGAGAATCCTAAATTCCATCATCCAGAATTAACCAGTCAATATAAGGTAAATATCTTCCACCCATATCTTTAGACAAATTATCAGAGGAGAAAGAAATAGGTGAGTAGAAATATAAACATTCATATTTGAATAGATGTAACTTTGTAAAACTGAGATTATAGCGTAAGTGCTGAGAAATAAAAATAAAATTCTAAGCATCCAACCAGCTGAATCGACCTTTCTTGGCCAAGAGGACCTCAGAGAAACCTTAAGAGCTGAGTTCCCGGCCATGGTGGGGTGGGAGGTCAGTCATGCCTCAGTGCGCCCCTTCCTCATTAACCTTTAACCAGAATTCTTTCTAAGGAATAAGCAGAAATCAGCTCTGGAAAACAAGAAACAGATGACTCATTCCTTTATCACCCTTAGCCAATCATCTGAGGCAGCGACTGGATTCCCCCTCCCACTTTGCTGTTTCCACATTACCACTCGCCAGTTTCCCAATGCACCCCTTCCTGAAACTAGACTGCCACATCTGGACAGATTTTCGCTGACTCAAGGAGGATGCCCAGTGAGATTTTTGGTGTCCTTGGCTTTACCTTTTGATGTTGGAGGGCCCAAAACTCCACGCTTGGATCATGCTAATACCATTTTTTGTACATGTGACCCTTGAAGGAGCACAAAGCTTGATTGCACTTGTACGTGTTTCTCCTTTCATGAATACTCATGACTCCTCCTGTACCTTATTGAATATGTATACTCAGCTACCCTAATTAACATAAATCCCCGTCTTGCTCTCGACTTTTGCTGGAGGATACCCTTTCCATTGCAGGGTGGCCAGACTGTAGCTTGCAGGAGCTGCCTTGCCAAATGACTGGTAGCTCTCAGCTGGTTTGTGAGTGGACTACATGAAATGCAATGTGAGATAAAGATCCCATCCCCTCCCTCACCTTTCCCAAGTTTATTAGAATTTGGAAGGGAGAAATAAAGCTTTCTTTCCAAATTTATGAACCTCATGATTCTTCAGTTGACAATACTATGTTTGAGGAAAATAATGGGCTTTCAGTGCCAGGTATACAACCTGAAGGCCACTAGTTGTAGACTTTTACCTTAAAAGGTTACCTAAAACATTAAAATTTTGAGTTTACTATTTTTAAAACTTTATTTTTGTGCTTTCCGATTTATCTGTCGGTTGCCTGCTATGAAACATTAGATAGTCATTTTTATATTTTCATGGTTGATAGTAATAGCATTCTGATTTATAACCATAATAATGAAATGGTCATTTTTCCCTTTACATAATTTTCATGGAGACAGTGCTCACCATCAGAAGATTTGCTATAGTTTCTCTCTTCCCATAGATAACCACATGCTGAATACAGCTAATAGTTATGGAATTTTTATTAGAGGTACATTGATCACCCATTGGTTGATTTAGTGTATAGTTAGGCATTACATTTTTAAGAAGTTCTTGTTGGTGGCATATTCTCTGTATATTTGTATGTGTTAGAAATATGTGTGTTGCCTATATAGTTAAATTACAACTTGGCTGAACAAAAAAATTCTTGAGTCACGACTTTATTCTCTGAGATTGCATAAACATTGTTATTATCAGATGTTATGGAGAGGTACCAGGTACCAGCTTATTGAATTTTTTTCCTCCATATAGATAACTCAATTTATCTTTCTAGATGCCTATAAGATTTCCTTGTTTAATCTGTTGGAAACCTCATTAGGAAATTTTGTAGTACTCAAAATTCTATGGCAAATTTTCTTGAGACATGATGTGCAAATTCAAGTCTTAATCTCAGAAAAATATTTTTCTAATATATCTTTAATTGTTTTCTACAACAACTACGTATGCACCTGATCTCCTTTTTTTTCCCCTGCAATTTATGTGATGACTTTTGTCTTGTCAGCTTGAGATGCCTTAACAAAAGATGATAGGCTAGGTGGCTTAAAGAACAGAAATATTTTTTCTCCCAGTTCTGGCAGGTAAAGGTCTCAAATCAAGGTGCCAGCTGTTTGGGTTCCTAGTGAGGGCTCCCTTTCTGGCTTATAGACAGCCTCCTTCTGTATCCTCACATAAGAGAAAAAGAGAATTAAAAAGAGAGGGAAGGAGAGAAAATGAATCTCATATCTCTTCTTACAAGGACACTAATCCTATTGAATAAGGACCCCACTCTTATGATATTATTTAACCTTAATTACCTTCCTAAAGACTCTGTCTCCAAATACAGGCACACTGGGCATTGGGGCTTCCACTTACGAATTTTAGCAACACCAACATTCAATCCATAACATTCATCCCAGACATTTATTTCATTGTTCTTTTCCATTTCATGTTGTGTGTACCTCGGGGCTATTTCCTGTGTCCTGACTGGTAATTTAGTCATGCTTATTCTGGCTAGTAGTGGGTTCATCTCTGTAATTCTTTACCTGACTACTGCCAGTTCACTCTTTCTCTCCTGTTGTTATTTCATCATGTCCTTTTGGTTTCTTATACCAGCATGTTTTTTTCTTAGAACACAGGGGACTCTTTTATTAACTCTATTTCTGAGGAGTATAATATTCACAAGTAGTATTTTAAAATAGATTTACCTTTAAATGAACTGTGTAGCCCTTGTGAAATCACTCTTATAAGGATGCAATATATTTGTTAAGACTTGGCAAGAACCATTCAAATTATAATCTTCCTTTATTGATTAAGGAATGATCTTCAAGTGGTGGCCAATTGATTCAATATTAAATAATCTTACTAAGAATTTTCATTATGTTTTAAGTATCCATGTATATCAAATGACTACTACACTGATAGTCATACAATATGTATTTGATCTTTTTTGTTTGTTTGTTTGTTTTAAGTTCTAAATGAAATGAAGCTGGAGTTCAAATATCATTACTGCATGAGGCAACATGAGGCATTCATAAACATTACCACTCATAAAGTCAACACATCCATGCTAGAAAAGAAGGTAGCATTTGGGTTAGGAATGATGTAGATTGATTGCTGCAGAATGGCTAAGCTGTAGTTACGATAACTTTTCCTCCGTATTTTTGGTGTAGGTCCTCTGTCTACAGCTGCACATTTCCATGCATTTTCGAGAAACATGGATTTATATGATTTAATACCACACATGGTGCCACCTACTTTCTCTAACAGTTGGTTTCCTAAATGAATTGGCAACTAGGCATATCACAGTAGTGTTTTGTTTTATTTTCTATGGTGTTAGAAATGCTTTACTTTTGAAAAGAAAATGAAAATCTTTGTACTCAAAGTGGCTTTTGACAACTCTTTAAGTGCCATTACTCCTAAAAAAGGATAAGACGTGTTTTGAATAATTTACTAGTGCTAAAATGTCACATTTTTGAGAAATCTATTTTATGGTTTTTCTGAATATCTGAACCAAACACCTCTCTGGAATTTAATAATGTGTGTCTCTGCATTCCTAAGTAAACAATAAATTGTCTTCCTTTTTGAATAAAAGTTGCCATGACAACTTGGCAAGCGTGGGCTATAGAAGTCAAATACCAAGTTCTAGTATTTCGAAGATGTGATATTGTTTTTGGCAGGTCTGATTTAAGAAAAACTGAAGGTGTATTTTCACATAGTATGTCAGTGGTAGACTTCGTAATTAGACTAAATCGTGTATATTTTTGCAGGTAATTCATTATTTAAGTGCAATGATGTTCTTTATGATAACTTCAAGACTCTTTCTTAACTAATCACAGAAATCCAGAGATTAAGGAAAATGCCAAGGTTATTTTATAAATGCTGATTTCAAAAATTATACTGAACTCAATTGTGAAATTTTGACACCTTAAAGAAAATATCTATTTTGTAATATTCCGTATTTATAGGGAAATTTTGCAGCATCATAGAATCTGTTATGTAATTCACCTAAAGATTACATCTTTAACCTCAATGTTCCTGAAATCTTTGTAATAATACTGTCAATAGGGAAAAAATTTAAATTTTGATTTAAACACCTTGAATATTTTCTTCCAAACCACCTTTTATACCATTCCCTGAAAAATTAAATGAATTATTATTTTACATAATTTAATTTTTAATTTTTAAAAATTTTCAGTGAATGATATAAAGGGGTGGCTTTGAAGAAAATAGTCAATGAAATTAATTCTAGGTGGCCTTGTTCAAAGTTGCTTAAGTTTGGTTGCAAGTAAAAAGACCTGTTTTTTCAGTTATGATTCTTTTCGTTGACCATAACCTAATTCAAGGTGATTTAACAATAGAAAAAGACTCAAGGTTTCATGGAAGTGAACAAGTCCAGTAGTAGGTCATGTCTAGATAGACTTGCTCAGGGATCTGGCTTTTTCCCCTTCCTTCCTTCCTCCCTCCCTCCCTCCCTCCCTCCCTCCCTCTCTCTCTTTTTCCTTCCTTCCTCTTTCTTTCTTTCTTTCTTTCTTTCTTTCTTTCTTTCTTTCTTTCTTTCTTTCTTTCTTTCTTTCTCTTTGTTTCTTTCTTTCTTTCTTCTTTCTCTCTCTCTCTTTCCTTCTTTCTTTCTTTCCTTCTTTCTTTCCTTCTTTCTTTCTTTCTTTCTTCTCTCTCTCTCTCTCTCTCTCTTTCTTTCCTTCTTTTTCTTGAGTCTTTCTCTGTTGCCCAGGCTGGAGTGTAACAGCACGATCTAGGCTCACTGCAAACTCCGCCTCCCAAGTTCAAGCAGTTCTCCTGCCTCAGCCTCTGACTAGCTTGGATTACAGGCATCTGCCATCACGCCTGGCTATTTTTTGTATTTATAGCAGAGACGGGGTTTCACCATTTTGGCTAAGCTGTTCTGGAACTCCTGACCTCAGGTGATCCACCCGCCTCGGCTTCCCAAAGTGTTGTGATTACAGGCATGAGCCACCGCGTCCAGCCTGCAGTTCTTTCTTTAGCAATGTGTTTGCCTTATCTTCAGACAGAAATTCCTCATAGTAGCAAAATGGAGCCAGTGATTCCAGGTCTCACACCCACACATCTCTGCAATCAGAGCAAGGGAAATGATCACTTCTCTACCTAAATTCCTGAATGTCTCAGTAATTGCTCCTTCTTAGGTTATCTGCTCATGCATGCCACCAACCACTGTGACCAGTGTAATAACATGAGCAAAATGGCTTGTGCCCAATGTCAAGGAAGGTTCCCACCTCCAAATCTTCTGATGGTGAAGCCCAATATACACAGATGAGTAGAATACATACCGCAGACACATTCACAGTATGTTTTACCCTCAGACAACCCAAACTATCCGTGTCATTATGAGGTTCTGAAACAGAGGGAGGGCTGGAAACCCATTGAAGTTTCAGAGCTTTTGGGGGCTGCGTGATCTTCCTTCTTCTTTCTTTACATCTACTTTGTTCTTCTTTCTCTGCAGACCCTTCTTTTCTTTCACCAAGGTATACATATAATTTGTGTTCCATACCCAGAGTTTAATTGCAGATATACCTAGGGTTTTTTGTTTGTTTTGTTTTTTTTTTCTGTCTCCCAGGCTGGAGTGCAGTGGTACGATCTTGGCTCACTGCAACCTCTGCCTCCAGAGTTAAGCAGTTCTCCTACCTCAGCCTGTCAAGTAGCTGGGATTACAAGCACCCATCACTACACCCGGCTAATTTTTGTATTTTTAGTAGAGACTGTGTTTTGCCATGTTAGCCAGGCTGATCTCAAATTCCTAACCTCAGGTGATCCGCCCGCCTTGGCTTCCCAAAGTGCTGGGATTACAGGCATGAGCCACTGTGCTAGGGTCTTTATTACATAAAAAAAACTTACTGTTAACATTTAATCACTATTCTCAACATTTACACTTGGATCATAGTCTCTCTTTTAGTCATGAGGCAAAATCTATTTAGAATACTGCATAGAATATTCTTTTCCTTTTTGAAATCAGTTACATATATATCTTGATTGATGATTTGTTAAAAAAATACATGGGATTCATGTTTTGACTGGATTTTGAGAATAATTTTATTATATTTAATTATCACTTAGATGATAAATGAATTACACAAAATTCACATCCCAAACCTTATTATTCAAATCATAGACCTATTTATTCAACATTTTTTCTTACATTTACCTGAATGTTTTAAAATATTTTTTGTCTACTAACTCCTCAAATTGATTTCATTGTTATAAAACATTGCAATCAGAATTAGCCAATAATGATATAATTTTTCTGGATATTTCTCATCAAAATTGCCTCTTAAAACATTTACATCTCCTCACTGAGTGGGAACCATGAAGAATAAAGGCTTTGTGACAGGCACTATGGTAACACCAACAATGAGAATTCAAATAAAAGTAGAATGTAGTAACTCAAATTAAAGGAAAAAATATATTGTCTCCATTTCTAGGACAATTAGCTGAAAGCAGGCCCTGATATAACCTTATTTTTAAGGAAAAGAAGTTTGAATTTGTTATTACTAATTGTAATTATACTTTAGGTTTTTAGTAAAAAGTTCAAAAGAGACATTTTTGTTCAAAAGGACCTTTTTGTTCTGGTGACAAATTAGATCTTTGTACCCAGTATATATTTCCTTCCAAGTCTTGTATATTTAACAATTTCCTCTAAAGAAGGCTACTAATTTTATACACACACAAACACACACACACATAAAATACAAAACTTAGAAGGAAATATATATTGAAATTTTTAAATATGCAAAACATTTAATCACTATTCTCCACGTTTACATTTGGATCATAGTATTTCTTTTAGTCACAAGGCAAAATCAATTTAGAATACTGCATAGAATATTCTTTTCCTTTTTGTAATCAATTACGTATATATCTCGATTGATGATTTGTGAAAAAATACATGGGATTTATGGTTTGCCTGGATTTCAGTAATCATTTTATTTTATCTGATTAGCACTTAGATAATAAATGAACTAGACAAAATTCACGTTCTAAATTTTATTGTTCAAATCATAGAGCTATTTATTAACTTTTTTTCTTACAGTTCGTGTGTGTGTGTGTGTGTGTGTGCGCACATTTACTTATTTAATCCATATTCACTTCTCTTAGAGTATAGTTAAATCATTTTGCTCTTTTAAAAACTATTAATACTCTTGAGTTCAATAGGATTTTTTTAAAAGAATTGTAGGTAAAACATCTCGGTTGTTGATATACATTATTATCTATTATTGCAGGAGGATACAGACCACAATTACTATATATCTCGAATATATGGTCCATCTGATTCTGCCAGCCGGGATTTATGGGTGAACATAGACCAAATGGAAAAAGATAAAGTGAAGATTCATGGAATATTGTCCAATACTCATCGGCAAGCTGCAGTAAGTGTTTGGACATTCAGGGTTCATTTTACCTACTGTGAAAAAAATAATTGCTTTAATTGGCCTATAACCATTTCTTTTATGAGTTTGATAATTAAATATTAGAATGGCCTTATCTGTGGTAATCACTTTTCAAGTGTATTCCGTTCTGTAATTGTAATTTAGAATGATTACTGCATATAAGATATTAAAGAAAATGAAATAGAATTATTTTGATAAACTGCCATTAATTGAACCAATTTTCTCAGTATATCTGATGAACATATATTGTATTCAAAATTGAGCTTTATCTTGGATTATTTTTAGTTTTCTTATAATCCATGAGTGTGTATAGAACATTTTAAAAAATTACTTGAATTTGGTATCTTCCCATTTACATGGGTTTATTGCTGTTGGTCTTGGATTTAACCAAAGATTTAACCGAAGTCATTTATGACTTAGATAACATATATGACCAAATTATGGTCTTAAATGAAGACTTTTAATATAAAGAAAAATAATAAAATATAGAAAGCATCAGACTGATATTTTAAAACTGGGCTCATTATTTCCTAAGTGTGTCTCCTGAAATCAATAATTTAACTATTCTGAGGTGCTTTCTGCATGTGTAAACTGGAGATGAGAAGGAATATTAATACCAGCCTCCCTTGCCTTACGTGGTCATGAATAGCCTATTCAAGGGCCAGCCTGAATGCTCAAATGCATTAGCTTTTTCAATCTTCACAACAATCCTATGATTTAAATATTATTACATCACACATTGCAGATAAGAGAATGGAGGAGTCTTGGAAAATTCAGATAACCTGCCCAAGGTCTCCACTACAAAGTGGTAAACTGAGGTGTTAACCTAGGTAGCAAAGCTGATGCTCAAATTGTGTGTGTAAAATTTATCACACTTGGTTCTCAGAATGTTCTTTGATCATCATTTTATGATAAATGTCAGATTTCACATTTTAAAGGGTATTTGGTTTTGCTGGCCTGGGTAACAGTGGTGATAGTGTCATCGATGAAGCCATGAGATGTTCAGTTTAGTATGACCTGAAGTGAAAAGAAAATAACTTTAACGTTTCAAGTGCTTTTGTCATTATTGATATAAAGACAGGACTAATAGAGTCAATGGCTGAAGTTATTTAGAGAGGCATTGATTAAATAAATGTTAAATATCAAAATTTTTGGCAGTGGTCTTCCTTGTTTGTATGTAGATGTTCTTGTTATCAGATCAATTGCTAAAAGCTAAATGGAAATTAAGAATAGTATACCATGATGATTCACTGAATTTTCAGTGTAGAGCACATGCTTTCTGAGTCTGAGAAGCAAATGAAGTAGCTGCCTTTCCTTGCTAAATTCCATCATCCACCCCCACCCCAGTTTTTTCTATATTCAGGCAACCCCAGGTAGGCAAGATGACACATTTAGAAATAATTCACGGTGGAATTTCCAACAGATTGTCAAAAGAAGAGAAAATGATAAAGATTAGATTTTAACAATGTCTTTCTGGGATGTATTGCATTTGACAACCTTCCTACTATTGCACTTACAGTGTTTAATAGCATAAAATATACTTCGTGTAATTTTGAATGTTGGTGTATGCACATGGAGATTCTGTGATGTGGCCTAGTCCTAGTGTCAGCCACTATGGGTGACACCTATAGGCAGAGAAAGGAGTTCCTCAGTTAAAGTATTAGCTGATTTCTTCTTCTGTACAAATATGGCTACCATCTGTCTCCTCTGTGCCACCCCCCAAGGTAAGACAGTTTGTGTCCTGCCTCTCCTTAAAGAAGCCTGTTCTCTTTGCAATAGGTTTTACTTGGTTGCCTTGTGACAGCTCTCTGATTGTGTCATGAAAAATGATAATACTGTAGACAGTCCATTTTTTTCTTAGTGTGGCAGTGACATTGTTGCTTTTAACACTTGAGGTCCCTCAAACATAAATGGAAGGACTTGAACTTCTGGTTGTAACTTACCTGGTGCTCTTTATGTTGATTGTTAAATATATACAATTGTTAGAGGCTTTTATTTTAGATACCCTGCCATTGTCATAGCTTGGGTTCTTGGTTACCCATGAGTTTTTAAGCCATTAACAAACATTTCTTCAGAGTTAGAAATTGGTGGAAAAACCTATCAACAAAATTCAACACCCTTCATGTTAAAAACACTCAAGAAACTAGGCATGGAAGGGACATACCTCAAAGTAATAAGAGCCATCTATGACAAACCCACAGCTAACATTATACTGAATGGGCAAAAGCTGAAACATTCCCCTTGAAAACTGGCACAACACAAGGATGCCCTCTGTCGTCATTCTTATTCAACATAGTATTGGAAGTCCTAGCCAGAGCAATCAAGCAAGACAAAGAAATAAAGAGCATCCAAATAGGTAGAGAGGAAGTAAAACTATCCCTGTTTTCAGATGACATGATTCTGTATCTAGAGAACCCCCTAGTCTAGGCCCAAAAATTCCTTTAGCTGATAAACAACTTCAGCAAGTTTCAGGATACAAAATCAATGTTCAGAAATCACAAGCATTCCTATACACCACCAACAGTCACACCAAGAGTCAAATCGGGAAGGCAGTCTCATTCACAATTGCCACAAAAACAATAAAATACTTAGTAATACAGCTAACCAGGGAAGTGAAAAATCTCTACAATGAGAATTACAAAACACTGCTCAAAGAAATCAGAGGAGACACAAACAAATGGAAAAAGACATCTCATGCTCATGGATAGGAAGAATCAATATCATTAAAATGGTCATACTGCCCAAAGCAATTTACAGATTCAATGCTATTCCTATCAAACTACCAATGACATTCTTCATAGAAGTAGAAAAATTTATTTAAAATTCGTATGGAACCAAAAAAGAGCCCAAATAGCCAAGGCAATTCTAAACAAAAAGAACAAAGCTGGAAGCATCACACTGCCCAACTTCAAATTATACTGCAGGGCTGAAGTAACCAAAACAGCATGTTACTGGTACAAAAACAGTCACACAGACCAATGGAACAGAACAGAGAGCCCAGAAATAAGGCCACACCTATGACCATCTGACCTTCAACAAACCTGACAAAAACAAGCAATGGAGAAAAGACTCCCTGTTCAATAAATGGTGCTGGGATAACTGGCTAGCCATATACAGCAGATTGAAGCTGGATCCCTTCCTTACACCATATACAAAAAATCAATTCGAGATGGATTAAAGACTTAGATGTAAAACTCAAAACTATACAAACCCTGGAAGACAACCTAGGCAATACCATTCTGTACATAGTAACAGGCAAAGATTTTATGACAAAGACACCAAATGCAATCACAATGAAAGCAAAAATTAACAAATGGGATCTAATTAAACTAAAGAGCTTCTGCACAGCAAAAGAAACGATCCACAGGGTAAAGAGACAACCTACAGAATGGGAGAAAATATTTGCAAGCTATGCATCTGACAAAGGTCTAATATCCAGCATCTATAGGGAACTTAAACAAATTTACAAGAAAAAAACTCATTAAAAAGTGGGCAAAGACATGAACAGACACTTTTCAAAAGAAGACATACATGCAGCCAACAAGCATATGAAAAAAAGCTCAATATCACTGATGGTTACAGAAATGCAAAACAAAACCCCAATGAGATATCATTTCACACCTATTAGAATGGCTGTTATTAAAAAGTAAAAACAAAACAAAACAAAACAAAACAAAAAAACAGATGCTGGTGAGGTTGCAGATTAAAGGGAACACTTATACACTGTTGGTGATGGTGTAAATTAGTTCAACCATTGTGGAAAGAAGTATGGCGATTCCTCAAAGACCTAAAGACAGAAATACCATTCAACCCAGCAATCCTATTACTGGGTATATAGCCAGAAGAATATAAATCATTCTACCATAAAGATACACACATGTGAATGTTTATTGCAGCACTATTCACAAAAGCAAAGACATGGAATCAACCTAAATGCCCATCAATGACAGATTGGATAAAGAAAATGTGGTACATATACACTATGGAATACTATGCAGCCATATAAAAAGAACAAGATCATGTCTTTTGTGGGAACATGGATGGAACTGGAGGCCATTATCCTTAGCAAACTAACACAGGAACAGGAACCAAATACACCATGTTCTCACTTATAAGTGGAGCTAAAAGATGAGAAGTTATGAACACAAAGTAGGGAAAAACAGACACTGGAGTCTACTTAAGGGTGGACGGTGGGAGGAGGGAGAGGAGCAGAAAAGGTAACAATTGGTTGCTAGGCTTAATATTTGGGTGATGAAAGAATCCATACAACAAATTCCTATAACATCAGTTCTCCTGTGTAACAAACTTTCACACTTACTGCTGACCCTAAAATACAGGTTAAATATATATATATATATATGTGCTATTATGGTTATGTTGTATCTCAAGATGCAATATACACTTAGGGTTGGATTCACTGTTAATGACAGTGGAGGTATAAACCCTATTTTTAATACTCTTTCTCTTAATTTTGAATATGTTTGGCCTCTGTCTTGTCAGATCTGATTCCATCATTATAGTTTTTACTTCATGATGTGTTTCATGCAAGGCTGACTCAGCACAGAGCTTTGCTAGCCACAGTCTTGTGCTCTCCTGTGCTTTTATTTATTAGTATAAAAAACAAATCTCTTATTTGGTAGGTCTAGGATGGGCCAGAAAATTTGCATTTCTGACAAATTCCAAGGTCATGCTCATGCCACTAATCCAGGGACCATGCTTGGACTCTATAGCAGGGGTTGGCAACCTGTTTCTCAAGAGGGCCAGATAATATTTTAGTTGTTACAGGCCTTATGGTCTCTGTCACAACTACTTGACTCTACTGTTATGGCTCAATAGCCATAGACAATATGTAAATGAACAGACATGGTTGTGTTCCAGTAAAACTTTATTTATGGAAATAAAGAAGACATTGGTCCTGTATCTACTTTGTTATCACTCTCAACAGAAAACACACACACACCACACACATGACCACACACACAGTTAAAACACACTGACACACACTTCCATTTATAACAACAAGATTGGTAATATTAACTAGTTTCCATTTGAAAAAAAATGCTATGTGAACTCCTTCATTTAAATAAGCTTTACTGCTTAGATCTTATAAATTTATTTGCTAGAATATTTTTTAAATTCCCTACATTCTTTTTTCATAAATGCAATTACTAAATATTAGCCTGAGCTTTCCAAATTGTATAGAGTAATCCATATTTTAGTATTTCCTCAACTGGCCTTTCTACCTTTCCAATCCTGCCTGGTTCTCTGTTTCATTTCCATTGTGACTTTCTGAGAATAAAATCAAGTAGTTACAAAAGATTACAAAATTTTAATATTAAGGTAATGTTGTGACCAGGGGGCTGAGTAATGTCCACATACACGTCCACATGCAACAAACACACACATACTTCATATTACTGAGGTGGTTAAGCACATAGGAAAATGGAAAATGGCAAACACGAATCCAACCTTATTAATTAGCTTTGCTCTTGTTCTCGTTGACATGAAAAGCTCTCTGGTAATTTGGCGGGAAACAGGATTTAAATTTAAGCTCCAAGGGGAAGAAGGGAGTTTCTCGAATCTTATCAGCAGTTCATGTAATTTGCATGCCCAAGAATATATATTCCGTCAACAAATTATGCAAAAAAAAAAAAAAGAAAGAAAGAAAGAAAGAAAGAAAGAAAGAAAGAAAGAAAGGAAAGAAAGATTTAGCTAGGGATAGTCCCAGGGCCAGGGGGCTAACGATTTAGCCTTGAGTAAGCAAGAGGTGGAGTGAGAAGGCAGGAATGTTGACCCAGAAGAGGCAACTTCCCACACACTTCCCTCCTTCTTGAAATGGAAGACAGGAGGCTACAAGAGATGTTTTACCTAGGAACATTTTTTTAAAGAAATATTTCCCTCTTTACCATCACTGCATATAAATGTGGTCCAAACACTATTTTGGAATCTTAGATAATATTCTTGAAAGAGGAGGAGGGTGGAAATAAAGTAAGTTTTCCCTTTTCTTCCATCCACAATAATATCTTCTAATTTCAGAGCAGAATAAAACTTAGAAATCATTTAATTCACATATTTGAGATGTCCAAATATATTGGTATCTCTTTCCTTTTATCATCTCAGCCATAATCATTAGTATTTACATGACATCTGTATATACTGGAATTTGATTACATGTGCTTTCAAATCTCTCCATTGTCATTTTTGTTTAAATAACATTTCTTAAATCATTGCAAAATAAGCAGATGCTAAAACCTAAGTTTTGCAGTTGACAAATTAAGGCAAAGACCATGTCTTTCTAGATAAAGCAAAGTGAAGAATTGGTATGAGTTCCTACCATACGGTAAGCAACGAGGCAGGCACTTTATATTAAAATTCTCACAGTTATCTGGGTATTTTGTCCTTCATTCAGAGCCACACAGTTTTCAGGTTGCAAATCTAAAAGTTTCTGACTATAAACCTAGAAACCAGCCTGGACTTGTTCTTTTCCCTCTTGGTAGACATTTCAAATTCCACATTTTTGTGATTTTCCTCTATATTTCTACATTCATGTTATTTAATTTATTTCTGGACACAGAGTTTGATTCAACTGCCAGACATATTAGAATTATTTTGTCTTCTGAAATGACAGTTGATGACATTCTGATTCACAACTCCTACAGATATATCTCTGTCCTGGTGGAAGGAGTCCAGTGTTTGAAGTTAGGAGACCTTATCTCCAACACTTATTTTGGTGGATTCTGGCCTCTTTGCACCTCAATTTTGTAACCTGGAAGAAAGGGGGTAAAAATGCCTGCCTTTACTGCCTCACAGTGTGGTGTGGAGAATAAAAATGAAATAGTTATAAAAGAACACTGAAAACTTCAACAAAACCATACAGTTCCTGAGTATTATTGTTTGAGAGTTCTAATTCTTTACAACAAAAAAGTAATAACCCCTGTCAAAGAAAGTAGTTAAAGCATTAAAGCCAGATTGTATTTAGGGCTATTGCAATGAGGGAAAGAACCTTGATGTAGAACTGGGCTCAGTTCTGAATGTAGCGTGAGCAAGACGGAAAATTTGGCCAAGAGCAGAGTGGGCGTCAGTGGAGGGCGTCAGATGTGAGAAGTTAGTGGTGATTGTGCCTAAACTGAGTTGTTAGGATTTTTACTGAAGGAGGGTCAGGGTGATTAGACAGCAAGGGTGGGGGATGAGGGTTTGATCGGTATTGAGGATGGTCAGATATCAAGGGTGGGGAGTCTTGCTAAACTAACTTAGCATCTTGTCATTCCCGGGTAAGTTAATACCTGAGTCTCTCTAAGAGTCTCTCTCAGAGAGAGAAATTTGTAGATGCGTAAATATGGATGGATGGATGGATGGATGGATGGACAGATGGATGGATGGATGACGGATGGAAGAATGGATAGAGATATAGGTATAGGATAGATGGATGGGTAGATGGAAAGATAGCTAGGTAGACAGATATATTAATAGATGGATGTGAGTTCATGTCCTTTGTAGGGACATGGATGAAGCTGGAAACCATCATTCTCAGCCAACTATCGCAAGGACAAAAAACCAAACACCACATGTTCTCACTCATAGGTGGGAATTGAACAATGAGGACACATGGACACAGGAAGGGGAACATCACACACCGGGGCCTGTTGTGGGGTGGAGGGAGGGGGGAGGGGGGAGGGATAGCATTAGGAGATATACCTAATGTTAAATGACGAGTTGATGGGTGCAGCACACCAGCATGGCACATGTATACATATGTAAGTAACCTGCACGTTGTGCACATGTACCCTAAAACTTAAAGTATAATAATAAAAAAAAAAAAACAGATAGATGGGTGGATAGGTAAAGATGACTGATAGATCTATATATTTCTATTTATATCTTTCTATGTATATATTTTTGCCAAACAATTGCCAATATATTGTTTGCCAGACATAAACATACTCTGGCTTAAATATTTTTTTATCTTTCTATATGTTGGTAGGAAGATTGATTCTTTAAATATGAAACACCAGCAAAATGAAATGGTTGAAGTGCTGTTCTCTGTCTATCTCACTCTATATCTGTCATAATGCAGGTAAGGTTTTTGATGAAACTTGTATGACTTTTTATGTGTTGATTGTTTAAAATTTTTATATTGAACTGTCCTTGATGACATTTCTGACTACTTGAATATACATGGAAAATTTCATTTAAAAAATTAAGTTTTCTGGAGGGTTCTTTTGTTCCCTTCAGGAAAATAACTCATTGCTTCAGCTAGCACTACCATGGGTCTCATATTTGCATAATGTTTATGTTGGGATAACTAAATTTAGCTGTTTATGGCGACTTTAGTAAGTTGGTTTTTCATATTGGATATATTTATTTTTTTCTTTGCATCCAAAAATCTGTTGATAAGTGCTCATTTTTCAAAATGATTAAATTGAAAGGCAGTTTAATTTACTTTCTCTATTAGGCTATTATCTAGACTGCACATTTTTGCCTGAGTTCTGTTCATAATGTCAAACAGTAGGTTGCTTTTTATTTACTCTTACGTTTGACTGGTTGAATAAACTTGCTGCATTCTGTCTTTTGAGTTGCTTCAATTCAAGTGGGACACAAGTTTATCAACCTGGTCTTACTTGTCTTTGCTTGTAGGATTTTCCTCAAGTTTGATAACAGATTGGGATAAGTTGTATCTGCCTATGTCTCTTTAGCTTAATTTCAGCTTAATAAAGTATTTTACATACATAAAGGAAGAAATATACTGGACATAATGTAATATTTTATTCAATACTATTCATACTTTTGCTCTAATCAAATTCTAAATACTCAGAACATTCGTATAGTTATAAAATATTAAAGGAATTCTCTTTGGATATTTAAAAGGTGTGTTCTAGTCTTCAACTTCCTAAGAAACAGATGTACATTCCAAAGTAATCATAGATTAATTTGTTTAAAAAATAGTAGGGATTCAAAAGCATAGGATTTGGCATCATCGGATCCAAATTCAAGTTTATTACAACTATGAGACCTTGGGCAAATCCCTAAATTCCCTGTCAATTTCATCCTGTACTATGTAGTTGTGATAGTGATGTCTGTCCTGCCTACCACATACAATATATTCAAATGAGATTTTATGGCACTTTATAGTTACTTATGTAGTTTAACACATTCTACCATTAATTCATTTTACTTGAATTATACTTAGGTCACTTACCAAACTTGAGGTTAATCCCCTTTGTCCCAAGTATTATTCCAGGGCCTGACTCTTTTTCATTGCACAAAATTAACATGATTAGAGTGGCTGAATTGTATTTCTCTGCATGCCTGGGAAATGGGCTGGTCTACCAGCCTGGAAGCCAATAAGTACATGGAACCATCTACCCCTGTCCTGCCGATGGCACTCACAACAGATTAAAAATTCCTTAAGCCCACCTAATATGCTGAAGTTAACCAACTCCTTTTACTGACATAATTACATAAATACATGCATATTACTAATAATTTAATCTACCCTTACTGTTCTTCCTGAATCTAGGAACCACATTTTAGACATGGAAAGGACTTTGGAGAGCCTTGAGGACAGCTGCCTTAAGAAATTCACATTGATCCATTTCTTTTGCATATAACAAACCTTAGCTTCCCAAAGCAAGAAGTTGCCTTCTTATTTGACAGATCATATTTGAGTTCCTATTTCATTACAATTTAATCTTATTTCTTCATCTTGGGTCTTTAGTGGAGGATGAGCACCATTCTTTTACATAAAATTAGCCATGAAAGGTAATATAATACATTCTCTATTACCAGTGAAGGCTATCAAATAATTCTAGATAGATAAACATCTATTCACCTTTTAAAGGCATGAGTGAGGCAAACATTTTAGGTTTCTGATAAACTTTGTTAGAAGGTTTCATATTAAACTTTTATAATCATAAAGGCTGCTAAAAGGGAGACCCCTCAACCATGTCTCAGGTGCAATAAACAAGGCAGGTATTTACTCTGCCTTTCAGCTGAGATTCCCTTTTCTAACTTAACTCTTATCATCTTTTCTGCCATGTCTTCAGGAGCCTATGAAGACTTACGATGGTTTAATTTTACATAACATGAGTGTAAAACATATTCTCATCCTAAAGTTATTAAATGATAAAGATTTTACATGGCTCCTTTGAAAGACAATGTTTCATAACAGAAAACTTAGCAAACTGTAAATGGAATATAATTTTTTTTAGAGTAAACACATCTGAAAGCAAATAATCTTAATTCTTGTGAAAAATCTTAAATTATAAAAGATTGTGTTTGAGGCTTGAGTTTTCCTGGGTAGGTTAGTATTTCAGTATATTTTAAAAATATTTTTTATACCTGGTCCCAATATCTTTATTTTTGTGTGTTCCTTTCTACCTGATTATAGCTTATCACTTAGGTGATGGATGGATAATACCCTACGCAAAATGGCCAGGTTTCTATGTGGATTGTTTATAAACTTCATTCCCATCAGAATGTCTAGTGTTCTAGACATAGTATTCCCATCAGAATTCCCAGCCCCAGAGAATAGGCATCTTGTTTTCTGATTTTGCTAGAGGTGCTCTGTTAAAATGCCAACGGGACTGGAAGTGAAACCCTATTAGACACTCTCTATTAATGATAAATTGCCGGAAATTTCCTACCCTGCAGCATCTGTCTGAAAAGAAATGCCAAGTAAGGTTCAAGTTTAATAACTGGGCCAAGGTGAAGCACATTGGTCCTGATTCCATGTGGGCTAAACTGTAGGATGCAAAAAGGATGTCAGAAGGGAGCAACTCTCGGACGCTGTGTTGAGAGGCATCAATGTACTTACTTTTTGAAAAAAATCAGAAAGTTGATAAATGTGGCAAAATGGAAAACACGAATCTGCATTTAAAAAAAAGATGTGGGGGGCTCTTTGTATTATTTTTTGTAACTATTCTTTCATTTGAGATTATTTCCAATAATTTTTTTTTAAAAAAAGAGAAGTTAGCAAAGGAGGATGAAGAATTAAAATTGAACTTGGTCTAACTTTCAATTTCAAACAGCAATTGAATTTTGAATTATTTAGTCACTTTGCTCATGAACTTTACCCACTGAATTCCAAATATTTTCTAATTGGCACATAATATTTTACATATTTATGGTGTACAGGTGATATTTTGTTACATGCATAGAATGCGTAATGATCAAGTTGGAGCATTTAGGGTACCCATCACATAGAGGATTCATCATTTCTGTGTGTTAGGAACGTTTCATCCTAACATGCTAGTGGAGTGGCAGCTTGAAGTAGTGTCAACACACATGGACTTGGAACCAGACTGCCTGGATTTGAGTCCTCACTTTGCCAACTGTGAGGTTTAACATTGAGTATATTATTTACTCTTTCTTAATTACTTCCTCATCTATTAAATGGAAGTAATAACAGCACTTACCTCCTAAGGTTGTCATTAGGACTAAATAATTTAGCATTTATACAATGCTTAAAGCAATACCTGGCATAGTGTCCAAGATATCTGTTACATCGATAATAATAATTATTATGCAAACACTTACCTTTAAAACAGTCCACTGAATGGAAATTAGGGAGTTTGTTCTCTGAAAGGCAGATTGTTAGCAACTGAGAAAAGGAAGGACCTTTCCATTATCTGAACGATAAACACAACAAAATATTTTTTTGTCTTGCCCTGTTTGAGGATCGTTGGTCAAGGATGTCACAAAAACATCACAACCTTCAGGTTTTGCAAATCATAGTTTTAAAGACACTTGTCTAGCAGGAACCTCTAGATTTCAGTTCTGTCAATGGAAAATTTTAGGGCATACAAGTGCTACCAGGTAAAGTGAGATTATGTTTTCCAGAAACAAGTCTATTCATCCTTTTAACCTATTTCACTCTTTCCAAAGTTTCCTTACAGCAATGGTTTTGGAGTTTCAAAGGCCACTTTTATAACAGAGCTTTGTTACTCAAAGTGGGGTTCAGGAGGCAGTATCAGAAGTACCAGGAGCTTGCTAGAAATGCAGGATTTCAGCCCCCTGAATCTGGATCTGAATTGTAACAAGAACCCTAGGTGATTCATTTGCACCTCGAGGTTTGAGAAGCTTGGAGAACTCTCTTGACTTGCTTCTAGGGTAGCATGAAAAATCTAGAAGCAATTTCTTCTGGCTCTCTCCCAAACCCCATGTTTCCTTGAAGTGTTCTTTATAAAATCCTGTCACACTCTCTCTGTATCCCTGAACAGCTGGACTCTGAATTCTGCCTGAGTTGTAAATATCACATAACTAATATGAATAATTCTCAGCGTTTGCAAGTACAGGCAAGCTACTGTAGCCACGTGTTTGCTGGGAACCATGCAGTGAGAGAGGTCAAAAGATATGGTGATTGTTCACTTATTCGCAAGTTCATGTGCACCAGCATCAGCTAATTGAAAATGTTTGCATTTTGTTTTCCAGTTTATGAATATTCCCTTGAAGAGCACCATTCAATAGCCAGGATTAATTAAGTTCTAAGTTCTGCTATGAAAAAAGTGCTGAAGAGGTTAGAATTCCTAACTCAGAAAATCAATTCAATTGATGGACTTTATTCTGAAAGAGGTAGCCAGTTCTCTGTTTGTGTATTTGTGCATTGATCAGCCCCTTTCCATGGACATTTTGATCTTTTAATTAGGTTTCCAGAGTTTTCAGGGACTGGATTAATGACCTATGTCTGTCAACTCCTCCCAGAGTATGAGAATGGTTAAAAATCCCATTAAAAAAAATTCTACATGGTAAAAGCATTATTAGTTATCCTGCCCACTATGCTATTTTATTTTGGGATACACTAGGCCCACTTGTGGTCTAGAAGCAGGATCTTACTTTAGGGTATAACAAGGAAGTTCGCAATGCTCTTATTCACATATATGCCTTTCCATATCTTATTTTCCGTCTTTGATATTTGCTTGTTGTGAAAGCCTATCAATTTTAACATTTTTCTGTCAACCACTTTTTAGTTTATATTACTTTTATTTTTTATATTTTTAGAGACATGGTCTTGCTCTGTCACCCAGGCTGGATTGCAGTGGTGTGATCACAGCTCATTGCAGCCTGGATCTCCTAGGCTCAAGCAATCCTCCTGCCTCAGCCTCCCCAGTAGCTGGGATTGCAGGCCAATATGCCTGGCTAATTCTTTTTTATTTTTGTAGAGACAGGGTCTTACTATTTTGCCTAGGCTGGTGTCAAACTCCTGGCCTCAAGTGATCCTCCTGCCTCCCAAGGCACTGGGACTACAAGTGTGAGCCACCGCACCTGGCCTATATTACTTTTATAAGCAAAGTTATTTCAGTTTAATAGGGGAATAAAGCACGAAATGACGATTGAGAATTTTAAAAAAGAAAGTAAATGTTTCATACATTTAGAAGACAGGCTCCTGGAACTATACTTAGAGGGTAAGAAATGAAAACATCTGATCCTGGAATGTTAAAAAAAAAAAAAAAAAGTCATTGAGGCTGGGCTGGTCGCTGGGCGAGCAGGGGCCCTCTGTTGTGCCTAGGCCCAGGTGTTGCTGATGGTGCAAAGGCTTAGCCCAGCGTGGTGCTCTGTTAGCCCAGTTCCTGTTATTTGGTGCATTTGATCTGATTAGACTGCTCTGTGCCTTTCTCAAATTTTCTCTCTTTTGTGTCTCTGGCCTCATGTGTCTAGGTGGTTTCAAATGATGTTTTACTACTACTAAATTTTAGAGAAAATTATGTTGTTATGTCTACCAAGAGCAAAAGACTGACAGTATTAAAGACTCCAGGTAGAAAACAGAGTCACTGAAAGCTTATAACAGGTAGGAAATGAATCACGTAGTATAAAAGAAGAAATATAGAAATTATACAGTTGTCAAGATGCAGGATTTTGGAGCCCAACACGTTTGGATTGGAGTCTTAGCTCTAATGCCTACTGGTGATTTGAATTTATCACTCATCCTTTATTTTTGTAAAATTTTGTTTTGAAATAATTTCAGGCTTATAAAAAACTTGCAAAAATTTTTTAAAGAGTTTCCATGTAGATTTCACCTAGTGCCATAAATTTTAACACCTTATTTACTCATGGTACCATTGACAATATCAACAAATTCGCGTTGGTACTATACTCTTAGCTAATCCATGGGCTTTATTCCAATTTTGCTAATTGTCAGCAAATTATTTTTTCTTATTCAAGATCCAACCTAGGACCCATATAGCATTGATTTGTCAAATATTCTAGCCTCCTTCAATCTGTAAGAATTCCTCAGTCTTTGCCTTTCATGAACATGACACACTTAAAGAGTATTGGCCAGTTATTCTGTACAATGTCCCTGATTTTGAGTGTCTACTCTTGCTTTATGATTAAATGTAGGTCTCTGTTTTTGGCAATACTACAATGGGGATGATATTTTGTCCTTCCTTGTGCATCATATCATGAGGTACATGATGACAATATGTCTCAGTAGTGGTGAGGTTAATTTTGATCACCTTAAGGTGATACCTACCAGGTTTTGTCTTTTCACTGTAAAGCTACCATTTTTTCCTTTTGTAATTAAAAAAGTCTTGTTGAAAGATGCTTTGAGACTATACAAATGTCCTGCTTCTCATTATACTTCTACCTACTGATTTTAGCGTTCACTCTTGCTAACTACAGGCAAAATACTTAGCATAATGTCTGATCTATTAAATGTTAATTTCATTCTTTTAACACCTGCATATACAATACTTATGATTATTTTAATATAACAAAAATGAAGACATCGTAACATTGCCTAGAAACATGTCTAATTGTGATACCGATTCTATTAGAAAAACAATTTACCAGAATTGGTTTAAGTCTTTAAGAGCTGTGATAATGCACTGGTGTATTTGAAATAACATAAATAATGTTCAGCTATTTATTAGGAATCAAATAAGGAGCTATGCTTGTTTAGGAAACTAGTTTTAAAGAACTATTGCTAGACACCTTCATGTACACAGCATATTGTTATACTTCATTGACTCAGTGCTTATGATGGCCAGGTATTATTTGGTCATTCGATCCTTATGATAATCTTTCGAAGAAGTGTCTTAACTTTACAGATGAGCAAACTTTAAAAGGCTTTAAAAGGTTAAATAGGCTGGGCACGGTGGCTCACGCCTGTAATCCCAGCACTTTGGGAGGCCGAGGTGGGTGGATCACGAGGTCAAAAGATCAAGGCCATCCTGGCCAGCATGGTGAAATCCTGTCTCTACTAAAAACACAAAAATCAGCTGGGTATGGTGGCACATGCCTGTAGTCCCAGCTACCAGGGAGGCTGAGGCGGGAGAATCACTTGAACTTGGGAGGCAGATGTTGCAGTGAGCCAAGATCGCACCATTGCATTCCAGCCTGGTGGCAGAGCGAGACTCCATCTCAATAAATAAATAAATAATAAAAAATAAATTTAAAAAATTAAAAAGGTTAAATAATGTATGAAATCGCACAGTTACTAAGTACCAAAGCTGAAATGTAATTTCAGGTCTCTGCAACTCCAAAACCATGCTAAAGCATTGAATAATTTGGAAAGAGTGATTAAATATTTAAAAATACAGTTCCATATACTTCCATTAAAAGAAGATGATAAAATGTGTGTTTTATGATGAGTAAAGGAGCAAGACAACAATAATCTATTCTAAGCATTTATAGATGAATAAATTTCATGTGGACCTTATACAGTTTCAATAAAGTTAGTAAATTGTTACATGTATCTTGGAAGAAAATATCACATCCCAGTTAAATTTATTATAGGTATATGGTGTTTATCGAATCATTTTTATGTATTGGAGATGTAAATCTTACCAGAAATAAGCCAATATACTAGAAATATTTACATAAATAAAACAAATACAATTTTTCTTTTATTTTACAACTCTTCGCAAAGTTAATACTTGACGTAAATAAATGAACTGAAAATAATGTGACTCAATATTTATTTGATCTTATATTTGAAATTGTTTTTTGAAAAAAAATCATAAATACCACTTTACTAATAAGAATAACATCTCACCTATTTGAGAGTTTCAGGAGACAAATATGTGCCCCTCAAACATAATTATTTGAATGATTAAAAATAGAATATTAAAATATGCCTGTAAAAATTAACGATTAATTTATCAATTCATTCTTGAATAAGTGGATGCTCATTGTATTCTTTTGATCCTTTGCTATGGTAAACTCATGAGATCAGCAATTATTAAAATCACAGTGACTACTAATTTTCTTCCTACAAGCCACTTTCAGCAGGATTATTTCTTATAAAGCTGAAATAAAAAGACTTGGGGAGTCAGAAAAGTATGGCTTTATGATGGTAAATAAGAAACTGTCCTAAAACAAAAAGAAGTTTTTATTAGTGACATTTTAAAACATGGCTTTGAGGACTGTAAATGTGCCCACTCCAGATTCTTAGCTCTTTATTAGAAGGCTTCTGTATTCAAGGTTTTGGGGCATTGACTAATTAATTCATCCTTGCAATACCACTGAGAAATAGGCAAACAAGTCAAATGGGAATTGGGTATATTTAGGATTATAATTCCTGTGTTATTAAAAAAGAATTAGCAGAGATTGTAATAATTAGTGTGAAAATAGATAGCAATTAACATAGGAAAAATATGTAAAGAAGGCAAGAAGAGGTGTAGGCACACTCAGAAATCTAGGAGTATGACCTGAATGAGTCTGATAGTCTGTTGTCCCGAGAAATTGTAATGGGGTATGTTTTGGGAAAGCATGATGTGGCCTTAAGGCACAGTCATATATGGATGTAGGTGCCATAAATTTACTGCAAACCACCTGGACTCTGTACGCTTTTACCAAGTCTTCAAAAAATGTTTCATAAATTTATTTTCTACCATATTAAGACGTAATACTTTTTTTGTTTGGCTCAAAGTTACCATTCCCCCTTCTTTTGAATAGTTAACTGTTTTCCATAGATTTTAAGAAATTAGTTAGCAAATTCAGTCGATTTTGTTTATGCCTTTTATGTTCTTTAATATTTTACTTCTGAGCTTTTGTTTTCTATTTTGTCAAGCCTCTTAATCCATTTATTGGGTCTTCCCACCACCATTTTCTTGAATCTTTTTTTTTCTTTCATGTTAAATATTTCTTAAAGGATGAAATCCAAGAGCACATAATGTTTACACTGTAGTAATTACACCATTGTTTCAGTATTACATTTCTTTTCTTTTTTTTTTTTTTTTTGAGACAGAGTCTTGCTCTGTCACCCAGGCTGGAGTGCAGTGGTGTGATCTTGGCTCACTGAAAGCTCCACCTCCCGGGTTCATGCCATTGTCCTGCCTCAGCCTCCCGAATAGCTAGGACTACAGGCGCCCACCACCACGCCCATCTAATTTTTTGTATTTTTAGTAGAGATGGGGTTTCACCGTGTTAGCCAGGATGGTCTCGATCTCCTGACCTTGCGATCCGCCCACCTTGGCCTCCCAAAGTGCTGTGATTTTTTCTTTGACATTGCTTTTTATGACAATGCCCAGGGTTCTGTTAGCCTTTTTGGTTGCAGAAGAGTCCTTTGTTTTATATACTATTTGGGGTCATTTATTATTTAATAAAGGATGCATAACTAATTAGTGACACAGCAAAGTTTCTCACTCACAGCTAACCAAAATAGCTCTTCTTCCTGCATTCATAATCTCAATTGGTGACCTGTGATTCACCAGTCAACCAGCTAGAAATCTTAGAAACCTGTGCTTGACTCCAGATGTCTCTCACTCACTCCCAACTTTTAAGTCCAATTAATCACAAAGTCCTTCCTGTAGGATTGGAAAGATGAATGTCCCAGCCTCCTGACCTCCAGTGAAATGATTCCGGGCATGTTTTTGCTTTGTTTTGTTTTTGGTTTTTGTTTTGTTTGTTTGGTTTTTTTTCTCTACTTTTGCTCAGTCCATGGGGACTGAGGCCCAACCGGCTACCATGGGGACTGAGGCCCAACCGGCTATAATGATAACATGTCCAACACTGTACCTGCTATTGTTTTTTTCTCTTTTCCTTGTCTCACTTTTCCTAGTTCCTTGAGCAAGTGCCATCTGGGATCACCTTCCAAATAAACTGTCTGCCCCTAAGTCCTTATATCAAGATTGGCTTTAGGGGTAATCCAAACTAAGCCAAGGCTTAAAGAATATGGAAGCCATGACTGACCAAGGTTGAGAGAATATTGTCAGAAGGGATGTCATGTGTATGTACCACAGACAAGAGCTAAGGGTAGCAAGTGCAAGGAACTAAAAGATGTTGCCTATGGCTGGCTGGAGCAGAGAGTATGAGGGCAAAAGTTGTCGAGTAGCAGGGACTAGTTCATGGTGTGCTCTAGAACTCATGTTCACCATGTTGGTGTGACTCTCAGTGAAAATGGAATTCTAGATTAAATGATTTCAAGTGGGGGAGTGATATGCTAGGTAATATAGAGCAGCAAGCCCCAACCATTTTGGCACCAGGAACCAGTTTCATGAAAGATGGTTTTTCCACAGAGGGTAGGAGGGGATGGTTTTGGGATGATTCAAGCACATTGCATTTATTGTGCACTTTATTTCTATTATTATTACATTATAATATATAATGAAATGATTATACAACTCACCATAATATAAAATCAGTGGGAGTCCTGAGCTTGTTTTCCTGTAACTAGAAGGTCCCATCTGAGGGTAATGGATGACAGTGATGGATCATCAGGAATTAGATCTCATAAGGAGCATGCAACCTAGATCCCTCGCATGTGCAGTTCACAATAGGGCTCACGCTCCTATGAGAATCTAATGCTGCCAGTGCTGATCTGACAGGAGGCAGAGCTCAGGTGGTAACGCAAGCCATGGGGAGCGGCTGTAAATACTGACGAAGCTTCCCTGGGTTGCCTGCTGCTCACCTCCTGCTGTGTAGCCCAGTTCCTAACAGGCCATGGCCTGTGGCCTGGGAGTTGAGGCTCTGGCTTAGAGAATGAATTTAAAGAGAAGTAGAGCCATGACACTTCTGAGGAAGTTATTGCAATGATAGTGACTGATGTTTGGAGAAGAGTATCAGTAGCGACTGGCAAGAAATGAATGGATTACACAACTGTTTAGCAGACAGTATCTTCCTAGATTACCATCATGATTCCATATCAGAGTGAAGCAGATAATAGTGGTAACTAAGGAAAACTGGTCATTTCAATAGGGGAGCATTTCAGTCACTGGTGTTGCTCTTCAGAATTCTTGAAGCATTTGCAAATTTCCTTTGAAGATCTATTTGTCCTCAAGAAAAGGTCTTTAACTTATATCTTAATCTAATTCCAAACATATTTGAATACTTGCAGTGGCTGAGAAACTCATGTCATAGCGTTTTGGTTGATATTTGGTGGTAATTGATAGGGTTCATTAGAGATACATGTTTAAATCAAACTCTGACTCTGAAAGTGAGAATGCATAAGGTAAATTTTACCAATTTACTGATAAGCACGGAAATAAATTAGAATGATGGAAAACAATATAATAAGCAAGTGCTTTTATAAAATTATTCCTGACATCTTTGAGATAAATGATCCTGCCATTGAACTCTTCCTTCATTTTAGGGTTCTTAGTGACCACTTATTTCAGTTAGCTCTGTGAAAATGAGTTTTGTTGTTCCTGTTAGTCAGCACAAAATAAAAGTGATCATAAACCTTTTATAAAGATGAGGCTTGCATTAAAAAGAAAACCTAATTGAAAGTCGCTTTAAATTTTGAGTGATTAATTTCATGCCAAATAAGTAACTAGAAATCGTGATGGCTATAAAAAAGCAATTATTTGCAAAATTGGAAAAAGCTAAATTCAATCTAGATATACTTTTCTACATTTAAAATTTGTGTATTGGGAGAGATATAATATAGCAATTGTGGAATTTTAATGTAATAGCCTGTTATTATAGGTAGTTTGTACATGTGTGCTGTTGGGCTCTCAACCAGCTAATTACTTTCCCTCTGGATACTTTTATTTCAGTTGATCATCTGTATTATATTAGGTTGGTGCAAAAGTAATTGCGGTTTTTGCCATTACTTTTAGTGTTTCTCTTGTTTCTTGCCTGATAATAATGTATCTACTTAATATCATTTCAAACATATAAAAAAGATTAGGATTTTTAATATGTTTTGGGTTTTAACATTTTAATATATATTACTTTAAAAAATAGACACTATATACCTGTTGAGTTAAATATTAAGAGCTAAAGTTCGTGGCCCCATTTTAGGAAAACAAAGGTTGCAATCCAGGAACTTTCTCCCTGAGTCTCTGTAATTTACTCCAAACCAAGTAAAAGTAGCTCTCCAGTAACCATTATTATTTATCCTACAACTCTTGTGTTTCTAAGAGTGGACACAATATGCTAAATTTGAAGAGCTGATTGTATTTGAAAGATGAAAATGTCTGCAGGTCAGCCGGGCATGGTGGCTCACGCCTGTAATCCAAGCACTTTGGGAGGCTGAGGCAGGTGGATCACCTAAGGTCAGGAGTTCGAGACCAGCCTGGCCACCATGGTGAAACCCCATCTCTACTAAAAATACAATAAATTAGTCTGGCATGGTGGCTGGCACCTGTAATCCCAGCTACTTGGGAGGTTGAGGCAGGAGAATTGTTTGAACCCAGGTGGGTAGAGGTTTCAGTGAGCCGAGATTGCGTCACTTCACTCCAGCCTGGGCAAAACAGAGAAACTCTGACTCAAAAAAAAAAAAAAAAAAAAAAAAAATTCTGCAGGTCTAGATCCACCAGTGCAAGACATCTTCTTCCGTGAAACTGTTTTTCATTATGGGATGTATAGAAAACAAATTAAAAATGTAATAATGTAACATAAAATCTATTTTGATTTTTAATCCAATGAATCTTGACCTAACATGCTCTACTATTTTGGAGGAAATAGTCAAACTAAAAAGAACCTCAGAATAAGTTGCTCATCATCAAGACTGAACTGATTATTCAGTGGACAACCAAAATGCAGTGGTGATGTTAACTTTATTCTTTTCACATACTTCAAAACTTTAATTACCAGAAAAAATATTCTTTAGTACGACCGAGGACTCAGGTTTTAAAAGAGAACTACAATAATTATGGGGTAAAGTAGAAGCATCATTTTTGTTTTAAGTGAAAGGCTCTTCATTTCACATTTACTATGCTACACATTATTGATTTTTTTCTCTGGTGTTGTTCTTTGCAGAGAGTGAATCTGTCCTTTGATTTTCCATTTTATGGCCACTTCCTACGTGAAATCACTGTGGCAACCGGGGGTAAGTGGTTTTCTACCCATTCACCTTAAGTAATCTATGGTTTGACTGCAGTTATTATTTTTAATTTACTCTGTATTTCAAGATGGATATTTATTGAGAAAACCATTGTGTTTTATCACAAAGTCATAGGTATAAATAAAACCAAAGAAAGGGTATGGTTATTGGAAAAACTTCTCAGCAGATAAAAAAAGTATTTATAATAATTTTCAACCTAGATCACCTCTGCTTTTCTTCTAAATTTTAATTCATTTTTGGTAGTGTGGTAAGACTGTCCAAATGGCAGAAATTGGAATAGAGATAGAAGGAAAGGCTGCTTAATGAAGCTGCTGGTGATCTTAAATTTTCTTTTAATGTATATAGTTGCTATATATATATAATATATATATGATATATATATAGTATATATATAATATATATTTACATATATATGCACTTACACACATATATATATACACAAAAACACACAACCATATGTGCATTAGCTTTGATCATTTTTTTTCCTTGAGTGTTACCTATTTTGATTGACAACTCATTTGAGAGTCTTCAAATAAAGCTGAAATCCAGCTCAAATTTTTAAAATTTTATTTTTCTCCACAAGCTTGGAGGTTAGTTTAGAGATTAGCAATATCCTAACAAAGTAATTATCATTCTTTATTGTACATCTCAGAAGTCAGAAATATTTTAATCTTCAAGCGCTACTAGAAGTGATAAGCAAAATGCCAGGGAATATCCCTGTAGGCTTTATGAAGCAGGGGTAGGGAAGAAGGAGAAAAACACATAAAAATGGAACAGTAAGTAAAGAAGTAATTGAAAGAAATTCCATAGGTGTACAAAGAGGCTGTGAGCATCTATGCCCAAAGCACCATAGACAGAGTCTCTTTCCTTCACTGAATCTTACCAGGGGTCTTCTGGATGGTGTGGAGACCATGTTAAGTATTGCCATTTTTTGCCATACTTTAATATAAGACCTAGAAGATATTTAGGATTCAGAAGAAGATTTGTAATCAGAAATATCAACAAGTAAATGGAAGTTTTTTGAGCACCAACTCTGAGTGATGGTAAATAAGTCTACCACTGCCTTAGAGGTGTGTAGCTTAGTGGAATATTAGGCAAAGTGAAGGAGAATGTGGGGAATTGCTTAGGAAATACAAATGATGAAATATGCCCAGGTGCAGTGGCTCATACCTGTAGCTACTTTGGAAGCTCAGGTGGGAGGATCGCTTGAGCCCAGGAGTTGAAGACAAGCCTGGGCAACACTGTGAGACCCTATATCTACAAAAACATTTAAAAAATTAACCATGGTGGGGTGCTCCTGTAGTCCCAGCTACTCAGGAGGCTGAGGCAGGAGGACCACTTGAGGCCAGGAGTTTGAGGCTGCACCGAGCTGTGGTCATGCCATTGCACTATAGCCTGGCTGACAGAGCAAGACTCTATCTCTGAAAATGAAATAAATAAAATGAAATAATTAGCTGGTATGATGGCATGCATCTGTAGTCTCAGCTACTTGAGGGGTTGAGGCAGGAGGATCACTTGAGGCCAGGAGTTTGAGGCTGCAGTGAGCTATGACCACACCACTGCACTACAGCTTGGGCAACAGAGCAAGACCCTGTCTCTAAAGAAAAAACAAATGAAAACCAGAAAAAGAAAATACAAATGATAAGCTATGGGTTTCCAGGGATGATATAACTGAGACATCTATGAGTTTCAAGTGAGAGTTGTTTAAGACTATAGAAAAATTGTTGTTCAAAGTTTTTCTTGAGGATGTCAGAATTTCTATGGTTGTGTAGAGAAGGAAGAGAGGATCACAGAGAGGAAGATCCTGAGTAAATATACAGACGAGGAGAATGGTAGGGTATATTTGGGATAGTAAATAATTGAGTTTGAGTTATGTCAATGGTATCTTTACCAAAAAATGTGGCATGTTAAGATTGGAAAAGTAGGTTGGGGCAATTTTACAAAATGCCATAAGGGATAGTTCGAGTCATTAGTCCTTAAGTAATAAACTTTAAGAAGATGAATATAGATGTGTGTGTAATACATTAAAGTGTAGAAAGACTGAAGTTAGTACATTTAACTGGAAGAATATTGCAACTATTTGTGTGAAAAATATTGAAGCCCTTGGTGATTTTGTTGCTTCAACCCAAGGAAAAGGAATCATACTATTGGTACCAAATACAGAGTCAAGAAACACTGGCTTTAGGGAGAACCAGTGACTTCAATAGTGAAACTTAAATTTTGTGTGAAAATAAAAAGGAATATATCTAAATGAAATTGCTCACAAGAAGTATGTCTTTTGACCTCATCGGATATATCCAGTATAGTGCCAGGCATTTAATTAATTTTGTTGAAGGGTTAAATGAAAAGGGAAGAGGAAAATTGAAAGGTGGCCCCAATAAGCCATGAATCATATCCTGTTCACTCATGTCATAAAATATAATAGAAATATGGTGATTCTAAAATACCGACATTAGTCATGTTTTCTGAAATTTAGGTGAAGAGTGTTCTACTGAATTTTTCAAAAAGTGAACTATGAACCACATGTGCTTAAAATGTGTACACACAGTGTAAAAATAATGACAGCTTTGCATTTTCAATTTCTCAAATTGTTTTATCTTTAAAACTCATGTCAGCAATTCAGCCAATATGAAGTAAGATTTCTCCTAGCGGAACTGGCAGGATCAAACCCAACCAGATAGCTACATCATCCTTGCGATTTCAAAGAGCCATTTTCCTTTGTAAAGATCCTCAAAATAAGTGAAAAAAAAAAAAAAACCTAGCATCCTGAGTGATCTCTATCTTCTTTGAAGAAAACATTAATGTAAAGACACTCCTTTTGTTTCTCTACTTAAAACACACTAGCACGCAACTTGCATATAACAATCTGTGCTCTATTTAAAGAGGCGGAGTCAAGATAATCTACACATTGACCTGGGTGTCTTCAAAATGAAACCTGAGTCTCATGTAAAAGGTTCCAGTGAAATACATAGCTTGCTTGCTCTTTCTTTGTTCATTTCATTCAATCAGTGTTTCTTGAGCCCCTACAAAACACAAAGCACAAGATGCGTCATTATATACAGAGAAGGATAAGCTAAGTTCAGGAGCTTAGAGTCAAAAAAGAGGAAGGGGTGTTGATATGGTTTGGCTGTGTCCCCAATCAAATCTCATCTTAAACTGTGGCTCCCGTAATTCCCATATGTTGTGGGAGGGACCACGTGGGAGGTAATTGAATCATGGGGGCAGGTCTTTCCTGTGCTGTTCTCATGATTAGTGAAGAAGTCTCAGGAGATCTGATGATTTTATAAAGGGGAGTTCCCCTGCACACACCCTCTCTTGCTTGCCACCATGTAAGACATGCCTTTACTCCTCCTTTGCTTTCTGCCATGATTGTGAGGCCTCCCCAGCCATGTACAACTGTGAGTCCATTAAACCTGTTTCCTTTATAAATTACCCAGTCTTGGGTATGCCATGAGAAAAGACTAATACAGGCATGCTGCGAATAAGCAATAGAGAAGGCTGACTGCAGGTGCTGAAAGAGCAGGAGCTTGCTGAAAAAGGAGATCATGCTTGTTGGGCCAGTCAATTAAGAAGAGTCTTGGAAAGTGATAATCTTTGGCATTGGCCTTAGAGGAAGGTAGAATTTTAGTAGGCAAAGAGGCAGTTGAGAAGAAGTGGAGAAGGAAGAGGCATTCCAGACAAGGGGATACTGAGTTAAATGACAGCGCTGAAACCATATTGGGTATATTTGGAGGGCTGTCAACTAAAATTAGTTTATCCTGAAGAGAGGGTTGGAATGAGTCTAGTGAAGGGGAGTTGGGAAGAGTGTTGTGGAGTACTTTGAACATTAGAAATCTTGCTGGTCATGGTGGCTCATGCCTGTAATCTCAGCACTTTAGGAGGCCGAGGCGGGCGGATCACCTGAGGTCCAGAGTTTGGATCACCTGAGGTCCAGAGTTTGAGACTAGACTGCCCAACATGGAGAAACCCCATCTCTACTGAAAAAACAAAATTAGCCGGGCATGGTGGCACATGCCTGTAATCCCACCTACTCAGGAGGCGGCGACAGGAGAATCACTTGAACGCTGGAGGAGGAGGTTGTGGGCAGCCAAGATAGCACCATCGCACTTCAGCCTGGGCAACAAGAGCAAAACTCTATCAAAAAAAATAAAGAGAGAAAGAGGAAAGAAAGAAGAAAGAAAGAGGAAAGAAAGAGAGAAAGAAAGAAAGAAAGTAAGAAAGAAGAAAGAAGGAAAGAAAGAAAAAGAAAGAAGAAAGAAAGAAGGAACAAAGAAAGAAAGAGAAAGAAAGAAAGAAAGAAAGAAAGGAAGGAAGGAAGAAAGAAAGGAAGAAATCTAGATGACATCCAGCAAGCATTGGGTTTCTTAGAGAAGTAGATCTGGCCTGATCTGTCAGTGGAAGGCAGGTTAGGGTGACGGGGGTGAAGGCAGAAAAAATAGTTACCAGTTGTTTAAATACTTGCTTGTGGGATACAGTGTCTGAACTAGGATGGGTGCAGTGGGAAAACACACATGGAGCCAGTGCAAGACACATCATTTGAGTTGTTAAATCACTGTGGTTGGAAAGACTTCCAGACAAAAGGATCCACTAGGATGCAGTGAATCAAGCTAAGAACAGCTTCAAGGACTTCTGAACCACAGACTTTTGATGGATCTCTTCCGTGATTGACTAGACAGATATTATAATCAGATAGACCTATTTGACAGATGCTTGCCAGCCTTACAAATCTTAAAAATGTTCTTAACCATGGAAGGCTTGGAAGGAAAATGGAAACCACAAGTCAGGTTAAATAAAGTTGACTACAGGCCATTCTAAATAGACCTGGGCTGGGAGTTTTAAGTAGAAACACAAAAGATGCCTCTTTTGTTGACTGTCAGTTCTTATTGTGTTTACAAATTCCTCTTGAACCTGTTTCTACATTGGGTGTGGGAAAAATTAAAGTGATATGTTTTCATGGTGAATCCATGCTGTGCAAATAAATAAAGGGAATGCTTTAAACCACAATCCTCTTCATCTTACTTCATTGTTTTGCCATTTCCCTTATTTCCTTGAAATCTATCTCTCTCCACACAGACACAAATTTAACATTGAAATTAAGTCAAGATAATGTCTCATGTTATTGCTAAGGTCAGCACAATTTAAAAATGGAAAGTTGTTTAACAATATAGACATATACATCGTTCCACAGCCCCTCTTTGTATGTTATATGTATTTTACTACGAATAAGCTTAAGTTTCTAGTTTAAAATGTGAATTATAGCTAAACATCTGGTCATTTATAAACTATAAAAATAAAATCTTTGCCTATTAAGCATTTTAATATTCAAAAGCTTCAATCATCCTTATGTACAAAGTGAATTGGAAATATCTTTATTTTCTGGTTCACTGATAGTGGAATCTGAAAGCATTCATTTATCTTTCTATGTCAAAAATACTTCAGAATACAAATATTTCAGGCACTAGAAACCTAGTTCTCTGTGAATTTCATCAAAACAGTTTCATTAGTGATACCACCAAGATGTGTTTTTTGCATATCACACTACATTATTTTCTTTCTATTTCAATATTTTAATTGGTTCTTTTTTATTATTAGCCTGCTAGTGTGATCTTTTAAATGTTCAAAAATGTAGATTTAAGTTTGAGGATTTGATTTGTAATCAAATAGCTATCACTAGGAATGATATTTTTACCTGAGTCCATCATGGGTACCATTACAGTGATGAGATGGGAGCATGTGAGATGGGTTAATTACAACTTTATGTAAAGGGGAAGAGAAGAGGTAACATTATACAGATAATTTTGGCCCCAGAATGTAAGTATGTAGACAGATGGTGGTTCTTAATTAAGATAATATGTGGAATTGCAGGAAGTTGAATATGAGATTGAAAAGCAAAGGTGATATGAATTTAAAAGCTAATAATGAATGTGTATTACTTACCTTGATCATAGGAAGAATTTGCCTTCCCTTTCTACACAGGTTTCTACTTACAGATTTCATAAGAAAGCTGTTTAAAGTTTAGCTCTATTTTATTTCATTTGCTATGTAAAAGATTAAAATGTTTATTAAGTAATACCTGTACATATCTGAAAAGCTAATAACGTGGACATTTAACAAGTCAAACAGGCAAAAGTAAAATGTAAATCTCCCTTCTTCCTTTGTCTCTTAGTTCACCAGTTTCCCTCCCCCCCAAAAAACCTTACTTTTTGAGGTATGGTATATTAAAATTCAAACTTAGAGTAGTTTCCTATATGTGGCCAATAATCATTAGCTTTTTTTCTGTTTAAATTCCCACTAAGAGAGATTTTTAAAAAATATTAATGCATTTTATCTTCATTAGCTTTTCAGGAAATATATTACCAAATCTCCCTGCTCCTTTTTTGTTCTGGCTTTCAAACGGTTATATTTTAATTGCAGTCCCAAATAATATTTCATACTCTTTATAGGGACTTGATTAATAACAGGAATAAAAGGCTTTTTAGGAGAGGAAGATAGTTATTACTCATGATGATTGATTTGTAAATACCAACAACATCTTCTTTCAAGTGTATAACCCCATAAAACAAAGCATGGTGTATCCATTAACTTTCTGCATCTAGGGAGAAGGTGAATGGAGTTGTTTTGTATTATTATTATTATTATTAACAGAGATCACAGGTTATGGTAATCTGGAGATCTATGTGTTATGGAAGATACTAAAGAGATAGATGCTGGATGAAAGTAAATTCATTCCAACTTGCTTCAATGATTTAAAGTTACAAACTCAAGTCTCAAGGATTCCTAGAGAGAAAGATAAATTGCGTGATGTCTGATCTGCTGAATCTGAATAATTCTCTGAGATAGACCTCCAAAAACCTGAGAGTTCATCTGAGCTGTCTTCTTTGATAACTTACTCCTCCCTCAAGCTGTCTAGTGTCAGCAGTAGATTCAGTAGCTTGACCATTATTATATATTTATTTATTTATTTTGTAGACAGGATCTCACTCTGTCACCCAAGCTGGAGTGCAGTGGCACAATCACAGCTCACTGCAGCCTTGACCGCCTAGGCTCAAGTGATCCTCCCACTTCAGCTCCCCAAATAGCTGGGACTACAGGCATGCACCACCATGCCTGGCCAATTTTTAGATTTTTTTGTAGAGATGGAGTCTCATTATGTTGTCCAGGCTGATCTCAAACTCCTAGCCTCTAGCAATCCTCCCATCTCAGCCTCCAAAAGTGGTGGGATTACAGGTGTGAGACACTGCGCCAAGCTATGTTGTTTTGTCTTTCACGAATTGCATATTCACAACCACTTGCTTCTCCTGCATGTCTGTCCATACATGCTTTATTTCATTAGCACTGGCTCCTTGTGGCAGGGGTGGGAAGCATAATTGGAAATTAAGCCAGTAGGAGACCCAGAGAGAAAGCACCCAGGAGCAAGAGTTGACTCAATAGGAATCAGCAAGAAAAATACAAGAGACAGAAATATGGGTAGAATGAAGGAGAACAATTAGATGTAAACAAAAGTGAGCAGAGCATTGGCACATGATGGATAAGTCATGATTTTAGGACAGGAATGGGGGAAGGTGGATCAGCTAAGACAAGGGTGTGGGTAAAAAACATGGTCTCCAGGCTCATCCCCTTCCATTGCCATAACAGCCACAGAAGTGTCCACTGATTGCTAGTGCTAGAATACTCCCTTAGGGATGTTTATACCAGGAAAGCATCATTCATCTTCTTCCAGCACATCCAGGCTTTATTGGAAACACTGGCAATGATATTTTTGCTTGTAGCCTTTCCTAGTCACTGCAGCAGTAATTCAGATAAATAGCAATTTTACACAGATCCTTAAATACATCACCCAATTGAAAATAAAGGGTGTCTAAGTGACTCTGTGCAATTAATAAAGTAACAATATATGCCAGATGCTCTAACATTGTCGAATCCTGGAAAATAAAGGAAAGAAATAGTAAATAGTGCAGGACTGACATTAGACCCTGGCCATTTCAGAAATGAGTTCAAAAGAGTTCCCTCAATTCCTACTTAAGCCAGAAATTGAGTTGCATTTTCTTAGAGAAGAAGTTAGGCTTCCAGGTTAAGATAAATAGACTTTTGAATCTGAATACTTCAGTTCATAAGCCAAGGCAATCGTAACTGTATGATCTTCAGCAAATGACTTAATCTCTCTGATGTCAGTTTCCTTGCCTATAAAATAGCACAATAAAAATACCTGGTGCATAAATTTGTTGTGATGACTAAATTAATTAACATATGTTAATGATACCTGTTTCATAGAAAATGCTGCATAGATAGCATATGCTAATACTGCATTTTTCCCCCACTTACATTTCCTCCTTTATTTCTTTTCAAAGTGCGTTCTCTTTAAGTCCTGTGCTGCCTTTTTAGTTTGTCTGTTGTTTTCTTTGATGACCTCATTCATTAGATTTCTCTCCATAAAGCATAGAAGGGGTCTCAAGGAGTGTTTAGGAACCTAATCCATTGTCATCTCTAACTGCTCCTATTAAAGGCTGGCTCAACCACTGATGTCTGGGAAGTAGAATAGCATGTAAATAACTTGGGATGTCCGCTTGATCACCATGGCTATACCTATCATTTTTTGGTGCTGTTCAGAATCTCTCTAAAGACTGTCCCATGATGACATTTTGGGACTCTGGGACACTGTCTGGAAACCTTACAAAATTTAGCAATTTTGTAACACACGATAGAATCTCGAAATATTTCTCTAATTGCGACAGCATGGTTTATAACTGGGTAACAAGCATTATAATCAGTATGACATATATATTATTATACCCACGTATTCATTCTATCCTTTTTATAGCAAGAATTGTAGGGACAAGTCATCAAAGCATAAAGATAATCAAGGGTAAGATGATTGGGATGAGAATGGACATCCCCCTTGGTAGCAGCCAGGTAGCCTTTTGCCTTGAGTTTTATTTAATTGCTAACAACCCAATTAAAAAATGTATTAAAGATCCAACCCCAAATGCAAAGTTAAATGTTAGTCCAATTTCTATGTGACATTTTGCCTTTGAACTGGGAAACAGTTTTCTTTATGTGTAGTCATTATTTCATTACTACCTTTATTTTCAAGATATTTTTCTATTTTTTAATACATTACAGAAAACCAGTTGGTATAATGTGAAAGTAGGTAAAAAATATGCTCTCATTTAGAGCTATATAGCTCTGTAACTGAGACATAGTCATAAAAAAGTAATAGATCTAAATATTTTGTTGGCTAATTCTAATGGGGTTACGATGGGGTTAGACTACTTTGTTGATCTGACTAGCCTGAGGGCTACAGAGAGATTTTCATTTAATCTGCTAGAATTATTGTTCAAATGAGAAGCTTCTCCTGAAGGCAAAGAAAATGGAAGAAAATGTCTTTTAATTGGCTTATTGTCAATTTCCACAGCTAATTTTAAAAATAAGCACAATTTCGTTAATAGCTTATAGAGAAAATCCAAAGCACTTTTAGATGACTCCAGAAAAATATAAATTAAGATAATTTAGAGCAATTAGATTTTGTAAAAAAAGTGTAAATTATAGAGTGAAAACATTAAAAATATTTTAATTGTGACAAAATACGCAAAGCATAAAATTTGCCATTTATGAATTTACTGTTTATGAAGCTTTAGTCATTAAGCTCTGAAAAAACATTTTTTTCTCTCTTGTTCTTCTTCTCCTCCTCCTTCTCCCCTTCTTTTTCTTCTTCTTTGAAGCATGGTAATCTCTTCAGGTAACTTACTAGTTTCTTCCAAAATGCCTTGAAAACACAACTATTTTTCAAATCTTTACTCCAACATATTTTCATAAGCCGGGTTTACTGTTCTCACACTCTCTTTTTAACCTTTCTACCTCTTAATAATTAAAGATTATCTTGCAGAAATTTTTAAAGCTATTTATTTTATATTAGATAGAATCTAATAAAACTTGAGACCAGCCTGGAAAACACGGTGAGACTTTATCTCTTCAGAAAAAAAAAATTAAAAATTAGCAGGGCATGGTGGTATGCTTCTGTAGTCCCAGCTTCGCAGGAGGCTGAGGCAGGAGGATTGCTCGAGGCCAGATGTTCAAGGCTGTAGTTAGCTACGATTATGCCACTGCACTCCAGTCAGAGTGACAGAGCAAGATCTTGTCTCTAAAAAAATAGAATAAAATCTAATAACTGATAATATAATTTGGAGATAATTGAGTGCTCCCAATTTCTATACAGTTTGAAAAATAAGAGTCATGGAACATTAGATATGTAAAAATGAGTGTTATAAGATTATGTGTTAGCAGGGAAAGAATGTTATATCGTAATAATCAAGATATAATATTGTAAGTGTATTGTGATGGTAATTTTTTAGAAATACACAGCAATGGAAGGAAGAGCTAATACTGATTGCTTTGAAATGATGACATTGTGTTTATGTTTCTATTCCCTAGTTTCCAAGTATTCAGTTGAAAAATGTTGCTTATATTTCAGTCCTCTTGTAATAATAATTATAAGGAGTGAGTAGAAATCTGGTTTCTACCCATTTATTTTAACAGAGATGGGTACCCATTTGTTTTAACACTATTTGTCAGAGTTTATTTCTCCCACTGGTATTTAATGCTTCTTATATTCTGAATTCCCGTATTTTCCACAAGGTTTGAAATATATTATTTAAATTAACCTGATTTATTTTATCATGAAAATAAAATATAACAATGCATTAGAAGAAAACTAGAGAAGAATTATTTTATAATCCTGAGATTGGGAGCATTTTTCTAAGACTGATACAAAGCCCAGAAACCATAAATAAAAATATTGAAAAAAATGCATATAATAAAATTTTCATATATTAAAAATTCATGGCATTTAAACACCCTCACTTAAGAAAAGAGAAGTAAAACCTGGGAAATATCACAAGGAACTTAAACAAATTTACAAGAATAAAGCAAACAACTCCATCAAAATTGGGCAAAGGATATGAACAGATATTTCTCAAAAGAAGACATTTATGTGGCAAACAAACATATGAAAAAAAGCTCATCATCACTGGTCATTAGAGAAATGCAAATCAAAACTGCAATGAGATACCAGCTCATGCTGGTTAGAATGGTGATTATTAAAAAGTGAGAAAACAACAAATGCTGGCAAGGCTGTGGAGAAATAGGAATGCTTCTACACTGTTGGTGGGAATGTAAATTAGTTCAACCATTGTGGAAGACAGTGTGGCGATTCCAAAGGATTATAAATCATTCTACATAAGCATGAATGTTTATTGCTGCACTATTTACAATAGCAAAGACTTGGAACCAACCCAAATGCCCATCAATGATTGACTGGATAAAGAAAATGGGGCACATATACACCATGGAATACTATGCAGCCATAAAAAAGAGTGAGTTCATGTACTTTGCAGGGACATGCATGAAGCTGGAAGCCATCATTCTCAGCAAACTAACACAGGAACAGAAAACCAAACACCACATGTTGTCACTCCTAAGTGGGAGTTGAACAATAAGAACACATGGACACAGGGAGGGGAACATCACACAATGGGGCCCGTCAGGGGGTAGGGGACAAGGGGAGGGAGAACATTAGGACAAATACCTAATGCATACAGGGCTTAAAACCTAGATGATGGGTTGATAGGTGCAGCAAACCACCATGGCACATGTATACCTGTGTAACAAACCTGCACATTCTGCACATGTATTCCAGAACTTAAATTTAAAAAAGAAACTAAAAACAAGAAACCAAAAACTGGCAAAGGAAATATTTAAAACACATATGACAGTGAAAGGACTGTTCTCCTTAACATATAAAGAGCTCATTTAAGAAAAAGAGAACTGTAGCAACTAAACAATGAGCAAATGACAAAGACAGTTTATTAAAAAGAAATTGCAGGAACTTCTGGTTTCTGGTATTTATTATAAAGCATTTGGGGGTTGTCACTCTCATTCTATCGAGAAAAAGCTAAACAAACTGAAAATCAACAATTTCTATTAGACCCATGAGAGAGCTGAGATTGCAGGTTGTATTAGGGTTCTGTAGAGGGAAAGAACTAATAGGATAGATGGATATATGAAGGGGAGTTTATCAAGGAGTATTGACTCACATGATCAAAAGGCGAAGTCTCCCAAGAAGCCATCAGCAAACTGAGGATCAAGGAAGCCAGTATGAACCCCCAAACCTCAAAAGTAGGGAAGCCAACAGTGTAGTCTTCATTCTGTCCCTGAAGGTCTAAGAGCCCCTGGCAAACCACTGGTGTAAGTCCAAGAGTCCAAAAGCTGAAGAGGGCTTAGAGTCTGATGTTCGAGGGCAGGAAACATCCAGCATAGGAGAGAGATGAAGGCCAGAAGAGTCAGCAAGTCAGCTTCTCCCACCTTCTCCTGCCTGCTTTATTCTAGCCTCTCTGGCAGCTGATTCGATGGTGCCCACCCCCATTGAGGGTGGGTCTGCCTCTCCCAGTCCACTGACTCAAATGTTAATCTTCTTTGGCAACATCCTCACAGACACACCCAGGAACAATACTTTGTATCCTTCAATCCAATCAAGTTGACCCTATCACACAAGGCAAACCACTGTCCCCAAAATGTAGAGACACAGGCACATCCAAAGACACACAGAGGAGATCCGCCCATCTGGGGCAGAAGCCACTGCAACCACAGATTGCTAATAACACTTAAAAGGTAACTTCCACAAAGCTAGAATTTCAGTGTGGATTGGCCTAAGGGTCAGAAACTCCTGAGGATTCTAGTCTTAGGGGGACCTTTAAACTTCTGTGGGCTTGAGCCCCAGGAACCCCAGAAGGTTCTCCCAGTGAAGATGTGTGAAACTCCTGGATGGCTCTGCTGGAGCAAGGGAAGAGTAATCATTGTGAAATACACCTAGAGCCTTCTCCAGAACAAAGACCTTCCTAGGACCTTATCCTAGCTGGGGGAAAGTCATTTCTCCCACTGGAGCAAGCCCCTTGAGTCTTCTAGGCTCACATGAGGGAGAAATAAAAATTCATAGTCAACAAGAATCAAGACTTTAGGGAAATATATCTGGAATGCTATATCCAGGGAGGGGAATAGGAGGCAGGGAGGGGGGAAAACTATTCCACTAGAGACACCCTTAAGAGAGTCACAGCCTAAAGATACAGACCTACTAAATACTAAAGACTAAGAAACTTCTAATATTGAAATGCAAAGAAAAAAAATGAAAAAAAAAAACAAAAACAAAAGCAGAACAGAACATCAGAGACCAGTAGGATAATAATAAAAGTTGTAACCTCCATGTACTTAATTGGAATATCAGAAGAGAAGAAAAAGAGAAAGAATAAATGTTTGAAATAATAGCTGAGTGCTTTCCAAAATTGACAGATGTCAAACTAGGAAGCTCGGAGAAAAACAACTGGAAAATCACCAAAAAACCACATGTAGGCATATTATTTGCCAACAAACAAACAAACTTTAAATAAACCAGATAAAACTACACCTCCCTGCAAAATACTCAACCAGTATTCCTCAACTGTCCAGGTCATTAAATAAAAACAGGAGAAGTCTGGCCAGGCACAGTGGCTCATGCCTGTAATCCCAGCACTTTGGGAGGTGAAGGTGGGCGGATCACAAGGTCAAGAGATTGAGACCATCTTGGCCAACATGGTGAAACCCCATCTCTACTAGAAAAAAATTTTAAAAAATTAGCTGGGCATGGTGGCGCATGCCTGTAGTGCCAGGTACTTGGGAGGCTGAGGCAGGAGGATTGCCTGAACCCAGGAGGCAGAGGTTGCAGTGAGCCGAGATTGCGCCGTTGCACTCCAGCGTAAGTGACAAGAGTGAAACTCCATCTGAAAAAAAAAAAAAAAAAAAAAAAAAAAAAACAGGAGAAGTCTGAGAAACTATCACAGCTAAGAGGAACATAAGGAAACATAACAGCTAAATATAATGTCATATTGTGGATATAATTCAGGAAGATAAAAAGGACATTATGTAAACATAGAAAAATCTGAATACATTTAGTTAATAATTCAGCTAATAATTATATATCAATATTCAATATCAATAATTCAGCTAATAATTATATATCAATATTGTTTCAAAAATTTTGACAAAGGTATCATACCTTTGTCAAGGTATGTATGATGTCGGCAGTATGGGAAATCAGGTGTGGAGTATATGGGAGGCCTATACTGTCTTTGCAACTTTCTGTGCATGTAAACTTATTCTAAAATTAAAAGTTTATTTTTAAAAAAGGAAATACAAGTAGCTGTTACACATATTAAATAATACATAATATCACTCCTAATAAGTGAAATGCAAGTTAAAACTATAGAGATGCTGTTTTTACTTGAGTGATTTTCAAAGGATTTTTAAAAAACAAGTTTTGTAGCTCGATATTTTCTATAAGGTATGGAGTAAAGAAACTCTCAAGCTTTGCTGATGACAATGTATCATTATCCACTAAAATATAAAATGTATAACTAACACTGTGATTTCTACTCGTAAAGATGTATCTTGTAGGTGTATTTGTGTGTGAACAATGTGTATAAGGATATCCACTGCTAAAGACTGAAAACCACCTAACGCCCATCATTGAGGATGTTCAGGTTTTGGACAGGTTAAATAAACTACTGGGAACCCATAGAGTAGAATACTATGTGGCCTTTAAACAGAATGAGATATTTAATGTATGCCTATTTAAAAAAATAGAACACCACAGGATGCAGATAAATGTTACTTACATATATATGTACATATATATATGTATGTATGTATGTATGTATGTGTACAGACAGATGTATTTATACATGTATAAGCTATCTCTAAAATAATTTGGAAGAAAAGTAGATATGCTTCCAAGTGAGCAGAAAAATCTCTAGACAGATATACAAGAAACTATTAATAGTGGTAACCCCCTAAGAGACTTGACAGATGGCTGGAGATTAGGAGTAGGAAAGAGATGTAATTTTCACAATCATCTGTGCTTTTCAAGTTATTACTATGTGCGGCCGGGCGGGGTGGCTCACAGCTGTAATCCCAGCACTTTGGGAGGCCGAGGCGGGTGGATCACCAGGTCAGGAGATTGACACCATCCTGGCTAACATGGTGAAACCCCGTCTCTACTAAAAAAATACAAAAAATTAGCCGGGCGAGGTGGCATGCGCCTGTAGTCCCAGCTACTTGGGAAGCTGAGGCAGGAGAATGGTGTGAACCCGGGAGGCAGAGCTTGCAGTGAGCCGAGATCGCGCCACTGCACTCCAGCCTGGGCAACAGAGCGAGACTCTGTCTCAAAAAAAAAAAAAAAAAAAAAAAAATTACTATGTGCATGTATTACTTTTCAAACAGCATTAATATTTAAAATTCTTTTTGGTAAGACTGGATAGGAATAATTTCTCCAGTGCATGTATTTGTTTTTATTTAATAGCATCTTGTAATATGTATTTGTCAAACAAAATTAACAATATTTAAAAGAGTATGCAGTATAAAGCTTTCTCCATAACTATTTTATTTCCAAATTTTTTAGAGCTTGAGGCAGTATAAATTGCTGATAAAATTGCCTATTTTGTTAAGAAAAATTATTTAAATTGTGTATTAAACGGCTTATGAGTACCATTCTAAAACAAGGGACCCACAACACTAGTTTATTACATTCAGGATTCCTCTGGATAAAACTGAATTAATATCAAATTGCTGAATGTTGCAGTGAAAGAAGGACAGAAAAAAGATTTTCATGATTCTTGGTTGAAATGTAACAGTCCCACTAGGAATAGTAAGTATCCCCATTTAATTAACCAATACATATTTTTATGTTATTGGCAACTATTGAATTAACAATGTTATAATTACAAACTAAAAACAGATTCCCCAGACTAAGGAGAAACAGGAAAATCTAAGTGGTTTGTAGGTGTTATCATAAGTCTTACAGATTGGGCAGCAAGAAGCACTGGGACTTCAAGAGTAGACCAATGCGGAAAAGGAGGTGGGTTAGAAATGGGTAAGGCCAAGACTGGTGGAGCTCCTCTTGCAGGATGGCCAGACATTTTTAAATTAGGTTGTCCAAAGGGCTTAGTGACTTTGGGCTTTAAGCTGAGCAGGAGTCAAATTTTGGAAATAGAGCTCTTTTGGACCAAAGCGATACTTAAATTCACTTAAGTCACAATGTCCTGATTGGAGGCACCCTGTCTTTGAGTAAGGCTCCAAAAAGCAGGAGCAAGCCTTATAGCAGGAAGGTGGTGTGAGAACACCCAGTAACACCTCCATGAAGCCACAGTGGGGAGTCATTCTGGGCTGACCTTATAGCAGGCCTTGTAACAGGGTAGTGGGATGAGAAGACTCAGTAATACCTTCATGAAGCTACAGTGGAGAATCATTCTGAATATCTGAGATTCCTTGTGGAAGGCAGGTAGAAGGCAGCTGCCCAGGTAAGGCATAAGGCCAGAGGCTAGTTTAGGCAAGAAGGAATAAACTAGCCTCTGGCCTTATACCTTAACTTCCAGACAATGAGATTCCTCTAAAAAGACAGTTGTGTTTAACAACACAGAGCTGCTGGCTGCCCTTAGTAGATACACCGTTGGACAGAAGGAAAGGCTGGCCTGATAGGACAGTCACAAATTTCCTCTATCTTATATTTGGTCAAGAATGTGTACAATGAAGGCTTTCAGGACCAGATGCTGAAGGTGCTCACGAAGGCCGTGGCAGAGGAAAAAAAAAAAAATCACATGAGTTCTGGTTCTGGAAAAGTATCCCTATCGAGAAAGCTGTACCTTTTTAATATGGTCTCAGTGGCATCTTTCTTTCAGTGTCTTTCCTACGCAATAAATATCTTGCCTTTTTCATATGTAAATGGCACAACCCTCGGGTCAAGGACAAAAGTGTGCATTTCTTTTTTCTTCCAGAGTTGCTGGGTTGTTTTGTCCAACGGTACCTTCTACAGCATATCTCCAAGCAGCTTGGCACTGTTAGTACCAAGCTCTCATCTGTGTGCTTAAAAAAAAGGTAGGGGGGGGGCCTATGTGATTTAGGTTTTTTGTTAAAAAAAAAAAAATCTTAGTTTCATAGACTAAACTGCAGCTGTGTTTCTCAACAGTTTGTGCGCAGCAGGTGGCTAGCACAGAACTGATAAAATGTTAGAATGCACCGCAGACGCTGCCTCAGAGAATTGCCTGGAGTGTTTCTCTAAAATGTCCTTAGCTGTTTCCTGCTTACAGGGCCTGCTCTGGAATTTCCGTGCGTGCGGGAGGTGCTGAGGGTCAGTAACCTGGTTAGAAGGTGAGGGAAAGGGAAGGATGATCTGCTACATGATATTTAAGCTGAATTTGCATAGCATCCACATTTTTGTTGCTAAGATTGTTTCATTTTAGTAAAAATAGCAACATTTTCTAATGTTTCAAATTTCAAACTGTATACAAGATTAGTACTTAGAATTAATTATTATGATTTGATTTGGGGAGACATGGGAAAGTGATATGGATATGCGGACCCAAAACCCATCTAAGTACCTCTAGGTACCACCACTCCTACACAGTTAAGACCTTCTGACACTTGGACCCAGGCATGTCATTTTTTCAACACCTCCCTCAAGATGATTCTCTTGTTTAATGTGCACTCCTACAGAAACAAAATGCACTTTAAGAAACAGACTGCCTTTATATAACATCTGGTCAGTGAGAACTATGTAGTAAAAACTATAGTTATAAAAATCATTCTATTTGCACCATCAAGAAAGCAATTAGAGGTTTTAGGCATAAATTCCTACAGCTGCCTATAAATGGTAAAAGGAAAAACTAAGGCACTACTCATCCCTTAATAGAATCTAATTACTTTCTTGTAATGGTTTGCTTGACAAATTCAGATTTAGACTGCAAAGCAGGATATTGTTCTTACAAGGCTCAATGTCACCTCTGTTTTATTTCCGTCATCCTGAGTTTTTCATTGGGGACACATACTTGTTATTTTCACTGGTTTGTGGTCTGATGGTATTTAAAGAGAGCTAGTGCTTGTTGACGAGACAGGGTTTCACCCTGTCTCCCAGGCTGGAGTGCAGTGGGGTGGTCACAGCTCACTGCAGCCTCGACCTCCTGGACTGAAGGAATCCTCCCATCTCAGCCACCCAAATAGCTGGGACTTTAGGCACCAGCCAGCACACCTGACTACTTTATTTTATTTTATTTTATTTTATTTTATTTTATTTATTAATTTTTTTTTTTGTAGAGACTGGGTCTCCCTATGCTGTCCAGGTTGGTCTCAAACTCCTTGCTTCAAGCAATCCTCCCACCTCAGCCTCCCAAAGTGCTGGGATTACAGGCATGAACCATTATGCTCAGCCTTGTTATGCTGTATTTTTAGGAAATAAGGGCATTTTGCATGTTCTTTTTGACATTTTCCTAAATGCAAAGCATGGGTTTATGGGCGCCTCTCAGCTTCTTCCAAATGCAGAATTTGGGGCGGCCTCTTCAAATTCACATTATTGTTGCCATTTGGATAAGATCTCAAAATGGTACGTAGAAGAGAAGGTTTTCTTTTTCCTCCCCTTCGAGAACAGGATTCAAAGAGACAGCATCTGTCATAATCACCTCATTAAAATCACCCATTCTTGAAGTGAACATTTGTAGCAGCTCCTTGAAAAATCAAGCCTGTAGCACGCCTAAGCAGTTAACTTCAAAAAAGCAATGTAAGTGCCAATCTGAATAACCGTTGTGCCACTTATACATGGCTTGTATTATCAATGTCTCTCCAAAGATTAAAGCCTACCATATAGAGCCTGTTGGATCCCAAATCTAAGGCAAAAGAACATAGAAGATATTTCTTCCAAATTTTAAAGGATAAAGAATACCTTCATAATTAGTAAGGACTTCCTGTGAGCCCCTAATTCTGAAGACGCAACAAAAATAAAAAACAATGTCAAAAAGATCATTTCAAAGGGTTTGAATTTTATGACATACAAATCTATTTCAGGTTGTAGTTCAAATGCATGGCCTGTCTTTCCTACAGGAGTCAAACCTGCTTTGCTTTGTAGCAAGGCTAGGCAGGTCTACACAGGCCCCAGAATTGTATCTGAGAACCACATATTAAATTTGCAGATACCACCCTCACCTCCATACTCTGGCTTGCAGAGGAGGTGTTCATGTGAGCTGTTTAGCTCAAAGATATTGAGGATCTACCTGTAACTCAGAGAATATTTAAGATAATTTATTACTACTAAAAATGGTTGGCTTGCTGAGTAATTAAAAAAATTTGCCAAGTTGTCCATTTCCATGTAGTAAAGCACAATTCATCATTCTTATTCCATTTGCCTTCCACGGAGAGTAACTTCCAGCCAAGAAATACTGATGTTGTCCAGGGAGATATTACTTGAGCTACATGTGTAAAACCCTGAGTGGTTACAGATCCAATAGGAGCTTCCAACCATATGGAATTTTTCTTCCTCCAATAGATGCAGTTTAAACAGTTAAGCCTTGACTTGTTGGCAGTTGGATATACTATCTCTGATGAAGAGCCGCTTGCTAGCAATGAAAAAGCAATTTCTTCACCTAATGAAGTAGATAATTTAAAACCAAGGGCGATATATTTGCAGTTTGTTTTAAAAGAAAAATAAATAGGCTACATTTAGTAGTAGCATTTCTGTTACGGGACTGTGGTTTTCATGGCCCATTTGTATTTCATCCGAATTTTTGTATTAATAATTTCCCTACCACTTCCAACATATTCATGAACCTCCCCAGTGTTTTAATCAAGGGCACAAAGGACACATTGGTTATGACATTCGGTCACACTACCATCTTCATGCCTTAACTTGAACGCTAATGAAGTGCATTTTAGCCCATGTAGAATGAAAGAAACGGAAGGGATAAGTTCCTCTGGAACAGGCTCTATAATCATTCTTCTTTTTTTTTCCTAAAATCAAAATGATCTAAACAGCCGTGGGTCAAAGAGTGAACATTCAAATACTTCAGAGCACTAGAGACCTAAGCAGCCTGGAGATGTTTCAAATCTACTTTAACTCTGCTTCTGACAAGTGGTCCCTAATGTGTAGAGTAACGATATCTCCTAATGCTGCAATTTCTGTGCCAATGCTTATTTTACATAGCTACAATGAAGGAGCTAAATGTTTCCTGTATGTATTAAATATTTTAGTGAAGATCCCCAAGGCAAATGAGAATTTGTAGCCTTGCAATTAAGAGGAAAGCAGAATTACGAGTGAATAAGGTATTTTTCTTGGTTGAGAAGAATTACTGGAGTTCAACATTTTAGTGAACAGCTGTTACTCTGCGATAACTATGATTTCATAACAGTTGTAAAGCCTATTGTTAGTACTAGAGTCTGCTATTTACATGGGACACTGCTGGGTACTGTTGAGGAAACCAAAAGGCATGATCTTTGTCCCCAAGAAAGGTAGAGATAGATTGTAAGCACCACCCACAGGAAACTATTCATAATTTCCACCTCATAGGTAGGCAACAGAGTATGTTGGTTAAAGGGCAATCTATGAAATAATATGGCCTTGGTTCACATCTTGTCTCTGCTATTTACAGCTTTGTGTCTTCTTTTCCTTAGCTGTCTTATCTGAAAATTGGGTATATCAATCACACCTATCTTAAAAAATATTATGAGGATTAATATTATACTTAAAGTGCCTAGAGCAGTCCTTAGCAAATGCTAAACACTCAATGAAAATTTGCTACTTTTATATTTGCTAAGGAATGCTCTATGATTTAGGAGTATTAATACTGCATATCATTTTTCCTCCAAATTTTGCATTTGACCTTGTCTGGAGCACATCGCTTTTGGAATACTCAGGCATAAGCTGGGCTCACAACTCATTGTGAAACTCATTCCAGCATCTGTCTTCTTTCAACAGTGGATGATTGAATCTGTGCTTTGTCAGAACCATAACTAATACATGTCATGGATCTTCAGAACAACTTAGAGTCAAAATAAGGAACGTTAACATAAGTAAAATTTAAACGTCTGCTGTTAAATTAAAAAAATACCTGTATATACGTGTGTGTGTGTGTGTGTGTGTGTGTGTTTAAATACAATGTAGAGATGTTAGCAAAGGCTTTGTAAGCTCAAACATAAAATCAATTTCCAGTGTATGAGTCATGAATGTATTTACGGAAGAAGTAACATTTGGCTTGAATCTTGAAGCAAGAGTGGGCTTGTGGTAGGCTGAGAAGCTGGGGAAGGGAATTGCAGGCAGCAGAAGTAGAAGTACAGGTAAACCGCACACATGTGTTTGGAGACTGTTGAGTAGTTCAGTGACTTGTCCCTAAGATTCATGGTGAGAGTTACTAAGAGAGAAGGCCAGGAAGACAGATGAGGAACATTATGTACAAGTCCTTGATATTAGGAGAAGGTTAAACTAACTTTATTTACTAACCAGTAAGCTGGGGTCATTGAAAGTTTTATGGAGAAAATTACTATGGTTTTCTTTTGTCTGTATCATGGAAGGTAGATGGAAAACAGGGTCCTGGCCATAATTTTCCTAGTTTGATTAAAAAACAGTGGTGCGTAAATTGGGCCAAGGTGAAAGACTACAAAGGAAGCATTTGTGAGAGAATAGTGCATTGACAAAACTTTTACTATATGCTAGGTCACTGCAGGTAAAAGAGAGCCCAAGAGAGAATAATAATTAACTGATATAAGAAACACGGAACAAATAAAATTCATACATTTTGTGATGGTCCCATCTTTTTTATTTTAACACAGACTCCATCTTGACTTTGTAAGGATGACATGACCGTTAGGTTCAAGTCCTTTTTTTCAGATTAGAGGGAAGGCTCATCGTTGCCTTGACTTGGGCACCCTGGTAAACCATGGCCTTGGTTAGTTATCATTGCCAGTGGCACCGCTGAGTGTCAAGGAAGCTGGCTCACCACAAATGAAGCTGAATCTTCCCAGTTGGTAAACCAGCTGTCCTAAGTGCTGGGTGCACAGAGCCCACAGATGTTCATGGTGGTTCAGCAGTGGTTCATATGTCTATCTTATGCCATGGAAGATGACAGGAGAATGAAATATAAAACAGAAAAATGCCCATGTGTATTCTCAGATACCAGGTTATTTTTTCAAGTTCAAGTACAATTCCCACCAAAATCAAGTAACAGCGACTCTTTCTCACAGAATATAAAGCAACACCCTTATGTTCACCAGCAACATCTGAAATGGTAATAGAGGATTAGGAAGCCACAAAATCCAAGCAAGAGGTGGCTCTGGTGGTGAGAACAGTCAATGAATGAGATGGAGGGGAATATATGCAGGGAGATGAGTTGTGGAGTTCTTTTACCCCCATGCCCTGGAAACAATATTGTCCATATATTTAAACTTATTTTTCCAACTATATGCATTCTTCTCACTAGCTCACCTTCCTTCATGTTGTGCCACATAAATATAATATTTAAGGTACATTTAATGCCTCCAGTAGAGTGATTCCTTAGCAAGGTAGAAAAAAATTACAGAAAAGTCCTGAAATTCTGAAGTTGAATATTTTCTCTGTGCATAATACTTGTGAATATTCCATTAACGTTGTACACGACTTGCACAATATTTTTGACAGAAACTGACATTACTTAGTTAGCTTATTAACAGCTCCAGAAAATAATTACCCCACAAAATATATCCTAAAAGGTAAAGATTTATCAGATGTTAATATTAATTTTAAAAGCATACTTTTAAACAATATCATTAGTATCATGAATGCACTATCCCATTGGCACAATTCTTATATTAAGGTATTTTCCTTAGAAAATGCAATCAAGTGTCTAATGAATACAATTTCAGCCACAGTATTCTGACGTAATAGGTAACAAATCATTTTGCTATCTATGTTGCACACAGGATGAATGTAGCTTTGTGAATTTAATTACTGCCAGCCCCCCCACACCCCGGTTTTAAAACATCAATATGTGATATGTTCAGCCTAGAACTCTATAGGAATTCAGTTGTATCTGTCCACCAGCATGTTTGGGCATCTCTGTGCTGAGGCCCTACATGGGCAGTAGGTTCAAGGGGCCTTGAAGGCCACACTGAATTTAACATCACACTCCCCACTTCTCACCACCAGCATACCTTTCCCCCTGTGAACTGTATTTTTATCCACCCCTTTGTCCAAACCTTAAATCTTGCTGTCATGCTTGACTCTTCTTCTCACTGGCTCTCATCGTATCCAACAATGACCAAGTCTTGAACAGTTATACATCTAAATATTCCTCTAATGCAAAATGTTTTCTACATACTTTCGGTCTTCACCTTCCCCTCTCCACTACATAGCTCATATAGTTTTCTGACTCATTGTTATTCTCCTAATCTTGCCTTTCCAAACTTTTCTTCACATAAGAGAGTAAGAACCTTTTTAAGATGAGGCATGACCTTTCTGTTCAGTAGGAATTTCATGAAATGAAGGCTGTTCATTTCCCCTCCTCCCGCACTGAGTTTCAGACATTTTTAAGTACTTCCAGGTTCCAATAACCCTCTTCTTAGCTCAGCCCTTTTTAAATGCTTGAAGTTTTAAAATCTTTAAGTCTGCGAGGGCTCCTCCTCAGATTCCTTACCTGGATTATCCCTGCAGGTCCTAGGGCCTCAGCTTGATGCACTTCTGCACAGAAACCACCCCCGGCCCCCAAGACTGAGTTCCATATTACCGGACTACTCTCTCTAGTACCTGCTCTTCACACCTGTTGTAAAACATCTGTTCCTCTGTGCTGCAATTCCCTTCATTTACCTCCACACCCTTTGATGGCGTCATTGTCAGCCAAGCACCTAGGCAAATGCCTATCATAGTAAAGACAGTTAATACATATTCACTGGATAAATACATGAGTGAATTTTATACATCTAATCCCAACCTTAGACAAATATTTACTAAACGAAACTTCATTTTACTACCTATTATATCCTAGGGAACTGAACATATGGACAATTTAACAAATGCTTTCTGTGGAGAAAAGAAGGAAAGGATCACAGTCCTTTCACATTGCAGTTCTGTAATGTATTTATGAAATACCACATAAGTAATTGAGGGGCAGTGCTTTTAGCTTTAAATTAAAGCTTAAACTGATCATATGATTTTTAAAACTTAAAATATGTTTACTTTAAGCCTTATCCGGTGATCCATTTTTCAAAGTCTGTAGCACTGATGGAACAGTTAACGTGAGGAAATGTATGCTATTGACTTTTCAAACTAAGATTCCTCTTTGCTTGAATAAATATTTTTATAAACTCTATACTGTTAGCATCGCTTGACCTATAGTAAGTGCTCAGTTAATATTGGTTGAATGGCCACGACTAGAAAGGTTTTCGAAATTTAAAAAGATGTTAAAAATGCTTACAAGGTGTTTAAATTTTGGAAATATATTTTGGACAAATCTCACAGAAGTTGATTGTTGACAAGGAAGTTGGGAAGTGAATTAAACTATTTATGATCTGTAGAAGGTTGAATAATAGCCACACAAAGATATTGGGTCTCAATTCCTTAGAACCTGTAAATGTTACCTCATAAAGAAAGAAAGGTCATTGGAGACAGGATCAAATTAAATATCTTGAGGGGAGATTGTGCTGGATTATCAAGGTCAGCCCTAAATGCAGTCACAAGTACTTTATAAGAGGAAGGGAAAGGGAGATTTTATAAGCACAACAAGAGGAAGCAATGCAACCACGGGGAAAGAGATCAGAGTGATGTGGCCACAAGTCAAGGGATGCCAGCCCCCAACAGAAGGCAGAAGAGATAAAGAACACATTCTCTCCTAGAACTTCCAGAGAGAGTCCATCCTTGTTGGCACCTTGATTTCAACCCAGTGATACAGATCTTGGACTTCTGGTCTCCAGAACAGTGAAAGAATAAATGCATGTTGTTTTAAGCCACCATGTTTGTAGAAATTTGTTACAGCAGCTACGGGAAACTAATATAATGTCCATGTTATCATTTCTTCTGTCCTTATAATTGATTAATCTGAGTTTATAACTATATTATTGATACAAGTCTAGGGAAAAAATGAGTAGATTTTTGGATTCCATCATCCCTTTATGGAATGACTTCGTGTATAAAATAAATCACCATAATATTTATTTTTGTTTTCTTTCTCTCTCCCCATTCTTCATATTAGACCATAATAATTTAGGAGAATGTATGAGAAATATTAGGAGAATATTAATCCTAATATAGGATGTTAGGATTATCAATATCTATCTATCAATATCTATATTAATATTTTGACTATATAGCTCTTGTTTCTAATGGGCCAGCCATTGGCAAATTTGGATTCCACCCTTGCTGAGCTCCATAGGAACTTTGGTTTCCACAGCCATGATGCTTGTAGTCATGACAGCAGCAGTCTTTGGTGGCCACTCACTTATGCGCTACCAAGTTCAGGAAAGTTTATTGTTCAGTTAAGGAAATAAAGAACAATTTTTTTTTTCCAGAAAAAGTTAGTTTATACGTAAGTTACCACAAAAACTGCATGAGAGAAAATAGCTAAAAACAAAAACCAGTTTATCTTGTATTTATTTATTTACTTGAGACAGGGTCTCACTTCATTGCCCAGGCTGTAGTGTAGTGGCGCGGTCTCAGCTCAATGCAACCTCTGCCTCCTGGGCTCAAGGGATCTTCCCACCATAGCCTCCCAAGTAGCTGGGACCAAAGGTTAGCACCACCATGCCTGGCTAATTTTTTGTATTTTTGATAGAAGTGGAGTTTCACCCTGTTGCTCAGGCTGGTCTCGAACTACTGAATTCAAGCGATCTGCCGGACTTGGCTTCCCAGTGTTAGGATTACAGGCATGAGCCACCATGCCTGGCCAACTATCTTTTAAATTCAAGTGAAATTATTTGTAAATAGCAGCTTACTCTTCTTACTTCCCACATTAATTGGAAACAGTACAAATGGCTTTAACAAAAATTTAAAATACATGGAGAAAACTTAGGAATAGAGGAAATAATTTACAAAATATTTTGCCATGTATTAAATCTTTTGTAGATAAAGCCTTCATCTGTAGATGAAGTCACCACTTGGATTTTTAGCTGAAGTAAAGGAACATCCTACCATGTACATTGGTTGAAAGTAATTTGGGTATGGCTTAAAATATCTGAGAACGTCATCATCAGCATTAGATTGTTTCAATTGCTTTATAGTTTTCAGAATTATTGCTTTAACTCTGGCATATCCTGAGACACAGACAGTAGGCAACTCGCCTAAGGTCACACAGAGAGTTTTCACTAATACACAACCTCATATGGGTTTGATTTTCTGTCCAGGCTTAGACAAGAGTTTCTATAGCATTTCTCTCTGGAATTGTGCTCTCGAAGTGATTCATAAAAGACAATTTATGACTGGAAGTGATAGAGGACTTGAGCTGCCTTACAACTGAGTTTGTTTTTCATTATTTTTTTTTCTGATCTCATCAAAGTCTGGTAGCATGCATTTCATAGAAAGTTATAGAGGCTGTGATGTCATTTTATGTGCATCCTAACCTAGAATAGTTCATGATATAAGGTTTATTTAAAAGGTCAACATGATCTTGGACCTTTTCTTTCTTTTCCTTTCCTTCTCTTTTCTAAGAAAGGGGTATTGTTGCTGTCGCTACTGACATCATTTAGAGTCATCAAATATTGAGATCATTCATGTGGAAGACTTTTTCCTCTGGGACTCATGTCATGCTAACGAACTGCAAGAATTTTATTTTATAAGACAATGTAAAAACACTGCTGCTAATTTATTTCTTCATTGATTCAAGAAACATTTGCTGAGTATTGATTTCAAGTGATAGCTGGATCCTGTAATTATAAAAGAAGGCTCAAGCCTTCTAGAACTGCACAATTAGAAAAGTCTAATGGAAATGTAATGTGGTCCACAAATGTGACCGCACATGTAATTTTAAAAATATCTGATAGTTGCATAAAATGTAAAAAGAAACAGGCACAATTAATTTAAGAATATATTTTATTTAACTAAATATTTCCAAAATATAATTTTGACATAAAATCAATATTTTAAATTATTAACGGTATAAGTTTATTGTTTCTTTTCTTGTGAAATCAGTGCGTATTTTATGCTAAAAGCATGTCAGTTTAAACTAGTTACATTTCATGTGCTCAAAAGTCACATGGTAGCTAATCCTACAGTATTAGACAGTACAGGTCTACAGGCTTGCAATTTCCTAGGTGCAATAAATTCAGAGGGATTCATGTTTCTAGAGATATTTACAAAGTGGTGAGGAAACACAAGGCAAAGAACAACTAACTTACTTGGACATAAAAGAAAGTGATTGAGAAAATGTGTTTAAAAGGAGCATACGTAAGAACTATGGAAAAAATATGGAATAGCCTGTCGGGGAGAGAAGGGAAAGGATCAGGTGTAAGTGGACATTTTTAAGATTTTAGGTAATTTGGTGATACTACAGTGTTAGGTACCCTGAGGGAGAGTGGATTAAGGACTAGTTCGTGGCAAAAAAAGTGAAGGCAAGGAAGCTGAAGATAGAATTACTAAAAATTCTGTGCTCTACTGAGGAGTACAGATGTTATCTTGTATATAGCCTGGTGCCACTGGATTATTTTAGGCAGACGAGTTGTGAGGTGTGATTAATGTTTTAGATGGATGATCCTGGTGGTAGTTTGGAGTGGATTGGAGAAGGATGATGCTTAAAGAAGAAAATAGTTAAAAGGTTACTGCAATGGCCAAAGGAATGTTTCTGAAGATGAGATGACTTATTAAAAATCTTGCAGAGTCAAATGAGTTTGTGTAATGTTGGGTTAAATGCAAATAAATATTTATCTTCTAAGATGTTTCAGTTTTTACAATGTTAATGTTCATTGAAATTCATGAGGGAGACATAGTATGCAGTTTTTCCCAAATTAATTTGGCCATAGAACTCCTTCTTTCTTCTTCTTCTTCTTTTCAAGAGCCATTTTGCAGAACGAGTGTTCCCTGGAATACTTCCGGAATGCTGATTTAGGAAAAGCCTTAGCTGGAATAAAAGGAGGGCACGGTGTAACCTTTCAAAGGTCTTTCCACTCTGTTTCTTGTCCTAATTAGTATCTTGTGCATAACGAATCTCTCTGTGCACGTTTCAGTTTTGATTAAATGATTTGGGCATGACTCCTCGTCCCCCACTTTTTAAATCAGGGCTAGAGAAACTAATTGTGGAATTATTACCTTATAGATAATAAAATCACCCTGAAAGAAAATAAGATTGTAGGAGAAAATTGGGATAAAAATAGAAGCCTAAAAATGGGATGAACAGAAAAGAGAAAGGAAGGAAAGATGAGGGAAGGGAGAGGAGTGTAGGATGGTGATAAAAAGTAAGGGAAGAAAATTATGAGTATTTAAACAGCCAGCAGCAGCAGAAGAGAAAATGAAGCAAATGAAGAGGCAAGGGGCAAGTGGAAGAGAAGAAAGAGGACAAGTACTCAGATTTTAAGGCAGGAAATAGTCTCAAAACAAAGAGAGACACCAACCATGCCACATGCAGAAACGAATCAAGTAGGAGAAATAATTTAGCCCTAAGGACCTCAAGCTTATATTCTATGTGAATTATTAATTTGTAAAGCTAAGTAATTGTTTTGTATGTCTGATTACTGAGATGTATTTTGTTTTAATCTTGAAACTTGAAAATCCAAGCAGATTTATAGATGCATGTGTTTAGGACAGAAGCTAGGCAAGAAAGTGTTAATTGGTGCTACGAAATTATTATAAGTATTGAGCAAACAACCTACTCTTCTAAATGTAGGGTCTGTTTCTTTCCTACATTAAAAAAAGCGAAATTAATTCCCTTCTTAAGTTACTCTGAATAAAAATTTCAGAAAAACAGTTTTGCAGTTTTTCATGTGGCTGGTTTTCAGATCTATCTAGTCATTTCTGTCGGATACTCGGCAGATTGTTTTCTTATTGTGCCTTGGGATTCGAGTTCTGATGGGCCCACTGAGCGAGATCAGTGCTTTGAATTGATCTAGGGGCATTTGTCTCCTGTGAATAAGTAATTTAGAGTTGAGAGTATATGTAACGCAGTTGAAGTTAAGAGATGTCTTATTTCACCAAGAAATAGGCCATTTGAATCCGGAGACACTGAGTGTGCTTACGGTAATTACTGGAAGCAGGTGGTCTTCACAGCTAGTGCTGACTTTGATGAAAGAGACCTCATAGTCTGAAAATAGCCCATGTCGTGTTGCGTTCTGCAGGGAAAAATGAAAAAAAATTTAATAACCGACTTTGAAGTGAAAACCAATATTCGGTCAGCCCTCATTTATTTTCCATGGCTGGTTAGAGATACTATTACTATTTTAACTTGTTTCTGTAGGGAAATTGAGAGCAGGATCTTTTTCCCATTTCCTGAATGTAATCCTTAAAAATTTCCTCCTATTATACCTTTTGCGCTTTGCATGAATTGTTTTGATTTTACTTGTAACTTTTTTTTTCTAATTTTAAAGTTGTGATTGAATAGAAAAACACTGATGAATCAAAACCCAGTAAGATATCAACAACTTACACTGTACAGCCAAATCTACTTTTGAAAACACTCAGGTAGTCTCTGCAAAAGTCAGTGGAAATTTGTTATAGGTGCCTGTGGACCACGGGAAGATATGTTCAAATGTGAGGCAACATCTTGCTGAAAACATATTCTCTTGAAATGGAAATATAGGAAGAGTTATTGCTTTGCTTTACAATTATTTAATTTTAAAAATTAATCATCTAAAAGTGATTATTGCTTTCAAGTTATGTTTATATAGTATTAAGTTATATATATTTATATAGCATTATATTATTTATAGTATTATATATTTATATAGTATTATATATTTATATAGCATTATTTATATTACTTACAAAGTTGTGTGTTGTGTGTGGTGGAGAGAGACTAACTATATGGCGGATATAAAATATTAGTCTCCTATCAGTTTTATTGTTTTTTTTGTGGGGGGCGGTACGGCTGCTATAACAAGTTACAAACTGGGTGGCCTAAAACAACAGAAATTTATTCTCTCACAGTTCTGGAGGCCAGAAGTCCAAAACCAGTGTCCTTTAGCTGAAATCAGAATTGGCAGTGCTGCCTTCCCTCTGTAGGCTCTACAGGAAAATGTGTTCCTTGCCTCTTCTAGCCAGAAGACCTTCACTTGTGACCACATCACTCCAATCCTCAAGACCTGTATCTTCTCTCTGCTCTGTCTTCCCGTCATTTTCGTGCATGTGTGTGTGTGTGTGTGTGTGTGTGTGTGTGTGTGTGTGTATGTATGTAATCTCCCATCTCCCAGTACCTCCCTCTTTTAAGGATATATGGATTGCATTTAGGGGCCACCTAGAGAATCCAGGATGCTCTCCCCATCTCAAAATCCTAAACCTAATCACATCTTCAAAAACACATTTTCCCATATAAAGTAACATTTGTGATTCCAGAGATTAAGACATGAAGATGTTTATGATGGGAGAGCATGGTTAGGGCATTTTTCAGCCTAACATCCTATTCAGTACACATTCTCACTTTCTTTCCTGCCAATAGCATCCTGATATTGTTCAAGATGGCATTGCTCCCATCATATGTAGGTAGTGGCTTATAATAAATCTAAACCAATTATGGGAGTCTATCTCTACACTCCGTGCAGCCCTGGATGGCTCTGTAATCCAATTCTGACAAATGAGACACAAGAAAAGAATCAGATTGGGAGTTAGTCCTCTGAAGGGAGCATTGGTAGAAGCACTGAATGCAATAGGAATGGCTAACATTATCGTGGGCCCTATTCTCCACCTTGAAATTAGACATCATCCTTGTTACCAAGGCAAGTATTTTTTAAATCATGAAGCCAAAAGCTGATAAGCAACAAAGTGACACAGCTAAGAATGGGAAAATTGAAATAAGAAGATCATTATTAAGCAGCTTAAACAATACTAACAACTGTCATTTTCAGACTTTTTGATATGAAAAAATATAGAAAATAATAATAATAAATAATAAAGTAACATAAACCCATGTTTGTTTAACGCACTGCTGAGTTCTCTATTACTGCAGACAAAAGCATTACTAACAAGCACATTCTGAAATATTTGGAAAATACTGAAGAGCATGAAGGAAAACAGTATCACCATTAATACCAACAACCAGAAATTATCACTGTTAACATTTTGTAGTATATTCTTCCAGCCATACAAAAGAGATCTTCTCGTTCGTTCTATTTTGGAAATTTCTCTTTTAAGGTCTGATTGTGTTATGACCATATAAATATTAATTTGCAAAACTAATATCTGCCTGATGGCCCATCATTTTGATAAATCATAGTTTTAAAAATCTTCCACCTACCGTTTATTTAGAAATGAAAATTTGAATATTTCACGTACTTTCATTTCCCATCCACTTCTCACAGATCCTGAAAAGAATGTTGTTTCAAAGTTAGTTTTTCTTTATGTTGATTGTGTGGGGTTTCTTTGCTCAGCAAGAAAATAGAAAATAACAGTCCATGAAGAGCAAAATAAGAAAAACAAGTGCTAAATTGTGTGAGTGAGGGCTTCTGAGTCATCAGAAAATGTTTTCGCAGAACTTTTCTCACTTGAAAAGATCTGCTAGAAAGGTTCTGGGAGGACAATGCCTAGTTAGAGTTGGCTGAGGGAGTGATTATGTTGCTAGGGAGATTCTTTTAATTATGTTTAATTGGTATCATATCATCTGTTTTACGGTATTTTTGTTTTTAGTAATTCATTTTAAAGTAGACATTTAAAAAAATCAAAATACCTTTTGTGCAATAGTAATACTGCACGGTTACGATTTATGGGGCCTAAAAACACAAACCAGTATGTATTATTGATACAAAAGAAAAATAAAATATTATTTCATATGTTACCTATTCAAAAATTGAATTAATTGAAAGTATGAGTCTAACAACTTATTCCCTGTCACAAAATTTATAGGAGGAATTTAGACCAGTACCTTAAAGAAAGCAAAATATGCCCTTCTTGTCACTACACGATAAGAGCACAAGCTTTAAAAGAATCTTAGTCTAGCAAATGCTGATTATATCCACGGAAATAATCCTGATCATGGAAAACAGTATGTTGCACTGGGGAAAAGTGAGGAATGATTTCTGATTAAACCAGTGACTGACATAGCAAGAATCGAGTCCTGTTCTTTCTCACTGGACCTAGTTACCAGAGGAGTTTGTAATGAAGTGTTTATAAATGTGTAATTCCATTTTCGTTTTGTGTGTTTGTGCGGGAAAGAGAGATAATGAAAGGAAATGGTGTTTCCATGGTAACATAACAGAAAATCCATAACATGGAAGTGATGTGATGTCAGTGATTTTTTTTTCCTCCAAGGGAAAGGGTGGAAGTACAATGAACATTGTGTTGTCATCAGCCAAGTGCAAGCATTTTGTGTAATTCAGAAGACACTTAATTTAATTGATAGTTGACTATAATACGGTTGCTCTGGACATGTCATTCCTGTTGCCCTTCTCTTCTCTCCCTGATATGTAATTTCAGATGAAATTGCCTTGGCCTGCAGAGTAATTGATAACAGCTTAGCAACACAGGTGACAGAAAGGAAGGGGAAGAGAGTCTTTTGGTTACTTCAATATTTTTTGCCAAAAATTTGGTGCACTGTACCTTTTGATTCTCTGTTCAATCAGGTGATGTTGAAAATGTCCATTACCAGAACACAGTGTTTGCTGAGTACTCACCTCAATTGAGATGAAAATTGCATACTATGTATTAGCAGCCCTAATTATATCTACCCATGCTAAAATTAAAAAAAAAAAATTAACAGCATGTTGTGAATTGTGTTGGCAATTAAATGACAATCACCATATTATATTGTATGTTGTTCTCACTTACTAGTTTGGTAATTTAATTTGAACTTGTTACTAAGATTTCAAGCCATTTATTGGCCGACAGTTATGATTCTTTTTTTCTTTTTAAAATTTTTTCTGCCAAATGATGAAAATATGTCAAAAGGAAAAATTGTGATAGAGATAAGTATTGATGGCATCTGGTTTAGGGGTACGGTGGCTTCTAAAAATGATGTGTGAGGATAAAGATTTGAGAGGATGGGGGTAGTGTTGATCTACTCATCCACATTCTTCCAAAGTAGGCGGATGGCTCTCATTTCAGTTCAGCTCAGCCAGTATCAGAAAGTTTGTGTTAATTCTGAGTGAAGAAAGGAGAAATTGAATTATGCACCCAAATAAAGCAAACTCCTGTCAACCGTCATCAATCATTTTATTCTTTAGACTGAGACTCCTAAGGAATCTACTCTCTAGATCAATCCTTTCTGCTTCTTGAAGTTTCCTGTTTTCTCTCTTCAGCTATTGTGCACTTCATATCTCAAATCTTTGTATTTCAAATCTTGAAAGCTGATTTCACCTAATTTCTGTCTTCAGTCATTGTGCTACTTCTTCTACTAAAAAAAGTCTTTGATTAATACTTATCATTGAAAAATCCTTAATGTTTTTACTTTGCTTCCTGGGTTCATCATCAAAAAACTTCAGCTGCTCAAGTCAGTAGTGCCCCCACGCCTTAACAAATCTAAAGGCCATTGAGTGACCTGCATTCTTGACCTCTTTGTGGGATTAGGTTCTACTGATCATCTCCTCCTCAGGAAACATTCTCTTCTTCTAGAGTCTATTAAGTGACAATATCTTGTTTTTTTACCAACCTTTTTTTTTTTTAAATTATTTTTGAGATAGAATCTCACTCTGTTGCCCAGGCTGGAGTGCAGTGGCATGATCTCCGCTCACTGCAACCTCCACCTCCCGGGTTCAAGCAATTCTCCCGCCTCAGCTTCCCGAGTAGCTGGGATTACAGCCCCCCCACCCCCACCATGCCCGGCTAATTTTTGTATTTCTAGTAGAGATGGGGTTTCACCATGTTGGCCAAGCTGGTCACAAACTCCTGACCTCAATTGATCCGCCCGCCTCGCATATCAAAGTGCTTAGATTACAGGCATGAGCCACTGTGCCCAGTCAGTTTTTTACCAGCCTTTCTAAGAGATCCTTGTCTATTTCAGCTCAGTGACTGCTACCATTGTGGTCTAACCTTCTCATTGTTTAATTCTGTATTTCAGAAGTTTTCTGTCTGCTGTAATATCAAATCCACAATCTACATTCTATGTTGTTATTCCGCCTAGACAATATCTTACATATATTGATTAAATTATTTTGATTTAGATAACTGGGTGTTTCCTAAATTGCAGTGCATTTGCATAATTATCGTTATCTGTCTCAGGGTAAAAAGAACACTTTCATGTTTCTCTTTGCACCACAGCCTTTATCCCAAGATATAGTCATTGTTTTTATTCCTACTATCCCTTAGTCCATAAATCTAATCACTCCTTTATTTCTATTAAATGGACTATATGTCTGTCCTATTCCATCACCAGCAGCAGAAGGATTCTGGATATATTTTGAAGGGATTGGTAATAATATTTGCTATAAATTATGTAAGGGGTACGAGAAAAATAGAAAAGTCAAGGGTGGTTTTAAGGATTTTGGCTTGAGCAACTGAGCAAATGGGCAGGGCCTATTATTGTGGTACAGAACACTGCAGAAGGACAAGATGGGGGAATCCTGTTTCAGGCATGGTAAATTTAAGATTCCCATAAAATATTCCAATGAACATGTCAGATAAGCAGTTAAGATCTTTGAGTATAATGTCTAGAGGAAAAATGGCGGCTGGAGGTATAATTTTAGGAGTTTTTCAGTTTTTAAAGCCACGGGATAGGACAAGAACACCAAATTATTGAGTGTAGGCAGCTAGAGAAGGTATCCTAGGCCCAGCCCTGGAGTACATCCATGTTTACAAAGCAGGAAGAGGCAGAACATGCTTCCAAAAGAGACTGAGAAACAGCAGCCAATGAGGTGGGAAGAAAACCAAGAGTGCAGTGTCTTTGAAGACATTTGCTAACAGGTGTCAAGAAGGCGATAACTATGTGGAGTACCTCTGAGAGTCTAAGAAGGTGAGGACAGAAATCTCGCCATCAGGGTTAATGCAGCCATCAGGGACCACAGTGCTAAGGACCCACAATACTTTTAGGGGCCCACAAAATATTTTAATTTTTATTTATTTTCAAATCGATAGAAAAATATAAATATAATGACAATGCATATATAAAAATGAAACCTGCTTGGGTTGTATTTGTGTTGATAACAATGCAGTCATATAATTTTTAATACTGTTTTATGGAAGATCAGGCCCACAAAGGACGTCAAGTGCTCTGATGAGCATTAGACAGGCCATGTAGATGTCACTACTCATATTGATAAGAACAGCTTTGAAAAAGTCCTGGGCACAGACACCCGAGACTTGTGGGTTCAAGGAAGAGGTGGAGAGGAAATTGAATGTGGATCCAGAGATAGCAGTTTTAACAAACCATTAAAAGAATGTTGTAAAGGGGTGCAGAGGAAAGGAATAGCATCATAGCTGGAAGAGATGTGGGGTTAAAGGCGGTTTGTGTGTGTGAGAGAGAGAGAGAGAAAACTGGGAAGACATATCTTTTCTTTTTTTCTTTCTTTCTTTTTTTTTTGAGACGGAGTATCGTTGTCTCCCATGCTGGAGTGCAGTGGCACAATCTCGGCTCACTGTAACCTCCACCTCCTGGGTTCAAGCAATTCTCCTGCCTCAGCTTCCTGAGTAGCTTGGGTTTACAGGCATGCGCCACCACGCCCAGCTAATTTTTGTATTTTTAGTAGAGACAGGGTTTTGCCATGTTGGCCAGTTTGGTCTCGAACTCCTGACCTCAGGTGATCCGCCTGCCTTGGCCGCCCAAAGTGCTAGGATTGCAAGCGTGAGCCACCGTGCCCGGCTGACACATCTTTTATAAGATATAATTGAAGGAGCAGAGACTTTCAGAGCAGAAGGACATGGGGTCCAGTACCTGAAGAAAGGAGTTGGCCTAAGATTGGAGCAGGTTTTTCCTAATTATTTCTGCTTTCACAGTGAGATAAGAAGTAAAGTCATTAGCTGAGACTTAGGAAGTCTGAACATAGGTGGTAGATTTGAGGAGAGAGGACACAATATGAATTAGTCACATTTATCTTGAAAGAATGGATTGTCTAGGGAAACGCAATGAGATTGCTGACAGAATGTAAGAAAATTGAAAATGTTAGCAGCAGTAGTTACTTCTGGGCAATAGGATCAAATATTATTTTTATTTTTATGGTTTTTGTTGTCAAATGTTTTACACTGAAGTTTTCTCACTTCAAAAGCTATTGAAAATTTTAAGCCTCCTATCTTTAATATCTTGCAGTGGTTTCTACATTCTTTAGGAATTTTCTGTAGACCAACTCCAGCCCCTGTAAGAATTCCCTGAAGACTTAGTCTTCAGTGTATGACAGCATTCTGTAATACATATTTTTATAGGTTATTTCAACTGCTCACTGTTTGAATATGTTGTTTTTCTAATGAAAGTAGCAACTCTTTACTGCAGCAGCTAGGTTCCATGTAGGCATCCATTGCTGTTAATGTATTAGTTTACATAAATGTCCTACATATAAATATTGTTGGCACGTGGGTTTTCTCTCACTATTTCACTATTAACATTGTTAAATGGGGGGGAGGGGGGAACACATTTTCAGCAGTAATCTCTCTTACTTCTTGCAATGTTGCCAACTCTAACATAAGAGCTTTCAGATCAGGCCGGGTGTGGTGGCTCACGCTTGTAATCCCAGCACTGCGGGAAGCGGAGGCGAATGGATCACGAAGTCAGGAGATCGAGACCATCCTGGCCAATATGGTGAAACTCTGTCTCTACTAAAAATACAAAAATTAGCTGGGGGTGGTGGCGTGTGCCTGTAATCCCAGCTACTCAGGAGGCTGAGGCAGGAGAATCACTTGAATCAGGGGGTCAGAGGTTGCAGTGAGCCGAGATCGCACCACAGCACTCCAGCCTGGCGACAGAGCTAGACTCCATCCAAAAAAAAAAAAAAAAAAAAAGCTTCCAGATCTTCTTGGTCCTGGACTCTGGGGAGCACCACCGGCTCTCTGAGTGCTTGACCTTAAGGAACAAGGTGATGCTTATGTTTCCTTGAGACTCTCCACCCGCCTTTTATTGGCATATGGTGAAATAGTATTCATTTTCATATTACTGCTGCTTCATTCTGTTCCAGAAACGTTTTACATGTACCACAAATATTTGTGCCACATAAAACAACATCCTGTTTTTGGACTGGCTTGAAGATATAACCACAATGTACAATGTCATTTCCATGGAAAATATCTTCTGACTCTCAGGTAAAATGATTTACAACTAGTGGTAACACTGCCAACCTCGAATGACTATTTTGATAAACATGGCATCCATATTAATGGCAAAAAGCAATGACCTATGCATTAAAAAGCAAATATTTGTTCTTATTTGGCTCCAGCAAGCATTGTGCAATTCAGTTCTTGTGTTCTCCAAGCAGCTGGGAGTGGGGAATGAGTGATGAGGAAAAGCCAGTCTGCTGATAATTCACAAAGTGGATTGTCAAGAGTAAACCCAAGGCTGTAGTCTCTCCTCCTGCCCCCTACCCCCACCTCACCTTTCTCTCTGCAGCAACCCGGAGCAAGTTTCTCAAAGGAAGCTGAAATGGGTATCGCCTTGGTTGTCAGGCTCTCAACATCCTCATTAAGAACCTTCTAGTGACGGGCCTGGTGCCTTGTGAGATCATCATATTCAGAGCCACAGTCGGTGCAAATCCTCGAGCTGCTCTCTAGTGATGTGGACGAGAGCATTATTTAATCTCCACAGATTAATTTGCTCATTTCAAAATTGGAGATTAAATTAGACCATCAATAAAGCCTTGAAAAGTATGATTATTTAAATTAGTGTTGGCCTTGAATAGTTTAAAATTTCCATTAATTCCACATGTATAATTCCAGTGGTTATTTTGTATCAGACATTAAACTAAACATCAGGGATTCAAAGATAAAGCAGAATTCTTGCCTCTAAGTAGTCACACAGCTATGTAAGGAATTGGATGATAATGGCTTTGTTAACCACATTCATTTCCATGGCAGGAGGAACTTCCTTCTGTTTTATGTTTTGCAAAATTCATTGGTAGGTTGAAGAATCTCCACTTAGACATAAGTTTAAAATCAGGCCACATAGATCATATGACTCATGGGTTGAATTATAAGAAAATACCAGGTCTCCAAGTAGGCAGAGCCACTGCTGCCCTGAAACTCCTTGATTTTACCATGAGGTTGGTCTGGGCTGTGTTAGGGTCTTTGTCTCTGTCATAAGAGCCACAGGAGGCTGGAAGGTTCCTAAGCAGGGGAATCCCTCATTTTTGGATTGACTTTTGAAAGATAACTCTGACTGACACATTGGCCAGTGCTGGAATCTGGCCTGTGATATCCCTTGAGATGGTCCTTAGAGATAGCTTGCTCCCCTCTAACCCCCTTCACCAAGCCTCTCATTGGCAATGTGCATATGGGATTGTGCATGTGGGAAGAACAGGAGGGGGTAGCTGTCATAGGACCTTTCAGTCTCTCAAAGGAGCCATATTCTTTATCATCTCAGAGCTGTTCATAGTCTGTTTTCTTTGGCCAGAACTCTCCTTCACCTCTCTATTTTTTTCCAAATTAACTCTTAAGCATCCTTCAACTCTCGGCCTTTCAGAACACTCACCTAGCTGTCCTATGCTATATCCTATATACTGTAGCTTATTTGCTGTATGCTATATACTATATACCACATATGTTATATGCTTTTTACTATATACCATATACCATAATATACAATATACTATTTGCTATATACTGGATGTATATTACATGTAGTATAAAGGATAAAGTAACAGTAAAAGCTAAAATGATTAAATGCTAACACTCAAAAAACTCTAAAGTCCTTTATCCTTTATATTTTATGTAGGGGACATGTAGTGTATATATATATATATATATATATACCATATACTGTATATATAGTGTATATATACACTCTATATATACTATAGTATATATCTGTGCTGTATACTATAGACTATGTATTCTACATTATGTACTGCACACTATACTCTTTACACTGTATCCTGCATACTGTATATTTTCTCCATAGGATAGCATCTATTACTATTCCTTGGTATATGTCATTGTGTCTGATTATTTGATTAAATGTCTTTCATCTCCAGTAAAAGCCTTCATGAGGTTAGAAACTGTGTCTGTGTTGTTTCCTGTTATCCATCTAGTCCTTCCACAAATATTCCTCAAAGGCTGAATAAAGGATGATAATCTTCTAGAAGAGACTAACTTTGATATTTCTGAAAGAAGGCATATGCATTGATGGAAAATTGGAGAATTGAAATAGCTTGGATTAAAAATTAAAGGCAGAAAAAAAGCACCTATCAGGAAACACCTAAAGTTCTTTTTTTGTTTTTAATTGTAATCAATTGTAAGATTAAATCTGTCTTTATGAGACATTGTCCTAAGAGTAGTGATTTTTACTGGCCTTCATAGACTGTCAGAATCTATGTCCTAAAATTGTTCTGGGAGAGTTATTATGCAAAGGTGACTTTCACCAGTCTTCCTGACATACGAATGTCAATGTAGAGAAGAGGTATTCAATTTAGAGGTTTTTGAGTATTAGAGTTTATTCAGTTTATAGTATTTTAGCTTTTGCTGTTTCTTTTTCCTCAGAATGAAAATTATTTCAAAACATTTAACTCCTAGGCATAAGGGTGTATATATTTATCTGAAACAAAACAATTTTACCAATAAATACAAGCAAAAGAAGGAAAAATTAACAAACCTAGAAGATTATGCCTAAGGAAATTATTTTTAATAATTATTTTAGATTAATCTTTGCACCAGGTTTTGTAAATGATTCAGATACAAATTAAATATTGTGCAATTCTTTTTATTAGACTTTTTGGACTCCTTTAAATAGATATCATCATCCAACTTTGAAAGATTTTAAGTAAATCTTCAATACAGTCTTAAAAATTCACAGAAGAAAAACTTCATCTTCCAATAAGCATTGAATGAAAAATCCGTCGGCACAGCAAGGCAACATTAACAGTGACTGTTTCTTGATCCTTTGGCTCAACTCCTTTCTCTCTAATGTAATGTTTCCCAAGTTGTGTTCTGTAAGGCTTAGAGATTGTCAGCAATTTAAAAAAAGATTGGATCCCTTCTCAAATAAGCCTGGGGATTACCACATACCAATTTTCCTTCTTGGAAATTTACATTAGATTAAAAACTCTAAGGCATCCTACAATTCTTAGGAAATGTACTAAGGTGAAGTATTACAGCATTAAAGGGAAAAATCAAGGCACAGAAAACAGAAATAATAGCATTTTTTGTTTATTTGTTTCTCTACCCTTTTCCCAATATCATCTGTACAGTAGACAGTGGATACGTATTATGTGGAGGAGATGAGAAAATTGTTAGTGGCAATTAAGAAAATCAGTGCGTGGTGGATAAGGTAAAATCATATAATGGCAGAAAAGGACTCATACCACTTCGCCAGTACTTGAAAAGGGGTGGATATACGTTATTATCAGTATTAAATTTGGGAGAAATCTCATCATCCTCTTTTTTAAATTGAGGTTATGTCACTTGATAGTTTTCCAAATTACCATTCATCCCCAATCTTCTAATCTCTTTGACTTTAAAACCTTCCACGTATCTGCCTTATCCTGATTTTTTACAAGAAATATTCAATGAATATCAAGTTTGTAATAGATACAAAGTAAGATTGCAGGTGAATAAGAATGTAGGGTTTTGCTAAGTGTCTTTAAATGTTTTGTGATGCAATCAAGGGAAAGTTATATGGACATTTGTTTATGTATAAAATAAAGACTGTAAAGATCAAATAAGAACTGAAATCAACAAATGTCTTGAACATTTCTCCAAGGAGAAAAAGAAGAACTTTGGATCTTGCCTAATACTGGGACAATAAATTGCTTAGTAAAATAAGTAGGAGGAATCCCATTCATTGTTATTTGAAATGCTAACCTGGCGCTCAGGGAGGCGGATACGATATTTATTTATTTGTCTTTGTGAAATAGAATATTACATTTTCCCAAAATTTTGCTTATGCCAGTTAATCTTAATATCAAGATGAGTTTTCACCCTCTTGTTGCCAGGAGGCATTTAGCAATAGCTGTTGAGTTGCACATTGTCTCAATGACACACTGTGTCATCCTTTTGTATAGGGCATTATTTTTATAAAGCAGCATCTTGCTGCCTGCCATGGGAATTGTGGCCATGCATTGGCTTTAAATGTTTCCATACAAATTGGTAACTTGAGCATATTGATATTTTTGTTACTCCGTGAGAGATAAAGCAGCTTCTCTCTTAAATTGATACATTACATTATATTTCCAGTGATACACTGAAAACATTAAGAACTCATTATACCAGAGTCTTTCTTCATCTAGGACATTCTGCTCCAGTGTTTGTAAGCTTAGCTCCATAAATATCAGTTTGATATTCTTAATGATTGTAAGCATTAATTTTCTATTTGAAAGCCATCTTTCAGATATCTTCTCTCACATGGAAGAAAATTATAAGGCCATCTCAGTGAAGAAGGTTTAAATGTTTTTTTAACTACTATAATTAGAAAACGATCCCCATTGCAATAAATCTTTAGAACTCGAATGACTTAACTATTCAATTAACTTCCAAACATGGAAAGTAACCTTCCAGAGGGCAAGATCCTCCCTATCATTTTACTCCTGAATCCAACTCCCAAAACAACATCTGGCATCAAGTCAGCCCTCAGCTTGCTAAACGGAGGAATAAATGAAATGTGTGAAGCACAGTTCTCATTCCCAAGCATTCACGGAGAGGTAATAAAAGCTGAATCTGCTGCTTTTTCTCTCAGAAGGCATATGTCTAGCAAAGGAAACAAGTCAACACACAAAAAATATATATGTAGGCATCCAAAATATTCCACATGCCAGAAAAAAAAGATGAAAAGTGACAGGAAAGTTCAAGGGAACACAAGACATCTGCCTGACAGGAATGGAGACTGCTCAGGAAGAAGACAAAGCTGGAGAGAAGGTGAGATTTTTGGCAGGTGGTGTTATGCAAGGAGGGGTGCTCTCCAGAAAAGGGAAGCAGAGATGAGAGCATGCAGGAAGGAATTGGAGGAAAAGAATCAAGAATAGAAGGCCTGCCCTTGCCTATCCTGGAGAGAAGACAGGATAGATTAATTAGTGCTGGGTCAAGGAGGGCAGTGAATGACAGACAGTACCACTTAACACTTATCCTCCCCTTTCACCATAAATTTGTTGTCTCTCCCGCAATCTTTCTCACAAGTAATAACAGGGAATGGCTTGATCAGAAACTGTCTCCTTATTTATTGGCCTCAATGGTAGTATTTATACTGTGGAATCCCCTTTTTTTGGAAATCACCTTCATTGATTTCTGTAATGCCATCTTTCCTGGCATATTCCTGCCTTCTCTGGCTCCCTCCCACTCTCAGGCATCACCAAGACTGGTCTCAGCAGCCTGCCCCCTGGCTCGGCTCTGAACGCTGGTCACTGTCACAGTCAGCCCTTCCTTGTGCCCCCACACTGTTCCTCCCAGCAGCTGACCTTGGAGGACTTCAGGATTGGGGAATCAGCATCTCCTCTCCTAACCCTTGCTCTCTAGTTCATCAGTCTTTCTATTTTTCTCCCAGTTTTTCAGGATCTCTGCATGTTACAATTATCTTTGTTTTGTTTTGTTTTTGATCGGCCTTGCTCTTTTATTCCCCACACAGACTCTGTTTGAGCCATCCCTCCCTTTCCATTCTCTCTGCCAACAGCCAAGTTCCATGTCACCTCACACTTGTACTACTCCAGTCACCTCTGACACCTATTGGGCTCCCTTGTCTATGCTCACCCCCTGACCAGGGTACCCATATAATTCTACCAAACAAAAATAGTGTCTTTACTTTCTCTCCTGCCTAGTTATACAACAGAAATCAGCCAGCATTTATGGAGAACCATGGTGGGCTGCACAGAACACTAGGCAGATGGAGTTATGATGACAAATACGTCCCCTGCTCTAGAGGAATGTTCAGTTTTGTGTGGGTGATAGACTTGCAAACCATTGTACTCACAATGGAATACCTTCTAAAGTGCCTTAACATGTCTCATATCATTTTCTAGTACTTTCACATCAGCTTATTAATTTTAACCTTGATGGTAAATCCCTCATGCCATTTGTTAATGATTCAATGACTCTATTTACTTTAAAAACAGAAGTATTTATTTTACACACACCAGCAACTAATATTACAATATTTTATCATTTTACAGATAAGGACACTTTTTAAATTTGGATTTCTGAAAATAATTATCTTGTGATTCAGAAAAAAATACATTTTCCTTGGACCATAGGTGTTCTCTAAGTAAATTATACACATACATATACTAACATTTGGTTTAGTTTAGTTCAAAAGATAAAACAAAAATGTCAAACTGAAATGTTTGTTTTCTCAATAAACAGTGTAAAAAGAATCACACTGTAATCATTGCAGGAAAGACATGTTTACTTCATTTTAAAACTAGTTAAGGATGACCAAATATATTTTGTAAACTTTGCATGAAATCCCAAGATGCCAATCTCACGGTTACTCCTTCTCGTAAGAAAGTTCATTCTCTCAGAGGACAAGTATTTTGAGATTCTTCTAACATCCAGAAAGTTCACAGATCCTAACGTATACTTCAAGTAATTTCTAACACTCTGGCAATATTTTGATTAACAGTTTTTTAACTAAATGTCTGCATTCTTCCCAAATTCATATGCTGAAACCCCTTTCCCAATGTGACAATATTTGAAGATGAGACTTTGGAGAGGTAATTAGGGTTATACGAATTTATTGAGGGGGAGACTCATGGTGGGATTAATGCTCTCTTATGAAGAGTCATTAATGCCCTCTTATGAAGAGTCATTGTCTCTCCATCTGCCTATACCATGTGAGGACACAGCAAGAAGGTGACCGTCTGCAAGTCAGGAAGAGAGCCCTCCCCAGAACCTGACCATGCTGGCTCCCTGATTTCTGACTTCCAGCCTCCGGAATTGTAAGAGAATAAATTTCTGTTGTTTAAGCCATCCAGTCTATGATATTTAGTTATGGCAGTCTGAAAAGACCAAGATAGCAATTGAATTATATTTGAAAGTCACTCACAAAGTTTTTCAGTTTCTGAACTTAAATTGTTCACATAGGAAAATGAAAAAAAAAAAAAGGTTCTACTTTCCAATTAGTATTCACTCTGACATTAGCCTCATTTTGGATTTCAAATTTCTCCTCTTCCTGAATGTACAGACTTGATCACTGTTTTCCTGAAAAAAAGAATTCTCCCTTGAGCTCTGACTCGATGTCCTCCTCTCCATCATCCCCTGCTTCAGTGAGACAGTATCCCATGGGCGTATTTACTGACCTTTTTAATTTGTTAAGCTGTCATATTTGTTCATCTGTATTAAGTGGGGAACCCTCAGAACACACTTCTGTCACGGTGGATTTATAACACTTGGAGAGTTCTGCTTTCTAGATTTTTAAGTATAGAAATTTTCTCATTTTGCCTTAATTTAACATTATGTTAATACTTAGGCTACCTTAGTTTATTCGAAAGATAAGACCACATGAAAGTTGGAAAGAAAATTTTTACCGTGGAATATATGTGCTGTAGCTCTTTATACAATACTTGTGAAGTACTAATACTATAGACAAACACATTGCCAACAGGAAAATTAATGCTTTTATCAAATAAGCTCATTGCTTAAGGTTTTCTTTAGACTATGGAAAAATAAGTCAAAATGAAATAAAATGACCCTTGAAGTGATATCTTTTTATTTCATGGAAGAGTAGTTTGCCAGTGTGTGTTCATGCATCTTCATCTTATCAGGTACAGAGATGCCAATTCAGTTTCATGGTTAGTTTAGCAGGTAATCCCTCCCATCTGTAGGCTTTGCAATGGAGAATACTGATCAGAGAATCGGATTCTTTTCCCAGATCTCCAGACTTTTCACTTCAAAGTGCAACGGCTTAATGCAAAGAAAACTGCCTCAACAAGTAGATGTTCAGTGATGGAAAACCACCAAATGACCCTTTTTATTGTAATACCTTACACTGTATGGGTTACAGAAATTGGGTTAGCTTTCTTAGCTTGCTAGCTAGCTTGCTTGCCAAGACTGGGTTAACTTTTACTCTAAACCAGCCTTCAAACCCAAATTTAGCTTTTTTCTTCCAATTTCCTTGCTGTAGTAACGGGTACCATCATCTTCCATTGAACGCCTTCCTCAGCCCTTTCGCCCTTTATCCAATAAGCCATCAGGACGTTGGTTCTACTTTTGAAAAACTCTCTGATGTGTCTACTTCTGCCCACTCCACTCCTAATTAAAGCCAATTCCATCGTTCCGTAGGTTCCTGAGATAGACAGCGAATTATTCTCTCGTTTCAACAGTGAACCCCTCCTTACTCATTTTCTACACATTCTGGCTGAATGAACTTACTATTTAAAAAAATTTTTTTTGAACCACTTCAGCTGCATAAACAATAGATAATGTGGAAAACACTAGTGTACCCATTCCCTAGTTTGAAGGGGAACAATAAAAAAACATAGACACAGTTGATTTTGCCATGTACCCTTCTCAATTTTTTCCTCCATTCTTCTTTGGAAGAAAACATTCTCCTTAATGTGGTGCTTATCAGAATGCTCTTCCAATTAAGCAAATCTGGCTGGGCGTGGTGTCTCATGCATGTAACCCCAGCACTTTGGGAGGCTGAGGTGGGTGGATCACTGAAGGTCAGGAGTTAGAGATCAACCTGACCAACATGGTGAAACCCTGTCTACTAAAAATATAAAAATTAGTTAGGCATGATGGCAGGTGCCTATAATCTCAGCTACTCAGGAGGCTGAGGCAGGGGGATTGCTAGAACCTGGGAGGCGGAGGTTGCAGTGAGCTGAGGTTGTGCCACTGCACTACAGCCTGAGTGACAGAGTGAGACCCCATGTCAAAACAAAATAAAATAAAATAGAAAACAATTAGGCAAATCTGGTCAAGTCTTTGTTGAACTCTTCAGTGTTTGGCCATTGCCTTTGAAAAACATCCCCAAACTTTTGCTGTGGGCTGGCATAGCCTTCCACCATCTGACCTCAGCCTGTTGCTCTCTGGCCACATCATGCACCGTTCTCTGTGAAGTCCGGAGAAGGCTTTTCTCTCTACTTTAGCCCTAATGCCCAGCACAATACTTTAAACATACTAAGCAGTCAATGATTACTTGTAAATCCAGTGAGTACACGGATCAATGTCAGACGCTGTGTTGAAATACAAACATGAAAATGTTATGGTCCCTGTCCTCTGGGGTCTGTAAGAGGTGGTGAGAGAGGGGAATAGACCTAGGAATGGATGTGAAAACAAACAATTTTAACTCAGTGTGAGAAGACCTGTAACAGACGTCTGAATGAGCACAGGTGTGGACCACAAAGGGTGTAATCAGGCCTTCTGGGTTTGTGGATAATGAAAGAAGTCTTCACAGACGAGGAGAAGCTTAAAAGATGAATAGGATTTTTCAGGGCACAGAAGCAGGAAAGTATATTTCAGGCAGAAACAGCAGCCTGTGAAAATGCATAAACCCATGGTACCTGGAGAGAACTGTGAGTATCTGGAGCACAGGATACATCTGGAGGGGTGGTGAGAGGTAAAGTTGAAGAGCCAGGCAGTGACCAGACCAGGGAGGGCTTTATATGGCAAGCTGCTGTGTTTGAAAATTCAGCAATTCACACTTGAAGCCCAATGTATGACTTATGTATCGTGCCAAGTAAAGCACTGAATACAAAGATGAGTAAACTGACCCGTCTATCCTTAAAAGCTAGCTCATCCAACCAATGAGGAGATAAATAAATCCGCAATGCAATTTTTTTTTACCACTTTCTCTTCAAATACAGTTGTTTCCTGAATGGCTAGATTCTGATGACATTGGGGATTTGTCATTTTTATAGACATTGGATAGTAGTCATGTTGCCATAAACCAGAGGGCCAGCACGTTACTCTTTCACCTGTCACCGGCACATCCAGGAGGAGTGTTCATGTCAAGTCTTTAGAAACCTTCAGCATTGCAAAGCTTATAAAGGATAGCAAAGGCCACTTGAGAGGCATTAGCAACCTTGACTCATGTCAGCTTGTCCTCTTCCTTTTGCGAGATGGTCTGGGCTGAGTGTGGGGCACCTAAGCTGACCCCTTATCTAAGGCCAAAAATAAGTAGCCACACACTGGAGCTGTTTCAGCCCCTTTTTGGTAACAACAGTAGAGAATCACTTTTTTAGCTTAACGAGGGTCATCTTTCTCAATAATGTGTAAATAGTCCTAAGGGTGATTATGTAATAAATATATACCCTTCACATGTTAGTACATAAAAACCCATTATATCTTTCCTGAGAGAGGATTTAAATAGGCAGGAGAGAATTAATGTCATACTTACCCGGGTAGAGTTTTTGACAATGGCAATGTAAGAAATGCACAGTGTTGAAGATTAGACAATGAACTCTAGAACATTTTGTCTACGCCTCCCCCATACTTCCCATATCTAAAATTTGTGAAAAGGTTAAAATACTATTACATTTTATTTAAATAATTTTAAAAAGTATTATTTTAGTATGATTGAGTGTCTTCTCTAATATAGGCTTGCCCCAGTTTCATGAAGCTTTGAGCACTTAGACAAGGTGCACCGTCATGGTCAGGTCAGGTTATCCGGGATAAATCCTACCTTCAGCCATCTTGACTGGTGCACTCACACATTAAACGGGAGCTGCAGATAAATGTCCATGGAAAGAATTCCTCGCAGCACGATGACCCTTTTTATTCTCTTCTTTAGCAGATAGAAAGTGGAATTTTTAAAAAGTCATCCTTCAGTTCTGATTGGTCTGAACCAGTTACACAAAAGTGTGTTTGAGATGTGGATTCACGCTGCTCCTCTACAAAAGCTGCATGTTAGGAAACCAGGTTATCAATCACAAAAGACCTTGCATGCCTTCCTGCAGTCCCCTTTCAGAAGTGCCTCTTTTCAACCTAAGGAGATCATAGCTTTGCCCCCAAGCCTTTTTGTAGACGTAAATGTAAAGGTGCTATGGGAAAAATAACCCTAAGATTCTTTTTCCCCCCCGGAAAACAGTAAAATATTGAAGCTGCACTTGGAAGGTCTTTTTCTCTTGGTTGCACCAGTTAAACTAAGAGGAGATGTAGTGTTGTTATTACTTATCTGCTCTCGGGTTGTCCCACAGTTCTGGTTCTATTGCCTGCCTTTTTTTTCTATATACCCATTTCTCCCTGTTATCAGTAATCTGCTCTGGGCAAAGTCACAGTAAATCGAGAAGTTAATAAGCCATTTTTTTTTTGAGAGCACTTCTTAATGCTTTACTTTGGTTGGATAATCAGATGTTAAGGTTTAATAGAAGTAAAAAGGTTGTTAAGGGAATGGAAAAATAAGTTATTTAATGAAGTAACATTAGAAGTAAGGTATTTGGATACCTACAGATTGGTGGCTTGAAAGAAATGTACCTGTTTCTCTCCAAAGTGTGTATGATGTCACTAGAAGTAAGAAGACATAGAAAGGAGAAATTTGAAGTCAGAATTGTTGTTTGTAAGCAATGACATCCCTTCTAAATGTTCTACAAAATATTTTATTCAGTCTTAACAAAAATTTTTTTGATAGTTGTTTTAGGTCTCTGACTTGTATTTTGCTTATTACCTAATTGCAAGTAAATTCTACAGATTGTTATTTATCATTTAGGTATCTATTTTAAAGGAAGAGTTTATTGTTTCTGGGTTAAAATAATGCACAATGAATAAAAATGAAAAAATAAATAAAATATATAAAGACTGGAAGAAAAAATACGTTCTCATTTTCAGACAATATAATTATCACATACTAAATCCCTTAAAAATGAAAAAAAAATAGTTCAGCAGTTGAGCGAGATTGTAGAATATAAAATCAATATATAAAGTCAGTTGTGTTTCTGAATACACAGTCAGAAAATATAATCGAGCATAAAGTTTTCAATAACAGTAGCTTCAAAATAGCTAAATAAATCAAAAGACATATAAAGATTATGTGAAGGATGTTGTGAAAAATGTCATAAAAAATTAAAAGATTTCCAAGAGTACATAAATAAATAATGATAAATACCATGTTCATGGATTGGGAGATTCAAAATTAAAAGAAATGAATTCCTCTCAAACCGACTTATAACTCCAATGCAATTTCAGTCAAAATATAATATGATTATTTTATGTGTTTGTGTGTGCATGCGTGTGTGTGAGTGCACATGTATACTGACAAAATTTATATGAGAGAACAAAGGAACAGTGATTTTCACACATTCAAGGCAGACAGTTGATGGACTCTTGATTCGCCAGGTCTAAAGACATAACAAGGAAACATGGAGCCATCCACACAGGGATAAACAAGTTGACCGATGAATCAGAGTTGACTCCTGAAAAAAATCCCATATATTTATGAAAATTCAACTATGTATTGCCCAGCAGTAAGAATAGGATGGAATTTTCAAAAAAAAATGAGTCTGCTATCTCTACTGAAAAAAAAGCATCAAATTGATCTGTATCTAATAACCTATAATTTCAGGTGAAAGAAAAACTTAAATGTGATAGGAAAATTTACAAATCATTTAGAGAACAATTTAGAAAAAAATATATTTATTGCATCAGAGTAGGGAAAAATATTTTTCTGACTTCAGGGTAGGGAAGCATTTTAAGAATGCATGAAAAGCAAAAACCAGGTAAGTGTTTTCTATGTACCTGGGAAATTATCTGGGATATTATCTATCTATCTATCTATCTATCTATCTATCTATCTATCTATCATCTATCTATATCTATCGATATCTATCGATAGCTATCTCTATCTATTGATAGCTATATCTATCTATCTATCTATCTATCTATATTTTAAAGCTAAAATATAGAAAGCTATCTATCGATCTATATTTTAAAGCTAAAAGTCATACCTAGAAATCAATAATAAAAGGTTAAGGTGTTTTAGTTACTTCAGACAAAATGAAATGTCTATGGCAAATTAGCTTCTGGAAAATATTCAATTTTATGTTAATTCAACCTCAAGGAAATGGAAATAAATAACACATGAGATATAATTTCACAACTACCAGTGATATGGTTTGGATCTGTGTCTTAACAGATCCAAATCTTATGTTGAATTGTAATCCCCAGTGTTGGAGGTGGGGTTTGGTGGGAGGTGATTGGATCTTGGGTGTGGATCCCTCATGAATTTTTCAGCACCATCTTCTCGTGAGTGAGTTATCTTGGGATCTGGTTGTTTAAAAGTGTGTCGCACCTCCAGCCTCCATCTTTCTTCATCCTGCTCTGGCCAAGTGAGATGTCTTGCTCCCCCTTTGCCTTCTGCTATGATTGTAAGTTTCCTGAGGCCTCCCCAGAAGCAGAAGTTGCTGTGCTTTCTGTACAGGCTGCAGAACTGTGAACCAATCAAACTTCTTTTCTTTATAAATTACCCATTCTCAGGCTTTTTTTTTTTTTTGAGACAGAGCCTTGCTCTATCACCCAGGCTAGAGTGCGGTGGTGAAATCTTGGCTCACTGCAACCTCCACCTCCATGAACAAGCAATTCTCATGCCACAGCCTCCTGACTAGCTGGGATTACAAGTGTGCACTACCATGCCCTGCTAATTTTTGCATTTTTAATAGAGACGACGTCTCACCATGTTGGCCAAGCTGGTCTCGAACTTCTGGCCTCAAGTGATCCACCTGCCTCAGCCTCCCAAAATGCTGATATTATAGGCTCAGGCATTTCTTTATAGCAATATGAGAATGCACAAATATAGAAAATGCCCAGTACCACAAGAATATGTACTTAGTGGTGATAGATGTCTCAATTGGTATATTTATGAAAACAATTCGGCATTATCTGGCGAAGTTTAATATGCACATGACCTGTGACCTAAACATATAACTTCTAGGTTTATACTTTAGGGAAGTCTTGTACATATGCAACAGGGCATGTGCAAAAAAAAATTATGGAAGTACTGTGAAATAGCAAAAAAAAAAAAAAAAAAAAAAAAAAAAAAGAACGAGAAAGAAAAAAAAAAGAAAAAAACCCAAGACAATAAAAATGTAATCAAGAGTCTAATGAATAAATAAATTATGGCATGTTTATATAAAGGAATATGATACAGCAGTGAAAAATGAATGGAATCAACTACATGCAGAACAGGGATGACTCTCTTAGCAGTGCAGATTGAACAAAAATAAAAAATTTTAAGAAGAATGCTTACAGTGTCCATCAATCATTTTGTAATCTAAACATAGGCTACACTATAGGGACACAAATGTATAATGTAAAACTATAAAGAAAACAAAGAAAATGGTAAACAAAAGTGAGTAAGAGTCATTAGCTCTCAGTAGGAGGGAAACACTGCATCATAAAGATCTTATTGTTTTTTGTTAGATAAGCCTTTTAGTCTGGATGGTAGGTAAACTGACATACAGGTGCCCATTGCCTACTTAGTCATATGTGCATGAACAGAAATTCTATGCATATATTGTGACTTTTATCTTTTTAAGATTTATTTCTAAAAATTATTCAAACAGTCATACATGTAAATAAATAGAAATTCGATGAACATCACAAGATATTTTGACACGTATGAATATGTATTTAAGAATTTTAAAATATCAATTGTCCTTGCCGTGGCTCCCAAGGTCAAAGGAAAATGCCTTATCAGTATTTTGATCAAAATCAGTCTTGTCAGTTGATTTTTTGTTGTTGTGGTGAAATTATAGGAAATAGAATCTCTAACATTTGAAAATGGATATAATTAGGGAGAAAAATAGTAATGCTAACCAAATTCTACTCTTATTTTTATTTTTTAAAAATTGATACACAACAGATATATGTATTTTCAGGGTGCATATGATAATTTAATACATTCATCAAATTCTACTCTTTTTGGTCTCTGTGAACAGATTTCAAATAAATACAAGTAACCATGCTGGAAGAATGTACATTCTAATAAACCTTCCCTGGAGTCTTCACCAGGAGGAGATGACTCTGAGTAAAGTTGATTTTTGTTTATTTTTTATTTAGAGTGGAGGATGGAGTAGGGAGAGAAATACAAGGCATGGATATGGCTAGAAGGACTTAGGGCTTCTTTCAGTCTCTCCCTGTTCTCAGTAATTGCAGTGCTTCCTAAAATAGAGTTCATGAATTTTATGAGGAACACATTATGTCTGTGAAAATAAATGCATTTTTGAAAATCTCAGTCAAGATGAAATTAACCAAGATATTGAAAGGTATGTGTATCTGGGTCAACAAAATGAAAAAGACCACGGCTGAAATGCTTTTAGACTAAGTAAGCTGGATGCTTCCTGGATTTTACTGCGGTTCAGATTTAAAGATACTTGATATGTGTTTTGTATTGATGTGTAAAATCAATGTACTTTAACATGCCATCTCTTTCTGTCTCCGTCTCTATATATGTAGCTACATGTATACATATGTGTCTATATAATATGTCTGTATATACATGCATCCATATATGCCTACACACACACACACACACACACAGACACACACACACCCTTTTATAAAAACTAAGCCAAATGTGGTATAAATTCCTTTCTTTTCTCAAATAGGGTGAGTTTTTCTTTCAGTTTGCAGTGTCTTATGTGTTCAAATCGTAGGGCATATTGGAAGTACAAAGAGAGAATTGCAATATGAATATGCAACCAGGTCAATGCTCTTTTGTTATGGTTATTTTGGCCCTCTCACTGACTACAGTATCTGATGGCTCCTGGGCTGGGGGAGAGGAGGAGGAGTATATGGCAAACACAACTGCAATCGGGGACAGATTATGAACTAGTAAAGTACCCAAAGTTTTCATGTCAAGGCATAGACCTAATTCTTAAATGCCACATTCTGGCCAGAACCAAGGGACCAATAGGACATGTCAGGAGTACTGATAGGAGCGGCACTGCACAAAAGTGAATTGTTTTTCTAAATCCATAGTGTAGCTCTTCTTTAATCCAAAGCCGGTCCCAGGAAACTTTTTTCAAGAAATGGGGTCATGATCAGCAACTATGTAGAATGTTGGGTAATTGTAAGGAAATTACAGAAACTTCAGACAGGGAAGAAAGGCAAAGAAGGGAAACTAAACATTTAATGATAAACCACCATATTCCAGGGACAGGATTATACTAGGTTTTCATTATTTATCTCATATAATTCTCACAGAGGCTATTAGTATTTCCATTTTGAAGCCAGGGAACTGAATATCAGAGCATTTAAATAATTTATTTGTAACAATGCAATTATTAAATGGCAGGGCCAGAATTTACATTGAAGCCTTTTTTTTTTTTTTTAATTCCAAAAGCAATTTCTGACCCTGTATATCTTTTCCAGTAGAAACTCTTTGGGAATTAAATATTGCTTGAAGGTAAATTAATCTCCTGGGAGAGGTGATTTAGGAGTATGTGTCAAAAATAAATATACTCGTGAGAAAACCATGAACCTGAGGGTAGAGGCATCCAGAAGAGTATATGAGGATGGGGAAAACAATCAAGTAATGAACATGTAAGAGACATGTGCTGAGTTGAAGGGAAAGGGTGATGCATTCTGAAGTAGTAATTTTCATGCGTGTCCGTGTGAAGAGACCACCAAACAGGCTTTGTGTGAGCAACATGGCTGTTTATTTCACCTGGGTGCAGGCGGGCTGAGTCCGAAAAGAGTCAGCGAAGGGAGATAGGGGTGGGGCCGTTTTATAAGATTTGGGTAGGTAAAGGAAAAAGGGGGTTGTTCTCTGGCGGGCAGGAGTGGGGGGTCACAAGGTACTCAGTGGGGGAGCTTTTGAGCCAGGAGAAGGAATTTCACAAGACACTGTCATCAGTTAAGGCAGGAACAGGCCATTTTCACTTCTTTTGTGGTGGAATGTCATCAGTTAAGGCAGGAACCGGGGATCTGGATGTGTACGTGCAGGTCACAGGGGATATGATGGCTTAGCTTGGGCTCAGAGGCCTGACATTCCTGTCTTCTTATATTAATAAGAAAAATAAAACAAAATAGTGGTAAAGTGTTGGGACAGCGAAAATTTTTGGGGATGGTATGGAGAGATAATGGGCGATGTTTCTCAGGGCTGCTTTGAGCGGGATTAGGGGCGGCGTGGGAACCTAGAGTGGGAGAGATTCAGCTGAAGGAAGATTTTGTGGTAAGGGGTGATATTGTGGGGTTGTTAGAAGGAACATTTGTAACTTAGAATTATTGGTGATGGCCTGGATACAGTTTTGTATGAATTGAAAAACTAAATGGAATAAGAGAAGGAGAAAAACAGGTATTAAAGGTCTAAGAATTGGGATGACTCAGGACATCTGATTAGAGAGTGCCTAAGGAGATTCAGCCTAGTCCTGCCAGCAAAGATTATTTATTTACTTCAAGAGTTAAGAGTGGCAGTTTGGGGATAGCACCAGGAGATATCAGCTGTGATGGCTTGGAGAAACAGTGTAAACCGGCAGTGTAAACAAGAGCAGGGCATGTATGAGTAGTTGAGAACGGTGAATAGGAGTATGACTAGACAGAAGATAGTAGGGATGACAAGTTTTTTGGGGGCACAGTCTAAGTTGGTCTGGTGTCTGGAATGAGACTGGGGCCTAATAAAAAGGAGTGTCTCTACAGGAGCTCAAATGGGCTGTACCTTGTAGCATTCTGAGGACAGGTCTGACTTCTGAGAAGGGAAAGTGGTAAAAGTATTGTCCAGTCCTTTTTAAATTGGTGGCTGAGCTTGGTGAGGTGTATTTTTAAAAGACCTTTAGTCCATTCTACTTTTCCTGAAGACGGAGGACCGTAAGGGATATAAAGGTTTCACTGAATACTAAGAGCCTGAAAAACTGCTTGGCTGATTTGACTAATAAAGGCTGGTCTGTTATCAGACTGTATAGAGTTGGGAAGGCTAAACTGAGGAATTATGTCTGACAGAAGGGAAGAAATGACTGCAGTGGCCTTCTCAGACCCTGTAGGAAAGGACTCTACCTATCCAGTGAAAGTGTCTACCTAGACTAAGAGGTATTTTAGTTATCTGACTCGGGGCATGTTGAGTAAAGCTAATTTGCCAGTCCTGGGTGGGGGCAAATCCTCGAGCTTGCTGTGTAGGGAAGGGAGGGGGCCTGAATAATCCCTGAGGAGTAGTAGAATAGCAGATGGAACACTGAGAAGTTATTTCCTTGAGGATAGATTTCCACCATGGAAAGGAAATGAAAGGTTCTAAGAGGCAGGCTAGTGGCTTGTGCTATAGCATAGCCTGCCTTTGCTGGTGTGTGGCAATTAGGCCTGATGGAACCGCCATCAATAAATCAAGCGTGATCAGGATGAGGAACAGGAAAGAAGGAAATATGGGGAAATGGGGTGAATGTCAGGTGGATCAGAGGGATACAGTCATGGGGGTCAGGTGTGGTATCAGGAATAATGTGGGAGGCCGGATTGAAGGCCGGGCCAGGAACAATGGTAATTGTGGAACTTAACAAAGAGTGAGTACAGCTGAAGGAGCCAGGGAGCAGAAAGTATATGTCAGGTATGAGGAAGAAAATAGATTTTGGAAGTTATGAGACATGTAGAGAGTAAGTTGAGCATAGTTTGTGACTTTGAGGGCCTCTAAAAGTATTAGGGCGGCAGCAGCCACTGCACGGAGACATGATGGCTAGGCTAAAACAGTAAGGTCAAGTTGTTTGCACAGAAAGGCTACAGGGTGTGGTCCTGGCTCTTGTGTAAGAATTCTGACCGCACTAACCATGCCTAGGAAGGAAAGGAGTTGTTGTTTTATAAGGGATTGAGGTTTGGGAGATTAATCAGACACGATCAGCAGGGAAAGCACGTGTGTTTTTATGAGAATTATTCCGAGATAGGTAACAGATGAGGATGAAATTTGGGCTTGACTGAAGTAATGGGGGCTGTCTGTGAAGCCTTGCGGCAGTACAGCCCAGGTAATTTGCTGAGCCTGATGGGTGTCAGGGTCAGTCTAAGTGAAAGCGATGAGAGGCTGGGATGACAGGTGCAAAGGAGTAGTAAAGAAAGCACGTTTGAGATCCAGAACAGAATAATGGATTGTGGAGGGAGGTATTGAGGATAGGAGAGTGTGTGGGTTTGGCACCATGGGGTGGATAGGCAAAACAATTTGGTTGATAAGGCATAGATCCTGAAATAACTTGAAAGGCTTGTCTGTTTTTAGGACAGGTAAAATGGGGGAATTGTAAGGAGAGTTTATAGGCTTTAAAAGGCCACGCTGTAGCAGGCGAGTGATAACAGGCTTTAATCCTTTCAAAGCATGCTGTGGGATGGGATATTGGCATCGATCGGGGTAAGGGTGATTAGGTTTTAATGAGATGGTAAGGGGTGCATGATCGGTTGCCAAGGAGGGAGTAGAGGTATCTTATACTTGTGGGTTAAGGTGAGGGAATACAAGAGGAGGACGCAAAGGAGGCTTTGGACTGGGAAGAAGGGCAGCAATGAGATGTAACTGTAATCCAGGAATAGTCAGGGAAGCAGATAATTTAGTTAAAGTGTCTCGGCCTAATAAGGGAACTGAGCAGGTGGGGATAACTAAAAGGAGTGCTTAAAAGAGTATTGTCTAATTGGCACCAGATTTGGGGAGTTTTAAGAGGTTTAGAAGCCTGGCTGTCAATACGCACAACAGTTATGGAAGCAAGGGAAACAGGCCCTTGAAAATAAGGTAATGTGGAGTGAGTAGCCTCCGTATTGATTAAGAAGGGGACGGACTTACCCTCCACCGTGTGAGTTACCTGAAGCTCAGCGTCCGTGATGGTCTAGGGGGCTTCCAAGGCGATTGGGCAGCATCAGTCTTCAGCCACTAAGCCAAGAAGATCTGGGAAGGAGTCAGAGAGCCTTGGGCCAGAGTTCCAGGGGCTCTGGGAGTGGCTGCCAGGTGAGTTGGACAGTCCGATTTCCAGTGGAGTCCCGCACAGATGGGACGCGGCTTAGGAGGAATCCTGGGCTGCAGGCATTCCTTAGCCTGGTGGCCAGATTTCTGGCACTTGTAGCAAGCTCCTGGGGGAGGAGGTTCTGGAGAAATGTCTGGCCGCTGCGGTTCAGGCATTTGGAAGTTCTTGTGTGCTGGAGATGTGGCTGGGGTTTGTCTCACAGTGGAGGCAAGGAATTGCAAGTTTTTTTCTATTATTGTACACCTTGAAGGCGAGGTTAATTAAATCCTGTTGTGGGGTTCAAGGGCTGGAATTTAATTTTTGGAGTTTTATTTAATGTTGGGAGCAGATTGGGTAATAAAATGTATATTGAGAATAAGACGGCCTTTTGACCTTTTAGGGTGTAGGGCTGTAAAGTGTCTCAGGGTTGCTGCCAAACGAGTCATGAACTGGGCTGGATTTTTATATTTGATGAAAAAGAGCCTAAATGCTGTCTGATTTGGGATAAAGAAAAAGGAGCATTAATCTTGACTATGCCGTTAGCTCCAGCCACCTTTTTAAGAGTAAATTGCTGGGCAGGTGGGGGAGGGCTAGTCATGGAACGAAACTGTAAGCCGGACCAGGTGTGAGGAGGGGAGGTGTGATAAAAGGATAATAGGGTGGAGGAGTGGAGGCTGAGGAAGAATTGGGACCTAGCTTGGCCTGGCGAGGAGCAGCCTGGGGAGGAGGGGTCTGTAGAAAAGGAAGATTAGAAAGACTCAGCGATGCTTGGGGTTGGGACTGAGGGGACAGGCAGGAGGGAAAGAAGGAAGATTTGGGATGAGTTGCATTGGGAACAGAGACTAGAGAGGGACCGATGTGTAAAAGAATGCCTGGACGTCAGGCATCTCAGACCATTTGCCCATTTTATGACAAGAATTATTTAGATCTTGTAAGATGGAAAAATTGAAAGTGCCATTTTCCGGCTATTTGGAACTACTGTCGAGTTTGTATTGGGGTCAAACGGCATTGCAGGAGAAAATAAGATGCTTAGATTTTAGGTCAGGTGAGAGTTGAAGAGGTTTTAAGTTCTTAAGAACACAGGCTAAGGGAGAAGAAGGAGGAATGGAAGGTGGGAGGTTGCCCATAGTGAAGGAGGCAAGCCCAAAGAAAAGAGAGAGTAGAGACACGGAGGGAAGGGGTTCGGGGGTTCTTACCCTCCAGAAAAGTGGGAAAGAGGTCAGAGCACAGAGATACGAGGTCGGGGCATGGAAATAAGGGATTGGGGCGCAGAGATATAAGCGGTTGGGCGAGGAAATAAGGGATCAGGGTGCAGAGATGTAAGAGGTTGGGGCATGGAAATAAGGGATTGGGGTGCAGAGATATAAGAGGTTGGGGTACTTACCCCTCCCCTAGAAAAGCGGGACTTGCTGCTAAGGGTGAAGGAGAAGGGGTTGGGGGTTTTGCCCCCCAGAAAGGCAGAGAAGGTGTAGAGACATGGAGAGAAGGGGTTGGGGTACTTGCCCCTCCCACAGAAAAGCAGTACTTGCCGCTAAGGATGAAGGACCAAGGCAGGTGTCCCTGCGTGGTCTGACACCTCTGAAACATGGGTAAATAATCAGAGAGGCATCCCTGCAATGATTAAACACCAGGGGAAGGCTGCCTTCCCTAGTCCTTGACCGGCGCTGGAGTTTTGGGTCCACGGATAAAACGTGTCTCCTTTGTCTCTACCAGAAAATGAAAGGAATTGAAATTAAGAGAAAGGAGAGATTGAAGAGTGGAAAGGAGAAAGTGGTTGAGGGACAGTGAGAGAGGTTGGAGAAGAGAGTAAGAAGAGGCCGCTCACCCGATTTAAAATTGGTGAAATGTTCCTTGGGCTGGTAGGTCTGAGGACCTGAGGTCATAGGTGGATCTTTCTCATGGAGCAAAGAACAGGAGGACAGGGGGTTGATCTCCCAAGGGAGGTCCCCCGATCTGAGTCATGGCACCAAATTTCATGCGCGTCCGAGTGGAGAAACCACCAAACAGGCTTTGTGTGAGCAACATGGCTGTTTATTTCACCTGGGTGCAGGCGGGCTGAGTCTGAAAAGAGAGTCAGCGAAGGGAGATGGGGGTGGGGCCGTTTTATAGGATTTGGATAGGTAAAGGAAAAAGGGGGTTGTTCTCTGGCGGGCAGGAGTGGGGGTCACAAGGTACTCAGTGGGGGAGCTTTTGAGCCAGGATGAGCCAGGAGAAGGAATTTCACAAGACATTGTCATCAGTTAAGGCAGGAACAGGCCATTTTCACTTCTTTTGTGGTGGAATGTCATCAGTTAAGGCAGGAACCAGCGATCTGGATGTGTACGTGCAGGTCACAGGGGATATGATGGCTCAGCTTGGGCTCAGAGGCCTGACAGTAATGACCTTTGATTTAGAAAGCTATGAGAGGGTAATATAGTGGCAGACTACCGTGGAAACCAGCAACAACTTGTAGTTTCTTAATTGTTTATAAATATTGCAGTTGGCATTTGGATAGGACAACTCTTCATTGAGCAGAAATCCAAAACATTTAACAGCTACCTCCCCCAGCTTGATCCCAGTAATGTCCCCCAGACATTGTGACAATCAACCCCCTACCCATACACCTATTTCCTAATATCCACTGGCACTTGAGAAGCAGAGTATTAGGGAAGTGGTACTACCACCTTGCCGTGGGACTCTAAGAGAATGTTGTAGAGATCTTGACTTAACTTACTAACAACTCCGTATCCAAAAAGTGAAATGAAGCACCTAAGGAAGATTGAAATGAATCCTATGAGCCTGGTCCTAGCCGAGCAAACACAATTGGATGGTGTATTTGAAGTGGTGTAGAACTGATTGAAAGCTTGAACAAAATCCAACCGGTTTGTAGTCTTGGATGAAGGGCTGGATAGAGAGATTGTATACCATCACCTTGGGGGACCAGACTACTAAAACATCTGAGAAAATGTAGGCACGATCACAACTCTGAGATTGCAAAAGGGCACATGTCTCAATAAAGGTGGAAATATCACAGAGGTTTGAGCCTGACCATAGGACTGCAAAGATCAAGAGCAAAGAGAGGAATCAATGCAGCTATATAGAGAGCCTCTATAGAGCTCTGATTTTAAAAGGATGTCAGAGTTCAGTGCAATGCTCCTTATATTTGTGTTGCTTCGAGCAATTGCAGCTGCATTTATGTTGTCTTTTTTTTAAACTGATTAATGTACACAGCAGTGTTATTTAAAGGGATTAGTTTTAGCCTCATTTTATAGAGGAGATTGCAACTCAACGAGAATAAGTGATGACATGAGGTCATACAACTTGTAAGACAGAAAGGAGAACTCAAATGTGAGCCTTTCCACTACATTTTTACTCCTTACAGAGAGAAATGAACATATATATATATATAATATTTATAATATATATTTTATATGTGCTATACTTACACACAACCTATTATACAAACACTACATATATACACACATACATGTGTACATTTGCATATACATATATACACATATATTTAATAGTATATACACAGGCTATATAAAACATCAATATATATGTTATATATATAATATACAATATATGTTATATATAATATATATAATATATGTTATATATAATATATATAATATATGTTATATATAACATACATATGTATATATAACATGTTATGTATGTATTATATATAATGTAACACATATGTATACATATATATTATATATAATACATATATATTATGTATGTATCTATACATATATGTTATATATAACACATATATGTATATATAACATATGTATAATACATATATGTATATACAACACATATGTTATATATAATACACATCTGTATATAACACACACGTGTTACATATGTATATATAACACACACGTGTTACATATGTATATATAACACACACGTGTTACATATGTATATATAACACACACGTGTTACATATGTATATATAACACACACGTGTTACATATGTATATATAACACACACGTGTTACATATGTATATATAACACACACGTGTTACATATGTATATATAACACACACGTGTTACATATGTATATATAACACACACGTGTTACATATGTATATATAACACATAATATATGTGTATATATAACATGATATATATGTATATATATCATATGTTATATATGTGTATGTAATAATATGTTATATACTATATTATATATGTAAATATGTATATATTATGTATACATTGTATATGTGTTATATATACATATATATAAAACACTAGGTTGGATATATAAGGATATGACATTAGCTTGAATCTATAAGTGCTAAGGCAATTAAAACCCAAAGCATCTAAAGAAATTATTGGGATACATTAGGTATTTGGGTGGAAAAAAAAGAAAAAAGGAATAGACTGTTGATTTGGGAATGTTGGTACAATGCAGATGGCTGTCTTTGAGAAAGCAAAGCTCTTCTACTCCTTTTGAGCTTTTTTCCTTCCTAAATGAATGGGATTTATCTTGCCATGAAAAGGGAAAGACAGTGGAGAGATTGTCAGCACATTCAGGACATTGCATGTTCTGATTTGGATGGATTCTGGTAAAATTCGAGATGAGATCTCTGTCTTTCCTAGAAATGTGTAAACAATCATGGAAAACAAAAACATTTCTGGAAGAATGAGAGTTGGGAAAGTGTAATTATTTCAAAATTGTACAATAAAATTTGTTTTGTAAACCAGAGGCTGGATTTTGAGCAAGGATCTGAAAGGGATATTCTCCTGCTATGTAATATTTTTACTTTAAATAGAACTGATTTTTAAAATAAGGCTTCATTTACTATAGAATATTCAACATGTACAATAAGGTATGATGATGTAGAAAGAAGGACTCCTATCCAAAGGCAGCCCCCTCTTTATATATGGGCATCTTCCTTCCAAGGCTGTTTCTGGACATTTTAAAAATGGATTTCAAATGATAGTTTTTAAGTCCTTAGAAAAGAAAGAGACAAAATGGGGTGTAGTGGAACATGTCTGTAGTCCCAGCTACTAGGAAGGCTGAGGCAGGAGAATGGCTTGCACCCAGGAGTTCAACTGCAGCCTAGGCAACATAGCAAGACCCCATCTCTTAAACAAAAGGAAGGGAAAAAGGAAAAAGACTGTTATCTTCATTAGGTTGGGGGCATTATGGTTGAAGTGAAAGGCAGAATAATGCATGAGCTTCCCTCTCTAGAGCAGAACAGAACCAGGATGGAAGCCCTGCTAATAATGTAGAGCTGTTCTAGACAGTATCTATCCCAAATGGGTTATGTAGGCTCTGGTCAACCTAGACAGAAATTCCAGGGGGAACCAACACTCACAAACATGGAAGTGGAATAACTGTCTTCTAGAAAGGCTGCCTGCAGGGAGCATGGTCAAAGGTATTAGGTGGATTCAAGACAGACGCTTTGCAAACACAGGGCAGTCTACCCAAAGACCAAACAGACCTCATGTCCTGGGGATGATCTCTCACCTATAATTTGGCTGCAGCATGTGACTCCAGCATTTGACAACAGGATCTCCATATCTTCAGTCTAGGAGTGTAAATAATTCAAAGCAACCCTCTCTTTGTCCCCCATGTAGGAGTAAGACTTTTTATTTTCTTGAGGTATTGACTTTTTTTCAGCTTCACTGAGATATAATTGGCAAATGCAATTTGTATATATTTAAGATGCACAATATAGTGTTTTGACATACATATACATTGTGAAACAATTACCACTATAAGCTTGATTAATATATCCATCACCTCACATAGTTACTTTTTTTTGGTAAGAACACATAAGATCTATTCTTTTAGCAAATTTCAAGTATGCAATGCAATATTATTAACAATAGTTGTCTATGCTATATGTGAGATCTCCAGAACTTTATTATTCTGAAAAACTGAAACCTTACACCCTTTAGCCAATGTCTCCGTGTTTACCCTATCCCCCCACTTCTAGCAGCCACAATTCTACTCTCTGATTCTATGAGTCTAACTTTTTTTATTCTACATATAGTGTTTGCCTTTCTGGGACCAGCTTATTGCACATAACATAATTTCTTCCAAGTTCATCCATGTTTACACAAATGACTTCCTTCTCTTTAAAGGCTGAATAGTATTCCATTTTGTACCTATACCACATTTTCTTAATTTATTCATCCACTGATGAACACTTAGGTTGATCCTATATCTTGGCCATTGTGAACAATGCTGCAGTGAACATGGAAGTTCTGCTATCCCTTGCACATACTGATTTCAGTTCCTCCAGATATATACTCAGAAGTGGAATTGCTTTATCATACAGTAGTTCCACTTTTAATTTTGTGGAAATCCTCTGCATTATTTCCATAATGACTATACTAATTTACATTTCCACCAACAATGTATAAGAGTTCCCTTTCTCCACCTCCTTGTCAACACTTGTTATCTTTCATGTTGCTCATAATAGTCATCCCAAAGTGTATGATATTTTATTCTGGTTTTTATTTGCATTTCCTTAATTATTAGTGATGCTGAGCATTTTTTATGTACCTATTGGGTATTTGTGTGTTTTCATTTGAGAAATGTCGGTTCAAGTCATTTGTCCATTGTTTAATTGGGTTGCTTTCTTGCTATTGAGCTGAGTTCTTTATATATTTTGAATAATGACCCCTTAGCAGATATGTAATTTGCAAATGTCTTCTCCCATTCTGTAGGTTTTCTCTTGACTCTGTTGATTGTTTTCTTTAAAGGCTTTTCAGTTTCATGAAATCTCATTTGTCCATTTGTGTTTTGTTTTAGGGGTCATCCTATATATACATACACACACACACACACATATATATATATATATACACACACACACACACATACACACATATATGTATATATACACATATATATGTAGCCCAGATCAATGTCAGGAAACATTTTCCCTGTGTTTTTTTCTAATAGTTTTGCAGTTTCTGGTCTCATATTTAAGCCTTTAATCTACTTTGAGTTGATTTTTGCATATGGTGTGAAATAATGCTCCTATTTTATTTTTCTACTTGCAGATATCTAGTTTTCTAACATTATTTATTAAAGAGACTACCTTTTCAGACATTGTGTTCTTGTCATAGTTGTTGAAAATCCATGACCATAAACGCTTAGGTTTAGGGCTGGGCTGTCTATTCTGTTCCTTTGGTCTGTGTGACTGTTTTCATTCCAGAACCATTCTGTTTTGATTTCTGTAGCTTTGTAGTAGATTTTGAAATCAGGTAGTGTGATGCCTCCAGCTTTGTTCTTCTTGCTCAAGATAGCTTTGGCAGTTACAGGCCTTTTGTGGTTCCATATGAATTTCTTGATTTTTTTTTCTATTTCTTTTAAAATGCCATTGGGATTTTGATAAGAATTGCATTTAATATGTAGATTGCTTTGGGTCACATGGAAAGTTTAATATTTTTAATTTTCAATTCTTCTAATCTATGATCACAGGGTATCATTCCTTTTATTTGTGATGTCTTTAATTTTCTTTCACCAATGCTTCAGTTTACAGATCTTTTATCTCTTTGGATAAAATTATTTCTAAATATTTTAAATTTTGGTGCTATTGTATGTGAGAGTGTTAATTTCTATTTTGGATAGTTTGTTGTTAGTGTATAGAAACACAACTGATTTTCGCATGTTTATTGTGTATCTTGTACTTTCACTGAATTTGTTTATTAATGCTAACAGGTTTTTGGAGGAGTTTTAAGGGTTTTGTATATAGAGCATTATGTCATCTGCAAAGAAAATTTTATTTCTTCCTTTCTGGTTTGTCTTTTATTTCTTTTTTCTTGATTAATTGCTCTGGCTAGAACTTCTAATATTATATTGAATAGAAGTGCCAAGAATGAGAATCCTTATCTTGTTACTAATCCCGAGAAGTTTTTAGCTTTTTATCATTGAGTGTGATACTATATGTGGACTTGTCATACATATTCTTTATTATTTTAAGTTATATTCCATCTATACCTAATTTGTTGAGTGTTTTTATCATGAAAGGATGTTAAATTTTGTCGAATGCTTTTTTGCATATATCGAGATGATCATATAATTTTTAATCTTCATTCTATTAATGTAGTATATCACATTTATTGATTTGTGTATGTTAAAACAAGGATAAAACCTATGTGATCATGGGGAGTGATCCTTTTAATGTGCTGTTGAATTAGATTTTCTATTATTTGGTAAGGATTTCTGCATCTACATTCATCAGGGATATTGACCTGTAGTTTTCTTTTATTGTAACGTTTTCGTCTGACTTTGGTATCCAGGTAATGCTGGCCATGAGAAAAGAGTTTCCAAGTGTTTCTTTCTCTTCAAATTTTTTGGAAGATTTTGAGTAGTATTGGTGTTAAATATCCTTTAAATGTTTGGTAGAATTTACCCCAGTAAAGCCATGAGGTCCTGAGCATCTCTTTGTTTGGAGGTTTTTGATTACTGATTAAGTCTCTTTACTTGTTATTTGTTTTTTCAGATTTTCTATTCTGTTTTTTGTTCTGGTTTCTTTTATCCATATTTTCTATTCTATTTATTGTTTCTATACTGTTCTGTTCAGACGTGGTAATATGTATGTTTCCAGAAATTTATACACTGCTTCTAGGTTATCGAATTTGTTGGCATATAATTTTTATAGTAGTTTCTTCTGATATTTTATATTTATATGGTATCAATTGTAATCTCTTCTTTCACTTATAATTTTTTTTCTTTTTTGAGACAGGGTTTCACTCTTGTTGCCCAGGCTGGAGTGCAATGGTGCAATCTCAGTGCACTGCAACCTCCGCCTCCTGAGTTCGAGCAATTCTCCTGTCTCAGCCTCCCGAGTAGCTGGAATTATGCGCACATGCCACCATGCCCAGCTAATTTTTGTATTTTTAATAGAGACAGGGGTTCATCATATTGGTCAGGCTGGTCTTGAACTCCTGACCTCAGGTGATCCACCTGCCTCAGCCTCCCAAAGTGCTGGGATTACAGGCGTGAGCCACTGCACCTGGCCACTTATAATTTTATTATTCTATTTTTTCTTAGTTTAACTAAAAGTTACTGTTTTGTTTATTTTAAAAAAAACCCAACTTCTAGTTTCATTAATCTTTTGTATTGTTTTTTCTAGTCCCTATATCATTCATATATATTCTGATCTTTTTTATTTCCTTCCTTCTGCTAACTCTTTATTATATCCTTTCTTAAGCTTAGTTTGTTCTTGTTTCCTTGTTCCTTGAGGTGTCATATTAGGTTGCTTTTATGAAATCTTTCTTTTTTCTTCATGTAGGCATTTATTGCTATAAACTTACCCCTTAGGACTGCTGTTGCTGCATCCCATAAAATTTGGAAAATTTTATTTGCATTTTTGTTTGTCTCAAGATATCTTTTAAGATCACTATTGATTTCTTCTTTGACTCATTGGTTGTTCAGAACTATGTTATTTAATTTTCACATATTTGCAAATGCTTCCAATTTTCCTCCTCTTATTGATTTCTAATTTCATTTCATCGTGGTCTGAAAAGATACTTGGTATTACCTAAATCTTCTTAAATCTGTGAAGACTTTTATTTGACCTAACATGTGGATCTATCCTAACAAATATTCCATGTGCATTTGTAAAGAATGTATATTCTGCTGCTGTTGGATGAAACGTTCTGTATATCTCTGTTAAATTCATTTGGTCTTCAGTCTTGTTCATGTCTTCTGTATACTTATGGATTTTTTTTTGTCTGGATGACCTATCCACTGCTGAAAGTGGCAATATTGAAGTCCTCTACTATTATTGTATTGGTGAACTATTTCTCCTTTTAGCTCTCTTAATATTTGCTTTATATATTTATGTTCTTAATATTGAGGGCATAACTATTTACAATTTTATGTCCTTTTGATGAATTGATATCTTTATCACTGTCTCTTGTGGCAGTTTTTGATTTAACATCTCTTTTGTCTGATATAGTTATGGCTACTCCTGCTCTCTTTTGGACTATTTTTGCAGGGACTATCTTTTTCCATCCTTTCACTTTCAGCATATGAGTGTCCTTAAAGCTAAGGTTAAGTCTTTTGTAAAGAACATATAGTTTGATCTTTAAAAAAAAAATCCATTCAACCACTATATGTCTTTTGATTGAAGAATGTAATCCATACATTTAAAGTAATTATTTACAGGTAAAGATTTACTATTGCCGTTTTGTTGTTTTCTATTTTATAGCCCTTTTCTTCTTTTCTTCCTCTCTTGTTGCCTTCTTTTTGATTTGATAATTTTTTGTCGTGATTTGCTTTAATTTCTTTATCTTTATGTCTACCATCAATTTTTCCTTTGTGGTTACCACTAAGCTTACATAAGACATCTTCAAGTCATAGCATATGTTTTAAACTGATAAAAATGTAACTTCCTCCACATACAAAACTACACTTTAACTTGTCTTCTCATATTTTTTGTACATGACTTCACAATTTTATCTTTTTTATTATGTATTCATTAATAAATTATTATAGCTATATTTCCAATACCTTTGTCTTTTAACTTTTATACTAGAGTTAAAAGTGAGTTGTGGAGCACTATTGGAATATAAGAATAGCTGAGTGTGATTGCATTCTGACCTTTACAGTGAGTTTAATCCTTTCATATATTTTCACGTTGTTAGTTTCTATCATTTCATTTCAACTTAAAGATTCTCTTTACCATTTCTTGTGAGGTAGTCCTAATGGTGATGAACTCCCTCGTCTTTTGTTTGTCTGGGAAATTCTGTCTCTCTTTTTCATTGTAAAAGTCAATTTGGCTAGTTATAGTATTCTTGGTCATTGCTGGTTTACTTTCAACACTTTGAATTTATTATTTGTCTCTCTTTTGCCCTATAAGCTTCCTGCTGAGAAACACCCTGATAGCCTTACAGACCTTCCCTTTCGTGTCATGAGTAGATTTTTGTCTTGCTGCTCTCAAATTTCTCACTATGTCTTTGACTTCAGAGAATTTGTTAATAACTTGTTTTTGTGATGATCTCTTTATGTCTAAACTACTTGGGATTCTTTGGGCTTCATGGATCTGAACGTTCATTTCTCTCTCCAGATTTGGGAAGTTTTCTGTTATTGTTTATGCATAATAAGCTTTTGCCTTTTCTCTTTCTCTGCTTCTTCTGGAACTCCCATAATGAATATATTGGTTCACTTAATGATGTCTCATAATTCCTGTAGGCTTTCTTTACTCTTTTAAAAATTCTTTTGTTGTTGCTCCTCTTACCAGGTAATTTTAAATGCTCTGTCTTCAAGCTTGCTGATTCTTTCTCCTGCTTTAACAAGTCTGCTGTTGAACCTCTCTATGGAATTTTTCAGTTCAGTTAATCTTTTCTTCAGTTCCAGAATTTCTGTTTGGTTCTTTTTTTCATAGTTTCTGTCTCTTTGTTAAACTTCTTGTTTTATTCATGTATTGCTTTCCTAATATCAGTTAGTTTTGTACTTGTGTTCTCCTGTAGCTCACTCAGCTTCAAGATGATTATTTTCAATTCTTTGTCAGGCAGTTCATAGATCTCCGATTCTTTGAGGCCTGTTATGGGTGCTTTATTTGGTTATCTTGATGCTATCATGTTTCCTTGATTATTTGTGTGCCTTGTTACCTTGCATTGGTAATGTAATCTGCATTTGAAGAAGTAGGCACTTCTTTCAGTCTTTATATACTGATGTTGACAAAGAATGTCCTTCACCACTCAGTCCATCCAGAAATTCTGTGCCGGTGGCTGACAAAGTCTATGTTCAGGCTTACTTCTGGAGTTTTTGGGCAGGCTGGCTAGATAAGCATTTGGGTGGGCCTACTGCCTGGGTCCACAGGAGCTAACCTGGTGCCTGGGTCTGCAGATGCAGGCCTGGATCCTCGATTAACTGGGCAATCCTAGTGTCTGGGTCTGCATGACAGGCATGGATCCTGGGTCAATGAGTTTGGGCCTACATCTTGGGTCTATGGGAATCAACCTGGCACAAGGGTTCACAGGCACTTACTTGAAGCCTAGGTCTGTGAAGGCCAAACTACTTGGTACTGGGTGCCACATCATTCATCCCGGGGCCTGGAGCCATGGGGGCCAGCCTGGAACCTAGGATTGCAAGTGCTGGCCTGGTTTTGGGGTGGGCCTGGAGTCTGGAGTCACATGGGCCAGCCTGGAGCTCAGGTCTCTATGAGCCTGCCTGAAGGGGTTCACTGGGATGGGCCAGTGTTGGGGTCTATAGCGAAACTTGGTGCTGCTCACTTTACTCACCTGGAGGGTATATTTCTCTGCACTGGGTTGCATAGGCTTGGAGAAGACTTGATGTGGGTAATGTGAAATTTTCTTACCTATCTTCTTCAATTTGTCTTTTCTTATTTCTGGGCTCCACTTAGGTGCTATAATCTCTCACCTGGATCTCTTAGTTCTTGTGAAGGTATTTTTGTCCATGGATGGTTGTATAAATTGATTTTCTGAGAGTGGACAAGTACTGGAAACTCCTATTCTGCCATATTGCTGCCATTACTCTACCTGCACGATTAAGGCTTTTGAAATATTACTTGGTTCTATTTTGATAGAGGAAATAAACTTGATGGCCAGTTCAATGTCTCCATGAAAAGCCAGGTACTTTGTGTACTATAAAACTGCAAGGGTCGGCATGCATAGTCTGCAGTCTAGAAATGGTTCTGAATGAACCCATATCTAGAAATCCTAGATAATCAGAAGCATTTAGGGAGGTGGGGAGGGGAGCTGTTGACAGTGACCATTAGGAGGAATTAACATTAACTAAGAACATGTTACATGAATTTCTTTGAGGAACAAGATGGAGGAAACAAGAACTGAAATCAACAATTTCGTTGTTAGTTCAAAGTGAAAATTCAGGAAGAAGGTTTGGGCTTTTTGGTTTTTGATTTTTGGCTTTTGTTTGTTCATTTGTTTTTTGTCTATCTTCCCCTCTTCATGTACACATTTCAGCTCCTGTTCTTTCTGGAGCTGGGGAGAGCCTCTGTATATGGTCAACGCAAATTTTTATATTGGTAATTTTATGAACATAATTTGCAGCTGATAACAGAGTTGTCACTTGTTGCTTTTTTCCCCCCAAGGAATGGTTTCGTTGTGGTTTATAATCCCCAATGGTGCCAATAAAATTAAGAAGTCTATGACATGTGATATATGTTAACACATGTAAATATATTTTAATTTTGTATACAAAATCTATTTGATGTATTTTACCTTGACAGCTGGTTACAAGTATAAATATGGTAACTCTTTGGTGATTGACAATATTATAGTTTGCTTCCTGAGAACTGATGGATATATTTTAATATAAAAAAGCCTTCATATATTTTAACTTGACAGCTGGTTGGAATTGTAAAGGGAAAGTATTTGGTGATTGACAATATTATAGTTTTCTTCCTAGGAACCAGAGATTAGTAAACTCACATGAATTTCTGAATGCTTCTATCTCTTCCCTTCATTTCTTCTATTAACCGTCTAGTTTGCAAATACGAGCCAATATCCTCATAGTGAACTATGTGGTCTACTAGCACCAATTTTATTCAGAGGAAGTCTGTTATGTAAAACCTGTCATTGTGCTGTAGCAGCTGACAGACGGTTACATTACCAAATAACTTACCACAACTTTTAATTTTCAAATTATCAATTGCTGCCACACATGGTTTTGTTAAAACATCTGACAAGTATTTGTATTAAAGAAGGTAGTTTATAGTATATGAAATGTATCATGACTTACAAAATAGAACTTGTGCAAAACATAATTTGAATTGTTCTGAGACCTCATCAAGTTGTTCAAGCAACTTGTCCACCACCAACACTGAGCTATTGACAATAACTGCAAACCCGCAGTTAAATAATTCAATTCTTCATGAATAGAAGAAGTGGAATATATATAAAGTTAGTGAGAGATCACGATGAGAAGGTGGGTCTTCAAATCCTTATGGATAAAAGATCATAAATTTCAGATTTATTTGATTAATATGTAGAGATAACAGTACATACGTCATAACAAAGATGACATATACCATTATCATTTGCACTCTGAAGACAGCATTTAACTACAAATGTTCAATGCCCTACAGGCATACCCATTAACTCCAACCTTTCCTTTTGGGTCCAAAATATTAACTAAAATATGATGAAGTAGAATATTTTATGGAGTACCTTACACATTCAAGTTTTATGGAGTGTTTCACAAGCAATTATAGCTTCTTTGTGCATCCTTTATTACTGTGACACTTCCGATTAAACAAAACAACCACTTGCAACCAATAGGAGGTTAACATTTTTACAAGGTGCTTGTTCCATCAGAATGTAAGGAGAAATATATCAAACCAAGAACTTTGGACACTCAGGTTTTTGTTATCTATTATCCTGTAGTTAGGATCAATAATGTACCTTAACTCAAACAAGAATAAGGCAGATAGACACATGTCATACATTTAGGCCTGAAGCACAATTTTAAAGTTATATAAATCTCCTAGCATAAGTCCAAGATTAACTTGTAAATACTTCATAGAAAAGGCCTCAAGGGGTAAAAATTTGAACAAATATAAGTGATTCATTGGTTTTCTGCAAACTTTTAAGCATTCGTCTTATAGTACTGACTCTTTCAGCCATCACAACAACCCAATGATATTGACTCTGTTACACTTTCATTAACAGGTTAGGTAACTGAGGTATACAGAGTTTAAGTAACTTAGTCACATCACTAGGAAGTCATTTTATTCTACTAGGAAATGAATTATCGCATCGTGTGTGATTCCTATGTCAATTTACATCTCATTTTATGAATTGCAATAGAGGAATATAATATAAATCTATTTATGAAATTTTCCAATTAAAATAACAGAGGCTTTGGTATTACAATAAAAGTAGCATGATTTGAGGTGGCCACCACCCTGCTCTAAGACATTGGTGCTGGAATTTTCGCACAGACAGAACAGGTCTTTTCTTCCTCAACCTCCTTGTTTAAGTATAAAATCCAATGAGGTAGAGTATATAACAGATCCTTGAATAAATCTGTTCTGTTCAACATCATTCTTCAATGTTGATGAGAAAAGAAACACAAAAAAACTGATTCGTGGCCAGGGCCACTGTCTGTGTGGAGTTTGCACGTTCTCCCCATGTCTGTGTAGGCTTTTTCTGGGTACTTCAGTTTTCTCCCACATTCCAAAGATGTGCACATCAGATTTACTGCATGTCGACATGGTCTCAATGTGATTGAGTGTGGGTGTATGTGGGAATGTGCCCTAGGATGGGATGGCATCTGGTCCAGGGTTGGTACTTGCCTCACTCCCTTAGCTGCCAGGAAAGGCTCAGTCCACCTGTGACCCAGAATCAAAATAACTAGATAAATAATTATCTTATCTGTTTTTATTAACCTTTCTTAAATATATGTAGAGCTCAATTTTATTTAAATATTTAATATCAGAAGTGTTTTTGGAACACTTTATTTAGAAGTTTGGTGAGGTTTTGTATCCAGAAATATACCACAGGAACTTAATTCTTACTGATATCAATTAGCCAGTGCTGAAATTGTTGCCTTACCTATTTTACTTTAAAGTCTTAGAAACTGACGCAGTTTCCAAGAACCTGGAGATGTTAAGTGAGGACTTACCAGATAATTGTGAAAACTGTCATCTGGTGGCAATTTTAACTTGTTTATGGGGATTGTCAGCATTGCTACAGAGTGATTGCCTTAGAAATGACCTCAAGAGAAGTAAAAATAATACTGCCTAACTTTCTGTCTTCTAATGTACCTTTTGTAAGGCTGGACACATAATGACTGCAAAAATATGTTGTAAAGAGTCTGTAACATTTGGAATCACGAGACCTATACTAGCCATGTGGCTTTAGGCAAATTGCCCAGCCTTATTAAATACTTCATTTAATAAATGGAAATAATACTAATTGCACCATTATTATTTTTAAAGTTAGTGCAAGAATACAACAAAGAAAATACATGAAGGTTGGGTGCAGTGGCTCACATCTGTAATGCCAGCACTTTGGGAGGCCAAGGCGGGTGGATCACTTGAGACCAGGAGTTCAAGACCAGCCTAGCCAACATTGTGAAACCATGTCTCTACTAAAAATACTAAAATTAGCTGGGCATGGTGGTGCACACCTGTAATCCCAGCCACTCAGGAGGCTGAGAGAGGAGGATCGCTTGAGTCTGGGAGGCGGAGTTTGCAGTGAGCCAAAATCGTGCCACTACACTCCAGCCTGGGTGACAGAGCAAGACTCTGTCTCAGAGAAAAAAAAACAAAAAGGAAAATAATATAATTAGTGAAGGCCTATATAGATACTGGTTAATTTCACCATTATCAGAATAATATTTTTTCAGATTAGTAAATACATAGTTGTGGTTAATAAATCTATAGTGATTGAATGGGATTTATTCCTGACAAGATCTACAATGATAGAATCCCCTAAATGACTCGATGAGGCTTACAGATGTAAAAACAGATTATTCACATGACTAGAAACCACCTATGGAAAGCAGCCCAAGGAAAGTTTTCAAGGTACAAGAACAAAGCTGTTGATTACAACTGATCTCAGAATTTGACTCTGGTTTTACTAGTTGTTAAGGCAAAAGGGAGTGACCATGTATTCGCTATTATTTGAGATTCAAAGAACAAAATATGTTTGCTTCTCTTACTTGATTCTTTTAAATGAAGGTGTCTTTCTCAGTCCCAAATTATCTGCATAAATGACCACTTTTCTGCAAAGGCAGATGAGCAGATGAGTGCTATTTATAGTAGAATCACATAGTAAGCAAAGGAGACATTGTATGATTAGCTCTTCAAATGGCTACAAAGACATGTAAATAAAATAGTTAAAACATATACCTGAAGGATTATAAATCATTCTACTATAAAGACACGTGCACACATATGTTTATTGCAGCACTATTCACAATAGCAAAGACTTGGAACCAACCCAAATGCCCATCAATGATAGACTGGATAAAGAAAATGTAGCACATAAACCCCATGGAATACTATGCAGCCATAAAAAAGGATGAGTTAATGTTCTTTGCAGGGATGTGGATGAAGCTGGAAACCATCATTCTCAGCAAACTAATACAGGAACAGAAAACCAAACACTGCATGTTCTCATTCATAAGTGGGAGTTGAGCAATGAGAACACATGGACACAGGGAGGGGAACATCACACATGGGGGCCTGTCAGGGGGTGGGGGGCTTCGGGAGGGATGGCATTAGGAGAAGTACCTAATGTAGATGACGCATTGATGGGTGCAGCAAACCACCATGGCACGTGTATACCTATGTAACAAACCTGCACGTTCTGCACAAGTATCCCAGAACTTGAAGTATAATAATAAAAATAAAAACGGCCAGGCGTGGTGGCTCACGCCTGTAATCCCAGCACTTTGGGAGGCCGAGGCAGGCAGATCACGAGGTCAGGAGATCCAGACCATCCTGGCTAACACGGTGAAACCCCCTCTCTACTAAAAATACAAAAAATTAGCCGGGCGTGGTGGAGGGTGCCTGTAGTCTCAGCTACTCGGGAGGCTGAAGCAGGAGAATGGCTGAACCTGGGAGGCGGATCTTGCAGTGAGCAGAGATCGCGCCACTGCACTCCAGCCTGGGCGACAGAGCGAGACTCCATCTCAAAAAAATAAAAATATAAATAAATAAATAAACAAACAAACATATTGCTTAAATTACCCCAAAACATGAAGGACCAGAAAAATAACATATATATATATAAAATATCTATCTATCTGTCTGTCTATCTATCTATCTATCTATTTATATCTATCTATCTATCTATCTATCTATCTATCTATCTATCTATCTATCCATCTAATCTTTAGCTGGGAATGCCCAGAACAGCCAAAGAAAAGAAGTAAATATCTAATGGAGTGTTGGTATCTATGAGTACCTTTAAAGTTTTAGAGTTTCGTTGCATTAATTTGCATAACTCTTTCTTATTTAACACCTAATTACATTGCCCTGAAAGCTTGTAAGGTTTCTCTCCACTCAATTATTAACCACTACTGAAGTAATATTTTTAAAATCTGGAAAATTAAGGAGAACTAGGTAAAGCCTATCATTAGATGGGCTTCACCAAGAAGTCAAGAATTTTATTTCTTGGTCATTAGAAACTGACGTGAGATATTGATATAAGTAACTTTCAATATGGCCAAGAAAAACAAACAATATTCCCTGAATTAGTAAAATTAAACTCATTTTGCAGAGTAGTAGGGTTTTTTTCCTTCTTGGAGTTTTTATTTTTTTTTCATATTAAGTCTTTGTGGTGGTGGTACTAATAGTGGTAGTAGTAATAGTAGTGCCAGACATGCTAATAATTGTGGTAGCAGTTTCTTGTTCATTTTGGTTGTAGCAACCATAATACTCATAGTAACATAACTTATTTTAATATTCTAGTAATAAAATTAAAAACTATATCTATGGCTTTTACATGTTAACAAATTCTTCTGTATTTCTACTTAGTTCTTTGGAAACAATTTGAAATTTCACGTTTGACATTTGATAAATTGTAGATTTGGGAAACATTTTCCTGATCAAAAGAAATAACAGTTAATGGTTTCTGTGATTTAAAAATTGGGTTATTGAGAGTGGGAGCAGTTTCTTGGCAAATCTATGTAGAAACATTGAGGGGAAAGTATATATATCTTATTTACTTAAATACTAACAGTAAGTTTGAAGTGTCTGAAATCATCAATGCTCTTACATTTTGCAACAGTGTATTTCTAGGGATTGCTGCTGTTCTTCTTACAAAGTTGGCTTGGAGAATGGATTTTGTATTTATTTAAAATTATCTTCCTTCCTTGAATAACTGCCCTCCATCCTCCAAGTTAAGCAGTTTCTTCTATTTGTACTTGGAGAATATAAAGAAGAAAAATAACCTACTTGGAGCTATTTTCTCTGAAATAACACTTTCAGAGTCTAATTCAAACATTTCTCTTAAGAGATGGTATCTATAGAATTTTTGTATTCATTCTAATGATAAATTATAAATGCATGCTGGAGAGGATAGGAGAAAAAATAGAGACCCTGGAAAACAGTTACTCTTCACATTTATAATGTTAAGGATGTAATATTGCACTTTGAATATTAGGAGTATGACTCTGAAAATCTAGAAGGAAATATAATAAAAGCAATGACCATATCACCATAATATGTTTAATACACGAGCTATGTGAAATTACAAATGTACAAAATTCTGCTTAAAGCATCAGGTATTTATTTTGAAAGATAGTGCTTGGCAAATAAGAAGCAAGGAGTCACATAAGAAACAAAAAGTCATGATGATAAAATTACACATTGAAGATTTTTCCAGTTAAAAATTTTTTTAGATGAATAGCTAGAGTTCAATTATGCTTTTGATGAAAAGTTAAAAGGTAGTCAAAGGAAAGAAGGTATTGCCAAAAAGAGAGAAATTAATTTCTAAGTAAATAACTACAGGTTTAATTCTGCAATAACTTACCTAGACATCACAATTTTGAATTTGAAACAATGAAGACCGCAATCTGCCAATGAAATATTTATTCAGACCATAAAATGAGTGATCAAAGTTTAACATTTTTTGAGCTTTAAATATTATTATCTTATTAATTCCTGTGAAAGTAGAAAAATGATTTATATTAGTGTCGGGTATCTAATTAACTGATGACTGCCCAAACATTACAATTGCATTGTCACAGATAATTTGCCTTGCATTTTATTTGTGTGTGTGCATTTGCATATGTAATCTCAATTGTGTATTTCTTAGATTAATATTAATATTAGTTAGCAATCCCTGGGCTGACTCTCCTTTCAGGCAGCTAAAGACCTTGAAAGCAAGAAGCCAGCACAGGATTAACAATTTGTCATGGATAATCCACAAAGTAAATAAACCTAGTGTGAATAATTGAAAGTGGGTTAGACATGTAACATAGGAGCTATTGAAAGTTAATTCAAAGCCAAAGTTCTCCATAATAAATTCCCTCTCATTATCCAACTGCTAGAATAGACTGGCATTGATTAAATCTCTAAATAGAGAGGCATTTGTGCATTGTCAATGTTTTACCACCTTACCTGCAAACATATAGACTTTATCTTCTTGATAGTGTGCTGATAATATAGAGGCTTGAGCAAACCAACAATTTGAAAACGTCACCATGGGTGTTTACCCCCTTTCAACTTTCAAGAAAAAAAAAGAATCAAAACATTTTCTGCATTTTACCAGATGTCGTTTCTAAAATTCCTATGCTGAGATGGTAGCTTATATAAATATCATGAAAATGAATTCACTAATTAAAAGGACTTGTGTGGTAAGCTATTGTTAAAATAACAAGGGATTAATAATAGCAAATTGAATATTTGAATTACTTATAATACTGTATTAGCATTTTTAGCCTAATAATCTCATCCAGATAATGGTCACTTTCCCCCCAATTTAAATTGTATATGTTATAGATTTTGGATTTGCAAGGTTCTACCAAATTATACAAGAATTTGTTACTTAATCCAGACCAAGTATTGTTAATTAGATACTAAGATATTAAATATGTTCCTTTTTTTCCAGCTACCATGACATTTTATTTTCATAATATGACTGTAATTGAGTTGGAAGTATTTTAATCATAATTTTATATAGGCTTCTTTTTCTGAATATGTTTCCTATTTTTCTAATTCTAGGTTTCATATACACTGGAGAAGTCGTACATCGAATGCTAACAGCCACACAGTACATAGCACCTTTAATGGCAAATTTCGATCCCAGTGTATCCAGAAATTCAACTGTCAGATATTTTGATAATGGTATGTGTTGAGTAGCCTATTTTTTGCTGCATGTATATTTTTAAACCTCAAGCATCAGATTCATGTTAATGTTTTTGTAAACTGTTTATTTTTTGGTGTGTAAACTGCTTGATGCAAATGGTCTGAGAGGACAAATATTATACTGCTAAGATTTATAAAGTACACAAATGGCATTCATTCATTCAACGCATTTATTAACATCTACTATACACAGTAAAACTGAGTTGCTGTAGACAAGACCTCAGACAAAGCAAACGCATTTATTTGATGCTATTTCAATAAGTCAGTTTTCCAATTTTCCCATCAGAAAAAAATGGAAATAAGAATAATTTTGTTAGTTCTGATCTTCCAGTTGAGGCAATTGGCATAATATATTGACATTAAATTTCCAAAACTTATGACTTGTATGTATGAATAAGATGAACACATATTTTTAAAAGTATAAAGTAGTTAGCTGTGGGTAGTTCAACTGAAGAAAATAAAGTTTTCTTGACTTTAGAAAATGAGTGAGAGCCTGTCAAGATTTATCAAATATACCAAGAGCAGTGTATCCCTGCTATTACTTTTTGGGACATATAAAATAGAGAAAAAAACTATAATATATCATTAAGTGGTGCCAAAATCCAAGCGAGAAATTCGAGGTCTTGGAGACATAAATGAATTTTCATCTCAACATCTTATTGAAAGCTGTAACTTTGGTAGAGAAAATAAATTATAGGTAACAAAGAGTTTATATTGCAATGATTAAATATAGAATTTTCTGTGTATTTATCATTCAAAAATGATATTTATTTGTTTAAAAGACAATTTTATGCCTGCAAATAATACAAGCATTTGGGGTGAACAGAGTTATTTCTACTTTTATCTTATTTCTGATGATCAAGGAAGAAATTTGCTTATGGTTGGAATAGACTTGATGGTAGCTGTAGCCTTGGAGAAATATGATCACTTTGCTAAGAGCCATCTCCTGACCAGTATGATGAAAGCCATTTTACAGGTCAAAATAGCACAACGAGGAAACTAAACATAGTTAGACATTCACCTTAGGAAATACACGTTGAACATCTTGAGTAACACCAAGGTATGATCCAATATTAGGTAACTCTAAGTGTTAGCCGCAATAATGATTCATCTCTGTTATTTTAAGAACTATTATATTCTCTTCTCTTTCATTTTTTAAAAACTCATGAGGTGCTAACACCCAAGGATGTGCAAGTGGACTGTAAGTACACTATTCTTGAGGCAAAACTGCAGCCAGAAACTTATCTGAAACTTATTCTATGATTGCCATGCAAAATTGCCTTGGGAATCTATCCTACAGAAATAATAAATGATTTAGTGAACATTGACTATTTTCCAAACTCCGACATTCACTAGGTGATGTTAGGGTCATTTACTCATGGGCACATGATTCTAATGACCAAGTTTTTATACTGTTGCTATCAAAATCATAAAGCATATTAAATAAGTCTCTCTTCATATATTCTCACATACCTTGTTCCTAGGTAGCTCTTAATATTTGAATTTTACTTGTATTTGAATGATTTTTAAAAATTGATGTATACTACTCCAACTGAACTCTTAAGTTCTTTAAAAACAAGGACTGTGGCTGTAAGAAATCATTTTATCTCCAGTACCCTGCATAGACACTTTATTGTTTAGGCTGTAGGTCCTAAATAATTATTCAATGAATGAATAAAAATAATTACATATGTAAAGTGAGTTTTATGTCTGAGAATTGTAAAAGTATTAATACTCAAGAATGCATGTATTTTTTACCCACTGAAATATCTTCTGTGTAATGACTTATTCCATAGGAATCGAATATTGAGGAATATTGAGTTCAAACAATATGATAATGAAAACTTACGTTTTATTAAATGAATGAAACACTTTTAAACACTGTAAGACTCTTCACGAAGCCCTTTTAATACCACAACAACTTGCTGAAATATTTTCAAGTTTGGTTAGAATCATTGACAGGATACTTAAAGATTGGAAACTCAACAATTTAGGAAAGCAAACTTCTCTGGAGAAGACAGCAGCAGGTTAGAAAATTTAAATCAGCAAATGTTGAGAGAGCTATGCTACTACATAATATAAAACTTAGCATGTGCAAACAGTACACTTTTTTTTGTTTTTTGTGTTTTGAGACGGAGTCTCACTCTGTCGCCCAGGCTGGACTGCAATGGCATGATCTCTGCACACTACAAGCTCCGCTTCCCGGGTTCATGCCATTCTCCTGCCTCAACCTCCCGAGTAGCTGGGACTACAGGCGCCCGCCACCACGCCCGGCTACTTTTTTAATATTTTTTTTAGTAGAGATGGGGTTTCACCATGTTAGCCAGGATGGTCTGGATCTCCTGACCTTGTGATCCGCCTGCCTTGGCCTCCCAAAGTGCTGGGATTACAGGTGTGAGCCACCGCACCCGGCCAACAGTGTGCTTTTTAACAACCTGCTACTAACAAAATATTAGGAATCCCTTCCTCAGAATTGGCATTAAAAACTTTAATTTATATAGCCCTCTTATTTTCATAAATAATCAAGGGTAACTGTATTTTCTTGTATTTAATGCAGGAATCGCTTGAAGGCAAAAACTATACTCCCCATGTTATAGGAAAGGAAACGGGTTCATGCAGATTAATTGTGTCCAAGTTCACAAGGAAAGTTTTATAGAGACAAGATGCAAGTCTAAATCTTCTGCCCTCTGGTTCATTGTTTTCACTGCATCACCAGAGAGCGATAGAAACTAGAAAATAAGGAATAGACTAGAGCTTGAGGGTTGTAGACATGTGTGAAGGAAAAAGAAGTTAGGAGGCATTTCACAATCAGAAAATTCCTATACTTATAAAATCATGGGAGGTTTCATGGCTACTGTCTTCTTTTGCTCTATTTTTTTGTTTTCTCTTCTTTTCTTTTCTCTTCCTTCTTTCTTTTCTTTTCTCCTTCCTTCCTCCCTCCCTCCTTTCTTTCTTCCTTGCTTCGTTTCTTTCTTTCTTTCTTTTCTTTTCTTTTCCCTTCCTTCCTCCCTCCCTCCCTTCCTTCCTCCCTCCCTCCCTCCCTCCCTCCCTCAGGACAATATAGACACGGAGATGCCCGTGGAAGGAAGAGACCTGAGTGGTCTTCACTCACAGCAGTGATAATGGCTAAAAGCACCAAGGTCAAGTTAAAACACTTTTTTTTTCTTTTTTACTTTTAAAGTTTTGCCTCAAAAGAAATACATTTCTTTACTTCAACACCCTTTCAGGACTTACAATTGGGTGTTCAAAATATTTGAAATAATGTGTCTATTTAAAATTGTCAACCAGCTCAAGAGATATTACTAATAGCACCAAATAGTTACTGAAAATTAATTCTTCCATGCAATTGTAATTTTTAAATATATCAGATATTTATTACTTGGAGATAAGATTTGCTCTTTTAGTTCTATGATTTTCATTTTCAGCACAACTTTTTTGGGCAACTGTTTTTCTAACCAAACAGAAAAATCTAATATTTAGAGTGAAGAAAAAGTCTTAGCAGCTCATTTCTTTTCTTTTTTTTTTAAAAAAAAGAGAGTACACAATGTCAGTTAAAACAAAAATTTGAATTCTCACTGGTGACTATTAAACTATGTTTCAGTTTTTATTTCATGCCCAATCGTTTATGGTAAACACTGACAGAGTGATTCAGAATATAATATACAGCACTGAAGTTTCATCCCAGTGTGCTTCAAGGGGACTTCAAAAATCTTAGCCCAGGGCCCTTTGAGCTTCTTACAGCTTCCTGGAAGAAACACAACAAAGACAGAAATACAAGCATTGTGAACTCAAGGAGAAAATTCCCATTAGTGTTAAAGGAACTCCTTCAATGTGGAAAAGTATAATTCTAAGTATGGAAAAGACATTTTCAGGTCTTTTGTATGTGGTCCTAACTTTTTAGATGTGTTTCTCTCTCAGCATTTGTCAAATGTATTTGAAGTTCATTCAATCCACTTGGGCTGCATTTTGAAAGTGGCTTATGGAAATTTAAGCAGACAGTATCTATTAACATTAATAAAATTCCTAAGGCAAAATTCCCCCACACTGCATTAGCTCAATTATTGACCTTAGTATGAGGTTCTATTTTACTAAATATTTAGAGAATACTCAATCCTTTAAAAAAAATCCCAAATGCTATTTCAATAACAGAATTTGATTAACCACATAAAATCGAAATAGTACAACTACCAGATTTGAAGGCCAGATGCAAAAACATTTTTGTGAAAACTCCCACCAGAATTGATTGGTATGTTTTTCTCATTGCATTTCTTCTTTTTTCAATGGGTGTATAGGCACAGCACTTGTGGTCCAGTGGGACCATGTACATCTCCAGGATAATTATAACCTGGGAAGCTTCACATTCCAGGCAACCCTGCTCATGGATGGACGAATCATCTTCGGATACAAAGAAGTAAGTGATGCGTTGATAATTTCTTTCCCTTCCCCTTGTTCTTGACTGCTGCCTTTCCTCCAAGTGTCAAGAAAGGGACATTTTACAGCCATGATCCTCAAATCATTTTCTTGCCTCTTGGTTTCCTTTGCTTAATAAAAAATGTTTTGATTAGTTTTAATTTTCTGGGTGCATTGATTGTTAGCTCTTTTGTTTTGTATTCTGATATTGTTGGCATCAGGACTCATCAATTTCATAAAATTATTGAGTAATTATATTGACTAATTATCGAGTAATTAGAGTGAAATGTCTCTAAGAAAAAAATTCAATTTGGAGGGATTTCTCATCTAAATCTAAATGTTTATATTTACGTATTTCCTTTAGTTAGTTTTTTTTTCACCTGGTTGATTTCTTTGTTATATTTTGGTTCTAATTTCAAAAGCATTTATAGACACGAAAACTTATGTGGCTCAAGGACCCAGTACTGAGAGAGTTCTAGGACGGCTGAGCTTTGGCTAATGTTTGTTGAAACCAGATAGGAAAGATTAATTAGAGACCTAAGCGACAGAAAAAACAAGGAAATTTAAACTTAGATTTGTTTCATTTTAACAAACTGACAAAGTAAAGAATGAAAATTTACTAAATTGTAGCCTTAAATTTACAGAATACTTAGACTAGAATAACTGTGTGTTTGATTTCCAACTCTTCTGACAAAGTAAGTAAGGCCTGTTGGACTAAGAATATAAAAATAAAGTTCCAGGAACTACAAATGTAATGTTTTAGATAGTCTCTAATTATGAGAGAAACCTGAACAGTGAGAATTACTAATGAGCATTATTAACCCATAGGTTAATGGGTATTTATAATATTACAGACTCGATATCTTATGTTCAACTGAGGGATTACTTTTTCCTTGAGAATTGAATCCTAGATTATAAAAGGGATGTTGAGGATAAAGAAAGAATGCCCTTTGGTCAAATCTTCTGAAATCCATCTATTCCATAAAGTGCGGCATAATTTAATTACAATTAAATAGGCCAACTTTTAAAAATTCTGTAACCATGTCAGATATTTCTATTCCTTTAAAAACTTTTTTAATGAAATTTTTCATTTACTTGGGGGCAATTGTATAAACAGGTTATAATTATAGACTATGTCTTACTCTATGTTTCTTTGTCCAAGTGTATGGTGTTTTTTTTTTAATTTTTATTTCAGGTTCAGGAGTACATGTGTAGGTGTCTTATATAGGGAAACACATGTCCTGGAGGTTTTGTTGTACAGATTATTTTCTCGCCCAGGTACTAAGCCTTGGATTTAATAGTTATTTTTCTTTCTTTTTTTTTTTCTTTTCTTTTTCTTTTCTTTTCTTTTTTTTTTTGAGTTGGAGTTTCACTCTTGTTGCCCAGGCTGGAGTGCAATGGCCAGATCTTGCCTCACCACAACCTCTGCCTCCTGGGTACAAGCGATTCTCCTGCCTCAGCCTCCCAAGTAACTGGGATTACAGGCATGCACCACCATGCCCAGCTAATTTTTGTATTTTTAGTAGAGATGGGGTTTCTCCATGTTGATCAGGCTGGTCTTGAACGCCCTACCTCAGGTGATCCTCCTGCCTCGGCCTCCCAAAGTGCTGGGATTACAGGCGTGAGCCACTGCGCCCGGCCGATAGTTATTTTTTCTGATCTTCTCCCTCCTCTCACCTTCCACTCTCAAGTAGGCCCCAGTGTCTGTTGTTCCCTTCTTTGGCCCATGCATTCTCATCATTTAGCTCCCACTTATAAGTGAGAACATTAGGTATTTGGTTTTCCATTCCTGCATCAGTTTGCTAAGGATAATGGCCTCCAGCTCCATCCAGGTCCCTACAGAAGACGTGATCTCATTTCTTTTATGGCCTCATAGTATTCCATGGTGTATATGTACCTGATTTTCTTTATCCAGTCTATCATTGGTGGGCATTTAGGTTGATTCCATGTCCTTGCTATTATAAATAGTGCTGCAATTAACATACATATGCATGTGTCTGTGTGGCAGAATGATTTACTTATTCTTTTAATTAATAGAGTTTACTTTTTTAGAGTAGTTTTAGATTCACAGAAAATGATGCAGAAAATACACAGAGTTTGAACATACTCTTCTTGCCCTGCTGAACATCCTCCCCCATCATCGACATGCCCCACCAGAATGGTACATTTGTTGCAATAGATGAACCTACATTGACATTGACACATCAGTGTCACTCAGAGTTCTTAGATTAGAGTTCCCTCTTGATGCTGTACTTTCTAAGGGTTTTAAGGATGTATAATGTCATGCATCCATCATTATGGTGTCCTACAGAATCTTCCCTGCCCTAAAAATTTTCTTTGTTCTACCCAGTTTTTTGTTTCAATAGGTTTTGGGGAAATAGGTGGTGTTTGGTTACATGGATTTACATTCCTTTGGTTATATACCCAGTAATGGGATTGCTGGCCTGAATGTAGTTTTACTGGTGAGGTTGTGGAGAAAAGGGAATGCTTATACACTGCTGGTGGGAGTGTAAATTAGTTCAGCCACTGGGGAAAGCAGTGTGGCGATTCCTCAAAGAAATAACATCAGGGCTATGTTTTTATATCAGAGCCCACTATATTTTTATGTCACACTCCCTGGAAACTGAGAGAATAGTTCTCAAAAGGACTTATTCATTTCTAGTTTTCATTGCAATCTAGTATATTGCTGTAACTGCACAGTGACGTTTTGCAATGTTCATTTTCAACGGTTTGAACCAACACTGGTCAAGTCTCTGTAAAGACTCAAGGTCAGTAAGTTTGGAGACTTAGGTCTTACCACCTGGAGGCTTTGTCAAAACAGAAATTTGTGTTCTTATTGTGGCTTCGCTTGCTAGTCTTTATTATTGAAATTGTCATCTTTCTTTACGCTGTTCTCAAAGGTGTCTCACATTGCAGAATTCTTCCTTTTCTCTGTTCTTGGTTGGTATTTTTAAAGGCCTTTTCTTTTCTTCATTTTAATCAAAGAAAAAAGTTCCACTATGGTTTTCCTGTTTTGTTATGGGGAATTTCAAGATGACAGGCAAATTTAATGTTTTCTTGATATTCCCAGGCTCTTGTCCTGAAGAATGTCTTCCCTCTGCACTTGGAGTTCAAAGAAGTCATTTTTACTTTATTATTTACTTTACTTTATTATTTGCCTTTCTGTTCTTTCTTTGTTCTCGATACAAAGCAGTTTCTACTTTTCTAGTCTACCACTTTTTTCTTCCCAATAATTGTTATGTATTTTATTTTGCTAAGGCAAATTGTTATTTGTAAAATTTGTCATAAGAGAGTCCCCTTGCATTTGAGGTGAGAGCTAGAAGCTCCTGGCACTGCTGGAAAAATATTCCTAATCACGTGATAGCATAAAATAGTAGTTTGCGTAATGTATTACCACTTACAAAGTACTTTCACATGCATTATAGCATTTAATTCCTCAATAGTTTCCTATAGCTTTAATATCCTAAGTATTTTACAATAGCGGTGGTACATAGAAGCTGTTCAATAAATGTTTATGACTTAATTTTGGAAATAGATCATACATGATTATCTTCATTTTATAGCTGAGCAAGCTAAGTCAGAGAGATTAAATGACATACTTGAGGTCACAGAGCTAGTTAAGAATAAATCCAGAATTTAATTTGATGATCCCAAGACATCTCAACCATTTTCTCTGCCTAAAGAGATTATGTAAAACAATTCACAAATCTATGTCTCATTTGTTTTTCCAATAAGCATTTCTTAATATTGGCTGTTTAACAATCTTGCTTATTAGACTTGTCATATCACACAATTACAAGTATAGATAAGAGAGGTATTCCTACTTCATTTGCAGAACTAACCAAATTCTAAGAGCATATAATTACAAGGAGTAAAATTTTCCATTGCTGTCCAAGCTAAACTTGCCAAATTATACATAGGGAAGTACGTGTAATTCTTTCTGTAATAAGTTTCTTCTAATAGGCTAACACCAGCTTTGTTTTGTTTCATTATGTTTTATGTGAATGAGAAGAAAAATTCTGATTTACACAAAACCCACCACCAATTTGGGACTTGTTTTAAAATTGTAAATTTTAATTACCATTAAATTTTACATTAAAATTAGTAATGGATTGAATAAATTTAGTTAAGTAAATTTCATTTTCAATGCCCTCATTCAATTTATCTTAGTATTTAAATGTGCCAACCATGCTAAGCACGTACATGACCTCCAATCCTTTCATGCTGCAAATATTGTCATTTCTTCAATAGCATAATTTTTTTGCAGTGCACACTAAATGATGAATGATCAATAAATAAGAAAATACATTTAGAGTTATAACAATCTTGCTTATAGTGGGATTGAAATAGGGAAGTACAACTGCTGCTTAAAATAAGAATGAATACAGATTTGCTCATAATATTCAGTGTTTCTTCACCAATACCCTGTTGTTTTCTAGAACCATATTGGAGAGAAGACTTGTGGAGGCATGGATTCCCTTAAATAATTAAGTTATTTTTCCTGAGGTTATAGCTCTGTGTTGTTCAACCAAAGATTTGAAATTCTGTTTTAAATTATAGGCCCTTACTGTTACACAGCTGCATATTTTAATTAACTTCAAAGATAGAGTTTGCTTAGAATTCAGCCAAAATACAATAAGAATAATATTTTTTTAAAGTTCTTTTTCTCAAATTACCAACTGTTCATTATAATGCATTTTTCAATTTTAGAGTATCCAGTTGTTTTTTAGACAGATTTAATTACCTGATGAAATTAACTATAACATCTATTTCCTTGACTATATTAAAAACAATTATTTTAAACCTTATGACTAATAACTCCAATACCTAAATGTCTTATAGGTCTGTCTCTATCACCTGTTTTCTTTTTATTTCCTCCAGATTTTCATTCATTGGTCATATTTCTTTGCATGCTAGGTGATTTTTAAAATAAAATATTGGACATGGTTTACAAAGTACCAAAGTACTTTGAGGATGTAGATAATGTTTTCTTCCTACAAGACAGTTTATTTTTTTGGCAGTTAGTACGGAACAGATAACTTTAATACTGTACAGCTAAGCCCCTTCAAAGTTGAGCATCAGTTCTTATGAGACCAGAATATTTCTGGTAAGCCCTTACTCTTCTAGTCCTTCAGGGATCTCCACTAAAGATCTGAATTTTTACTGTGGACCTTTTCCTTAGTGCCTCTGAATGCATGTATTTTTCTTCAGCTCCATGAGACAGCCCAAAGGCTGTGGAAAGGCAAATCATTCTTACCTGTGTTCACAAGTGGCTATGATATGATTGATATAATATGAGGTGCTAAGCTATGGAATGAAAATGACTAGCCAGGAAAGACAGTCAAGGATATCAAAATGAACCATTGAACCATTCAGTCATGTATTGAAAAGAAAGTTTATAGGGTAGTTAACTTAAACTCTCTGGGCTAAGTAAGTGAGACCTTCTCACTCTCTAACACTTGCTTATACATTGGCAAATGCTTTGATGGGAAAAGTGTTGTTGGGTTTACGTCTGCATTTTCCTTTCTTTGGGATTTTGTCTTTTCAAGACCTTGCTCTTTGATAACTACCTGAGTTTTCAATGGAAGCTTTCCATATTTTATTCACATTTCCTGCTTGATTTAAGTGGTAGAAAGGATCTTAATCTTGTGTGCCATAACCAGAAGTGAAAGTCACATTCACATTTAACGATAACCTCCAAAGTTGATAAAATCTAGCATTTCTTGAGCTCTTCATATATGTCAAGCACGGACCTAAGCATTTAAAATAAATTATGTATACTTCTCACAAAAACCATGAATAGCTACTTTTGTCATTTACAGAAAAGGAACCTGAAACACCCAGAGACCTTAAGTAACTTTTCCAAAGATATGGAACAAAGATTTATCCAAAGAAATACGACTCTAAAGCCCTAAGGCCTAGCTACTGTACCAGAATGCCCTCTTAAAAACTTTCTTTTCAATAAGTGACTGAATCAATTCATTCATTTTGATATCCTTGACAGTCTTCCTTGGCCAGTCATTATCATACCATAGCCTAACATATCATATCATAGCATATCAAGGCCATTTGGGAACAAAGGTAAGGTTTGCCTATCCACAGCATTTATCTTATTAATCTATACTTTTTTAAATGAAAGAACCTGTACATAGGCCAAAAAAAACCGGATCCTTTCTTAAATACATGGAATTTGGAAATTAAACTCTCATTTTCCTATTCTATTTGTAATTAGCTATAACCCTAAATCTCAGCTTCTTCATATTAAGTTGCCATTAAATAGTGATGATTTTTGCTTGATTACAATAGATATGGTTCTAAAATTTGTGGTCTATTGATAATGTAACAAGGAAACTAACAATTCTCAAAAAAACATTTTATTCCAATGGCCGGGTACGGTGGCTCACGCCTGTGATCCCAGCACTTTGGGAGGCCAAGGTGGGCTGATCACTTGAGATCAGGAGTTGGAGACCAGCCTGGCCAACATGGTGAAACCGTGTCTCTACTAAAAATACAAAAATTAGCTGTGCATGGTGGTGCACGCCTGTAATCCTAGCTACTGAGGAGGCTGAGGCAGGAGAATCTCTTGAACCCGGGAGGCAGAAGTTGCAGTGAGCAGAGATCATGCCACTGCCTTCCAGCCTGGGCGACAGAAGGAGACTCTGTCTCAAAAAAAAAAAAAAAAAAATGTATTTAAAAAATCCTGGAGATTTGAAATAAGGATCTTTACAGGCCTTGATGCTGTCTATCCTAGGATACTCTTACTTTGTAGAAGTTGCAGTTTCTTTGACTTGTCTTATCTCTATTCTCTTGATATACTTGGCATTTGTAATCACTCTGGACACAAACTATAGATGGATGTGACTTTTTTTGTGTCAACTGCAAACTCGGGTTCTTTTTTTTCACTAGCTTATGTGAGGAATAAGGATAGTCATTAGGTTAGGAAACTGTAATTTAAATAAAAATGTCATATAATCCTACTAGATGGCAACAGGAGAAAAATCACAGAAGAGACAAGACAGGCTTAGCCCAGGAGTCAGCCTGTTCTATTCATTTTCTTGGTTGAATGCTTTACCATTTCCTTCAGCAGCAAATTTTAGAGGAGGTCAATATAGAGGAACTTTACTGTTTATTAAGTAAAATCACTTTTTAATCTATTCTATTTAAGTATTTAAACCTAATGTTCCTTGGTGTCACATTTGCTGCTTCTATGGAAAAATACATAGTTAATAAATCACCATTGCCAATTAGTTGTAAGTTTCAATGGTGCTCTTAATGCATTTTTTTTTAAATTTCTTTGAAGATTATTTCTCTTATTTAAACTGTAATGACCCTTCATTCATGGTTAGCCGCCTGAAAGTATTGAAAGATGAACATTGGCTGAACTTGTAGAATTTATAGAAAAAAGGTAATTCAAGAAAGTCAGAGAAGGCCAAAAAGAACAGAACAGTGAGACCACCACCATTTAGATATAAGGTAATTTCCTTCTATAACTATTGCTACATCTGTGAGAATACTTGATGTGTGAATATAGCGTATCCAGCCAAGACATTTGATAAATGTGTGAGCAGAAAAGAATAATATATATGTACATATATATCTAATACAAGGGTAAGAAAACCAGATTGAATAAAATGCTGATTAAAAGCTCTCAAGAAATAATTCTAAGGAAAATGTAGAGACAGATATTTTATATCATAGGACTTCCCTATATTTTAAACAAGTAAAATATTAAAATTTTATCTACACAGCTTCATGTGGGATCTAATTCATTTGTATTTGTAGAGATATTTTATTTTTTAGCTATCTCACATACAGAAGTGCCTGACATTTTAATTTTTTGTTTACTTTTCCTAGTGTAAGAAAATAAGTTGAATTATTCTCCCTTGATCATGTTCTGATGGCAAATGCTGTGTGTAAAAATAAATAAATAAAGTAGCCAGGTAGAAAGATCAATGTCCCAGAGGAAATTATTTTATTTTATTTTATGTATTATTATTACTTTTTAAGACAGAGTCTCATTCTGTTGCCTCGACTGGAGTGCAGTGGCGCGATCTCAGCTCGCTGCAACCTCTGCCTCCCGAGTTCAAATGACTATCCTGCCTCAGCCTCCCAAGGAGCTGGGATTACAGGTGCATGCCACCATGCCTAGCTAATTTTTTGTGTCTCCCCCAAACCCAGGGTGTAGACTTTCCTTAATCTCCTTTCTTTTCCCTTGATGTTTAAGTCCCAAGCCATTTTTAGATAAGTTTCCTTATCTAGCTATTGTCCCAGGTAAAATCCACACCAGAGTCTTGACTATCTTGAGTCCAATGGCACAGGCTTCTTCAAGTGGGCACCCTGCATCACTGTCTTTTGTGTGAAGCTCAGACTCTTCATGTTCCAATTCAATGTGAGCAGTCTTAACTCAGAGGGCACACTTTTTACTCTGTGTATGTTTTTATGTTTTAAGTGTACACGTTTGTAAAACAGATATGTTGCCAACATCTAAATATTAAAATATTTCAAGTAAAAATATAGATGTGCGTTTTTTCCTTGAGGACTCGGAAAGCCCTGGAAGCCCTTGGCTTGCAAATATTGCCTGGAAAATTCACTCAAAGTGTGCACCCTCCAATTTCTCCCTCATGAATTTTTTCTCTTACCCAAGGCACACAGTAGCTTATGTAGAAAGGAAGTTTGAAACCTCTTTTTTAAAGTGGAGGTGGATTTTACTTATCATCTTCATGCTGTTAGTTGACTGCTTCCAGATTTTCTACAGATTATGATTGTGGAGATGGGGGCAGGAGGCATGTTAGGAATTGATCGTTTGATGATAGCTCACCTTGACTTTCACGCTGTTAGATGCATTGCTCAATACCTGGCAGATGAGAGTTCAGGAGCTGTACAATAAAAAAAGATGGAAATAATTGTGCAAATTGTTACTGATACCCTGGAAAGCAAATGGATTTTTACATTGTCAAGTTTAACTGAAAGCCCTTCTATTCAAGTGTAGTTTACAGACAACTCACCATTAATATTTTGGACTTTATGTGTTTGTTTGTTTTGTAGAGACAGTTTCTTGCTCTGTCATCCAGGCTGGAGTGCAATGGCACTATCATAGCTCACTGCAGCCTCCAACTCCTGGGCTCGAGTGATTCTCCTGCCTCAGCCTCCAAGGTAGCTTGTGCTACAGGTTGTTGTTTTGATAATAATAAAAGAGATCATGACTCTTAAAAATTAGATTCACTGCTGGTAACACTGAAGCCAGGTCAGATACTTAAGTAAAACAAAGGAGAAAGTTAAGGGTTACAGGCAGATAAGAATGGGTAAAACAGAAAGCTTTGAGTTTATTGTGGGATTTTGTTGTTGCTGTTGTTTTTAATATTAAGCTACTGAACACCATATTGCAGATTAGCAAGGAAACAAAAATGAGTTTGGAGTAATTCTTTTCCAGTTAAGGTTAGATAGGCATATGATTCACACCTTGGAACACATACTATACAATCAAACCCTTGCTGAGATACTGTGCTGCCTACTGGATAGATAGCTGGGCCTGTAATGGAAACAAATGAATGTTTTGGTGATGTTTTCAGGGCAGAACAAAGAGGAAAATAAAATTCCATTAACTATTACTTAAGCGGCATGCTGTTATCTCCCTGGTTTAGAGACAGATGTAAAAAGCTCATGGTTAAGGAATTGTTTGGGGTTCCTGTGTGCTGGAGAAAGATACCACAGAGTGGAGAAGAGAGGAGCTTCTGTCTTTGACTCTCCTTCCAAAGGCCAGTGTGCTCTGCTCTACTATTTTTACCCCTGACATCTTTTCCTGCCTTGATTTTGTGTAGCAATTGCAACCACTTTCTGCTTCTATGCTTACTTTGCTTTGCTTTAATATCTCTTATAGAAAAATGTATACCAAGTAATAAACCTATCTCTATCTTGTTATATAGAGCAAAAATTATACTGTTATTTAAAAGAAGTATTCATGAATGCTTTTAGGGGTCAAAATGGAAGCATATTTTAACCAGCGTGAAAGCTCCTTTTATTTCTATCCTGTGGAGAGAATGTAATTGTAAAACCAATTCCTCAGAAATGTGCGATTCAATACAGATCATACAGAGGCCCAGTTAAAATTTAGCTTTGCTTTAATCTTAAGGCAACTATTATAGACACTTAAAAATAATAAAGCTACATTGTTTAAAAAAAAAAAAACTTCTGTAGTTTAGAGTTTTTATTATTTCAGTTTGGCTTCCTGACATCCCCAGGATCTCGTGATGACTCACGAGACATTTTGAGGATGAATATAAATTTGTAGAAAGGATAAGAAAATCGCTTCCTGTAATCAAAGTTTTTAAAGTTTTGGTGCTTTAACATGTTTTTGGTCCATATGTTCATTGACTTTGGCACTTCATATCCTTCTAAATACAGAGTCTTCTATAAAATACGTGATCATGACAATAACATGTTCATTCTTGTGCTAATTTGCCCAATACTTCTAAATAGCTATACTTCTAAATAGCTTGTTTATACATACACATATGCACACACATAATGTCTTTGTTATTAGTCAAAAAGAAGTTCATTTTACAGCCTGGGTAACATAATGAGACTCTGTCTCTGCAAAAAAAAAAAAAAAAAAAAAAAAAAAAATTAAAAAGAACTAGCAAGCTACTCGGGAGGCTAAGGCAGGAAGATACTTGAGCCCTGGAGGTTGAGACTGCAGTGAACTCTGATTGCACCACTGCACTCCAGCCTGGGCAACAGAATGAGACTCTGTCTCAAATAAATAAGTAAGTAAATAAATAAATAAATATTTTTAAAAGTAGTTTATTTTAAATGTACCTTTTAATAATATAGTCTCTAATTTTATGCTGACAGAGGACCCTGCAGACTGGTCTCACGATAGGAAAATATCAGGTGTGGAGAGGCAGACATGTTCCATAGGAAATTTTAGAGAAAGCCTGGAATTGTTCACCTTTTCGTCATTAATCTTTGATGACATTAGGCATTTAATTCACTTGGCAAAATCAGTTTTTTCAAAATCTGGCATGTAATGGTTTCATAAAAGCCTTGGGTGGCTTCTAGGAAAATATAAGGAGTTGAAAGTTTCTTGTACATTTTCATTTTAATATTTAATCAGGACGAAAGAGTACAGTTTTAGAAATCCTGGGCTCTTACTCATGAGCTCTACAAAATTTTAATGGAGAACATTTGAAGCCAGTGGTTTTGCCATAAAGTGGTCATCCCTCTCCAGCGCTTCCTCTCCTGGTCTTTGAATGTTTCAGGACTGGTCTTGAGAGCTGCATATGTTGTTCCCTGCATATCGAAAGGACACTTCTCATAGACCGTGAAGTGAGTGAGTCCTCTGGAGTTGTACAACCTATAACATTCCTGATGAAAACACCATTTCATTGCTCTTGCTACTGAAACCAAAAGCCTTTGTGGTATCCTTTACTCTGCTTTTGTCCCTCGCTGTCTTTATTAAATCTATGGGGAGTCTCAATAGCAGTGCATACAGAATTCTTCCAGAATCTGGCCTCTGTCACTTCCACCACTGTTACCACTTTGGGGTGGAGCATGGCACCTTCTCTTACCTGGAAAACTGTGATACCCTCCTAACTAGTTTCTCTGGCTCCCGTTGTCCTTCTACAGTCTTGATTTCCCAGCAGCCAGCGTGATATTTTTCCAAAATAAAGGAATGTCCTTTCCTCAGCTCAAAACCTCCCAAATCTTTCTGTATCTTTTGGACTAAAATCCAGTGTCACTGTCATGGCTTGCAAGGAATACACGCTCCCTATGATCTGCCCCTACCACCTCCCATCACCTTTGACACACTTGTTTACTACTTCTGCTCCAGCTGTAGAGACAACCTTTTAACTCCTAAAATTCAGTCAAGCCCTTTACATGTGCCGGTACATCTACCCACAGTTGTTTCCCAAATATCCACATGACAGATTTTCTTACTTCCTTCGAATTTCTGCTGAAAAATCACCTTCTCAGAGAGAGCTTCTGCGACTCTCTTCTCTCCTAGAGACCCCTGTTCCTCTCTATCTTCTTACTCTGTTTTAGTTTTCTCCTTGGTACTAACCACCTTCTAGTATGCTATAGGTTTTATGTTCACTTGTTTTAATGCCTGTCCCTGTTCTCTAGAATGTAGGCTCTGTGAGAGAAGGGTCTTTGTTTTCCTATCTGCTGTAATTCCAGTGCCTACAATAATACAGAAAATATATTCAATTAATATCTGATGAATGAATGAATGGATTCTATCTTATCAAATGGACAGTGTGTATGCCTTTTGGGGAAAATAATTTATATCTAGTAGACATCATTCTTAGGAATCTATTTTCTACTGTCTAATCCCCAATTATATTAAGACTCATAGTAGAGTTATATGGTAGTGGTGGTTTGACAGATGCAGTAATCAGAAATCATTAACCCATGAATATGTACATTTAAAAAACTGGCAACAAGTTAAAGCATAACTCTTGACTACAAATGATGATTTCTACCTAACTTCTACTCTCCTTACATAAAGGTAGAGTATTTCACCCTTATCATTTTAGTTTGTATCGTTGTTAACAATTTACTTGTTGAAGCTTGGAAAAGTCAAAATCATTTGAACAAAATTTAATTTGATAACTGAAAGAATCAAAGATCATTTATAGTGATCTTCCTAGAGGGTTGGTCAGTTATATATCAGATAATTTTCAGTGATAGAAAACTCAGTACACCGTGAGGCTACCCATTTTGGTTTCGGGTAAATTTTTCTCCTGTTAAATGAATCTAAGTCTAGGTAATTTATGTATATTGGGCTTAGTTTTTGAAATGCACAGACAAAAGAATAAACTAAAGAGACAGAAGAATGAAAAAAAATGCTGCACAAAGTGAAACTTTTCTACTGGAACATTCCAATCTTTCAAGTTTAATTATACCTAGAATTAGATATTTATCTGAAATCTGGGCATGATGGTGTGCACCTGTAGTCCCAGCTACTAGGGAGGCTGAGGCAGGAGTATTGCTTAAGCCCAGGTGTTTGAGGCTGCAGTGAGCTATGATCATGCCACTGCACTCCAGCCTGGGCAACACAGTGAGACCCAATGTCTTAAAAATAGATATTTATCTGATTCCCAGAAAATTAGGATGAGCAATACTACCTCATTTTATGGAGAAACACCCATTTTCTATTCTATTGGCTATTTGACTTTTAACAGAGAATGTATTGATTGATATTGCTGTGTAATAAACCACCCCAAAATATAGTGGCTTAAAACAACTCCATTTCTTATTTCTCACAAGTTGCCTATAAATCAGCTTGCTGGTTCTACTGATAAGGGCTGGACCCTGCTGATCTCAGCTGAGCTTCTGAATGTGTAAGCTGTTATCTGGTGGACTGGCTGGGAGCTGGCTAGGCAAGGATAACTTTTGGTGCAAAAAAATAAAAATTAAAAAAAAAATCCTTCATGTGTCTTGTATACATCTGCAGAAGACCAGTAGTGTACATTTTCTTGGCTGTAGCAAGGGTCCAAGAAAGGAAGTAGTAAGCAGTTTTTCAAGTCTCTCTCTTTTTTTTTTTTTTTTTTTTTTTTTTTTTTTTTTTGCTTCAAGCTTCCTGCTGTCCTCTTTTGCCATATTATTGAGCCTGGAATCTGAGTGGGAGAGGACGACAGAGGATCTGGGCACAAGGAAGCCATTGATTGAGGCCATTACTGCAATCAACCCACCACCAATAAAAAGCACTGGAGGAGAGGGCTTGACATAGACACAAAACATAAAGGAAGGGGGTGAAAGGAAGGAAAGAGATTGAGGAAAAAAATAAAAATAAAAGATGGCTGGGTAAGGGAAGAAGAGATAGGGAAGAGAGACAGAAAAGGTAGAATGCGGCTGGGTGCAGTGGCTCACACCTTTAATCCCAGCAATTTGGGAGGCCGAGGTGGGCGGATCACCTGAGGTCAGGAGTTCAAGACCATCCTGACCAACATGGGGAAACCTCCTCTCTACTAAAAATACAAAGTTAGCTGGGCGTAGTGTCACATGCCTTTAATCCCAGCTACTCAGGAGGCTGAGGTAGGAGAATTGCTTGAACCCGGGAGGTGGTGAGACAAATTTGTGCCATTGCACTCCAGCCTGGACAACAAGAGTGAAACTCTGTCAGAAAAAGAAAGAAGGAAGGAAGGAAGGAAGGAAGGAAGGAAGGAAGGAAGGAAGGAAGGAAGGAAGGAAGGAAGGAAAGAGAAGGAAGGAAGGAAGGAAGGAAGGAAAGAAAAAGGAAGGAAGGAAGAGAAAAGAAGGAAAGAAGGAAAGAAAGAAAAGGTGGAATGCATAATCTGGAGAGTGGAGAATGCATCTGGGAGGGCTGCAGGAACCAAGACATGTTACTTAAAAAACAAGCTCTGACATAAACATGTACTATACATAATGACATAATAGGATTTTCCAGTTGATAGCAGTATAAGCTCAAGTACTGCTGTGGGTATGGGAAAAGAAGACAAGCAATAAATTACCACAGAATTATCTGGTAAAGCCTTTTTCAACTTGCAGAGGAAAACTGAACTCATAGATGTTGGAGAAGGGGGTCAAGTGACAAATGACAGGAACAGTGGCATTTATATGATGGCATTAATAGAGGCTTGCTTCTATTAATAGATTCTGCTTAAAAATGAGATGATCATGTCTTATTAGGATACAAAAATATAAGTGAATTGGAATTTTTCCCTATGCTTTTCCATCTTCTTGTATGTTTTAACTGTAAGTCTGTCTTAAATACAAATTACTTTCATATTAGAGTACTCAACATGGGGTATAAGACTGGAAAACAGTATAATGCTCACTAAGAAAGAGGATTTCACATATTGATACTGAATTTAGGTTAGTAAATCAGTAAATAAAATATATCAGCCAGGCACAGTAGCTCACGCCTGCAATCCCAGCACTTTGGGAGGCTGAGGTGGGTGGATCACTTGAGGCCAGGAGTTCCAGACCAGCCTGGCCAACATGGTGAAACTCCATCTCTACTAAAAATACAAAAAAAAAAAAAAAAAAAAAAAAAATCCAGCTGGGTGTGGTGACACACGCCTGTAATCTCAGCTATTTGGGAGGCTGAGGGATGAGAATAGCTTCAACCCGGGAGGTGGAGGTTGCACTCCAGCCTGGGAGATGGACTGAGACTGTCCCAAAAATAAAAAATAAAAAATAAAGTATATCAGACTGGGATATAAATTTTGATTTTGTTTTGCTTGTTTTATGTGTTTCTGTTATCCAAATACCAGAAGACTAATTTATATTGGTTAAGAATTGAGCATACTGACACAAAATTTGCAAACACTTTAACGTTGTTTAAGAGAGACCTGAAATAATACATTAAGGGAAAATGTCATCTTCTATTTACTTGTTTCAAGGTAATTCCACAAATTCCAAAAGCAATGAACTTTTTTCTTAATTTGTCCATTTTAACAAAATAGCCCTTTCACAGTTTCATGATGTCGTGGTCAAAAATAAGTCAGAGAGTTTTTATTATAGATTGTATTGTATTGTATTGTATTATATATTCTCTCCAACTTATTATATATTCTCTCCAACTTATTCCCCTTCTTATTGTTATGCTGTTTATTATGGCTTACACAGCAATATCTGATATAATATATTATTTAATGAATTGCCCACAGATCACCCAAAATCTGCTTATTCTGCCTAAAGACGTTTTTGGTGCATTTATTCTTTTCTTTTACTTTCCTGTTTCTTTGTTTATTGAAGATGGTTTCATTCCCATTTTTGTTTCTGTAAAACTGATAATAAAGAGAGTAATCATATCTCCAATGGATCTTTTCTGAATCTGGAAACATGGACTCCCAAGAGTTCATGTCATTTATAACTCTCATATCATTTTTCATATATTCTCAATGTATCATAATTTTTTAACTGTAAATATTAGAAATGTCTATCATATTCAGATCTTGGTTTCATTGAGATTCAAATACAAGAACTGTGACATTGAGATGACCCATAAGAACTTAGAAGTCTTTCATAGTAGTTTCAACCAGAATGGTGAAATGATTGCCAAATTTAATTAGATATTAATCAACAACGATATTGTCAAATGTATATTTAACATTGCATTTATTTGTTTTTCTCTAAATTTTATATCTATAAGACTGCTTATAAACAAAGATTTTCTAAAACTGTATAAAAACAAATATACAGTAAAGTTTTTTTCAGAAAACAAATAGTAAGAGGAAAATCTGTTTCCAAAATTATAGCCAGCACTAAATGAATTCATGGTGTGCCTATATGTGTGATAGGTTTGCAGCATCTAACATCAATTATATTATCTGAGAATCTATTACTTTCAACATCAAGTAGCCTTCTTTAGAACCAGGAACTCTCTGTCTCTTCTATTCATTCAATAGCACTAAACTGATGTTATTTTTTGGTTTCGTATGTCTCTCTTTTCTAATACCTTTGACTCCCTTTCTAGTCTTTTATCTCCTTCCCATGGTTTTGTCCATGAAACAAGAGGATCCTACTACCTTTCCTCCCTGTATGAAATTCAGATCTAACATATAGTTACCTGCTTTGTTTTTTTCCAGATTCCTGTCTTGGTCACACAGATAAGTTCAACCAATCATCCAGTGAAAGTCGGACTGTCCGATGCATTTGTCGTTGTCCACAGGATCCAACAAATTCCCAGTACGTAGAAGAAGGGCAGTCGCAATGACTGAGCCTCTGTGGGGGTAAATTTAAAGGAAATTGGTCTATGGCAGCTGTACCTGAATTAAAAAAAAATAGCTAATCGATTAGCTGATTAATGCTTGTTAATTCTGTTGTTTGCTTTATAACTCCGATTGGGCTATCTCTGTCACCCTTGAGCTAACTCAGGTAAAGACAAATTAAGTAGTGAAACCAAGAATGTGTAATTTTGGACTCTTTTTCTTGGTTCTTTTTTCTTTCTTTTGATTTGGGGTCTTACTCTGTCACCCAGGCTGGAGTGCAGTGGTGCACTCACAGCTCACTGCAACCTTGACCTCCCAGGCTCAAATGATCCTCCTACCTCAGTATCCTGAGTAGCTGGGACCACGGGCATGCGCTATCATGCTCATGCTTAGCTAATTTTTTTTATTATTTGAAGAAGTGAGGTCTTGCTCTGTTGCCCAGGCTGGTCTTGAACTCCTGAGCTTAAGTGGTCTTCCTGCCTCAGCCTCCCAAAGTGCTAGGATTACAGGTGTGAGCCACCATGCCCAGCCAGATTCTTTGGGATAGTTGGCAGATACAGTTCTTTTATTAATGAGAATGACATAAAACAGTGACAGATTATTGGATTGATAGGCATATGACTTTTCATATATGTTTGGCTTAAGTGTTTGAGCAAAACCGCAGCTTTGTGCTATCTTTTTTTTTTCTTTCTTTTATTATTGTACTTTAAGTTTTAGGGTACATGTGCACATTGTGCAGGTTAGTTACATATGTATACGTGGTGCCACGCTGGTGCGCTGCACCCACTAACTCGTCATCTAGCATTAGGTATATCTCCCAATGCTATCCCTCCCCCTTCCCCCCACCCCACAACAGTCCCCAGAGTATGATGTTCCCTTTCCTGTGTGCATGTTATTTCATTGTTCAATTCCCACCTATGAGTGAGAATATGCGGTGTTTGGTTTTTTGTTCTTGCGATAGTTTACTGAGAATGATGATTTCCAATTTCATCCATGTCCCTGTGCTATCTTATATTTAATGTATTTGTGTAAAACTGTTTGGGAGTCTAAAGGAAGATGAAAGAAAAGGTACAAATTTAGGTAAGTAAAAATCCGGGGGCAGCTCTACCTACCACCAGAGAAGATAAGTATTTTTTTTAAATTATGTTTGCCCATCTAGTCTAGTTTACATTTTATAGAATAAAAAGGGACGTGTTGCTTTGGACAACTGTTTGTTATATTAGAAACCAAAATGCTAACTGCATTAGCCATTCTGACCCTATAAATAGGCATCTGTTGAAAGCTTCTGGTTTTTGAATCTCCTTCACTCCAAGAACAGTCCCGAGAGATGCTTTGGTGTCGTAGTACGCGAAGTTGGGGTGGGGGGTGTTTGTGTCCTATGTGTTCTTATTTAAAGAAAGGGGAGATAATAAAATATATCTCAAGATGAGATCATTTTTTCTCTTTTGTTCAAAGTTCTTTTTCTTCTTCTATTTGGTTACAGTGGTAGATAATTTATCACATGCTCATGTTCTTTCGTTGTGACTTGAGGTGATTGTACTTAATTATGTCAACTCTCAACTGTAGACAGCAACCGGAGTGGAAGCTTTACTTTTTAAAGCAACGGATTAGCAGAAATATTATAAGGGTTATCTTACAACCGTAAGATATCTTAGAACTGAATGGTTATGTTACAACTGAATGGCATTGATACGTGGTGGTTCTGCTTGATGAAGAACATGGGGTTTCTCCTTGTTAGCTGAGAATTTGTGGGAGGCAATATTCAAGGGAATTGTTAAATCAAAGCAGGTTTTCCAGAAACTAAATTGTACTGTGAACAAAGCAAGGATACATGAGTATGTGTAGGCAACATAAAGGCATCCTGACAGAGCTCTTAAATAAGAGGCTGAGCCCTAGGACAGCTGAAGTTGGCTTGTGTTTGAGGATGGCCGTTCTCACATTCTTTCTTTCAGAGTTGTTAAATCAAGCATGGTTTGAGTCAATTATTGCACAAGTAAAAAGAAACACTAGTTTTAATTTATTAGTTGCTTTTTTTAATTGCTGAAAAAAATTATTTGCAGCTTACTCAGCAGGGCTTTTAGTCCATATTGTTGTTCCGATATATTATTGCTTAAAGAAAAAAACACCAACCAAAATACAATTTTTTTTACAAATGTAGTTTAATATGCAAGTATTATGTTGGTATATTCCCAATGATAAAATTGTACTTAGATATCAGGGCCCTAAAGTGTAATTTTGCATCCTTTGTTATGCTGTAAAAGGATAACTGTTATGTGTTGGGGGAAAAATATTTTCAAATACGTATCTCATTTAATAAATTGGCAACATTTATATGAATTTTCAGACCAGATTATGTCTAAAGTTTGGGACTCAGCAGTTATCTAAAAGAACTTAATTCAAACGTAGAGTTCAGAGAAAAATGTCCCTCACACAATTTGCATACTGGAAAAGCAGTCACATTTTCTGTTAACCTTAATGTTCCATCCTGAGAAAATTAGCCAAGAAGGAATGAAAGATTTGGGTCTCAAGTTCTGCCATTGTTGCTGTTAGATGCGACTATATTTATGCAAGAAAATTAGAATCAATATGTTCTACTTAAAAATCATTTTGGGAACACAAAATTTTATCTCCTTAAAAGTCTCTCCCACATTTATAAGGTATAACTGTGTCTGTTGCATGAGCTTCTGTATAACAAGAGATACATGGTTGCATTGTATTCTCAGCTAACAGAAAGTGCATCTTTATGCCAGAGATTAGGATAACCCAAGATTAGCACAATGCAAGTTATACAAGTACAGTTCTTTTGTGAGAAATAAGTTGATTCCTACAGACCTATGTTACATATTCAACAATCAGAATTTAGACCGATATTAAGTCCTTTTCAAAATTCAGTTCCCTTATTTAGCAACACTCACTATTAGGAATTGTCTTTGTAGGGAATTTAAATACTTTGCCTCTGTTAACTTTTCTACCCCCACCAAGTGGATTTAGGGAACAACTGATTATTATTCTAAGTAGTGAGTAGTTTCATTTCTTCTGTATTCCAAGGTGTGTTACATAGAACCCTGTTCTCATAAGATCAGTTTTCTATTCTATTAATCATTTTAGTTACGTAGGTTATATTACCTAAACCTTTGGCTTCATGTAGCCATGGGAACATGGGAATGTGAGCTCAAGCCTGGAAAATAGTATTTCCCAGTAGATCACCATTACTATATCATTCTTATCAGATTTGGTGAAGATTTGGTAAAGCATTCAAAATGCTGTAAAGCAATTTTAATTTATTTATTATTAAAATTTCTCCCTATTCATTCTTCCTCACATCAACAACAAAACACTTGTTTTTCAGTTTTTGAAGACCCCCAAATAGTAAATGATTTCAATGTAAATTTCAAGCATGATTAATTAAAGTAGCTTTATTTTCTTTCATAAAAGATCAGGTGATCTGATAGTTTCAATATCAAAGGGAATTCAGGCAGTGTTAGTAAATTGATAAATCCTTCTGAGTTTACAAGAGAAATACCTTTGCTCCCTCAAAAAGAGAGGGAAAAGTATGGTAAAACTAAGACTTATGTTAAAAAAGGTGGAAATTAAAAGTAAAGCAAGTATAAGGAATATTGTCATTTGATTATTGGTCATGAAACATTAAACTTTTAATTGATTTCTGTAACTTTCTTTCTATATAAAATGAGCATCTTAGTACCTAAAAATGCAATGTGTACACAGCATGCATTACCTAGCAGAGAATAAGTAGTACACTTGTACTTAAAGTTACTGTTTTTTCCATCATCGTTATCACTTTAAAAAACAGCGATACTAACTTAGATGTCACTGCCAAACCCGAGTGCCCTTCAGAGTGGAACCACAGGAGATTCCCACTAAGAAACACAGTGACAGTGTCTCTCTGGAACTTCAGTGCTTTCTGACTATGTCGATGTGTGTTGTTTTATGTCTCTTCATAAGACTTATGTCTGCCTGTCTGTCCATCTGTATGTCTCGAAATCACTGTTTTTCATAAAATGTATTTGTAAAACTTTAGAAACAGAAAGAACCATAGAGATCAGCTAATTCAATATCCACAGGTACAGCTATGAAAAACAGGTCTAAGTACAGGACTGACTTTGGTTGTTCATTTCAGAAATATGAATGTAAAAATATACTTATTATGATTAGAAGCATAGCACATTATAATTCTGAGTAATTTATAAATTAACAGGAAACCCAAGGAGGAAAATTTAAATTACTTAGAAATCTACTACAGAGAAATAGTAATAAATGTTTTCACGTATCTGTATCCAACTATTTATTTGTAATATACACATATATGAAGATACCCACATTAAGAAAATTGGCATTATGCTGTAAATTATTCTGCCCCCTGTTTTCACCTTCATATATAAAACATATTTTTTACACTGTTAAATATCTGTCTAAAATGTGGTCATTAATAGTTATAAGAAATTTATCTGTTTCATAATTTATGTAACCTGTCACTAAAGAGGTTGGTTACATAGTTTGCATCGCATATTATCAGTAAAATGGTGCTAAACATCCTTGTTTCAAATTTTTGCATGTATCTGATTCTCAAAAAGTGAATTTGTGGATGCTGAATGTTAATATTGTTTTGAATGTATTTTGACAAATTGCTTTCCATCAAGGTTGTACCAGTTTACTACCCATTGTTAGATTAGAAATATCCCATTTCCCAAAGAGCTTTCTAATATTCATTTTTAACTCTGCAAATTTGGTAAGCACGAAATGGTATTTCATTGTTGTCTTTCGATTACCAGAAAGTTTTAACACCGTCATATATTCATGTGTTGTTTGTAATTTCCATAATTTCTTGGTAAATAGCTCTATTAAGTAATTCTTTCTCAGCCTCAGCTTATGTCCTTCCAAATCCTTACACAACAGGCAGAGGTCTTCCTGGATACACGCACGATTCTCACTAGTGCCACTTGCACTAATTTGTTTCTCTCTCCTCCAATGTAACATTTTGAATTTCAATCATCATCTGTGGGGTGCTGACTTATCCCATCGGGCCTCACTGTTTCTCTACTTTCCGAACTTAATGAGCTTAATCCTTCTAGCAAGAAACTCGGAAAATCCACTCATGCCATGTGGTTCTTTAATTTGGAACAGATAAGGCCATGCCACTTAAGTAAAGAGAAAGTTACGTTAACACTCCCATGCAGGGCCTTGCACTAGAAACCAGTCTGGAAAGCAGCTGACCTCACTTAAAATGGTTCTACTCCAAGTTATGACAGTGACTATATCTGAGTCCCTTAGAATATTCCTTCATTTTTCTCACTCACAGTACATTATTTGGTACTTTCTTAACATCAGGCCTCTTTGTATCAGTATCTACTGTTTTAAATTTATTGACATTGTTTGTGTTACAATGCACCTTTGCTTGGCTGGTTATTATTCATAGCTCCATAAGAAACATTAAGCATTTTCACAAATAAAACTGACAACTAGCAGAGCAAATATATTTAAAAAATACTACAAAGAGGGTCTTTGAACTCTTTGAGGAACAATTATAGGTATATATTTTGCTGTATGTGGTCTCTTTATAAGATTACAGACTAGGCACCACTTTTTTTCTTTTTTTAGTTGGAGTCTAACTCTGTCACCCAGGCTGGAGTGCAGTGGGACGATCTTGGCTCACTGCAACCTCCGCCTCCGGGGTTCAAGTGCTTCTCCTGCCTCAGTCTCCCAAGTAGCTGGGATTACAGGTGCATCCACCACGCCCAGCTAATTTTTGTATTTTTAGTAGAGACGGGGTTTCACTATGTTGGCCAGGATGATCTCGAACTCCTGACCTCAAGTGACCCTCCTGCTTCAGCCTCCCATAGTGTTAGGATTACTGGTGTGAGCCACCATGCCCGGCACAGGCAGTAATTTTTTAAAATTACTTTTAGACAGTGAATAAGATAACCTTAACAAACAAAAACACAGCTTTGCCCCTGAAATATGCACACTATCTTAAGCTTAAATTTAAAATAATAATAATAGCATAGACCAGTATGCTATTCAGAGCTTCCTGTGCTGGTGGGAATGTTGTGAATCTGAATCGTATAGTGTGATTTCAGTAGCCACATGTGGCTACTATGAACTTGCAATGTGACTAGTGAGCCTGAGCAATTGAATTTTTAATTGAATTTAATTCATTAACTTCATCTTAAATAGCCAGATGTGCCTAGTGGCTATCATGTTGGATAGGGTAACAATAGACCATATCCATTAATTAATTTATTTAGTTAATATTTAATTAAATAAAATATTAAATGCCAAGTGTAATATTTATGTAAACATTATTCTTATTTCTTCTTTGCTTTTTAAAAGGCACCAGAATATTAGACGTGATTAAATAATAAATTTTCAAATATAAGTGTATTTATTAAATAACAAATTTTCGAACATAACCATTATAACTAATTTTTCCCATAGAAAACAATTTGCAATTTTGATTTAGTGGTAGGACACATTCACTATAATTATGTAGCAGCTATAATGAAAATATGTGGTCAAAACTTATGAAAAATACAAATAATCTTGGAAAAACTTGAACTTTTTTTTATTCTATAATATTTTCTAGAACCCAGTTCAAGCCCTTTCAGAGGAACTAGGCCTCGTTTGTTATTTTCAAAGTTGTAGTCTTCTCATTCACTTAGATCAATCGACAGATCTCCAGTAAATTATGTCATCTTACTTTTGCTCGCCTCAAAATGGAAAACCCTTCAAAAGTATTCATTTTTCAGAAGATAAAATTGCTTCTCTTAACAGCGCAATTTCATTAGGTGCTTACATTCTCAAGTATACACTAGCTCACCAAAGGCTCAACAAAAGCAGAAATAAATAGAAATCATGATGTTTTCTCATAAAGTAACTACTCATAAAACACTTCCAAGAAAGAGAGCATTGTACAAAATGATATTTTATTAGTTTAATGCATCCATTTCTAATGTAAGCTAGTTGACTGACTCTGACTTGATTTTTAAAGATAAGTAAAAAAATCTAAAATTTTCTGGACATGGAAATCACTGATTAATCAATTTTTACATATTTGAGAATTTTTCTAAAATTTTTATGAACAGGAAAGGCTTTCTTCATGGACTTGTGGTTAAATTCTTTTTTTATTTCATTTTCTTGATTTATTAACATTTAATCCTATACAATACTTTTAGAGAAAGTAAATTTTTAACAATTTAGAACTGTGTCTAGCTGGGAGCAGTGGCTCGTGCCTGTAATCCCAGCATTTTGGGAGGCCAAGGTGGGAGGATCACTTGAGCCCGCCAGTTCCAGACCAGCCTGGAAGAAAGACACTGGAGACTGGGAAGGGTGGGAGCAGGGAGAGGGTTTGGGGATGAGAAATTACTTATTGGGTACAATGTACACTATTTGGGTGACAGAAACGCCAAAAGCACAGACTTCACTACTACACAATATATCCATGTAACAAAATTGCACTGCTACCCCTTACATTTATACGAATTTAAAAGAAAGAAAAGGAGAAACATTTGCTTCAGTGGCTGCCTCTGAGGCCTTCATTTTGGGATATTGTTTTCTGAGACCCAACACACCCGATTCAATTTAATGAAGTCACAGTCTCCTTTGCGGAAAGGAAAAAAAAAAAAAAAGAGAGAGAGAGAGATGTAATGACTTGGCAAATATATATCATGCCTTCTTCCCATAAGTCTCAGGAGCAGGGAGGCATGTCCCCCTGCAAAAACACCAGGTTCAGGACAGGCAGCCCTCAGCAATGATATTGTCACAGGCCCGCAGCCCACCTGCCTCACCGGCCCACTGTGACACTGCATGGACAATTTACTGTCCCTCTGCTGGTTACGATTCTCTCTTTATTCCTTAATTGTTTTTTCTTTTATTGATGCATAATACTTTACATATGGGGACATGTGAGTATTTTTACCTGCATAGACTGTGTAATGATCGGGTCAGGGTATTTGGGGTGTCCATCACCTTGAGTGTTTATCAGTTAATGTCTTGGGAACATTTCAAGTCCAGGGCAAAGTAATTATCAAAGGAAGGCAGGAAATGCAGCTGGTTTAAGCCATTAGGAAAGTATACGTGAGAGAAAAATAAATTTGAAGGTTGTTTTAGGTCCTATTTTTTATTTCCTTCATGCTTACTCAAGTAACTTAGGAACTCTGGCCATTTAAGTTTTACCAGTGTCCTGAAACTTTGCAAGCAATGAGGGAATGTTGACAGGAAAATCTAAAAGGCTTAAATTAGCATTTCACGCTCAACCAAGGTTTATGTTTTATTGAATGCCTAATGACATTATTATTTCAGAGAATTAGAACTACAGAGAGAGATTTTAAAAATGATTCTGGCAAATGCATTTTTTATTTGTAGCTACTTTATTTAACAACTCCAACTAGCTAATTCTGCTAATGCGTTGCACTTTTCTGTGGGAAGCTTGTAGCCACTATAATAGTGTCAATTGTATCTCAAGAGTCTCTCTTCTCCTGAGTCTTCATGCTGGAAATGAATCTTGTGGTTATACGATACAGGCTATTTCCATTAAAGAGTACTCAGTAAACGGTGCTTGTGCTGGACTCGATTTGAACCAGAAAAGAAATAAGATACAACCATATGGAGCCAGTCATTAAGCATTGGCAACACATAAATAGGGAAATGTTAGTGAATCATTCATTTGACAATTCAGACAAAATATAATACTTACACAATATGAGTAAGCCAAGTTAGGAGATTTCTCATATAGTCTCTGTGTGAATGTTATGCTTTCAAGACAGAAAAATAAACTAGATCATGGCTAATCATGCCTCAAGGTACTCATTAGTCTGTGTTCAGTTCAGCTAGAGTGGATATTGATCAAAGAAGATTCTTGGTGTTTCCATATGATCACATTGTCCCTCCTGCTGATGCTGATCAGGCTTTCTAAAACATGCAGTATTTGCACTTTGCAACACATCGCCTTAAGCTTTCGATCACATTTTCTCTCTCTGTGTTAATCCGCTCAGATTTAATTTTTCTTAATTTTTAAAAGGCACTAATGGGTGAGTATTGATCTGTTGGAGTTGAATCACCATCGCTAAGACTGAACATTTAATTCAACTTTATTTTGGCTTATTCTTGAAGAAGACCCATGAGCGAAATATATTTTTGGAATCACATGAAAGCTTCTAGTATTGGCAGGGGTAACCACAATTCTGATTACTTGTTTCTGACAGAGGTATCTCTGAAATACTACATAAATGACCACTTGGAAGTTGTCGTTAATTGGCAGGTCATCAAACAACAATAATTCTCATTAATTTGGGTTTTGTTAAATTCATCTCCTCTCAATAGTTAGAGGTTTCTGAGCAGGTAATAGAACTAGCATAGCAAAAAATGGTCACACTTTCTCTTTACTCCATACGCACTATCAATAACTCTCAGAAGCTTCTCAATCATTGTTAGTAGTTGAGAATTTCAAAGTGTAACATGAAATAAAAGGAATACTAGTATTTTAAGCACCAAGTAATATGACAGGTACTGTGCAAAGACTCAAGAACCCCCCTCCTAGTGATCTTATGGAAAGGCCACATTATTTATTTATTGATAAGAACTTAATTGTTTAGCAAAATACATGGGAAAGCAATACGTAGGAATGAATACTATTTAGACACAGACAGAAGATGAGCCATCTTTTTATTTGTCTTAAAAACGAAAAAAAAAAAGGATGTGATTTATATACTTCATGAAACCTTACTATGTACCATGAAACCAGCATTTCCTCTGATTTTTATGAAGTTTACTTTTTGAAAAATGTATATGCATCTTTCAGTTATACCAAAATTTCACTGGATTAGAGTTCTTAAACAGTGTTTTCCAATGTGATACCCCTGAGATATTTTCAGCCTGTGACCCAGAGCCACTCCTAGCCCCAAAAGGGTTTGCTTCGACCCTTTCTCCACCCCTTCTGCAGTATAATGTCATGATGAGTAATTAGAAGTGGAAAAAAAGACACAGGAAGGGGAACATCACACACTGGGGCCTGTTGTGGGGTGGGGGAAGCAGGGAGGGAAAGCATTAGGAGATATACCTAATGTAAATGACGAGTTAATGGGTGCAGCACACCAACATGGCACTGTATACATATGTAACAAACCTGCACATTGTGCACATGTACCCTAGAACTTAAAGTATAATTAAAAAAAAAGATATGAGTAGAGGGAAGGAGAGATACTTATAGGTTGTTAGTAAACATTTGACAGCCTCTGCAAGTTCTCGGATGAGTAGGTATCTTCCTTTTCTGAAAACTTCTACTAAAAGGTAACTCACTATCATCTGGGCCACCACACTCCCTGCTCTATATTTTAGAGGAGGTCATCGTTGGGTCTAATGATTTCAATATAAATTTAACTTTCTCTAAGTGAGGAATGGAGAAAAATTACTAGAAGTTTGATTCCAGGATTGTAGTGTGATTTCAGTGAGTTTGGATCTATAGAGATTATATTATTAAATGCAGCAAAAAAACTTGTGTGATCTAAGGTTGTCATATTAAAGTTAGGCAAAAATTGTATCTAATATGTATTGAGCATTTACAATGTGAAAGGGACTGTCTAGCAATATTCCTATATTATCTCATTTTAATCCTCAAAGCAATGCAGTAATATAGGTGCTATTATCCCTGTTTTATAGATAAGGAAACTGAGGCACAGAAAAGCTAGCAAAGGAGCCTGAGGCAACACAGATTTAACTAGGCATGGGGGTGCATGCCTGTAATCCCATCACTTTGGGAGGCCAAAGCAGGGGGATCACTTGAGTCCAGGAGTTGAAGACCAGCCTGGGCAACATAACCAGACCCCATTTTTACAAAAAATAAGGACAAAATTAAGTGGGTATGGTGGCAAATGCCTGTAGTCCTAGCTACTTGGGAGACTAAGGTGGGAGGATCGCTTGAGCCCAGGATGTCCAGGCTGCATTGAGCTGTGATTGCACCACTGACTGGGCAACAGTGGGAGACCCTGTCTCAAAAATAAAAATAAAAATAGTTTATAGCCCCAGTAATTACTGATAGATGTGGTGTTATTCCGGAAATGCATTCTTATCACTACAGGCATTTCAAGAGAGGAATAAAATGCTGACAACATTATTTTTCCACTTACATTGACCAAACCCAGGCGAGCACATTAGTATAAGGCTTAAAAGGGGATTTTAAGTATATTTAAATGTTTTGTTGTGGTTTGATGTTAAAATATGTTTGCTTATATTTTAAATGATTAGAGTTCTTGTCAAAGTCTCCATCTATCTTCTTCCTCAGGGACATTGATGGATTTGCTAATGATTTTTAAACTACATCGTGCAATATAAATGCTAATTAACCTTCCTTAGATATGATACTGTATATTTAATACATAGCAATCCTTATTTTTAAAGTGATTTAACTTCCTTTTTTCCCTCCAGCTTTATGGAGATATAATTGACAAATAAAAATCATATGTATTTAAGATATACAGGGTGATGATTTGATATATTTATACATGCTGAAATGTTCCCCACAATCAAGCTAATTAACACATTCATCATCTCGCATAGTTATGTGTGTGTGTGTGTGTGTGTGTGTGTCTGTCGTGAGAACACTTAAAAATCTATTCTTTTATTGAATTTCAAGCACAATGCAATGTTATTAACTATGATCACCAGGAAATGGAAGAATGATTTAACTTCCGTTTTACTTTTATTGAAGAAGTTTATTCTAAACTTTTAAAGCAATCACATTGTTATTCTCCATTAACTTTATTTAGAGTGTGAAACATTTCTAATTACCCATTTCTAAACACTTTAGCTTTAGTATGGAAGAAATGGTATCATCTTACCTTCTTGATTTCATGAGTCAAAATCTTTGAAAATATGTAAATTTATCCAAAAAAATCTTTAGTATAGTCTGAGTGAGAATGAGTCGAAGCCTTAATAGGTAAGTGAGATATCTGAGACCCTAATCAACACTTTCAACTTCGCTGATAAAAAGACTTCTGGTTACTTGACATGTGATTTTTATGTATTTTGTAATCAGTCTTCTCACAGGATGAGGCTTAATTTTAAAACCACATTGGGCTATATGTATATAATTCTATATCCATTATTAAAATGCTGTTGTTTTGTAAGCGGGGAAATGTTAAAAATTGATTTTTTTTCCTTTTTTTTCTAGATGTTCGAAGAAGAACAATTTATGAATACCACCGAGTAGAGCTACAAATGTCAAAAATTACCAACATTTCGGCTGTGGAGATGACCCCATTACCCAGTAAGCAAATATGTAAACCTAGGTGGAAAACATGATTTCCAAATTTGATGATCTGATCTGTTCAATAGTTATAATAATCATATTAAATAATTACCATTATAATTGTGTTTGGCATGCATGGGCATTTTGCTCCTGAGGATTAGGGGACAGTGGTTTATTCTGGTTGAGTAATCTCTTTCCCCTCCAAGTTGCCTGTTAGTCTTGGTGAATCTGTTCTTTCCTCTTCCCTAGCATGTCTCCAGTTTAACAGATGTGGCCCCTGTGTATCTTCTCAGATTGGCTTCAACTGCAGTTGGTGTAGTAAACTTCAAAGGTAAAAATATAATAATAAGAATAATAATAAAATTTAAAAAGATATTTTAAAAGATTAGAAATTAAAAATAACTTATGGACAGGTGCAGTGGCTCACACTTGTAATCCCAGCACTTTGAGAGAAAGTAGGAGGAATGCTTGAACCCAGGAGTTCAAGATCACCCTGGGCAACATAGCAAGACCCTGTTTCTACCAAAAAAGTTTTAACAAATTAACTGGGCATGGGGGATGCATGCCTGTAGTCTCAGCACTTTGGGAGGCCAAAGCAGGAGGATCACTTGAGCCCAGGAGTTGAAGACCAGCCTGGGCAACATAGCCAGACCCCATTTTTACAAAAAATAAGAAAAAAAAGTCCCACTGAATTTGAAGTGGATGTCAAAAGTGTAGCATATGTATGCATTAGCAATATTGTATGTATAAAATATATAGATATCATGATCAAAATGCAAAACAAAACTCGTAAGTGGATATTTTACTATTTTCCTTTGTTTGAGAGCTCAAAATTACTAACAGCATTTATAGTCAGTAAGGCCATTATCTGACATATATTTATAATTCTCTGTGGGACTTAAAATACAGGATGATTATAGAGCAGTTGATGAGCCTATAAACCAAAGATTTTGGTTCATATTCTACAGAAAGCATGTTATGAGATATATTTTCATAGCAAGAGTGGTTTATAATAATCACATGAACATTCTTAGTAAATTTCTATGCAATATCTCAAAGGTTATTAGTCAAGATTGGAGATATAATCTAATACAAAAATAGAACATGTGGTTTTGATGTCATGTTGTAATTAGCTAACCCTGAAACTTAAGCTGCATAATTTACTGGTGTCAAAGAGGTTTACTGATTTTGACAAGTGGCAAAGATGGTTTTTCAGTTGCTAGAGCTTTTCAGAGGCTGAATAATCATTTGTTGGAAATACAGGATGAAGACTTGTAAATTTGTTTTGTTATTTACTCAACCATTTTGTGCCTCAGTTATGTTCCGGGTACTGGGAACACAGCAGTAAACAATATTGACATGGTACCTGCCCCCCATGAAGTTTACAGTCTGTCCGAGAATAAGTCCCTTTCTCACCTTCAGAGTCTATGAAAAATGTTTCTTTCCCCAGGAGGGAAACCGAATATTCATGCTGTTAATCCGTGTATGTTACACCCGAGCTTTCGGTTGTATGAGCAGTCTGTCTTATCATCTTCTTGCCATAGCATTTGCTGTAACGATAAAGACATGCTCCAGGAATACTTTAAAACTTATTGAAGAATGCAAAAATAAAATGCCGATATTTTGATCACAAGCTTTGGGAAACATTTTTAACTCACTAACCTTAGAGCAACTACTGCAGTATTATGGCTAGAACAATATTATTTATGATAACGTCTGTTTTGTTTTCGATTTAACAGGGTGTTCTAGTTATTTCCTTTGTGAAATGAATTCCAAATAATAAAAAAGCAAGCAGGTAGTTTGCAATTTTAAAAGGAGATTTTTAAGTTAGTTATATATCCGAAGTAGGAGGAACTGCTATAAAAGCAAAGGTTTCTGGTTATTTATATTGATATTTTACTAAGTTTTCCATAAAGATTATATGCATATCAGAAGTTATTCAAAATCTGTTTAGATAACAACATAAGGGAATCTAAAGAGACGGCATTTTAATATGTATATTTAAGGAATTCTGAGCTCAGAAATGGAAAATGTCCAAAGGAATTAAATAGGAGGCACTGGTTTGACCTGCATACCTACTTCAGATCCATTTCAGTGATCACCTCGTCCAAGTCTGCATGAGGTGCCTATCAGCTATGTTTCTTTGCATCCTGGGCAAGCCGCCATCATTAGCATTTTGTGTAGGGCTTGCTGACGCTTGTTCATTTGTCGTCTTCTTTGCTAGGCTCTAAGTTTATTAAAGGCAGAGACCATATCCAATTTGCCCTTATATCTCCAGAGCCTAAGAACATACCTGGGACTACAGAAAAAAATGGATGAACAAATGAATAATGATTAGCTTCCAAACGAAGGAATCATGCTAAAATTTGTCTAGCACAAAGGGTTTCCCAAGATGAGGGACTTTCAATGCTAAAACCAGGAAAGTCCAGAAAAAAAACAAGGACCATTTGATCCCCCTAACCAGAAGACAATTAGAAGAATTTTTGACTTAAATCATGTTATGGTAAATGAAGGTTTTGAAGATTCATCTAGAAACCTGCTTACCACTGACCATTTCATTTTTTAATATAATTTTTGATGAAATATATGTTTAAACTTCCAAACAAGCAATTTTGACATTCGAAACATATCTGCAAGTTGGAATCTGCTTCTACTGTTAATACTTTCAGTTTATTGAGAGATGTCTCTGCCAGACATTAAGCCAAGGAATTTTCAAATATCACACTTAACATTTTCACAGTGGAGGAAACTGAAATTTTTAGGAGCTAAGCTACATGTGCAGGGTCTCATAGCTCATAAGTGATAAGTTTGGAATCAAACCTCCGTCTTTGTGACACCCAGCTTTTGGTCTTGTGTTTTCAATACCTGTTCTGTGTCACACCTGCCAGGTTGCAGGTGCATTAAGCAAGATAATTTTCATTGCTTTCTGAAAAATTGTAGACATATTACTGAAAAATAAATCTTTCCTAGTTGATACCACAAGAAAGTATCATCGTTTTGAAACTGGCGTAAGAAGAATGTAGAGGAAAATCGAGCAAAGTCTAAGACTTTTGCATATTATTGAAAGCATAGTTTCTTTAAGATTACTGGGGAAAAGAGAGTTGGTGAGGCATATGAATGAGAAAGAAATTCATCAAAGAACGCTACTAAAAAAAACTACAAGTTTTCTGAATGTTACCTTTTGGTGTTTTATTGAATACCGAACACTTATTTAAAATCTTGCATTTATTTTTAATTCTTCAGCAACCCAGTTATATACATATCAAAACCTGTTTAATTAATCGGTTTAACTATGCCTCATTGCACTTTTGTTCAACTTAATTTCCCCACTGCATTTTATTAATTTCTCCTTAGACCTGTAAGCTTCGAAACTTTGCTTTGCTGCCCAGAAGCATTTCCCCAGACTTTAGAGCTTTTATGAACAAATTCAACAAAACAGGAGAAGTCTTATCCTAAGCAGCACAAAAATTGCCCCTCTGATTTTTTTCTCCCATAGCTCTTACTTTCTTCTTTGTGCTTACTTATCCCTGAATGATAATCGGTTGGTGGTAATTACTGAACTCTCAAGTAGGGCTTGCTCTAAAAAGATAATATAATTTTAATTGGTTTGTTTATTTCATTTAATTTCCATTTTTCAAGGAGCAAAAACTAAGGCAAAATGTTTGCTTTGGCTTTCCCAACCTCTAAGAGAATTTGAGTTAGAGGAACATAAGAAGATCCATGATCTCAAGTGCTTACTTAAATTACTTGGTCCATTTCTTTGAACTAAGAGTGCTTATGTTTCCTCATTGCAGACTGAGAATACCTAATCAATCACTTTCAACTGTACCTTATAGCTTCACTCATTCCACAAAAATCTGTGAGCGTCTCTGTTCAAGTCACTTACCAAGATTGTGCATTCAGTAGTGAAAAAAGACAGACAAAATCACTTCCCAAGGAGAGCTTTCATTTTGGTATACGGAGACAGAGTTTAAGCAAATAGATATATAGAAAATAGAGTTAATAGTGATGAGTGTTATGGTAAGAGAAATAAACAGGAAAATGTAAGGGGATAATATAGCAAAATTGGTAACAATAGCAGGAGTTTACTTTTTGATATCGTCTTTAAGTAACCTTGCTCTTTTGAAGAGAGCGTGGTTTGATTAGTTTTTAAATGAAAATATATTCTTTGCACTTATTCATTCACTCATGTATTTACTTAACAATGTGTAGAATGCATAACACATGTCAGGCATTGATCTAAACACTGAGGTAGTTAGAGCAATAATCAAGTATTAATCAAAACCATAGCTCTCATGGAGTTTGGAGTTTAGCTTAGTAAGGCAGAAAATTAATGAATTAATAATTAGGCAAACAAAGTCAGATAGTGATGGATTGTCTGCTGGATTTGAAAGAGCCAGTAGTTGTTCTTGACTCGGCGGCCAGGAAAGGCTTTTTGGAGGGGGTAATAAATAAACAAAGATCTGAATGATGGGTAGGCAGCTACAGCGAAGTGAAAGCAAAGAGCCTTGCAATGCCATTTGAATGGCCCACGCAGTGGCCCTATGGTGGGTCCAAGCTTGACCTGATGAGGAAAGGAAATAAGCCTAGTGCATTGGGAGAATTCCGAGCTGGTTTGGAGTGAGAGTGACATCAGATAAGCTCAGAAAGCTACCCAAGTGCTGGGACACAGATGACTCTGTAAGCTAGGGAGAGTTTTATCCTCAGAATAATGGAAAGCATTTAGACTTTATAACTTATGCGAAGAAGGGGTGTGATTTTACCATATTAAAAAAATGGAACTTTGGCTGCTTCATGGAGAACAGAGTTTTTGTTGGTTTGTTTATTTGTTTGTTTGGGGAGTGGTTTAGAATGAAAAGGAAGAGGCTGGTAGTGAGCTTGTGCAATAGTGCACGGGAGGTGTGATAGTAACTTGGACGAGGATGATGATTCTGAGGATCAGGAGAGGTGAATGAATGCAAGGTGTTTGGGAAGGAAACTGGTTATTTGTGTGTGTGTGTGTGTGTGTGTATGAAGTTTATTGAAGTATAATTTACATATAATAAAATACACACATTTTAAATGTATGAGGCAGCTTTAAAAAGCGTAAATTCCCATGTAACCATCACCGCATCAAAATACAGATTTCCTTCATGTTCCTTTACAGCAAATTCCTCCTCACCTGGTACCACCACCTTATGTAGCAACCATTGATCTTCTTCCTATCATCATACATTTATTCTGCCCCATCTACACCTATATATAAAGGGAATCACACAGTATTTACAATTCTGAATTTAGCTTTCTTTCACTCAAAGTAACATTTTTTCAATTAATCCATACTATACTAGTTCAAATATCAGAAATTTGGTCCTTTTAATAGCTGAGTGAGTGAATACACAACAATTTATTTACTATTTGCCTGTAGATGAAGACTTGGGTTGTTTTTAGAGGCTTTCATGAGTGATGAATAAACCCACTATGAATATTCATGTACAACTATTTTTACAGACAGATGTTTTCATTTCTCTGGGTTGGGTGGTAAATATGTAACTTTAAAAGGGACTATCAAATTGGTTTTCTATAGTGGTTGGCTATTTTACATTTCTTTTTTTTTATTTTACTTTAAGTTCTGGGATACATGTGCTGAACGTGCAAGTTTGTTGCATAGGTATACATGTGCCATGGTGGTCTGCTGCACCTATCAACCCACCATCTAGGGTTTAAGCCCTGCATGCATTACATATTTGTCCTACTGCTGTCCCTCCCCTTGTCCCCTACTCCCTGACAGGCCGTGGTGTGTGATGTTCCCCTCCCTGTGTCTGTGTGTTCTCATTGTTCAACTCCCCCTTATGAGTGAGAACATGAGGTGTTCGGTTTTCTGAAACAGATTATTTACTAATGAATTAGAAGTGAAGTAGATGGGAAAAAGAAGAATCAAGGATATTTCTTAGATTTCTGTTTCAGCAACTTGGTGGATTTTGGCACTCTTTTGAGATGGGTAAGACAGCACAAGAAATAAAGACTAGGATGAAAAGAAATGAAGAGTTTGCTTTGGGACAAGATAAGTCTGAGATGCCTATCAGACTTCAAGTGGAAATGTTGAGTAGATAGGGGATATGTAAGCCAGGAATTCCAAGAAAGGCTGGAGGTTCAGATTGTAGAATCATTATCATATAGATAGTGTTTAAATTCATGGGACTGAATGAAATCAGCTATGGAGAGAGTATAAATTGAAAGCAGCTTAAGAGGTTTCAGAAACTGACCTTGTGGCATGGCATCATAAGGTATGATGCTAATTTTTCATTACATAGAATTGTTTTAAATACATTTACATACAGGTATGTTTGGATAGACATAGAAAACCTCTGAAAAGATATGTGAGAAACAACAATATTTGTCACTCAGGAAACAAGTGAAGAGGGAGAGACATGAGACTGTTACTGTTTATTATGGACTTTTTGTATGATTTGAATTTTTGCCACCTGAATTGGGAGACAGAAGGAGGAACCAGCAAAGGAGAAATAAGGAAACATAAGCTCTTCTAAGGAGTAGAAACGCACTTTTACTCATTTTAGCATCTTCCACAATACCCAACACAGTGTCTGGACAAATGCAGATATTTTACACATATGGTTGGCCTGAATTATGCAGATAATTGAGGCCAGGAATATCTACTTTCCTGAGAATTCTAATTGCCCATTTTGGCTGTTACTATCCACTGGGTTTTGTCAGTGTTAACCAAATTGCTATAGAGAGAAGTAAATTGGAGCATGGCATAAGATATTCGCAGTGAGGCATGTTGAACACTTAACCTCTTGGTGTTAGTCTTTTGGTGCCTCACTTTAAAACAAAATTTTCCACCTTATGTTTTCTTTGATCCAATCAAAGTTATAAGCTTGCTCCTGGTAAAAACATATAAATAAAAGTATTCCATGATTCCATCCATTAAAAGAATAAACAGAATAAGCCCCTCCTTATAAATGGTAAAGATATGTATTTACAGAATAGTAGTATCACATAATTATTTGGGAAAAAATATGAGATGATGGAAAAAAGATATTTCCTAACAACTTTCTACATTTTTCAACTTTGTTATTTCTACTGCATTTCCCTGAGTGTACTCTGGAACTGCTGTTATTTTCCATTGAATGAACTTAATTCCTTTGCAGTAATGAAAAGAGAAACAAAAAGAATCACCTATATTTCATAAATTAATTGATTTAAAAGTAGGCGCCAGTGTTATACCTGTTTTATGTATATATAAAACATAATATATAAAAATTATATGTAATATATAAATTATATTATATATAAAATTATATACAAACGATATATAGTTTTACATAGTGAAATCTAAATAAATCATGTGTATTATATTTCAAAAAATCTGAAAATTTATCAAGTCAGAAATGTTGGCTAATTGGTTAATAATATGAAAATGTATTATTGATTAAAATTAATTAAGGGTAAAATAATTCCTTCTTACATAGGGGCAGCTAATTTTTGCAAATAAACTGCACTCATATCATATGCTCATTTAGCTTACAGAAATTAAACTAAGTTTGGAAACAGACAGAGACAGAAAACAAATTTAAGTAGTTCAACCAATCCAACCTTTCCCGAATCACTAATCTTTTGCTTCTGAATGAAAGTAACAGAGAAACATGAATATGCCTTTTTCCTTTGGTTTTGTCTCTATGTGCCCCTTTAAGTGGGTATATTTGCAGCATTAAGTGTGATTTTAATAAAACTGTGGGTATGTCCTTTGCAGGGATATGGATGAAGATGGAAACAATAATTCTCAGCAAACTAACACAAGAACAGAAAACCAAACACCGCATGTTCTCACTCATATATGGGAGTTGAACAATGAGAACACACAGACACAGGGAGGGGAACATCACACACTGGGACCTGTCAGGGGGTGGGAGGCAAGGGGAAGGAGAGCATTAGGACAAATACCTAATGCATGCGGGGCTTAAAACCTAGATGGCAGGTTGATAGGTGCAGCAAACCACCATAGCACATGTATACCTAGGCAACAAACCTGCACGTTCTGCACATACATCCCAGAACTGAAAGGAAAAAAAAAAAAAACAAAAAAAACTATGGGTATTTTCCATACAGTGAGGTTTTCAAAGTAAGCCAACAACTTTATGTAGGGTCAACCCAAGGCCTCACAGTCCATTCTGACATTGCAGGAAAAACTGGGTGTATTAAGACACAATGTGTCAGGCTCCTGAAAAATGTCATACCAAGGGAATTCCTAGCATATTTTGATTTTATCTGAGTTTTGCCTACTTGTTCACCACAGAGCCTAGCCTTCCAACAAGGGGCAGCTTCCATGCTTATCCTTCAGGGGCATATAAAGCATTCTCTTGGACTAATTTAGCTATAAGAATTTTAAGATTGAAAGGAGAGAATCAGGACACCACAATTGTTGAATGACAAGCCAGATATTCTTGGAATATATGACCAAGAGTAAAATCTGTAAATTAAAATAAATCAGTAGTTAGAGTCAGTATAATTGTTCCTGTTCAAAGGTACCTTTTATATCCTAGAGACAAAGCATTGCTTATAACCCTTTTGCCATTATGGTCTAAGTTCATATTTGAAACTACTTTTAGACTATACATTTACATGATTGTTTCATATAAGGAAATTAACTCGCTTTAGTGATTAGTTGTGAAATTCATACCTAATAATCAAAATGAAAGCTATGTAGGAAATCCAAGAGCCCGGTTCTAAAATTAATTACAACTTTAGGCTTATTTTAATGGTTTGGGATAGGATAAAGTTTTGCTTGCCAAAGCACCTAATTTCAGATAGACATTTAGAACTAACCAAGCATTAAGAGTTTTACAAACTTTTGTTGATCCAGGTTCCAATATGCTGACTTCCTTGTAAGTTGACACTCCTTCTTTTTGCTTATCAGAATTACTGATTAGTAATATTCTGATAGCTAAAAGTGTTATAATTTTCACTATATAAGTTGAATGCCAAGTTTAAAATTAAAAATACGAATCTACTTATAATTTGGACAAAATCCATTTTTGTCTTTGCTAAAAAAAAGTCCTTGCTGAAATATCAGTTTCAACAAAATTATTTAATTGAAAAATATTAATTGGAATACTTTATTGTCATGCTACCTAGTCATCATAGACAGAAAGAGAGAACTGCTGTCATTTCTAATTGAAGGCATCTAAGAGAGATTAAATTGTTTGCAGTAAACAACAGTGCATAAATTGCTCATAAGTCTGAAATTGATGACCACACTAGTGTAGGTCTGCACTACATGAGATTCTTTCTCTATAGTGTATTCTTTTTCTCTTTAACTTTTATTTTAGGTTAAGAAGTACACATGCAGGCTTGTTATATAGGTAAACTCACGTCATGGGGGTTTGATATGTGGATTATTTTGTCATCCAGGTACTAAGCCTACTAACCAATAGTTACTTTTTCTGATCCTCTCCGTCCTCCCACCCTCCACCCTCTGGTAGGCCTCAGTATGTGTTGTTCCCCAATTTGTGTTCACGTTTTCTCATATTTAGCTCCCATTTATAAATGAAAACATGCAGTATTTGGTTTTCAGTTCCTCAGTTAGTTTGCTAAGGATAATGGCCTCCAGCTTCATCCATGCTCCTGCAAAGGACATGATCTTGGTCTTTTTTTATGGCTGCATAGTATTCCATCATGTATATGTACCATGTTTTCTTTATCCAGTCTACCATTGATGGGCATTTAGGTTGATTTCACGTCTTTGCTATTGTGAATAGTGCTGCAATGAATATATGTGTGCATGTATCTTTATTCTAGTAGGATTTTTATTCCTTTGGGTATATACCCAGTAATGGGATTGCAGGGTCAAATGGTGTATTCTACAGTAAGTGTATTTGGGCTTTCTGTGTCAGGAGGTACTCAGCTGCCGGGTACCTGAGGTTCAGGAGCATTCAAAAGTTGAGGAAGCATTCCTGAGTTATTCAAAAGATTCAAAAAAAGATCCCAAGAATACTACGGGAAAGGAGGCCATGTTTTATGACCTTAGGTGAATTACGTGGAAATGTCTGGTTGGATACCTAGTGGCACAGCCAGCAATAAACAATCTCACCTTGAACAAAGCAATAAAGCCTGCTTATTCTGTATCCCAGAATGGAAAATACATCTGGCCTCTAGATACATCCGATTCTGATATTCCTTAAAGCTGAATGGACCCAATTTCAGTAGTTCTTAAAGTTTCTTTTTTGTAGATCTTTTTGCTTTTATTATCTTTAATTGACACATAACAATTATACACATTTATAGGGTACAGTGTGATATTTTAATACAGGTATACAATGTGTAATGATCAAATCTATATAATTAACATATCAATCACCTTAAACATTTAGTATGTCTTGGTGTTAGGAACCTGTATAATCTGCTCTTCTATTGTATATTTGAAAATATACAATAAATTGTTAATTACAGTTATTGACATAACTGTAATTCCTAGCACATAATTTACTTCAAAGCTCTTTGCATGTCTTCTTAATGGGTAAGGCTGCATGTCTGACTCAGAAATGGATAGAAAATAAATGCTTTAGCATTTAGAAAACATCATCAAAATCTTAATTAGGATGTTCCTATTAAGAAATGTAAAATAGTCATCTTTTCACTTTTCTGGGGGATAGCTTTTAATGAAAGTGAAAAATCAGAATCGATCTCAATGACACTTTCATAATTTTCTTACATAAATATTAAAAGAGCTGGTTGAGTATAAACATGTATTTTAAATGTCTTTCTATATTTTAACATTACGTTCCCCACAAAACAAATAACTAAACTGTAAACTATTTTTGAAAAGTGTTCTCGTTTACCATCATATCAGCCATTTCAATAGAAAACTGTTAATCTAAGGTTCTTTATATATTCAATACTCAATTAAATATATATTAAATATATATTTCATAGAGAAGTACATAATAGATGCTGTTCATCCAGTGATAATAAAAGGATATTTGACTCATTGCCCCCCAATTCATATAAGTGTAAATAAATGTGAATGTTATTAAATATATACTAAATATATGTTATTAAATATATATTAAAATAGTTAAAAGTTAATTGCCCAAAAATAGAACACTAGAACTTATTCCTTCTATCGGGCTGTACTTTGTATTCATTAACAAACTTTTCAGTATCTCCCCCTTTCCCCATCCTTTCTTACCTCTAGTAGCCATTATCCTCTACTTCTATGAGATCAACATTTTTAGCTTCCGTGTGTGAGAACATGCAGTACTCATCTTTCTGTGCCTGGCTTATTGCACAGCATAATATTAATATTAATACAGTTAAGAATTGGCACAGAATTTTGTCAAGATGCAGATTGCTCTACAGCTCACTAAAGATTCATATTCAGTAGGTCCAAAGTGGATCCCAGGGATTTGGCTTTTTAATAAGCCTTTTTGGGGAATGCTGAGGTAGTCTAGGACTAGGGCAATAGAAATGCTGATCTTGTATGTCTGAGCTAAGGGGCCTGGAAGCTGCAGTGATTTTGCCTAAGTTGTATGGAAGCACTTATTCATCCTTAATATGGAATTGAGAAATATTATAGAAAAAATCTGTAGATATATTTATTATTAAAACATATTAAGAGCTAATGAAGTTGAGCCTGATAAAAGAAAGTCAGAAGGTTTTGAATAAGTGTAGTGTATATGATACATAAATCAGAAGATTTTAGAATGTTGTGAACTAGTTAAAAAGATTGGAACTTTCTTTACTTCTGAGTTGATATTAAATTATTGCTATCCAAGTGGTAATCAGTGTTTTAAAGAAATTTAAGGAGGTTCTAAAAATGCCATACAACTAAGATGGTTGTTTTTAGCTTACAATGCTGTAAGAGATAAATTGAACTTTGAATTTATTTTAGTACAAGACCTTTTATAATCCGTTTTTTTTTCAAATTTTAATGAAGAATCTTCGCTTTTCTGTTAAATTGCTTGTCCTGAAATATAGCATAAACAAGATTGTCTTTTAAGAATGCAAAGTAAAAGTTTATTTTTACCTCCTTTTAAGCCTTCCAAACCTAAGTTTAACAAAAGTGTACTAATTATTCTTGTATGGATTAAATATAACAATACAGTGAGGTATGATGTTATTTTATCCATAACATAAAAGCATTTTGAAATATATTTTGATGTAAATAATACTTTTGAAAAAAATACATAAGGTACTAATAACAGGGCTTCCCTTTGGAGAACCTGTCATGAATTGGAAACTGGCATAAAGAGAAATATGTATTATCATTTCATCATAATCAGATCTTTGAAAGATTTGAATTTTTACCACACACACATATTGTCTATAATAAAACCATCGATAAACAAAGGAATACACTTTTTAAAAGAAAGGCTATATATATATATATACACATATATATGTATATATATACACACACACACACATATATATACACACACACACATATATATACACACACACATATATATATACACATATATATAAAAGTTTATTAGGGCAATTTGGGCACTCAGAAAAATTCAAAACTTTTCAGAAGCAGAAAATTATCAGTGCCGAATCTATATGCTACATCACCTTCCTCTGGAAAGATAGTACTTGACTTACTAGATGTGGGATATAAAATGCATGTAATTCTTGTCTTTTTCCAAATATGAATAGTATTGAACTCTGTATATTTATAGCTACCTATATTATCTATCTACTTATTAATAATCTATTTTGCATTTTGGTCTCTGTCTTCTTTTGGCCACTGAGTCATCTACCAGTCTTTAATGAGGGACGTGGATAAAGAAAAAAAACTGGTTTTCTTTTTTTCCAAACTCTGAAGAAATAGGTGCTTAAGCCAAGTTCTCCTAATAACTAAGTCCCACCTGAAATATCAAGACATTCTTTTAAGTTATCTTTGATTTTCCAGTCAGCAAATACAGTGTTTGCTTCCCATCTGAGTACCATTTGGCAAACTGGAGATAAAGTCTGCAGAATTATTTAGCATTACATATGTTTATAATTGCTTTTTCAAGATGATCCAAGTAATTTTAAAGTTTTGTTTATATGTTAACCAACTGTGGTGGCTGCACTTTATGTGGTTATAATGTAGAAAGGCTAGACTTCAACAAATTCAATCTAACAAACATATATGGAGTATCTAAATGGAGCATTTTAGTGAAAATTATATATTTCATTCCTTTAGCTTGCTTGCACTAATAAAATGAATTCCCCTGGAAATAATTAAAAGTTAATTGTCCAAAAATGAAGTTGGAATCACTTTAAGAACAGTAGGTGCTAAATTGGTATGGAAAAAAATATCCTTAGAGGACAAGGAAATAAAAATTTAAAAACAAAAGGCAAAGCTCACAGTTGGCAGGAGGGGGGAGGGATAGCATTAGGAGATATACCTAATGTAAATGACAAGTTAATGGGTGTAGCACACCAACATGGCACATGTATACATATGTAACAAACCTGCACGTTGTGCACATGTACCCTAGAACTTAAAGTGTAATAAATATATATGTATATATATATAAACTGAGTATTGAGTATAAAAGGAACATTACATTAACAGTTTTCTATTGTAAAAGCTGATACGATGGTAAATGAGAACATTTTTAAAAAGTAATTTATGGTTTGATTATTTGTTTTGTGGGAAATCTAATGTTAAAATATAGAAAGACATTTAAAATACACGTTCATACTCAAGCCAGCTCTTTTAATATTTATGTAAGAAAATTATTAAAATGTAATCAGGAAAGTTTTTGATGTTTCGCTTCCATTAAAAGCTACACCCCAGAAAATCGAAATATGACTATTTTATATTTCTTAATAGGAACATCCTACTTAAGATTTTGATTGTGTTTTCTGAATCCCAAAGCATTTATTTTCTGTCCAGTTCTGAGTCGGAGATGCAATCTTACCCGTTAAGAAGACCTGCAAAGAGTTTTGAAGTAAATTATGTGTTAGGAATTCTGTCATTCATGGAAAAGTGCAAGAAATCCAGATGAATCATTCTATATTATTTTAAGCCAATGTGATCAAGTTAATATATATTATTAGGCAAAACAAAGGTAAAGATAATTTAGCATAAAAATAAGATTTATTGGTTGAACAAAGGTCAACATTTTAATTTTCTTTTTCTGGGATATTATAGAAAGCAATTGGCAGATTCTGGATTAATGAGACTAATTTTTTTCTCCTTCCTAGAAAGCCACTTTTACTTTTACCCTCAGTTCTTGAATTTTTTCTTCAATGACACTTCACAGTCAAGGAAGAACTATTCTTATTCTCTGCATGAACTATGGCCTTGGCTGCAACAATTTCTAATGATAGGTTTTCTTAAAAATGCACAGATTTTACATTTCTAAAATAATGTCTTCTGATCACCGAGAAGACCTTTGTATTGACCCATGCCCTCATCAGAATTATTCTCTCCTTTCCCTACACTCCACTAACACAGAGGTTTCTTTTGTCACTGCCCAGATTTCCTGCTGCTTTTGCTGATTTTAAATCACAGGGGCCCTGGTGTGTGTTGTTCCCCTTCCTGTGTCCATGTGTTCTCATTGTTGTGGGGTGGAGGGAGCGGGGAGGGATAGCATTAGGAGATACACCTAATGTTAAATGACGAGTTAATGGGTGCAGCACACCAACATGGCACATGTATACATATGTAACAAACCTGCACATTGTGCACATGTACCCTAAAACTTAAAGTATAATAATAAAAAATAAACAAGTAAGTAAATAAAAAATCACAGGGGCTTTGTAAGAAAGGACAGGAGGGCTGTTTTAAGGGTAAGCCTGCCTTATACCTAGAGATGCTTAAAATATTTATAATAGCTACCTTTTATTTTGTATTTACTATGTGCCACACATTCCATGAAAGGCTTTACTGTCACTGAAGTCTATTAATTATTTGATCTAATTCAAACCTTACAATTGCATGAAGAGTTAAGAGTTAGAATCCTTGTTTTATAAATTAAGTAAATGAGAATTAGGAAGGTGGTAAAGCTTACCCGAGGTTATGAAACTAGGAATTGGTGGAGGCAGGACTTAAAATAAATTTTTTGTAGGCTGCATGGATTGTAGAAGAGATGAAAAAGCAAATGCTAAGGTTGAAATTTTTGCTACACGTAGCCTTACCAAGTATGTGCACAGACTGGCTAATGAATCCTAAGCAGTTGTGTCCATCAGGAAAGGGGAAGAGGCCCTTCCTGGCCTACTCTAAACGTTTTACTAGCTTATGTATACTAACCTCCGATCAAAAATTATTCCAATGGCATGTTATGAAAGATAAATATAAAATTGCCTTTGAAAATAATTGAGGTTATTGCAAAGTGCATAATTGACAAGGTAGGGTCCTCATAAAAAAATTAAAACCACAGACTGGACAAAGTAATAAAAATAGCACACAGAGAATTATGACAAAACAATTTCTGAATAATTAATTAAAATGGCATGTAGCAAAAATGGTGTTTGAAGAATTTGTTATTTTTCATGGGAAAATTATTTCTGTATCACTTTTTATGCAACATTGTCTACTCATAGATCAGAAAGTGGAGCATATATTTATATTTCTACAGCACCCACATAGAGCCAGACACATGACCTATGAAAAGAGAGAGTAATCTTTGATGTTAACATTTTAGAAAAAATGGGCTGAAAATACTTCAGACATTTAAGATTTTAGTATGCAAACATACACCTAAGTTATCTAAAATAACAAAGTGGACAAGAATGCATTTGTAATAGGAGACAAGTATACAAGAAAACTTGACGAAAAAGACTGTCTGAAATTGAACACAGAGTCTATAAAGAGACCAATGTTGTCTGTGAATGATGAGAATCAGATTAGTCCCCTCTACACCACATGTCTTAGGTTTGTTGTCCCAATGTCCCATTTAGTCAGTGAGTGCCTCCTTCTCTTACAAAAATATAATGGTTTGCCCCATAAATTATATGGCCCCCCTCCCTAGAATTATTCTGGTATTCCTGGACATCCTCCAGTCATCCCTGCTCTTGTCTAAGTTTTTACTTCATTTGGTACATTCAGAACCTAAGACAGAGCTAGAAATTCTATGTTAGTGCAATTATTCTCCATAATGGAATTCTTGTGACACAGACCATATGGCCTGTAATCCCAGAATATTCACCGTATCTGGCCTACTACAGTACAAGTTTGCCAGATAAATGGAGGATACATAACAAATGTATTGATTAATGGGAAAAAAAGTCAAACATGTAATCACAATAATCTAGTTTGAAAAAAATATTGACTATCTGGTTTTAAGCAGTTTAATGGTGTAAACAGTGATAGTGTGCTATATGAACACTTTTAATGAGTATTATTAAAGGAAACAGCAGACAGCAAGTGAGGGACCAAGTCAGACTGATACAATAGTGTTTGCAGATGAATAATGGAGATGATTTTGAAGGTGTTGAGTTGATGGGTGTTATAAATGGAAGGAGAGAGAACATGAAGATTCAACACTATATATGCATTTTACATATGCTTACATAGCTTTTGCTATAAATATTTTTCTGTCTGGATAAAAGGGGTGTGCTCTGAAATTCTAAGTCAGTTTCAGGAAAAGCAAATTTTAAGAAAAAACTACAAGTCTAAGAGTGCTTCTGTTAACATAAGATGACATTAAGTGTATTTTATGAAGCAGAAAATTGCTTCACACCCAAATTCTTAAAATTCGTTTTTTTGTGCTGTCTTTAATAAGACATAGAACATTGGTACACATGAGCTGCATAACAGTCTAATGGAATTAGCATTTAGTAATTTGATATTTTGTATGCCTGACAAATCTGATGTAGAAAAAGCAAGGAAATAGGGAAGAACACTGTTTTATGACCAGAACCATGCTTTAAAGTGGAATGAATTTACTAATTCTTTGTTGGCAATCTACTTAAGGACCTGAGCTTGGTGCAATCTTAGAAACTGACCCAGGCAAGCTCACAAATTTATAATAAAGAGGGTATAACAAGAATTTTAAAAGAAAACAAAGCTTTCTTTATATTAAAGGCACTACTAAATATATATATGTAATTTTTAAGCATTGTTATTAACTTAGACTTTGAGAGACGAATTGAACTCAGCTGTGTGTGTGTGTGTGTGTGTGTGTGTGTGTGTAGTTAAAATTCTCAAGCATGAAGTTTTTAAAATATTAAGGGTGTCATCTTGGTAACCTTGTAGCAAACTCTATAAGCCTTGATAAAGTTTTTCTACTGAAATCAATTTACTTCGACTGGGAATAATCATCCTTAAGGGTTCAGATGACAAAGCTGAATTTACCATGAACTCTAAATATGAAGGGAAAAACATAATGTTTTTTGGTCAAAATAAATTAATGAAATTGAACAATGGCTATTTTCAAGTTTGAACGATTAGTAGAAACTAATATAGATTACCACATATTTATTAAAAGATATTCTAATTTAATCTGGTGCTTAGAAAAGGTACCTCACAAATATGATATCTTTTGAAAGATGTAAAAGCCAATTTCATTAAAGAAATATCTTTTTTGAGGTAAATTTCTTTTATATATATATATATTATACTTTAAGTTCTAGGGTACATGTGCACAACGTGCAGGTTTGTTACATATGTATACATGTGCCATGTTGGTGTGCTGCACCCATTTAACTCGTCATTTACATTAGGTATATCTCCTAATGCTATCCCTCCCCCCTCCCCCCACCCCACGACAGGCCCCACTTGGACACAGGAAGAAATACCTTTTAAGAGACAATGTTCTGCTGATTTTTGTGAGCTTTGCTCAATTACTATTATGTGGCATTATACTCCCTTGCATTGCACCTTCTATGGAAAAAGGTGCTTCTCTTCTTGTAGTCCCCTATCAATATCACATTATCATATTTTAAGTGGGCTCATAGTGCTTACCTGAAAGATTGTATTACATTATAAAAGATAATCATAACAAGCCTAGATGAATTAATGGGGTGAAATGAGCAAATGATTTCATAAAATGGTTCTCAAATTGTTATTTTCCTTAAGCAGGAGGAACATTTTTGAAAAATAAAACTCCAAATATAAAACAGATAAGATGAGATCACCTTGGGTGCAGCCTGTGGTCCGGGCTTCACAGCCAAGTCTATCTCTCCTCCATTGAAAGGGCTACCGCAGCCATTGAGAGACTGCAAAACTGATCCTTGAACTCTGGACAGAGCTCGAAGATCAGTGATTCATGCATGTTTTCCTGGTTAGAAAATGCTAACCTTCCTAATCCACCCAGCCATTCTTTCTGCAGATCATTTCCAAGGACCCAAATCAACCGCGATTAGAAATACTTTGTCTCTTAAGCAACAAGCGGGTGGAGTGGGTGCAAATCAAAGCCGTTTATTTCTCTGGGGCAGATGTTGGTTGCCCTTCTTTGAGAGATGGGGGCAATGATAATGGTCTTCTCTATTCATTTATTGTTCTTTTCTAAATGTTTATGGTTCAAAAACAGAGTAAAGTTTATGCAAGTTCTCTGATAAACAAGAAATACTGTCTTTATCCATCTCTCTGTAATTCTCAACACTCCAAATTAAATTCTGGAGCGTATTTGTAGTAAACTAATAAATTAGGAAAAACATGTTTCTTTGATGAGGCAATTGTCTCATCTAAAATAATTTCTAGTTCTGCTCCACAGTCCAACTTTGCTATCTTGGCAGAACAGAGATGAGTTGATTCATTCATGGTTGATGTTCCTGAGGAAGATAGACAACCTTAAAACACCAGAAGCCATTAAACTGAACAGCACTGAACAAAATCTATTGGTGACAGGATAGCATTTTACAGAGGCACAGCACACCTCAACCCCCAAGATGTTACATTCCTTTTTCCAAGGCACCAACAAAGTAAAAGTTACAGCTCTCTCTTTTCCCCCTTTATGCATGTAAAGGTGCTATTCAAGTATAACGTTTAGTATGAAGTCAAGAATTCTTAAGAAAGGGTGTCCAAAACGGATTCCTGACACTTCCACTAGTTTTATTTGTTATGGGCTGTTTGCTTTGGCAGCTCACAGCCATGGGGAGAGATCTTTTTCTCCTCCTTTCCTGGAAAACTCAACTCTCACTTCCATCCTACCAAGATAGCAAAGTTGGATGCTGGAAAGGACCTTTTAGATTTTGATAGAATTCATCTACCAAAAAGAGAAGATTTTCCCTCCCTGTTTTATAACTGATTTCTGTGGCTAAAGAGGCTGAAGTCCTGACTTGGAGGATTTCATGTAGATTTTCTCTATATGTCAAATAATAACATCTTATTTTCAATTAGCACTTCCCATAAGCACTTCTCGACCTGTGCTAGGTGCCGTGGAGGGTATAGAATAAAATAACTGACATTTGTTGAGCACCTTCTACGTCAAACACCAAAAGAGTGCCTTGTTTACATTATCTCATTTAATACACACCCAAACCTAGCAAAGTTAGATTTCAAAATCTCTATCTTACTGAAAAAGAATCTCAAATAATAGCTTACTGTAGATACCACCCAGTAATCTCCAGTAGATAGCAGAGAGAGATACCAGCCCCAGTTTTATGCATGCAATTTTAAAGTTCATGTTCCTTCCACTAAATAATACAGCTTCATGTTTTGCAGTTGTTAAATGGGAAAAAATTTTGAGAAATAGTGTCAAGTTGATGTGAAAATTGTATAACAGACAATTGTTGAACACAGTTCATGTCAACTATTTCAAGTTCAAACAGTGTTAGTAACTTGCACTTTTTCCCTCTCTTCTTCCCATTATAGCCATATTAAATGTGGCTTTTTTTTCTGGAAGTAAAAATGTTGGAAATCACTAATCGGCTTGTTAATTGTTAATTCACGGCTACAGGCTCCATTGTTCTTAGTGCCTGCACTTGAAAAGAAAGTCAGATGTGGCAAAGTTGGATGTTTTTTTTCTAATACGATGCAATGTGCTCCCAAATTCTTCAGGATGTGCTAATTTTCTGCCTAGAACAAGCCTCAGAAGTTGTACTTTTAGTTAACTGGAAATATAGCAGTGTTGTTTAATGAAATAGTCACTTTTAATTATAGATGCCAAAAGCTATGAAAATAACTAATTTTACTCTTAGGAATTATATAACAATAAATATAAGCATCTTTTTCTAAAGTAAAAAATATGCAACATTTCATTCATGTATACATAATCAGAAAAAAACAAAACCATTTACCTAATGGCAATCATAGTCTTCCTTCAAAAAAACCATACATCAGCTTCAGATTATTATTTATCTTTGAAGATCTATGGTGTTTGTTTTTTGTTTGTTTGTTTGTTTGAAGCAGTCTTGCTCTGTCAGCAGGCTGGAGTGCAGTGACGTGATCTTGGCTCTCACTGCAACCTCTGCCTCCTGGGTTCAACTGATTCTCCTGCCTCAGCCTCCTGAGTAGCTGGGACTACAGGCATGTGCTACCATGCCCAGCTAATTTTCGTATTTTTAATAGAAATGGGGTTTCACCATGTTGGCCAGGATGGTCTTGATCTCTTGACCTCGTGATCCACCCACCTTGGCCTCCCAAAGTGCTGGGATTAGAGGCATAAGCCGCCGCACCCAGCCTTTATTTTTATTTTTTTTCTTGAGATGGAGTCTTGCTCTGTCGCCCAAGCTGAAGTGCAGTGGTGTGATCTCGGCTCACTGCAACCTCCACCTCCTGGGTTCCAGCGACTCTCCCCGCTCAGCCTCCCAAGTAGCTGGGATTCTATGGTGTTTCTAAAGAGGTTGAAGATCTTTCATAAATAAAAAGCCAAACTGTTAAAACATGCATTCAGCCATACTCTGGTTAGTGGCCCAAGTCATAGTTAAGAACAATCAATGAAGAAATATTTTCCTAATAATATTGGAAAAACTAGCTTGATCTTAAATGTTAATAGCTCTTGATAAACAGAAGTTTTGTATTCATATTTGTAATTATTAAACTTCTGTTAGATAATAAATTTTCTGTCCTAAAGGTGGGTGCTGTAACCTTGATTGGAGTTCCAGTTAAGAGAAGAATACTCCTTGATCAGAGAATATTCCCTAGGGAAGGCAGCTTGGGTTGAATATTTCTGAGGGTGTGAGTAGGATGGGAGGGTAAAAGGGAATATGGTAAAACAGAAGACAAGCAGCTGAAATATGTTAGAAATCAGAGGGAAATGATTTGGAAAGTAGTTTGCAGAAAGGCAATGCAAAATGTCAGTGAAAATGTTGTGTTTATTAATTGTTCTTTGCGTTTCACTCTCATCTAAACCCCAGCAAATACCTTCCTCTGGAAATTCTAAAGCCCATCATTTCTTGAGCTCAATATTGATGACTCTTCTATGACTATAGATATAAATTTCGTATATACTAATCCCAATGTTTTATTTTTAATTTAATTTTTGTGGGTACATGGTAGGTGTACATATTTATGGGGTACTAATCTCAAAAAGAGAAATGTCTGCAACCTTTAACTCTTAATTATCTACAATTTCCACCTTACTACAAAAATTTACCCAACTCTGGTCATTTAACCCTAAGATATCCTTTGGGTTATAGCTGACTTTGTATTAATGAAATCATTAGCTTTTCAACTTTCCAACATCATAAAAAAATTATATCTCCGATGAGGGTTATTATGAGTGTCAACACTTCAATAATTCTGCTATAATCTGATGTGTTTACCTTGTTTTTGTCACATAATCCAGCTGTAAGTTGATTTATCATTTTACTTTGCATTCATATGAAGAAGACACAAGGCAGAAAGCAATTAATGATTTATTCTCCCAAGGCTTCACTTTCTTGGGTTCTTAACTTGCTTTTTCATACTGATAAAGTACAATGTTGATTGGAAGCGGTGACTGGCCATTTTGTTATGTTTCTAACTCAAAGGGAAAACATTCAGTCTTTCACCATAACGTATGAGGTTAGCTGTAGATTATTCATGGATAGCCTGTATTATTTATTCTGTATAGAATTTTAAAACCCCAACAGTTAAAAATCCAGTCAATAGTTAAAATAACTAAAACATAGTCAAATAATAAATCTATTTTATGAATATAAATATGGTTTAATTTAAAGAAATATATTAATGCAATTAGTAGCACTGGTACTGAAGATCACTTGGTCATCTTGACAGATGGAAAAAATATTTGATAAAATTTAACCATTTTTTTTAAGTTAACATTAGCAAACTGAGACAGAGGATACTTACTACATGCAATAATAAATATTATTTTACAACATAAAAATATGCTAAACACTGAAGCCCAGGAAACATTAAAGTAACAAAGAAGGCAAGGATGTGATCAGCATTTTTATGTAGCATAATTCTGTAATTCTAGTTACAGAAAAAAGAAACATAAGTAAGAGATAAGACTATTGGAAAGGAGAAACAAAAGTTATTATTTGTAGATAAAAGAATCAGTTACTACACAGCAGTCAATAGCGTTCTATATCAGAAATGACTATTTAAGAAATGCAGTGATTTAAGCTTCTTAACATTAGCAAAAATAGTTACTAACAAAATTAGTAACATATGGAAATTATATAAGAAGAATGAATATTTAATGAGGCACTTGACTAACACCTAAACATTTAATGGATGTAAAGTTGCATTTAGTAAGATGTCAACTATTTCCACATCTATTCGATCAGATTCACAATAGCACTATTATTTGGAACATTAGAATGTGATTATAAAAATTTCAGAGAAGAATTAAATGTGTGTGACTACTCAAGGAAAAAATAAAAATGAAAACAAGGATGGAGGATTTAAACTCCTAGGTATTATTCAACAGAGGATTCTGAGAATGTTAGTCATCTATTTGGGAAAAAAAATATGTATTTTTAAATTTGGTTCTTACTTTTCACCCTATTCCAAAATAAATTTAAAAGAGTTTAGAGAAATAAACTAAGAAATGAAATAATGGGGTAGCTAGGAGAGAATCTGGCAGTTATTTCTTTAATGCTAAGGTAGGAGAGGCTTTTCTGAGCAGAAAAGCAATAAAAGAAATTTTGAAAGAAAAGGTTGGAAAACTTCACTATGTAAATATACAAACTGCTGTATGCCAAAAACAAAACAGAAAAAAATAGAATTAAAGGGAAAATTACAGACACGTGGTATATTTGACAGGGATTTAATGCTCTTACTGTATAGAAATGTTTGCTTTAACAAAAAGAACAGCCCAATCAAAAGAAATGGGGAAAATAAGTGATTGTACATTTTAAAAATGTAGAAATACAAAGAGTCAATGAACATTTAACCTCACGAGTAATATAAGAAATGTTAATTAAAACATGAAATATCATTTTAATATAAATCCAAAAAAAGGTGAGGTTGTGTATTTTATAAGGGTTAAAATGACATAAGTAATCTCATATATAGCTTGAATAAATCTCCATAAAACCGTGTAATGGTGTGTATGCTGTCATTAAAAATTACCCCTTACCAACAAAAACAAACATAAACAAATGGCATTGCAACAAACGAAAAAGCTTCTCCACAGCAGGGGAAACAGCAAAGTGAGAAAACCTACAAAATAGAAGACATTGATAAACTATTCATCTTACAGAAGATTAATATCCAGATACAAGAAACTCAAACATCCGAAGAGCAAATAACCGAAAACGTAATTAAAAACTAGGTAAATGACCTGAACAGATATTTCTCAAAAGATGATATACAAATGGCCAACAAATATAATTTTAAAAATACTCAACATCATTAATCATCAAGGAAATGCAAATCAAAACCACAATGAGGTATCATCTCACCCCAGTTAGAGTAGCTATCATCAAAAAGATAAAAAGTAACAAATGCTGCTGACAAGGACATGGAGAAAAAGGGAACTTTTATGCACTGTTGGTGGGCATGTAAACTGGTACAGCCGCTGTGGAGAACAGTATGGAAGTTCCTCAAAAAACAATAGAACTACCAGATGATCTAGCAATCCCACTTCTTGACACTGATGGAAAGGAAGGGAAATCAGTATATTAAAGAGACATCTCCACTCCCATGTTTACTGCAGCACTATTCACAATAGCCAAGATATGGAATTAACCCAGCTGTCCAACAACTGATCAATGGATAAAGAAAATGTAGTGTATATATATATATATATATATACAATAGAATACTGTTCAGCCTTATAAAGAAGGAAATCCTGTGATTTAAAGTAACATGGATGGAACTGGAGGACATTACGTTAAGTGTTTCACTGATTTGAAGTCCAGAACAGAAAGTTTAATGCTACACATTCTCATTCATATGCAGAAGCTTTAAAAGATAAAAGGTGATTTCATGGAAATAAAATGCAGAACAGTGGATATTCGAGGCTGGGAAGAGTAGGTGAAAGAGGGAGAAAGGGAGAGATTTGTTAAAGGATATAAATTATAGCTAGATGGGAGTAAGTTCTAATGTTCTATTTTATATACAATATAATAGATTATAACGATATAAAACTATATAACAATATAACATATATAATAACAGTATAACTATTTAACAATAACTCTATCTTGTAATATAGTTAACAATAATATATATTTTCAAATAGTTAGAAGGAGAATATTGAATGTTCCTAACACAAAGAAATGACAAATGTTTGAGACGATGGATATGCTAATTAACCTAATCTGATCACTATACATTGTATGTATTAAAACATAACTACATACCCCATTAAATATGTAAAATTGTCATATATCAATTAAAACATTTCCTCTCAAAGGATATTTATGGACATGGGAAAATGCCTAGACTATCAACTTGGAAAAGCAAGCTATTACATGTTGTGATTCCGATTATTTGAGTAATTCATTGGTACAAGTAAATATGCATTAAATAAAGACGAGGTTGAACGGAAAACTAACACCATCTTAGCATTGGGATACACCTACTTTAGTTTGTTTGTGAATTTTTTGTAAATTTCTTGCAAAATGGTTATTTTTAAAACCAGCCAATGCTGTTTAACATATACATATTATTTAGAGTTTGAATTATTTATTGGACAATATTTTTCAAATTGTGTGCTGCAGTTCAGCATTTTCACCCAGTGGGTTGCAACCAGCATTTTTTAAATGAAATATAATGACATAGAAAATATATCTGTGCTTTAAGTGGGTCTTTGTAAAAAAGGAACAAGAAAAAAAGGAATCATTGCAACAAATATTTAGCTTCAATATGTACACACAGATATACACGTAAATACCCAAACACAATGTTAAATATACTTGCTATTATGGTTTATTCTAAAGAGGTTCAAAGACTCTATATTGGAGAAATTTTAATTGAAGATTTCAGAAATCTCATACTTTATGTTGCCAATACATTTCCATCCACCTGATGCAGGTGAAACTGAAAGTCAGTGAGGAATTCGGGTTTCACTATTTCCACATCTGTTGGTTTTTAAAAATGTAACAAGGGCAATAACCCAGCAGGGCTTAAACTTGTGAAATTATTGAAGCTACAGTGCTCTGTAAAGGATTGTGTAAGTCAATACACACCCAAACTTGCACCATTTAAAACTCCCTTAGCCAGCATATTTCAATATGTTCTAGCATCACTTAAGAAGTTACACAGGTAGCAAAGATAGAAATTGGATTTCACTGTGAGAATAGTATTGCAAGCAAATCAGTCAAGTCTTTAGAGTCGAACACTGTAACTTTTAGCTATTTTCAAATGAATGAATACTTCATTCTCTTTCCCATTCTAAGTAGTATTTTAAGAAATTTTTAAAATTTAGACATAAAATAAATACCAAAGTATCTAATAATCTAGCTAGAGTTGCTGTTTCCTAAACTGGGCTTAGTGGATTGTCCCATTGTATAAGTGGCTTTGTTTTAATGCATTGCAATTTCAACTTGTATTTCTGTCTATCTTTTTATATATTTGTCATCCCTGTAATGCCCTGAAAATGCGCAAATGAGGACATTTTGCCAACATCATCAGTGGCTTTTAATCAGAACGATTTCTGAGAAGATTCACCTATTTCCAGATAAGACTCAATATTGTAGCTTCACCCAGTGTCAACTCTTTCCTATCCTACAGGCTCCCAAACTGAAAACAGACTAGTTATAAAGAGGTGACATTCACAGGAAGAAGAACTCCAGCATGCAAAGCCAATTGCAAAAATCATTTTCCTTGTTGGAAATTTTATCAATGAAAGATAGGATAACAACTAAAAAGTAATGGAAATACCTTTTTTGCCTATTATTTGGAGGAGAGAGAAATAAGATGAATTTTTTTTTTTTTTTTTTTGAGACAGAGTCTCACTCTGTTGGCCAGGCTGGGGTGCACTGGTATGATAACAGCTCACTGCAGCCTCAGTCTCCTACACTCAACCTCCTGCACTCAAGCAATCTTTCCACTTCAGCCTCCCAAGTAGCTGGGACTACAGGCATGCACCACCATGCCTGACTAATTTTTCTTTTTCTTTTTTTTGTAGAGACAGGGTTTTGCCAGGCTACTCAGGCTGGTCTTGAACTCCTGGGCTCAGGAGATCCTCCTGCCTTGACCTCCCAAAGTGCTGGGATTACAGGCATGAGCCACCGTGCCCAGCCCAATACGAATTTTTTTCTTTAAGTGAGATGACAGAATTGGAAGAATAAAAGTCCCTGATGTTGTTATGCTTTGTAAATACACACGTATTAGGGCTACTCTAGATTCTAGAAAACTGCAGGAAAGATTGAGCCTTTACTTTGGAAAACCTGCACCTCTGCAAGATGCCACATGTACGGATGACTACATTCTGGTGATTAGGTAAAGTGATCCCAGTTTTCCATATGAAATTCATCTCTAAAGCAAAGTTCTTGTATTCTGCAGATAACTATTCTTATGAACATTGGATTATGATTTCAGCTACAAGTAGCATCAAGATCTTTTATCAGAAGAAAACACACTCCACCTTCTTGCATATTCTAATGATGTAAAACTTCATAAGTGATCCTACAATTTTGTCTCTGTAATAGGTTATGCATAGAGTCATCTGTCATTCCCAGAGTAGTAAATAATAAATGGTTCAGGTATGAAAATTCTGAAAATTTTCAGCTCAAGATTGTTGATTTTAGGGGAAATGTGTTTAGAAATGTACTTGTCCATTTCATGCCTGAGGCCAACTAGGAGCAAGCATGCCTGTATGGGAAATGAGATACGATTTTTTACTAATTTATAATTTGAAATAAGGATAATTATAATTAACATTTTAAATTTTATGACGATTTTTCAGTTAAACTTTTTCAGTATTTCTAAAGAAAATTATTTTCCCATATCTTACAGCTCCATACTACCAGTTACCTATTTTATGTCATAATAAAACATGTTATTGGCTGTAATCACTGCTGTTTATCATCTCATTTAAAATACTGATGCTTCTTTTTAAAGCATCTTTCCATTTCTTTGATGCCGGAGGATCATTTTTCATACTTTTGCATACTGTGGCAAGAAAATTTACTAAATGCACAGTGGATGTTTCCATTAAGATAACACATCGTGATAAATACCCTAAGGCTAAAAGGATCATATAAATCACCAGATAATTTGATGTAATATTTGTCCAAAAATCTTAATAATTTTACAGAGCTTTATTTTTACATATAGAACATAGTTAAGCAAACTACAGTAAATGAATTAAAAATATGACCCACTTTCTGGTTTTATAAAGTTTGATTGGCACACAGCCACACCCAATCTGTTTACACATTTATCTGTGTCTGTTTTCAAGCTGTGACTAGTTGGGACAGAAACAACGTAGCCCTCAAATCCTACAATATTTACTATCTGGTCCTTTATAAAAAAAATTTGCTGGGCCCTGATCTATAAACTGATTTCTAATGGGGTCTTAAGATTCTATGTAGTTTCTTTGCTAAATTCTTCATAGATGTTTCATTTCGCTGGCAGAATGAAACATGTTCAATTGCTCAGTAAGACAAGCACTTCATTTTTGATCCTTATGTATTGCTTATGTATCTTTTAACATTTACTCTATTTCCTACATAGGAATATATTACCCTTGCAAAATAATTCCTATTTCTGAAATTCTTTCTGCAGAACTGACATAAGTTAGAGATTTGATGAGATTTATACTTTTATCTCTTGAATTGATACATGCCACAAGCTGGGAGAATATTGCTTGTTTTCTAGGCTGCCTTATTTAATGGAATTCTCTTACTATGTTCCCTGGGGGCTTTGAAATCAACACACCATTGAAATTGAGTGGAAATTAGTATAATTAATTTGAAGTACTGTATAGCTCTCTATTAATTTGTTTTGGAATTAGATAATGGTGAGAAGAGAATAATTTGGACATAAAAACATTAAAACCCTACTGCAGTTAGGAGTTCACATTTTGTTGAAATCAATTATGTGAGAAATATTTACAAACCATGTAATTTCTGTCCATTTTGAATAAAGATTTGGCCCATACGTGAGAGCAAATTAGAGTTTCTCTCATAATATTCTATGATATTAGTTCCCAAAAATGATAAGGGACTTTATGTTATAAAACACATTTCACATTAATATGGTACATATAATTAACTCCTAAACATTTTCTAAATCCTGTCTATGAAGTGAAAACCTCATTTATTCATTTTTCTATGATAGTCAGATTTGGTACATGCATACCATGTACCAGAGGTATTATTAGGCACAAAGGTATAATTAGGTATTAAACAAGCTAACACTTAATCTTTACTAGACAAATACCGAACTTTTAATCCTTATATAACCTCCCCCACCTCATCTTACAGATGAGGAAACAGGCTTAGAAAGGAAAAATAACTTAAGAGTACAACATTTCAGTTAGGAGGCATAAGTTTCTTGAGATATATTGCACAACACAGTGAGTATAGCGTATTGTATCTTTTGTATTTTTGTGTATTTTTGCTGTACCTATCTATTATATATTGTATATAATGACTATATTGTATATATAGTGTAGTTTATGTTTCAAAATTGCTTAGATGGTAAATTTCAAATGTTCTTATCACAAAAAAGATCAGTATCTGAGATGACGGCTATATTAATTAGCTTTATGTAATCTTTTCACATTACATACATATATCATAATATCACACTGTACCTCATAAATGTATGCAATTATAATTTGTCAACATGCAATACAATCATTCAAAAAAACAGAAAAGAAAAATAACTTGTCTAAGATCACACACCTTTTTTGTGACCAAGCAAAAATACTAACTCAAACAATTGGATTCCAAAGCCTCACTTTTAATCATGTTCTCCTGAAAGCTTTGTAAGATAAACTCAAAAGCTGCCAATTGTAGTGTAATAGTGGACATTTGCGCTTGGTGTTGGGGGGTCTCTGAGCAAGGGTTGCTGAATCTGCTGGGTGGAAGGAGAAGGAGCTATTTCTTGGAGGAGATTGGGGTTGATTTGGATTGGGTTTGCCAGTTGGGTAGGCCAGCCGTATGTAATAGTGTGTTCAAAGGTAGAGTCATGAAAGAGCACAGCACCTTCGGGGAAGGGAAAAAAATTTGCTGTGCTTAGAGCAAAAGGAGGGTATGAATGGGTTGTAGAGCATGGGCTACAGGAGTGAGCAAGAGGCCTGAATATATTGTAGAGGAGGTCAGTGTGGTAAGAATCCCCTGAAGGTGTTTATTTACAATAAAAATTGCTGAGTTCCAATTGCCGGAGAATCTTACTCAGTTAGACCTATGAATTTGCATTTGGACAGGCATCTCAGGTAATTCCAATGTGGGAGAGCCTCTTTGTGAATCACCGTTAAAAATGTTGGAAAACAATGTGCTGGATAGTGATATGGTTAATGTCATTGTGCTTTGAAACACACACACACACACAGACACACACACACACAGCACCTCAGTGGGGACAGGAAGCTGTTCTCAAAAGTGATTTTGGTTTATTTAGAATTCAGAAATAATATCAAGGTGTCTTTTCCTAGTGGTTTATACAACTGTCTCTCACACACACATTCTTGTGCTTATAATTGCTTTTCGATGCCATTTAGATTACTGGCCTCTAAAAAATGCTAAAATGGCTGGATCCAGTTTTATTCATTTTTAAGGCACTATATGCCACAAAAAGTATGAGCTTTTCAAACCAAATCTCACTTGTTTTGCCATTCTCAGTCCTTTCCATTCTAGCCCTTAGTAAATTTCAATTAATAAGAAATTATTGTCTTAAATAAATGATGAATTACTTAATTGATTTATATTTTCAGTAGAACTTAATTTCACACAACATAATTGGGGGATTAATTAATAAATCAAGCAAACTGCATTTCTGCACTTTTCCCTGGGATTAATTTAATAATTTAAAGGACTAATTATTCCAAGGTAAAATTTCAGTTGATATGCAAATTTAAGATTTGGCACCGTCTTATTAAAACATAAGGTAAAAGTTTGTACATCCCATTGGCTTTGGATACATTTGAAACAGAATAACTGAAAACAAACCGTGCTTTAAGAACGATCTGTTCCATTGAATTACTTATGGTTATGGTCAGGTGGCTCCCAAGAAAATGTTTTTTTCTTCTGTAGAAAATTGATACATCCCCATCTTCCAAAACAGAATGTCTTCTTCAATGTTTAAACAAACTCGAAAGGAAAATATAGGAGGGAGCACTCATCTGACTCATCTGGAATTAAATAGACTCCACACATCAAAATCTCATTGGGTAACCAGAGATGGCCTTGACCAACTGGGGATTCTCAAATTTAGGATGCCAAATCCCACCCTGATGTTTACTCCACACTTAAGCTTGTTCAACACAGATGGTAGGCATAAAATAGCTTAACTTCAATGGATCATGCCCTGAGAGAATGAGAGAGATGGTCTTCTGTGTTGACAGGAGGGTTGTTTTCACATTCCACTTGAATTAAATTATGCTCGTTCATCCCATGGTGCATAATCTCTGGCAAGCGTTCTTAGAAAGAGCTATCATGTGGACTCATTGCAAAACAAGTTAAAAATAATAAAAAAAAGAAAGATTGCAAAGTAATGCTTTGAGCACTCTAAGAAAATATAAGGCAAAAGTTGAACAGCTTCCATTTATTTTGAAAAATATATAGATATCTATTTAGAGTAATATAATTAACGTGGATTTTTATATATTATATATAGATATATTGTATTAGTCCATTTTTCACACTTCTGATAAAGACATATCTTAGACTGGGTAATTTATAAAGAAAAAGACATTTAATGGACTCACAATTTCCCATGGCTAGGGAGGCCTCATAATCATGGTGGAAGGCAAAAGACACATCTTACATGGTGCAGACAAGAGAGAATGAGAGCCAGGCAAAAGGGGAAACCCCATATAAAACCATCAGAACTTGTGAGACTTATTCACTACCATGAGAACAGTATGGGGGAAACTGCCCCTATGATTAGATTATCTCCCACTGGGTCCCTCCCACAACACAGGGAAATTATGGAAGCTAAAATTCAAGATGAGATTTGTGTGGGGACACAGCCAAAGTGTATCGTATATGTTTATATGTTAACATTCAGGGGCAATGTATATCTTTAATTTCAATGGACTGGCAAAAGTAGTTTGAATTTCTCATATGAAAAAGATATTATGTATCAGATATAGTGGATATTATGATCAATATAAGACCCTAGCTTTCAAACGTTCTCAACTAAGTTTGGTAATTAAGACATAAGTATCGGGGGAAATTCAGCCAGATATTGGGTGAAATTCACCCCCAATATTTCATGTAGGTACTTTTATATTTTCCCTAAGTGTTGGCCGGTCTGAGAAATAAAGGGACAGAGTACAAAAGGAGAAATTTTAAAGCTGGGTGTCCGGGGGAGACATCACATGTCGGCAGGTTCCGTGATGCTCCCCAAGCCATAAAACCAGCAAGTTTTTATTAGTGATTTTCAAAAGGGGAGGGAGTGTACGAATAGGGTGTGGGCCACAGAGATCACATGCTTCACAAGGTAATAGAATATCACAAGGCACATGGAGGCAGGGTGAGATCACAGGACCACAGGACGGGGGTGAAATTAAAATTGCTAATGAAGTTTCGGGCACGCATTGTCATTGAAAACATCTTATCAGGAAACAGGGTTTGAGAGCAGACAACTAGTCTAACCAAAATTTATTAGGTGGGAATTTCCTCATCCTAATAAGCCTGGGAGTGCTACGGGAGACTGGAGCTTATTTCATCCCTGCAGCTGCAACCTTAGAAGACGGCTGCCCCTGAAGCGGCCATTTCAGAGGCCTACCTTCAGGGACGCATTCTCTTTCAGGGATGTTCCTTGCTGAGGAAAACAATGAGAACCTGTGGACACAGGAAGGGGAACATCACACACCGGGGCCTGTTGTGGGGTGGGGGAAGAGGGGAGGGATAGCATTAGGAGATATACCTAATGTTAAATGATGAGTTAATGGGTGCAGCACACCAACATGGCACATGTAACAAACCTGCACATTGTGCACATGTACCCTAAAACTTAAAGTATAATAATAAAAAAAAAAGAATTCAGTGATATTTCTTTTTGCTTTTGGAAGATATTTGCTTTTGAAAGAAGAGAAATATGGCTGTGTTCCTCCCGGCTCACCAGCAGTCAGAGTTTAAGGTTATCTCTCTTGTTCCCTGAACATTGCTGTTATCCTGTTCTTTTTTCAAGGTGCCCAGATGTCATATTGTTCAAACACACATGCTCTACAATTTGTGCAGTTAATGCAGTCATCACAGGGTCCTGAGGCGACATACATCCTCCTCAGCTTACGAAGATGACAGGATTAAGAGATTAAAGACAGGCATAGGAAATCACAAGGGTATTGATTGGGGAGGTGATAAGTGTCCATGAAATCTTCACAATTTATGTTCAGAGATGGCAGTAAAGACAGGTGTAAGAAATTATAAAAGTATTAATTTGGGGAACTAATAAATGTCCATGAAATCTTCACAATTCACATTCTTCTGCCATGGCTTCAGCCGGTCCCTCTGTTCGGGGTCCCTGACTTCCTGAAACACATAAGTACATGAGATTTTACATAAAAGAGACAAAAATTAAAGTAAGATGTATTCACAGCAATACAGTAGCCCCCCTTCTCCAAGACCTTTAGTGGATGCCTGAAATCAAGGATAATACCAAACCCTATATATACTATGTTTTCTCCTGTATATACATACCTATGATAAAGTTTAAGTTACAAATTAGACACCATGGAAATTAACAAGTAGTAATGAAATACAACAATTATAAGAATATAGTATAATAAAAGTTATATTAATGTGATCTTTTCCTCTCTTTCTTAAACTATCTTATTGTACTGTACTCACCTATTTTCAGACCATAGTTAACCATGGATAACTGAAACCTCCTAAAAGGAGCGACTATGGTAGCAATGCTTTATCAGAATGTGCTCTGGATAGTAATTTCTGGGTCTTAGAAAATTATTGAGCCGTGTAAGAGTACGTAGGGAAGACAGAAAATTATTCCAGTCAAGGAAGACAGTATGAGTGAACAAAGTCTAATTAACACAATGCTTGCTAAATTAGATATTTTAGACATGACCTATTTATAGTGCAACTGGGTGTCCCCAAGAAGATACTCGGGTTCCATGATTCACTAGAAAGACTCGCAGAACTCAGAAAAGCTGTTATACTCAAGGTTGCCACAGGAAAAAGAGATGAGTTAAAATCAGCAAAGGTGAAATGCACGTAGAGTGGAATCCAGGAGAGACTAGTACAAGTTGCCAGTTGTCTTCTCCCAGTGGAATTGCACAGATGATACTTAATTTCCCCAACAACAATGTGCAATAATACACAACAAGTACTGCTAATCAAGGAAGCTCACCCAAGCTTGGTCTCCAGGGTTTTTATTAAGGGTTCATTCATCAGGATAGAATGCCCTTGTGACTAATCTTATCTTCCAGTCGTCAGCTCTCCCCAGGGTCAAACTGTTACAGCATGGCCCAGGGTCCCAAGTAAATGAAGTCAGATATTCACAATAAATCAAATTGTCAGCATAAACTATCTGCATGGCTCAAGACCCGAGGTAGACACTCTTAATAGGCAGGATAGTCCAGGAGTTTAGAGGTTACTTCTCAAGAGCAAGTCAAGGGCCAGTCTTTTTTTTGGAACATGCAGGGTCTGAAAACCCCACAACTGCCAAGTTAACATTTTACTGCACAAAAGGGAAAGAGTTTGTGTGATGGTGGGTCTTGAATGAATGAGTAAAATGAATGAATGAATGAACCTGAAATCATGAAATACAATATTTGCAAAAAAAAGTGTGTATTTATTTGTTTCAATGATGAGAAAAAAAATACAAGGTAAAAGAAAATCCACTTCATAGAAGAGCAATTGGTCTTATCTTTGTGCAGGGATCTAGGTATTCCGTACAGTGCAGTTTGCTTTAACAGTGATTTGGTTGCCATGTGCGATCCTAACAGTGACATCCTAAGCAATGAGTGATTATTTAGCAACCCTCTAAATATTTCCCTGCTTCTCCAGTTGCGAGTTCTATAGAAGAGTTAATGTTACGCTAAACTGAACATGTGAGAATGAACTACCTACTAATCTTTTACTTTTAATTTCTGTCCACCACCCTGCACCCTATCCTTCCTTTTCTGAACTGCATTGTGGTCTTCTTTGAAGATGTTCCAGTGGATTTGATCGTCATCGGCAGGACTGGGTGGACAGTGGATGCCCTGAAGAGGTACACATGCTTTATTGTGACAGAATCCTGGGACCAAGCTGTCATATATATGTGTTTTAACTGTTAATAATTTTTATTCAAAATTTATGCCCTAAAACTTAATGAAAGGAGAAGAATCCTTCTATAAGCCCAATGTCTGCAAATATTAGGGGTTCAATAACAGCTGGCTATTTTTGTTAAATTAGATAACATTTTCATTACATTGTAGCAACTTGCTACAACCCCTAATAGATGCAGACATGGGGCTTAACTATTTATATGTATTATCTCATTTCATTATCATATTCATTCTATGAAGAACAGTGCCTGCACTGTCACTACCCCCATATTACCAAGGAGAGAAAGGGGAGGAGTGAGGGGAGCTTGTGGGGAGGGGTGAAGTGTGGGTTCTTGGAGAGTCAGGTAAATGGCTAGGGAATAGTAGGGCCAGGATTGGAATCTGTATGAGCAAAGAGGAGTTCTCTTAAATGCTTGCTATTTTTCTAGGATGTACGAAACCATTGTTCCTCTTTGTAATTCAAACAGCAAGACCAGTGGTATTGTGGAGGGTGGAAGACTGCAGCAAACTGATGTGCTGTAATAAATGAGAAATTGTATAACATTAGTTGGCATAGAGAGATGGTATAATGTTAACTCTGAGGGAAACATGATAGAGACAAGGATGCAGTGAAGTCATGTAAGCAACTGGACACCAGAAACAATTTTAACCCGTTTAAAAGCTTTGCAGTGAATCGCATTTATACTATCATTTCAAGATCATATAAAGATATCTTATAAAGTTTATGAAGAAAAGCATTTACTTCTTCTCCCTTCATTAAGTTTTGGGGTATCAATTTTGAATTAAAACTGCTAACAATTACAAAAGTTTAGCAAAGCAAGCCATGCCGAAATGCTGTTTTAAAAACTATTTGTTCAATGGTTACTTAGAGACTTTTTTAAAATTCATTTTTGGGGGGCATGTTTCATAAAGATCTTGAGCAATACATTTTTAAAAACATTCTTGAACTTTAAATGCAGTATTGCCAGTGTAGCTATAACCAACCTTTTGGCATTTCATTTAGGGAATGACAGCAGTGTGTGCTCATCCATCTCACCTCACTTATCTAATAACGTAATTCCAAAGAGTATCTATTGACAAAGCCATAGTTGTGTTTTGAGACAATCATTTCTTTCATATAATCAGTTACCTCAATATAAAATGTTGAAAATGAATATCTCCATATGTGTAAAGATTGAGAATGTAAATCAGATGTATATTTTTTCTCCCAAATTTGGTTTATCTTTTCATTTTCTCTATGATTTTATTTCACTAACATTAATTATCAATTTAATCTGTCAAATGTATGAATCTTTTATTTTTATGATGAGTTTTATATGCCTGTGCATCTTGTTTTGGAAGAATTTTCCTACCAAATTTCATCTAGGTATTATTTTTGTGTATTTTTTTCTGAATGTTTTAAAGCTTTGTCTTACACGTCAAAATCTATTCCATTTGGAATTGGTTTTTATGTATTATATAAGATAGAGATTCAGTATCGTGGGGTTTTTTTTCTTGATGGATAGCCAAATTTCAAGCACCATTTGTTAACTAATCCTTTCTTTTGGCTATATCTTGCAAAGTCACCTGTTTTATGTATATTTTCTGGGCTCTCCTCTTCTAAAGCTCTGTCAGTACTTAGATCAGTGTCCCACTGTACTAATTACTATTGTTTTATAAGAAATCTTACTATATACAGGACAAATCTCCTTACTTTTTCTTCTTCACAAGTGTTTGGGTATTTTAGGGCTTTTGTCCTTCATATAAATATTAAACTCACCTTGTCGAGATCTGTAATCCATCAATCAATACATCTTTCTAACATTTTATTGGAAATACATTAAATTATGAATTATATCACATTTCCTAATTACAGAGGCTTTTAAAATTTACATTTTTTACTATTGACTTCTAGACTAATTGAGTCATCATCAGAGAACATGTTATGATCTTTAAAGTTGATTGGAAATTTTTCATGAACAAGTACATGGGCATTTCGTACAAAGGGTCTATGTGTGTTCAAGAAAAATGTGTGTTTTCCTGTTGGTTGGGTGTCAAGCTTGATAAATGTACTCTTCAGCTATACTTCTCCACTCTCTTTATTTTCACCTTCTGACTTCTTTGAAAGCTTGACATTTTCATCTTTTCCTCATATTTTTAAACCTCTATTATATGTAATCTCTTTCCTTATTACTCTGTGCTGTATTTGGAGCAATTTCTTCAGATGTATTTACCGGTTTATTAATTCTCCCTTCATCTTGTTTAATATTCTGTGTAATCTACTCACTGAAGTAGAAATTCCAACAAACATATTTTTCATATCTAAAATTAAATTTGACACTTATTACATCTGCCAAGTATTTTATAGTTTCATGTGAACCGTTCATTTCTCAATTTTATCTTTTATGATTTTAAATATTCCGTGTATGATTTTTGTATATTCCATATTGGATGATCCCATTATCTAAAGTTTTGGTGATCTAAATAGTGTGGTCATTGTTTTTGCTGAGTCTTTCTCAGACAGCTATTTTTTTTTCTTTTTTAGTGTATATTTGTCTGATCCTATTCTAAGACCTAAATAGGTGATGTTTTCCACCAAAGAAGATTTGATGATGGGATCCTCAGGATTTTCAGGCTACCATAAGTCTCTGCCCTAATGTGAGGAGGAGAAGTTCAGATTTTTCTCCCCTGTCTACTACTGCTGCAAGGCTTGTTCTCTTTAGAGCGATATTGATTTTGGATTTTTTTCCTCAGGGCAAATTCTGCTTTTTTAACTTCCCTTAGTGTATACAGCTCCTACTGTCTTTATAGCACATAGCTTTTGCTTTGTTTTATTTTTTGAGTGGGGAGGGGAATAAACAATGGAAAGGCACCATTGGGATATTCTTTACCTCCTGCAAATCCTAAGGCTTTAAAATTCAAGTTTTATTCAGAATCTATTTGTTTTGTTATAGGAGGGCTATTTAGTTCCTTAGTCTGCCGTTACTGCCAAAAGCAATCTGAGCCTAGGATTTTTACCTTAAACATAGGGTGTTTACTGAACATTAGATCCTGTTTACGGAATACTAGGTCCTGTTCATTGACAATAGAAACACAAAGAGAGAATAATATATGGCAAGTTCCATTCTATACTCCTTGAGTTTGAGATGTGTGTGACATTCACATGCAGACACCTGGTCAATAGATGACTTTTTGGGCCTGAAATCCAAAAGAGGAATGTGGACTAGAAATATAGATTTATGAATAATCAACATAAAGATGTTCATTGCAGTCATGGGTGTAGAAGAGATTGCAAAAGATAATGCATAGAATGAAGTGACAGAGCAAGAATGATCCATAAGAACCACCCCAACACTTAAGGAATTGACATAAATAAAAGGAAATCGAGATGGAGTTGTGAGGGAGGTGTCAGAACATTGAGGAGAGGGTGTGTCACAGAAACCAAGACAGGGGAGTGGACATCTGCACCACAGGCTGATGAGGTGTCAGTAGGACACCATGGAAGATGTTGGATATTTAGCTAAGGAGATATTTAGAAACATTGGTACGAGAAATTTCAACTCAGTTGGATTAGGTAAGAGCAAGATTGTCATAAAAGGGAAAGCTGGGAGTCTGAGAAGACCAAGGCAGACTGATCTCTCTGGAAATATGACTGTGTATGAATGGAGGGAAAGCAGTATAATGTCAGGATGCATTGGGGAGAAGAGGGAGGCAGTCCCTCTTCTGGGACTGCCTCCCTTTGCAAACTGGAATTTGGGTTTGCAAAATAAGATTAGGCATGCTTGTGTACCTTTAAGTGTTGTTGATAAGAAGCCAGCAGAGAATTAGAGGTGGCAAATATTGTAGAGAAAGGACTATGATCACATAAGCAAATTCACAATACCTGTGAAGGTGGGCTGAGTTGAGCTAGGACATAGGTTGAAATAGGTTGAAAGAATGGCTATAAGGAAAGGTCCCCATTCATTATCACAGAAGGAAAGAATAGGTCAGCCCAGAGTCAAGTAAGTATGCTGATTCACTAAGAAATTTAAAGAAATCTTGCTGATCATGCCTATTTATCAAGGAAATGGAAGGTGAACCCAAGGAGTAAAACTGGGAGAATCATGATGGGATTGCAGTTTTAGGTAAAGTGGAGAGAGCTTGAAATTCATACTGAGCATAATGGGAGAGGTGATTAGCAAGACACAGCAATGCTGCCAAGTGGTATGCACGGCCCTGCTAAGGATGCAGATGTTTGTGGAGCCCCCATGGCGGGTCTGTGTGATTATTCTCCAGCTGTGCCTGGCTTTGGAGCAGGCAGGGAAAAGGCAGATCTTTTCTTTAAAGATGTTGTAGAAAAAAAAACTAAAAAAAAAATAAAAAATAAAAAAATAGAGCAAGATGCTTGAAGCTACTGAAATGAGTGGTTGAAGTAATGGGGGAAAAAGAAACTTAAAAACAAAATCATTTTCCTAGGCTTTCTAAGTAGTCAAAGAATAAGAAGAATTGGAGTTCACAGGTACAGGGATAGATGGAAAAAGGATAACTGAGCTTATGATTTCAGATCTAAAACATTTTCCACTACAGATATAGTCCAGGGTGTGGGGATGACAACTAAAGTGGTATCTGAAAGGAAATAATTAGATTAATGGGGCTCAGAGGTGCAGGAACTGGAATTTGGGGAATTAAATGAGACCCTGGTATGTTTAGACTTAAAGTGGAGAATAAACCTGTTTCATATCCTATTAATGAAAAGGAGGCTGTCTCAGGAAGTCTGCATTAACAAGGGGAAAGGCACCTAGTGCTCCACTAATGATGAGAGAAGTTTAAGAATGATATTTATTTAACAATAATTTTAAAATGTGGGATGAGAACCACTCATGTCCAGAATAGTTATTTTCTACTCAAGGCCTACCTGAGAGAGGGAGTCCACTGAGGCACAAAAGGTGGATAGAAACACCAACTTCTAAGCTATAAAAGTTTGGATGTTGGAGGTTGTTACCAGTGAAGGTTGTAGGATTTGTTTTCAGAAATTAAAAATAAAAAATTCAGTATGTCTCATTTCCTGATGTTTTCAATATAGCTCTGCTAGGAGGAAGATAGGCTGAGTGATTACATGAGTTCTGTTCAATCCGTTGCTTATGTGGTTTTGAATATTTCATAAAGGAAAACAAAATTTTAGACATTCATTCAACTTGTGACAGATGATTTTTGAAACAATGAAGTAGTATGGGGAAGTTAGCAAATATTTCGGATTTAGCATTGTCAGTTTGATACGAAAGGAATGCACTTTTTCTCCACAAACCTGAGTATGTTTTAAACCTTATCTTTATGCACCTGTTTTTCTTCTAGTATAAATTTTCCCTTTTGACAGTGTGTCTTTTATAAATATACCTATGTAAAATTTAGGGCAAGGTAAACAGTAATATGAAAGCTTAACAGCAGTAAATGATGAAACCTAAATATCTAAAAAGGGAAATGCCTTGTTCCATCCATCTTTTTCTCTTTCCTATTTTATAAACTTCATAAATTAGCAAAATCATTAATATAGTCTTGTACAAAAGTAATTTATTCCTTGTCTTGATATGAGAGGCTTTTGTGCTTTACAGCCCAGCTTCTTTGATGTAAGTTCTAAAAATAGATTTGTGATCACTCCATTTGTTTTCCTTTTCTTTTCTCTTACTAGTCAAAAGAGAAGATGTGTGAGAATACAGAACCAGTGGAAACTTCTTCTCGAACCACCACAACCGTAGGAGCGACAACCACCCAGTTCAGGGTCCTAACTACCACCAGAAGAGCAGTGACTTCTCAGTTTCCCACCAGCCTCCCTACAGAAGGTACCCAAGAGATAGTTTGCTTTTTTTTTTTTTTTTTCCCCCTGAAGGAAGGAAAAATCACTGTGTTGACATGTACTGGAATAGCTCCTACTCTCTAGGTCTCTCTAAAGTTATTCTTTGGCAAACTGGATTTCTAAGGGATTTCCAAAGGGGAAAAAGACAAAATTATTATGAACGAAAAGTAAATGCTGGGATTCTTTTAATGCACTGTGCCTTTTTTTAAGACATAGCTTTTACCATTGATTCTGGCTTCTTGTCCTCTCCTTCCTAGAAAAGAAATACAGATTTCTTCCTATGTGGCTAAATTTTGTACTAAGCAAATCCAACTTCACAATCACAGGTTAGAAAGGCAAAATGCATATAAAATGTCCGTTGATTCTGGATTCTGAACAATAAATAATTCTATTAATATATAATTCTAATGTTTTCCAGAATGCAGTCAATAAAATATATTGGTCTATAACCTATACAGAAACACTGTATGTGTCATAGAAATTGTCCTTGAAAACAACTATTTCCTCTTCTAAGGAAGGCAGAAATACTAGAGAGTGTTAATGCTTGGGCACAGCTCAGGAGGAAGAAAGTGTATTACCCAACATAAGATAATTTTCTATTCTGAATGATACCACCAGGAGGGAGAGGGCAGAAACATAAGACTGGCCACGAATCAGGTTTGAGGGGGATAAATGGGTCTTACTTGTTTAGTGTTATAAGCCTCACTTTCTTTGGCTTGAATAAAAAATTAAATTAAATATGGAACTTTTAATTGGAATTTAATTTGATATTATAAGGTGAACTGGAATAAAGTGGGGTGGAAAGCAGCTGCTAAGTGCATTTTACTGCTTTTAAAAGCAACATTATCTTTTAATCCATATTATTTTGGATTATTATATTAAAGTCCACGAAAATATTCCTATAATTTAAACCCTACCCTTTAGAGTGAAATATAACCAGTAAAATAAAAAAGCATATCCTACATTTTGTTCAGTCAGGATAAGATCTCTTTATATAGAATTTTGGTCATCCTTTCTAGCAATGGGTAAACATTTAACTTTTGGAGTTAAATTTGTAAATATTGACAAATCTTAACTATCACAATTAATTTGGATTTTCCTTGATCTTGATTTTTTAAAATGAATAAATAAGGTCATAACTATAGGTTCTAATTACAATAAGTGATTTTAGAGAATTAAAAATAGCTGTATTTTAACTTTTAATTATTACTGCTTACTTTTCTTGTAGATCTTAAGGATCATTCAAGATGTTACCAAAATCTTGACATTACAATCTCTGTAGGAAATTTTAGAACTACATCATGTAAAGCAAGGACTTGCTCTCATTGCACTAGAAATTACCACAATAAATTATCAAAATCTAGTCATGTTCCGACCAAGGCAGTTAGTAGACAATTACTAGTCATAAGATTTATGCTCCTTTGAAATCAATCCTTTTCTGTTATAGTAACTTTGAATTTCTCTTCCAGATGATACCAAGATAGCACTACATCTAAAAGATAATGGAGGTAGGAATTGATACTTTTCTTTCATAAACATCTTTTAAATATGAATTCATTTCATTTATTTTAATATGAGAAAGGCAATACGGGCTTCTAGATAAAAGGCGAGGTTGTGTTTTATTCTCCGTTGGGATTTAACATGGGAAGGAGTCAGTGGGTTGGCTTGAAAGTGAAATGAAATCCTCACCCTTGTGTTTGTGTATAAAACTGTGACACCAATTCCCAATGATAAAGTGGAAAATTCAACCACACATCTTGCTATTCTTTGTTGGTCTAGTCTTTGTTGTATTATAGTGGTGTGTAGTTATCTACACAGCTACAGGTATTGGGTTCAATTGTATTTCACTAAATTGTCTCCTTGGTCAGCACCTTCTATGCATAAAATTAGAAATACAGCAAGTATGAAAATATATTGTCCTAGGTCTTTTTATCAGCTCTATGAAGCAAAGAACAAAACTTAGATATCTGAAAGAATATCTTGTTGGTAACATACTTAAAGGTTTTCCAAGACAATTTAGAAATATCTATAATGGTACTGGAAAATTTGAGGGAAAAAAGTTTCACTGAAACAATATTGTGAACGATATTGGCTATGTTTTTAGAAATAGATCTTTTTCCTTTTAAACTATGTTGGCTCATGTATGCTGGGTCTTAATAAAAGAGATTTTCATTAGTAATTGTTTATTCAGCTCAGGGAAAGGGTGTCCTCTTCTTGGCAGCATCTTTATGTAAATGTGAGCACATTGTGACTTTGATCTAGGCATGGTTTTGCCTTTAAAGCCCTAGATGATTTCTTGAGTAAGTCAAAATCCAATATATACATGTTAAGCATATTTTTCTCTATAATGGTAGAGAATAGTTTCAAAACCCCTCAGTTTAGGTTAAGTAGCTAGTACTTCCATGCCTTTTTAGGACATTGTTTATATCTATATATGTCTTTAGAATTTATATCAATCCATCTGAAAGAGAGAACAGTTAGCCTGTTCATAAATACCATTATATCAATTTCCCCTTGTCTTGCATCATTTTGTCGTGTTTTATTTCATTCATTTCTTATTCATCATTGTATTAATGCAGTAAGTGAATAGTTTTAGAAATGATCATCTGCAAAATATATACTAGCTAGAAATATATTAAAATCTTAGGGCATAAAGGGACTTTAGCAATCCTTCAATTAAGAATTTCCCAGAGGAGGATGTTAGTAGCATATGGACATAAGCCCTATGTTGGGGTTACCTCATTTTGAGGGAAGAGACGGGGTATAAAGTTAATGGAATGGGGGAAGAGTCCCCAAGAGACTTCTCTTTTACTTGTTACCTTTAAATTTTAATATGGGTGGTCATTATATGTATATTTGTTAGATTTTTTTCTATGCTTTCTCTCTCCTTCCTTTCTTTCCTTCCTTCCCTTCCTTTCCTTCTTTCTTTATTTTGTTTATCTAAAATATTCTATCCTGCTAATAGGAAAAAACAAACAAAGGATTCTTGTGATCGAATAAGTGTGAGAGACTCTGGAAAAAAAGTTAAAGAAATTTCCCTGCTGGAAAACTGATAATTCATTCATTCATTGATTTCTGCTCAATGCTTGCTAATTGCCAAGCATTGTTGCTGGCTTGGGGCTACAGAAGTGAACAAGACTTAGACAAATCTCTGCTTTGAGAGAACATGCATCCTGAGTAATCTTCAAGACGGTTATAAAGAATTCATACTGGCATGTCTCCACTGCTTGCTCTTAACACTTTTTTTTTTTTTTTTTTTTTTTTGAGACCGAGTTTCACTCGTTGTTGCCCAGGCTGGAGTGTAGTGGCACAATCTCAGCTCACTGCAACCTCTGTCTCCTGGGTTCAAGCGATTCTCCTGTCTCAACCTCCTGAGTAACTGGGATTACAGGCGCCCATCACTACGCCTGGCTAATTTTTGTATTTTTAATAGAGACGGGGTTTCATCGTGTTGGCCAAGCTGGTCTTGAACTCCTGACCTCAGGTGATCCACCCGTCTCTACCTCCCAAAGTGCTGGGATTACAAGCGTGAGCCACCACGCACGGCCAACACTTTTTTTATGAGTAGTATGTCATGCACTTAATGTTTTATGGAATATACTTTGATAAAGAGTTTTCTAGAACATTACCATTTATCGCAATGAAAATACTTAGTTTTGTTTGAGCCATCAAAGAATCATAAAACTTCGAAGATTTTCTTAAAGCAGTGCCTTATGATGCTAAGAAATTGTTAAGTAAATCCTACGATTTAAGCATAGGATTTTTGGTATACTAGAGAGTCAACTGTTGGATTCTCAGATGATATTTACATAATTGATATGCAGCAGGCATTCATGAGAATTCCAAAATATCGCAATTAGACTTCAGACTCTTTTTATATCTATGGTTGTTAACAAAGCACTTTTCCTGAAAACATTCAAGCGCAGTTAGAACAGACCAGCCTGACTAGTATTAAGATAAACGGTTCTTCAAAAGGGTACTTAAGGGAAATCACACACTGCTTTTTATAGCATCCTGACTAAGTAAGTGTGCTATTGTTTTTTATTTTATGGAATGTGGAGATGCAGGAAGGATTACCAATTTAAATCTAACTTCATTATTTAATTAAGCATATTGAAAACATTTCAGAATCGTCCTTTCACTCCAATTTAATAAACATTTCTGCAAGATTGAGGTAATAATGAATAAGTGTGCCTAATTTAATATTTTCTAACATTTACTGAGGTTAATTTTTAAAAACATGCAAGCTAACAAATTTTTGTAAATTTATTTGTATTGTTGCAAAGAATTTTAACACATTTGATTTCTTGATTTAATTTATTTAATTGGACCGCTGTTTTTAAAAATAAGTTTTAATATGTATATTTGAGGTTTACAACATGAATTTATGGGACTACATATAGAAAATACCATTGTTACAATAATAAAGCAGATTGACAGGTCTGTCATCTCACATAGTTACTTTTTGGTGACTAATTGGCTGTTCTTAAAAGCATTTTTATTTAGGGGCCTGTACTTTTCTGGAAAAAGGGTGACATTTTTCAAAGTAGTCAGTAAGTAGCTAGAAACAAATGACTGCCTTTCCCTACATTGTCTTTCTTAGTTATTGCATTACTTTCTCTCTGAGTGTTTCTGGGTCATTTCCATGGGTTAAAATAGTTGATTTTCTTAATGGGATCCACTGCTGACATGATTATACATTCAGTTTCCAGGAGATTTTTCTTTCATCTTTGATATGAAAGCATTAAATACTTCTGAGCAGCTGGATACCTAAGTCACACAACAGGGTTTCTCATTGAGAGGACCCAGACTGAGTTACAATCTGCTAAGTCACTCTTGATGAATCTTCAATTGTGCAGTGAGTTTCCTGATACGTTTATATTAGGTCCAGTTAGAGCCTCTTAAAGTTTCAGGATAGTTGTTTGATTGGAGAAGTTTTATTAGTCTTCAGGGTTGAGTGGAAATTCTAAGCTCTCTAAATAATTTGGAAAAAGGAACATGAAAAAATTGAAACAAAAGAGAAAGATACCTAATAAATTCAGGTCTCTTTAGTAAGATAGAGCTTTGATTGACCATTGAAATGGCTGGTTCTAAAAACGCAGATGATCCATTGCAGAGCCAGGTGTGGTGGCATGGGCCTGTAGTCCCAGCTACTCAGGAGGCTGAGGCAGGAGGATTGTATGAGCCCAGGAGCTCAAGGCCAAACTGGGCAACATAGCAAGACCCTGTCCTTAAAAAAAAAAAATTAAATAAAAAAATTAAAAAGAAGATCTTATGTAAAGACATCATTTTATCTCCAACTCAAATATTTCCAGTTACGTGTGTAATATTAAGTTTAGAGTAATACATAGGTATAATCAGATAGTTTATCTGTCTCTTGTTTATGTGAAAAACAAGAGGAGGAAGAAGAGGAGAAGGGACAGGAAAGAGAAAGGAAGAAAAAGTGGCAGAAGAAGAGGAGAGAGGAAGAATGTTTATTGAATTGAATGGTTGCTGTGTCCCAGACACCATTCTAAATGCTACACCTTAATTAACTCTTTTACTTCACACAACATCCCTGACTTGGTCTATTATTATTTATTCTTTATAGACAAGGAAACAGAGGTACAAAAATGTTAAGTTATGTAGCTAGCACATGGCAGAGCTGGGATGTGAATCTATTTAGCCGTGATGCAAATTCCAAGTCTTTAACAACATCATGATAGTCCTTCTCTTTCACAGAATTGAATTTTTTTTTTTTTGAGATTGAGTCTCGCACTGTCCCCCCGGCTGGAGTGCAGTGACGCGAACTTGGCTCACTGCAGGCTCTGCCTCCTGGGTTCAAGCGATTCTCCTGTCTCAGCCTCCCGAGTAGCTGGGACTACAGGTGTGTTCCACTACACCTGGCTTATTTTGTATTTTTAGTGGAGACAGGGTTTCCACCATGTTGGTCAGGCTGGTCTCAAACTCCTGACCTCAGGTGATCCACCTGCCTTGGCCTCCCAAAGTGCTGGGATTACAGGTGTAAGCCATCCTGCCCAGCCTAGATCTCTTACAATCAACCTTCCCATGGGAAATGCCACAATAAGCTATTTTACTTATACCTACTATAGTTCACCTTTTCTATAACAACTGATTATACTTAAAATATTTGAAAGTGAAATTTCCCTTTCTCATGTAATTGTGTATTCATTTCCATTTAATCCTTTCTGTGAAAATCACAATGCATTAATTCTCTTGTGTGTTTCAGTGTTGTCAGAATCCTTGTCATGTGATCTCTAAGTTACAGCCCTATGCTCTAGTTTATGTTCAAAATCTGATTTAAGATTCTTTAAGCCTTCTTGGCTTCTCTAGAAATGTGGATTTAATTCACCTGTAAGGGGTACCTAAAATCCTAGAATGCATTTTTTTTGTGTGTGTGTTAGGGTCTCACTTTGTCCCCCAGGCTGGAGTGCAGTGGTGCAATCTTGGCTCACTGCAACCTCCACCTCTGGGTTCAAGTGATTCACCTGTCTCAGCCTCCCAAGTAGCTGGGATTACAGGCACATGCCACCATGCCTGGCTAATTTTTGTATTTTTAGTAGAAATGGGGTTTCGCCATGTTGGCCAGGCTGATCTCAAACTCTTGACCTCGGGTGATCCACCCATCTCGGCCTCCCAAAGTGCTGGAATTACAGGTGTGAGCCACTGCACCCGGCTGTATTTTTTAAATGTCTGTATTTCTTTGAGTAATGGTTGTATGCATTTATAACATTTTCTTTTGGAAATGCATTTATATGCATTTATAACATTTCTTTTGGATTTTGAAATCCTAGAAGTAGCTGACTAGAAGAGTTACATTTTTTAAAAAATGACCTAGCTATATATTTTAGCAGGTACAACTATTAAATGTCTTCTTTGACATTTGATTAGGTTGCTTCCAAGTGGCATTCACTTCCTAATTAGAAATGTAAATGTCTTCAAAATGCAAACTGGATAAAGTTATACCCAGGGCTGAGAAGACATTTGCAAGTTGAATCAATGGCAGGATTTTTAATTGAAAACTAAAGTCTTCAACCAGATTCAACTCAGTCTAGCAAACTGAATTGTGCCACTCTGCTACACTGCAGATGTTAAAATTATTTCAAGCTCTGAAATTCTGATTTGATTTCATTATTCAAAATTGGTTAACTGAGATTTATCAAAATACCAAAAACTGCATTATCTCTTGGTTCATTTAAAGTTTCTTCTCTTTGATCGAGTTAAGGTTTGCTTAAAAAATATTTAAATATAAGTTCTTAATTGTTGATAATATTTAAAGTATCAGCACTCCAGGTGACAGCATTTTTATCATTTCTTCTTATTGCTGGGAATTTTATGAACCTGAACTCTGAAAGGCTGCATTTTTAAGTCAGAGGATGGTGTCCCCATCAAGGAGATACCAAAGTTGATATGTTAAGCAGTTTGAAGATCATGTTTAAGTTAATACAGAGGTACAAATCTACAAAGTGATTGATTTCTAAGAATTAAAACAGATATACTTTGAATGAAGTCCTATGGAATGGCTGGTCTAAATTCTATTTCTGTTGCGTTTAGCTTTCTATTTCTGAAGATATCATAAGACTTTTCATCCCAAGATAAAATTTTAGAACATTATTCTGCCTTTTTCCTGGAATACTTCTAAGGTTATATTTTTATTACCAAGTCTGTAGTGATAGATCAAGCGTCTAGTCATTTGTCATTCAGTCAAATTATTTTTTGACTTTCATACATAAATCATCAAAGCAACATATCTTCCTTTTTTTTCTACTTTTCGTTGATTTTTTTTGTACACTTCTTTTGTGTAGATCATAGTCCTATGAGCAAAGGGAAACTGTTATTTCATTTTGACAGGCTATTGAATATCTATCACTTTCTGTTTTTAAAACTGTAAAACATCTTGACATTTAGTTTTATGTTTGGTTTGTTTGACTACTTTTCATGACAGCACTAACCCTATTCTAAGTATATATGTATCATCATACTGAAAAGTTCTTCTACTTTACAATGTTAATTTGAGATTTCCCTGGAATTTAGGATTTCTCTCCCAAACTTTTATCTAGAGTTGTGGTTCTTCACTTTTTCTGTACATTTAAATCCCCTGGTTCCAGTCTGAGATGTAATTGTTATTTTATTATTCCAACTTACAAAATTTCTACACTCAAACTATTCTCCATAACAATTAAATATTAGCCTCTAGGGCTGGAACCAGAGCACCAATTTTTTTTAATTCCCAGATTATTCCAATGTTAAGTTGATAATAAATGGTCTGATTCAATGCATAAATACTAAGAACGCTCAGAATCACTGTGGGTGGAGATTCTTGTTAAAATGCATATGCTGATATGGTAGTTCTGGGGTGAAGCCCAAACCTTTGCATTACATTTTTTACAAGCACTTTGATAATGCAGTTGCCACCAAGCCACAGACTACACTTGGAGTATCAAGAGGTGAATGGATATTTGACCAAAAGAAGAATAACGTATTTTACTCTGAAATTACCTGTTGGTCCATTGGTCCTCACCTATACTTCCTGGCTCTCCTGAAACAGTATTTTAATTGGTGGCAACAAGAAATTATTTCTTTCTACATGCAGAAACTACATCTTACTCTGCCAGGGAAAGGAATCCAAAAGCATTATATCCATTATACCTCCTAACTCATGTTAATATAGTAAGTGAAAATGAGTCCATTTAAGCCAAGCTTGTCCAACCCTCAGCAGCTATTGTTGGTGTTAGTGTATTTTATGTGTGGTCCAACACAATTCTTTTTCCAGTGTGGCCCAGGGAGGCCAAAATATTGGACACCCCTGATTTAAGCTGTTGACAAATGTATTTGTTTTAGTAAAGGTAGTTAGTTACATTTTCTGTATTTTGTTGAACCATATGAAATTGCTGATTTTTACAAAACATTTTTGACCCAGAAAGGCTGCAATTTCATTGTTCAGCCTAATAGTTTTACAAATTGTTGTCCAGCATAGGAAAATAAAAGAAAAAGAAAAATCACATCAGGATATACTTTTTCCCCTGTAGGTTAATTTGTAGATAGAATGTGTAGTTAGAGTTTATGCTGCTGATAGAACACAGAACGAGATGATATAGCAGAGTGCCTCTTAGGAAATGCACACAGATGGCTTCCACAAAGTAGCTCTAAATGCACTTTCCATTTGCCATCAGCAAAATAATTGACCACCTCCCTTTGGTGGATACCTACTTTCCTTTCAGTGTCCGCCTCCTGTCTCATTTTCTACCTGCCCTGTTCCTATCAGAAACCTGGACCAGGGAACCTTCTACTGGAGGAAAGAAACTTCCATATACCATTAGATTTTGGAATCTGAGATATATGAGGGGCCCCAGGAACAGGTTTTGTGTTACCCAATATTTCCAATGCCCCTTCTCGGCGTGTTCTACATGTGTAAAGTGATTATTCTTTTTTAAACATGAAATGTCTAGTGATTATAGTAGATGGCCCTATACCACTAAAATATGTATGTCACTAAAACATCAATTAACTTTGATGCTGAATTGATTTGACTTGGTTTGATTTGCTCGGGAAACATTTCTTCAACTATTGTGTACCAGGCCCATCGTTAGGTGATGAAGATGCAAAGATCTACACGGTCTAATGCCTGTCCTAAAGAAGCAAGTGGCCTAAGGGGATGACATAGAGAAGTAAATTGATATTTAAGTATAGTGTGAAGAGTGCAAAGATAGAGTCAAGAAAAACTACAGAAGAACAGAGAAGAGGTATCTAAACAAAAATGAAATTACAAGAATAGGTGATACTTGATCCAAGTTTTGAAGTATGGGCAGGATTTCTGAGGAAAGGGAGAGAAGAAAAGAATTTCAGGAAAGGGATTGACATAGAAAGAGGTTCAGAAGCATGAAACATCAAGATCTGGTTGGATAACTCCAAAGAGCTGCCAGATTTGATTTTCCTGGGGTAAAGATATATACATAGTGCTTTAAGGCTGGTGAGGCTGAGAAGGTGGGCTTATTTCTCAACCTCACCAGCCATAAAGTATCAGAATAAGTGGAGTGTCAGCATTCATAGTCTTTTATGCCAGGCAATGGAGTTTGAACTTTAACCTAGAGATCTTGGGAACCGTTTGTGTCATTTTGATAAGGGAGTGTCAGGACACATTTTACATGTTTAGTAGTTGACCCTTGAAGTATTTCAGGGAACAGGAGGGACAGGAGTAAGACTGAGAGGCCAGAAAATCTAGTTAGTAGGTTATACTAGTAATCCATAGAAGCAATGGTCAGAGGCTAAAAAAAAGTAGTAGTTGACAATGGGAATAAAAAAAGAGAATGCACACGAGAAGTATTTACTAATGAAGTAGAAGCTACATGAGCTAATATTTGATTGGATGTATGATTTACATCATAGGAAAGTGACGAAGGTGGTTCCCAGGACATGGGCGTAAGTTATCTGGGTGGACAGTGGTGCCATTGAATAGGAAATACAGGAAGAGAAAGGGGGTAAGCAGTGAATTTAATTTGAGCATGTTGATGTTGATATCTAAATGAAAATGTCAGTAGGCATTTTTCCATATAAGCTTGAAATTAACTTGAGAAATATAACCATAAGATACAAATTTAGGCATCAGCAGCATATAAATGACAGTTGAAGTTAAGGAGATGAATTAGGTATGGGAAGATAGTATAAAGATGAAAAGAGTGACTAGGCACGGTGGCTCACGCCTGTAATCCCAGCACTTTGGGAGGCTGAGCTGGGTGGATCACCTGAGCCCAGGAGCTTGAGACCAGCCTGGGCAACACAGGGAAACCCTGTCTCTACAAAAAAATACATAAATTAGCAAGACATGGTGGCACACACCTGTAGTCCTAACTACTGTGGAGGCTGAGGTGGGAGGATTGCTTGAGACTGGGAGGTCAAGGCTGCAGTGAGCCGTGATTGCACCACTGCACTCCAGCCTAGGTGAGAGTGAGTCTCCAAAAAAAAATTAAAAAATAAGAAAAAAGCCAGGAAGGCAGCAAGGAAGGAAGGAAGGAGGAAAGAAGGAAGGAAGGGCGGAAGGGAGGGAGGAAACAAGGAAGGAAAGAAGGAAGCAGGAAGGAAGGAAGGAAGGAAGGGAGGGAGGGCCAAAGACTAGAGAGGGAATACAGGATTTAAAGTCCTGTGAATAAAATCAAGAGTGTCATAGAGACAGCAAGAAAACAGAAAAAGTTTGGTATCACAGAAACCAAAAGAGAAGAAAATTTCAAGGAGGAAGTAGTGAACAGTGTCAATGTTGCAGACAAGTCAAGTTAAAAAAAACACACAGAGAAAGGTGACCATGAGAGTTGGTGGCATAAAGACATTTGTTGATCTTGACTGGATTGCATAACAATCCACCATTGTACAATCTCCAGGCAGAATGTGAGGATTCTGTGGACAACGAGGAAATTGGAGTCCACAAGGACAGACTGCTTTTTCAAGAAAAAGGGAAGAAGGGAAGTAGAGATTCTTAATGCTGTTGTTTACCTGTCACAGGTGCTGAGGAGAAAGACCCCATAAGAAGAAAAAGAGTCAAAAGATGACTGGGAGTGAAGTGATATATCCACAAGCATGGGTGGGGCCAATCAGCATGAATGAGGGAAGGGAGACGGGAGGGAGAAATGGAGGGGGTTTCATCTGAGATTGCTGTTTTCTCCATAGAGTAAGACACAAGTAATGTGGTGAGAGTGAGTGGGAAGAGGGCAGAGGTCATGGTGTTTAGGAATTGAAAGACCCATAAAACATGAAACAGGAATGGGAAGGAAGCCAACTGCTGATGTGTAAAAGACCCATCAGGGTGTGTTTGCAGCCTCCTAAACTTGGTAGCATTCCTTGAGGTTGTATGATTTCAACACTGAATTTTGTTCAAGTGTGCTTGAATTAGCCATGCGTATTACTCACGTAATATGCCGATCCACTTTAAGCAAAAAAAAAAAAAAAAAAAAAAAAAAGGAATTGATGTTGATGATTGATGGGGAGAAAAGATATGCTAGTCTCAAAATGGCATAATGCTTTAAAGAGAGTAGTTTAATCCATTAGGTGGTAAATTTCGTTAATCTTCTTCAAAACAGCTAGGTTTTCAATGGTTTGCTCCTCCCGTTAAGACTAATTTTTGCTTTAGTTTTATTCTTCAGAGCTCGAATTATTATTTGTGCAAGATTTTTAATGTAACTTGGGTACTAAGGACAGCAGTTAATTATCTGAAACTAATTTGTAACAGTTTTGTAAGCTACTGTGACCGAATGTTATTTCAGTTACAGTAAAAAATTAACAACTTGTTGGATAAAGTGTCAGCCATAAGTGATTTTTAACACAGTTAACATACTCACCAGCCACTAAAGAAAAAAAAATGCAAAAACATACAGCTCAAAATTCATTGGAGGAATTTAAATGGAATTATAAGAAATATTTGTTTAACCTGAAAAAGACAAGAAAGAAGGAACAAAGGACCATATAATAGATGAACACAAAGAAAACGAATAGCTAAATGGCAGACCAAATACAACCTTACTAGTAACTATTTCAAATGTAAATAAAATAAACACTTTCATTAAAAGCATAGGCTATCACACTGACTTTTAAGAAAGCCAGATCCAACTCTATGCTGTGTATAAGAAATGTATGTGAAAAATAAAGACAAAGATATAAAATACTTCAAGGTAAAATTATAGAAAAATATGTACACTGCAAATATAACCACAGAAAAGCTGGAATGCCTATATAAATATCAAATTCAGTAGGCTTAAATTAGATTTAAAGACAAGGAGAATTAACAGAGGAAAATATGAAAAGGAAAAAAAGGTGCCAGGCATGCTGTCTCATGCTTGTAATCCCAGCAATCTGCGGGGCCGAGGAGGGCAGATTGTTTGGTCCCAGGAGTTTGAGACCAGCCTGGGCACCATGGTGAAACCCCATCTCTACTAAAAATACAAAAAATTTAGCCAAGCATGGTGGCGTGCACTTGTAGTCCCAGCTACATGGGAGGCTGAGGTGGGAGGATCTCCTGAGCCCAGGAGGTCCAGGCTGCAGTGAGTCATGGTCACACCAGTTCACACCATGGTGAGCCCATGGTCACACCAGCCTGGGCTACAGAGTGAGACCTTGTCTCAAAAAAAAAAAAAAAAAAAAAAAAGGAAAACAGTGTCATTTCTTTAGGAACCATTATAATTTTTTTAAGTTAGACAAAAAAAAAAAAAAATTAAGAAGGGTATATATTTGAACAATACTGACAACCACTTTGTCATAATCCAGCAGTGTCCCTGGAGGGTTTTTTTTTTCAAGTTCACATGAAACGGTCACCAAAGTAGACCATATGTTGAGCCATAAAAAATATTAAATTTCTAGATTGTGGTCTTATAGACTACACTCTTTGACTGCAAAAGAATCAAACGAGAAGCAGTAACAATATAATGTCTATTGATAAGAAAGTAGATCTTAAATGTTCTCACCACACACAAAAATGATAAGTATATGAGGTGAATAGATATGTTAATTACCTTGGTTTAATCATTCCACAATGTATATATATAACAAAAAAGTATATTGTGTGCTGTAAATATATACAATTTTTATTTGTCAATTATGCTTAATGAAGTTGGGAGAAAAATATATCTACAAAATCCTCAAATATGTGAAATGCAAATCAAACTTCTAATATATATATAAATATATGTGAATATTGACAAATATATACAAATATATATAAATGTTTGATATATGTAAAATATATATTGAAGAAAAGTACTATAAGGAAAATTACAAAATATTTTAATGGAATGATAACTGATACAAAATACCAAAATTTGTAGAATGCTGCTAAAAAGTATTTAGAAGGAAATTTATAGTTTTAAATGTTTATACTAGAAAGGATTAGAAAGGAAAAAAGGTTTAAAATTAAAAACTCATGTGTTCAATTTAAGTAGATAAGCCAATTAAGATTATCTCAAAATAATTGTGCCTAAAATTACAATTTTATTAAAAATATTAATTTTAAAAGAAGGAAATAAGAGTAGAAAAATAAAATAAAAAACAGACAAATAACAGAGAATATTAACATAGTCATAAGCTATTTTTTTGAAAATTTTAATAAATTTAATATCTCTAAGAAGATGGATTTTTAAAAAAATTATAAACATCAAAATTCGAAGCCTGGAGCTGGGCACAGTGGCTCATGCCTGTAATCCTAGCGCTTTGGGAGACCAAGGCAGGAGGAGCACTTGAGCCCAGGAGTTGGAGACCAGAGTGGCTAACATTGCGAGACTCTGTCTCTACAAACAAATTAAAAAATTAACCAGACATCATGGCATACGCCTGTAGTCCCAGCTATGTGGGAGGCTCAAGTCAGGGGGATCACTTGAGCCTGGGAGACTGACTTGATCACCTCACTCCAGCTCCAACCTGGGTGACAGAACAGGACCCTATCTCAAAAAAAAAAAAAAATTAAATTCTGTGTTCATCAAAAACTCTGTTAGGAAAATGAAAAGGCAGGTTACAGATAAGAGAATATATTTACAGTATGCTTATATTACAAAGGACTTGTATCCAGAAAATATAAATAACTCCTATAAAGTAACAATAAACCAAAACTTGAATGGGATACCACATCATGCCCATTAGGATAGCTAAACACTACACAACACTAATATTGATGAGGATATGGTGCACTTGAACTCTATACATTTCTGATTGGAGTGTGATGTTGTGCAATCACTTCAGAAAACTCTCTGGCAGTTTCTTATAAAGTTCTGTCCTTTTAAGCCAGGAATTCCACTTCTATGTATTTATTTTAAAAAGAAAACATGTCCACACACACACACACGCACACACAGACACACAAAACTTGTAAGAGAATATTCATAGCAACTTAATTCATAATTGTCAATAACTAGAAATAGTCCAGATGTTCATCAACAGAAGAATAAACAAATTGAGTGCATGTTACACAAGGGATTACTATTCAGCAGAAAAAAAATATGAACTACTGATACATGCAATAAAACAGATGCGTCCTAAAACATTGTTAAGCAAAAGATGCCAGACACAGTGGAGTACATGTAGTGTGATTCAATTTATGTGAATTTCAAGTAAAATCAAGCTAATCTACAATAATGGAAATCAGCACAGTGGTTGCCTATGCGGTGTTGGTCGGGGCTGTTAGGATGACTGTAGGTGGAGACAAGAGAACTTTATGGGGGAATGGAAGTGTTTCATATGATTTGGGTGATGGTTACTTGGTATATACAGTTATAAAAATTTGGCAAATTGTACATTTAAAATTCCTGTATTTCAAATATGCAAATTTGGCCTCTGTAAAAGTAAAAAAAGAAGAAAGAAAAGAAGCATTTTGATATGTTTTCATAAACTAGGCATAGTTTTTTTTTAAATTCCTGTGAATAAATTCTTCCAGGCTTCTTAAAATTCTCAAGTAAAGCCAAATGATAATAATAATAAAAAGCTTATCCTTGGTGAACCAGCATCTCTAATTACAAGGCATAAAATTTCACATTTCTGATCATGTGATTCATGTTTTTCTTCCCATGTAGTTGATACGAGTTGTATAGTTGCACGAGTTGTATAGTTGCAAGGGCTTTGGTCTTAAAGTGTTGGGGGATGGGATTCAAGAAGAAGTTAAGGTTCCCTTGGACTTTAAAACTCTGTGATTTGCTGGCCGGGCACGGTGGCTCACATCTGCAATCCCAGCACTTAGTGAAGCTGAGGCGAGAGGATCAGTTGAGGCCAGGAGTTTGAGACCAGCCTGGGCAACATAGTGAGATCCCATCTCTACAAAAATTAAAAAAAAAAAAGTAGGTGGGCATGGGGGTGCACAACTTCCCATGTAGTTGATAATAATGATAAAATTATCTAGCAATTATTGGGCTATTAACAATATACCAGGCAGTCTTCTGAGGGCTTTGCATGTTTAACTCATTTAATCCTCACAGCACCCTAAGAAGAAAGTACTATTTGTAATCCCATTTTACACTTGAAGTCTCAGAAGCTCAGGGATTTAAGTAATTTGTTCATAGTCACATGGTTTCTAAGGAATGTAGCTGGTCTATAGCACCAAGGGCTCTGATTTCCAGGCATGCTGTGTGCTCTTTATCACCCTGCTGTCCTGCCAGGAGGGTTGCTTCTAATACGGTCCAGTAGAGTATATAGTCACTTGTTTGCTATTCTCCTATTAAAGCCATCCAGTGTCTCAAAAAAAACATAGCAGCACCAACTTTGCCTAATCATAGAGTTATTTTTATTTATTTATTTTTTAGAGGCAGGCATGGTCTAACTCTGTCACCCAGGCTAGAGTGCAGTGGTGCAATCATGGCTGACTTCAGCCTGGAACTCTTGGGCTCAAGCAATCCTCCCACTTCAGCCTCCTGAGTAGCTGGGACTACAGTTGTGCACCCCCATGCCCACCTACTTTTTTTTTTTTTTTAATTTTTGTAGAGATGGGATCTCACTATGTTGCCCAGGCTGGTCTCAAACTCCTGGCCTCAAGTGATCCTCTCGCCTCAGCTTTACTAAGTGCTGGGATTGCAGATGTGAGCCACCGTGCCTGGCCAGCAAATCAAAGAGTTTTAAAGTCCAAGGGAACCTTAACTTCTTCTTGAATCCCATCCCCCAACACTTTAAGACCAAAGCCCTTGCAACTATACAACTTGTGGAAGTGTCATATGCCCACACAGCAGAGTCTGTTTGCAAAGGTGGTTTGGTGGAACAGGTCAGTTCAGGACCAGTGCGCACTCCCTCAACTAAACGTGTTCTGTTCCACATTCAAGACATAGAGCTTTATATTTCAGGAGACTTGGTGCTGCGGTAGCTAAGGGGCAGTCAGTGTGATAAATACAGCTTTATAATATCCATTTTCCTAAGCAGCGTGATTCTGTCCATGTTAAAGGCATTGTTTGAGCCATATTTTGCCAGTATTGGTGCAAAGCAGTGAAATATAAGTACCCTGTACAAGTGTTGCTCAGTGTTTTCATTTTGTTTTCTTTCTGTCCTATGTGGCACAGTTTATTAGTTCTCGTAACACAAACTAAAATGAAATTCAAAGCTCTACCGAGCTGTTGTTGTTAATTTTGTTTTCAGGGTTTCTTTCTTTTTTTTTTTTTTTTTTCCTTTTTCCTGTTTCTTATTCTGTCTCCCTGAGCTACACAGCACACACATAGAATTCTGCTCATTTACTTTCCTGGAGAGCTATAATGCGCATCAAACCACAGCAAATGGCAAAAAGATTGTATGGTTGTTGAGAACATCAGTGTCTAAGGTTCCAGTACTGAGGCACTCACACACAGGCTAAATGAATATCTCCAGCAACTAAATGAATCCCTGCTTCCTTGGGAGATCCAAAGGTTTTTATTAACGTTATGCATAAATTCAAGCACCAAAGAACTTGAGATTGATTTAGTATTCTGCAGTTTTCCAAAGAAGCTGCTTACAGATAACAGCGGAAGGGTTGATCTTATTTAGATAGGCTACTAGACCTCAGAAGCTAGACTTTCGTTTTTCAAATAGTGGCTGTGGATTCTATATCCTATGTCCAAGCTACCGTTTGGGACAACATGGTTCCCTTCAGGTGGTTGCAAGTACGTGAGAGGCTGATCTTGGCGTTTCCGCTTGAGAAACTATTCACTGAAATGTCCTTGCTTTCACTCAGCATGACCCTAAGCTTCTGTGAGGGAATGGATTCCTTCTTTCCATGAGTAATTTCAAGAAGTCCTCTCATTGCCCTCTGCAGCCATGATTGAGAAGAATGAGGGTAGTAATCAACAGAATATTAATGAGAGTTAATAACAGTATTAACAATAATACTGAAGATCAATATAACAAAGTATACTAATCAATAGAATAGCAAGTAATATGAGTGGCACTAACAACATTAGTACAACCATTCCATTGAGGATTTATTATATTTTAAGCACAATGCCAACCACTTTATAAGCATCCTCTCAGATCTTCACAACCATCAGGAGATAGCTCTTACTATTATGTCCATTTTGCAGAAAAGAAGACAGGATTGAAAAGATGCCGCTCCTTTAGGTCCAGCAATGTGAGATCTGGTGTTATTCTTTGAAGCCCCAAAGGTTCCATCTTTACGTTAGCCAGGTGGTTTAGACACAGATCTGTCTTTCTACACTGATAAGAAGAGTGAAGGGGATTTTTCTTCCATGTTCAGAAAACTTGATGGATTTGATAAGTAGTAAACATTCATCCTTATAATCTCAGGTTATGCATATAAATGATCTGTTTGAACATAAGTGACTATTCTGAAATTGATAGAATAAATGGCAGGGAGAGTCACTCTGTTCTGTACCTCCAAACCTTGAAAGTGCTTCGTCGGCCTATTTTTGATATTCCATAGTCACTATGAATATCTTTGTTAGGAAAACTCTACTAAGTTTTTTGTGTAGTTAAAAACCCTAATATCTTAACCATGCAAAGGCTTGGCATGAGATTAAAAGAGAAAATAGTTTATTAACCCCTTTGGTTTCATATTTAGCTGAAAACGTTAGGTACTAGGATTTTCTTTTCCCCTGTGGATTCTTTGGTAGAAGCCGAGACACATTTTATTTTTATTTTTCAAAAATAATTTTTGGCTGCGCTCAGCGACTCACACCTGTAATTCCAGCACTTTGGAAGGCTGAGGCAGGTGGATCACCTAAGGTCAAGAGTTCGAGACCAGCCTGGCCAACATAGTGAAAGCCCGTCTCTACTAAAAATACAAAAAAAGTTAGCCAGGAATGGTGGTGTGTGCATATAGTCCCAGCTACTTGGGAGGCTGAGGCAGGAGAATCGCTTGAACCCCGGAGGTGGAGGTTGCAGTGAGCCGAGATCACACCACTGCACTCCAGCCTGGGCAACAGAGCGAGACTCTGTCTAAAAATTAATAATAATAACAATAATTTTAAGATATATTTTAAATAGGGAAAAATGATAACTTGATATAGAAAGCTGATGTTAGGAAAAGTTTAAAAGTTAGATGTCATAAAGATCTTGACTGCTGAAAACATATGCGTAGGCAGATTGTTACAAAGAAGAGCACATATACACATAAGAAGTGAAAAATGATAATGGGTTATTCCAAATATTTATTTTTGGTCTTATTTGTACTATATATAAATACCATAAACCTTCTCTTTTTTCAATTTTTTTCTTAAAGACAGGGTCTTGCTCTGTCACCCAGGCTGGAGTGCGGTACTAGGATCAAAGCTCACTGCAGCCTTGATCTCTTAAAACTTTCCCTTTAAGATATCTGCACATACACATGCCTAAAAGCACCGATCATTGAATGAGACTAGAATCAGCCTATCATTTGGTGATTGTTATCCCAAATCCCTCATTTTGATAGAATTAAGTATTCCTTTTAATATTATTTCATAGAAATTTTATTCAGCTTTATTTTTCTAAGATAAAAGGTAAGGGATTATGAGTTTTTTTTTTTTAAAGGATAGTCATCCTCTAAGATCTTCCAGCCCAGAACATTTTATATATTTCCCTGAATGAATTTCACAGCTGCCCGATAGTAGGACAGACTGTAAAAGGAAAGCTGCCCTTGCCAGATATTGGTCTCACCATACATAATGTCCTTAGATGTGTTTTGTGCACCGGCTTTTATATCTTTTCACAGTGATTACCCTAATCCCTTCTACACAATGTCCTAACGTGAATTGTGAATGTATTGTCACAGTAATAGCTAATGTGAATTAGGTACACCTTGTATAATAGTTTCAATCCATTCCAATACTGGAATAATATTGACAGGCCGGTAAGCATTTTTAAAAAAATAGTATCACTGTGATTAAGAAAATGAAAGAACTAAGAGGATTATGAAAAATTACAGAAGACATAAAACACCCAAAGAAACTCTGAATGAAGTCAAGGTCATGATTATGTATATAGAAAGTTAAAGAGATAAGAGAGAAAATAAATGAGCTACAAAATGAGACTGATCAGTTGCAAGGGAAACTTACAAAGGGAAGTACAATTTCCTTAAAACTTTTTTCATTTGATTTTCTTTTGTTACATGCTTTAGCTTGTAAATGGGTTAGGTACTGTTCCATGGGGGAATTCCTGTCTGTGTGCATTTTTAATGCCAAAGTGGAACACTAACATTTTCAGCATTTATAGTTTAACTTTATTCTGAAGCTTTAAAAGAGCACATTTTGGCATCTTCTGTGTAAGATTTATGAATTTTGAGCAAATTTGTGCATGACTTTGTCCAACCCATCAGCCTCTCAGTTCCCCAAAGGATATTAATATATTATGGAATTTATGGGCTGCAGTGTTTCATTTTAAGCCCAGGAGAAGAGTTAGTTCTAAGGTGAATGAAATTTCAGACAAAGAATATTTCTATTTTAGTTTTTTCTTTATTTCTGGACTTTAATTGTTGGCAAGATTTAATAGTAGCTACAGATCATTTTGGCAATGCATTAAAATATTTTACCATATTGGAGAATTACACTTCTAAATACAGAATATCAATGCCATATGCAAGTAAATCCTAAGGGAAAATAACAGTCATAGAAACACGGAGACATAGAGTTTTAAAATTAAATGCTACGCTTTGACAAAATAAATAAATATATATATGTATATACATATATACATATATATATAGCATTTTCTTCCTTCTTTCCTCCTATCTTCTTTTTTTCTACCTCCTTATTTCTTTCATCTTTCCTCCTTCTTTATTTTCCATGATTCATGGACTTCTCCAAATTAAACACACTGAGGTGAGGTCTTGAATATTTTCTAGTATATACTTAATGTATTTTAAAAATATGTTCTCTTGGCCAGGCGCGGTGGCTCACACCCTTATTTCCAGCACTTTAGGAGACTGAAACACATGGATCACTTGAGGTCAGGAGTTCAAGACCAGCCTGGCCAAAAGGGTGAAACCCCATCTCTACTAAAAACACAAAAATTAGCCAGGCGTGGCAGCCCATGCCTGTAGTCCCAGCTACTCAGGAGGCTGAGGCAGGAGAATTGCCTGAATCCGGGAGGCAGAGGCTGCAGTGAGCCGAGATCGCACCACTGCACTCTAGCTTGGGTGAGAGTGAGAACAGAGAAAGACTCCGTCTCAAAAAAAAAAAAAATATATATATATATATGTGTATATATATACATACATATATATATGTGTGTGTATATATATATATGATGTCTTTGCTCTTATGGTAGCTAAAACTTTCCCAAAAATAGCAGATTGCTTTGATAGAATTGACAGTTCTTACAGTCTTCTCTGTGTCTAAATATTGATCTGCATTTCATAAAGTGTTGAAAAGCAATGACACTCACTGGGTCAGATTAGAGTATATTATCTTGGATACTATTGATTTTCTCTGCTTCATTTTATATTAAAAATGTCTTAAGCACAGGGCAAAAAAAGACCTTTACTTTGGAGATTTTTAAAGTATATTCCTGTATTTCCATTTTTGGCTTGGAGAGACTCTATTTTATGGCTTCTTGTTGCCCTTTATTAATCCCTGTTATTTTAATACACAAGGTAAGGCTTAACAAAGACTAAAGATTTGAATTCTTCTGTGTGTTACGTTTTACTAAGTATGTGAGAAAGATGCTTGTTTAGTTTTTGTTTGCTTTTGGACATGAGTGAAAGCTCATAAGATGTTTGCATGAATAGAGGAAGAGTTTAGGTCTTAAGACTAGATTCCTTCTCACGTTTCTTTAATATTCCCCTAAAGCCTACTAGACTCTGATGAGCTTTGTATTAGTCCATTTTCACACTGCTATCAAGAAGTCCCTGAGATTGGGTAATTTATAAACAAAAGAGGTTTAATTGACTCACAGTTCTGCATGGCTGGGGAGGCCTCAGGAAACCTACAATCATGGCAGAAGGCGAAGGAAAAGCAAGCACCTTTCTCACAAGGCGGCAGGACAGAAAGAGAAAGAAGGGGACTTGCCACTTTCAAACCATCCGATCTCACGGGGACTCACTATCACAAGAACAGCATAGGAGAAACCACACCCATGATCCAATCACCTCCCACCAGGTCCCTCTCTCAACACGTGGGGATTACAATTCAAGAAGAGATTTGGGTGGGGACACAGAGCCAAACCATATCAAGCTTACTGAGAAGTTTGTCCCTGAAGCAAGTTCAAAATTCTCTTTGACATACTTCTATCTGCCAATATAAAAGAACAATCAGTCGAGCCACATATGGACATCTTAGTTTATTGTATTTTCTGCAGGAGGGAAATGAGCATACTCAAGCAGTCTTCCCTAGAGGTGAATGAACTAAACTTCATTTATGGGAATTAGTAAGCACTTACACTTTCTAAATTTCAGCTTTGCATTTGAGGTGCCTATGTTTTTTAACTTTTATTTTAGGTTCAGGGGTACCTGTGTAGGTTTGTTTTATAGGTAAATTATCATGGGAGATTATTGTACAGATTATTTCATTAGCCAGGTAATAAGCATAGTACCCAATAGGTAGTTTTTTAATCCGCACCCTCCTGCCTCCCTCTATCCTCAAGTAGGCTCTGGTATCTGTTGTTCCCTTCTTTGTGTCCGTATGTACTCAATGTTTAACACACACTTACAAGTGAGAACATAGGGTATTTGGCTTTCTGGTCCTGTGTTAGTTTGCTTAGGACAACGGCCTCCACCTCTTTCCATGTTGCTTCCTTCAAAGAATAGGATCTCATTCTTTTTCTATGGCTGCATAGAATTCCATGGTGTATATGGACCACATTTTCTTGATCCAATCTACCGTTGATGAGCATTTAGGTTGATTCCATGTCTTTGCTATTGTAAACAGTGCTGTAATGGACATAATGTGTCTTTTTGGTAGAATAATTTGTATCCTTTTGAGTATATACCCAGGATACTCTAAATTCTGTCTGCAAATCTCCATAAATATGCAAAATCTGTACCATTTGATCAAGCATGATATTAAACTGGAAACCAACTAGTGAAAGAATTTAAAATCAAAGCATATCAATGAAGTGCTCCCTGCACCTTCAGATTTAACAGTCTCTAATTAAGCCGTCATAATACCTGCTAATATACGCTCATCTAAAGCCCATAGAAAGAAGCTGGAATAGAGATGCTTGTACTGTGTAGGAAATTGTAGAATCATTGCAGTAGCCAAAAAAAAAAAAAAAAAAAAAAAAAAAAAAAAAAGGTTAAATAATATGAGAGTAGAAAAATGCTTTCTCCAAAACTATGTGTGCAATTTTGGTCCCTCCATTCAGATGGTCACTCTAAAGCATTTTGAAATAGTCATTGGTATGTGACACAAAGAAAGTCTTGTAATATTTTGGAATTGAGTATGCTACATTTTTCCTTAAATGACTTGCTGTGTTAGAACACATCAAGTCATGTCATACTCATAGATCTCTAAATATTTATTTTGTCTTCTGGTTAGTATTGAGAATCCTTGAAAGCTGTTTATTTTATTAAAATAATCGTTATCCAAAAATGTTATTAAATGGTTATTTGGAGAGTAATAAACTAGACTCTGTACAAATTGTGTTATTAGATATGGCCATGGTGTCTTGACATCTAAAGCAGAAATGTAAAGGAACATTTTTAAAAAGAGATAATGTCACTAAATTATTATTGGAAGTATGAATAAATAATAATTCGGAGAGAAGTATTTATGTCTAAATAAAGGTAACGAGGTTTACCACACTCAAGGTGCAAATCTGGTTCTGGTTGTTATATTCCAAACATTGGCAACTTATGCCCTGCAAGACAAAATTAATTTTATTTCTGACAAGGACTCTTATTAAGTGAAACATGACCCTTGCCCTCTTTTTCCTTCCTGGGAAAAGCTGCCTCCTTAGCAAGTTCTGGTCCTCCAGCACATTTGGGAAGTAGCAACCTGAGGTCAACTCACAAATACCTTAATCTTCCCTCTCCATTCCTGCATACGCAAAAGAAATAAGGCTAAACCAGGTGCAGTGGCACATGTCTGTAATCCCAGCACTTTGGGAGGCTGAGGCAGGAGGAATGCTTGAGCCCAGGAGTTCAAAATGAGCCTGGGCAATATAGTGAGAATCTGCCTCTACAAAAAAATTAACCAGGCATGGTGGCACATGCCTGTAGCCTCAGCTACTTGGGAGGCCAAAGCAGGAGGATCACTTGAGCCCAGGAGTTCGAAGCTGCAGTGAGTCAAGATCACACCACAGCACTCCAGCCTGAGTGACAGCAAGACCCTGTCTCAAAAATAAAAAATAAAAAGAAGAGGAAGTGAGGCGGAAATTTGTGAGGCTAAAACTTGGCATGCTGTGTGTAAAGGACTGTTTATGATGGCAGATACTGACCTAAAACCCATCCCAAAGACAAATCCCAGAGATAGAATCAGACACTGGATGGGTGGATAGATGGATGCATGGATGGGTGGATGGATGGATGGAGAAAGGGAGGATAAGACACAGCAAGAAAGAGAGGGATGGAGGGATGGAAAGACGAATGGAAGAGGGAGGGAAGGATTTGAAGAAACAGTCAAGTCTTCATTTTTGACTCAAAAATATCTACTATTTTTGCTACATTTTCCCTAAAGCCACATTTTCAATTAATCCTATTTTCCCAGGAGAGCACTGTGTCATACTCTTATAAAAATAAGAAAATAGACAAGTCCACAAGATGCGATAATATAAGCATACATAAGAATGAGGGCAAAGTTTTAAAAGCAACACATGTTAAGGGCAAAAACATCGTTTATATATTGTCGTGAATCTGACTGTGTAATTTGTCTCAACCTGCCTCATATAAAAAGTACGATAATAACATAATATCTCAATATTCATTAAGTGCTTATTATGAGTCAGGTACTCTCCCAAGAACTTTATATGTATTAAATGTGGAATTCTCACATCAACCCTATGGGGTAATTTCTGTTATTGACTGCGTTTTGGAGATAAGGTTAACTGAAGACCAGACAGATGAGGTCATTTATTATAGCCTCATTTGATTTTTATTGGCGATGTGGTCATTCTAATACTGTAACCTATTTCCGAAAGCCTTTATTTTTATCTTTTTCCTTCCTCTCTTTTCCTCCTCCCTTCTCACCAAATATGGATGAAAATGTTTATGATGGCAGATACTGACCTAAGACCCAGCCCAAAGACATAGCCTCTGTCATCTTGGAGGTGCAATGTTAATCCTTTTTTATGAGGTGGAGTCTCGCTCTGTCGCCCAGGCTGGAGTGCAGTGGCAGGATCTCGGCTCACTGCAACCCCTGCCTTCGGGTTCAAGCAATTCTCCTGTCTCAGCCTCCTGAGTAGCTGGGATTATAGTCGCCCGCCACCACGCCTGGCTAATTTTTTGTATTTTTAGTAGAGACAGGGTTTCTGCCATGTTGGCCAGGCTGGTCTCAAACTCCTGACCTCAGGTGATCCACCTGCCTTGGCCTCCCAAAGTGCTGGGATTACGGGCATGAGCCACCACGCCCAGCTCCAATGTTAATTCTTTAACTGTTTTTTACATTAGTTGTTCTTTGCTTGAAATTACCAGATTCTTTTCAGAATTATTTCCTAGAAGAACTCACAACATGAAATAAGAGGAAATAGCAGGACCTACAGCCCAGTGTTCATTGAGGAGGTATTGATCAGAGGTCCAGAATTCAGACTTGGAGGCCAGACTGCTGGTGTGTGAGCTCAGTTCTACCTTAATAATTTTGCAACCCTAGCTCATTTTTTAATTATCCTGTGCCTCAATTTCCTTACCTATAAAACAGAAATAATAATAGTGCCTACCTCTTAGGGTTGTTGGTTTGGTACTTGCAAAGTAATACAACTATCCCTGACACAGTGTAAATGAACTATTATATAATGAATTACTCTAAATTTGATCTTCTTTCACTAATTAACTTCTGTTACATAAGGGAAATCTTTAGAATTTTCAGCCTTACTAGATTTGGAGAAGGATAACTGAACACCAACAATGGTTCTCAAGCAAAGAGTAAACAACAGCAATAAAAACGTAGAGGAGAGGTGGAAAGAATTAGGAGGTCATGTTTCTCCACTTTATCTGGAATTCCGTCAGTTCATGTGGACCACACATTGTGATAGACATCCATATTTGGTTTTTCTTTAAAACAAGGTAAAATAAAAGAAAGAAATCAGTGCTTATTAAATGAAGTTTAATAGACAAAAAAAGTTTATAACATAGAGGCAAAGGGTAAAAATAACGAAGAGGTAAATTGGTCATGAAATTATTGAGGCCGGGTGCAAAGGCTCATGGCTATAATCCCAGGACTTTGGGAGGCCGAGGTGGGTGAATCACTTGAGGTCAGGTATTCAAGACCAGACTGGCCAACATGGTTTAACCCCATCTCTACTAAAAATACAAAAATTAGCCAGGTGTAGTGGCAAGCGCCTGTAATCCCAGCTACTTGGGAGGCTGAGGCAGGAGAATTGCTTGAACCTGGGAGGTGGAGGTTGCAGTGAGCAGAAATCACACCACTGCACTCCAGCCTGGGCCTGGACGACAGAGCGAGATTCCCATCTCAAAGAAAAAACAAAGACAGAAAAAAAAAAAAAAGAAAGAAAGGATTGAGAGCCACTGTTCTGAAACTTTTGTACATCTTAAAAAATTATGTCATGATTCAGAATACCAGTCATATGGTGCACTTAAGATACAACTTATTGTATCTTACAATTATGCTGCACATAATTCAGGAAGATCTCTAAATGCCTGAGTAATCATCAGTGATTACAGAATTTTAGAAAAAGAGAAGACTTTAGAGATTAGTTGTATTTGGCTGGTTGGCTTTGGTTAGGATAGTTATTACTTTATAAATTTAATTCCTCCCTTTGCTAATTCAGAAAATGTGTATTACAGTGGAAAGCATCTCAGTAAAAGTTAGAGGAAATTATATTGTTCTGGGGTGTAGTGGAAAGTTTTCCTTTGCTGTGGCGCTCCTTTTAGTGATCAAAACTATTTGAGGGTCATTGAGCATCCATCTGTTAAACTTTTAAAAAGTATTTTTGTTTAAAACAGATTTTTCACAAATTATGCTTGGAGTTCATGCACAGACTTTCTGAAAATGCCTATAGAGCTTATCAAAAGATGTCCGATACTCTTTAATTTAAAATTTCCAAAAGAAAATGAGAGGAGCTTTCAAAATTAATCACCTTTTCCATAGGTAACTTTGGTGGTTTAATGAGAAAAATCAAAGTTAAATTTAGTGTGTAGTTAATTAGAGTTTGAGGTTTCCCACAGTACTTTGAGAATAAAAGCTATTCATTTTGCTTATCAAACTAGAAATTTTAAAACACAGGCCAGGTGCGGTGGCTCACGCCTGTAATCCCAGCACTTTGGGAGGCTGAGGCAGGCGGATCACCTGAATCAGGATTTCGAGACCAGCCTGACCAACATGGTGAAATCCCATCTCTACTAAACATACAAAATTAGCCGGGTGTGGAAACTCACACCTGTAATCCCAGCTACTCAGGAGGCTGAGGCAGGAGAATCGCTTGAACCCAGGAGGCAGAGGTTGCAGTGAGCCAAGATCATGCCTTTGCACTCTAGCCTGGGCAACAAGAGCAAAACTCCATCTCAAAAAATAAAAATAAAGCACAGTGATAAATGTATTTTTACTCATGAATCCTATGGATTCTTCATTGCCCATATGAAGAGCACCTCACCTGTAAAATTGGTGTTGCGGAAAAGTTGTCCAGGAAGTAAAGATCCGGTTGTACTTTATTAAAAACACAAATATCTCCTCAGATGAAAATGCAAACTTGAGGGTAAACTCATGAAGGTCCTGACAGCTGGGATGTTCTTTCAGCTTCTACAGATGACAGTGCAGCTGAGAAGAAAGGGGGAACCCTCCACGCTGGCCTCATCGTTGGAATCCTCATCCTGGTCCTCATTGTAGCCACAGCCATTCTTGTGACAGTCTATATGTATCACCACCCAACATCAGCAGCCAGCATCTTCTTTATTGAGGTAAGTGTTGAGTTTAACACATGAAAACCATGCCAGTTGATGAACTGTATCCATTTGCTAACACCACCTGGATTTAATATTTACCACATGGCTTCTCCATTTTTCAGTTTCGAGCTTTCTGATTTCACACACATGGATGTTGTCACCCATGCACTCACGTACATGTTGATAGATTGCTTTCAGATGATGGATTCAGTTACCTTATCTCAGGAGCTTTTAAAGACATAAACTATCTTGTCTTTCTGAGATTTAAAAGAAAATGGGAACCATACTTTTTGGTCCTTTTATACCAAGTATGTTAACCAGCTGTTCTCCTTGTTCTAGGAGGAAATACTACGTATCTGGGGGGCTAAAGACTTAGCTTAAGTTAATTGCTCAGTAAATGCTAATTGAGTATTGGCTGTGTGCATGATACAATATGATGGGCCTCTTCTCAAAATGCTCACAAACCGTTTGGAAAAAATATGGTTTTCACCACAAAATGACAGATATAAAAATAAAAAATGGTATGTGCTGTTGCCATTTTGCATAATGTATGTATACTTGTACATTTATATATAAATGCAGAAACACACATATCCACACACTCAGACACACAACGAGAACACCATGCTGAATAAGTGTTATGTCTTCATGTACGGAATGTAGGTTTAGTGCCAGTGCCAAGGAGTAAACAGGTGGGAAGACAAGGGGCTGTGCATAAGGAGCCATGGCTTAGCCCTGGGGTCTAAAAGGCTGAAACCAGCAAGCCTGGAGACCAGTGGATACAGTCTGTGTGTCTGTGTGACGAAGTCACCTCTGTCCTCCAGAAGGTTGGGTTTCCTGGGCCCCATGCATATGCAGGTTTTTTTTTGTTTGTTTGTTTTTTGACAGTCTCATTCTGTCACCCAGGCTGCAATGCCGTGGTGCGATCTCGGCTCACTGCAACCTCTGCCTTCCGGGTTCAAGCAATTTTTGTGCCTCAGCCTCCTGAGCAGCTTGGACTAGAGGCAAGCACTATCACACCCAGCTAATTTTTGTATTTTTAGTAGAGACGGGGCTTTGCCATGTTGGCCAGACTGGTCTCAAACTCCTGACCACAAGTGATCCTCCCGCCTTGGCCTCCCAAAATGCTGGGATTACAGGTGTGAGCCACCGTGCCCGGCCACATGTGCACCTTTGACTCTAACATCTGAATGGAACCACTCCTCTTCCAACACCAGATAGAACTAGAAATACTAAAGCAATAAAGGAAATCTTCTCTTGCAGAATTTCAAACATGTAATTAGAATTATTCATTGTATGACACATGGAAAGGTTGCTTGGAATTATGTTCACTTGTTGAGCGAGAAATTATAATGCCTTTTTTTTTTAATGCCTTTTAAACTATGGAGTTAAAATTACCTATGCCACTTATAATGGGGAGGGGTGAATAAATGCAAATCAAACAATTGCTTAAATGTCCTTGATAGCTCACAACTCTCTGTAGAAGAAAGTGCCGTCTCCTTTTCCTTCTGTGGGGGCTCAAGGCCTTGGCACTCTCAATCTTATGTGTCATTTCGATCTTTATTCCCTTGGCTCCCTAATCTGGAGTTGGCACTTCTGTCAAATTTCATGCTTTCTCTCTGTACACAGCCCAAATTCTCCATGTCACAAAGACATTGCTCATTCTAGTTCCTCCATCAAAAATTCCTCCTGGTGAGGTATGGTGACTCACATCTGTAATCCCAGCACTTTGGGAGGCTGAGGCAGACAGATTGCTTGAGCCCAGGAGTTTGGCACCAGCCTGGGCAACATGGTGAAACTTCATCTCTACAGAAAAAAAAGAAAAAAAGAAAAAAATGAATGGGGCATGGTGGCACATGCCTGTAGTCCAAGCTACTTGGGAGGCTGAAATGGTAGGATTGCTTGAGCCCAGGACATCAAAGCTGCAGGGAACCGTGACTGTGCCACTGCATTCCAGCCTGGGTGATAGAGTGAGGCCTGGTCTAGAAAAAAAAAAAAAATTCCTCCCTTCCCATATTAGTTCTTGAATTTAGGAGCCAAAAGGCCTTTGATACTGTGTACCCCGTAAGCTTCTCTAGACCATCTTCCTGCCTCGGCAGCTGGGTATAATCTCTTTCTCTTCTGAAACTCTATCTGCAGGGATACACCCCTACCTTTCTCTGGCATTCATCTTTCTGTTTTGCATTAGAGTCCAGTATGCGCGTGATTTATTCCACCCTGCAAGACTTGTAAGTGCCTTAAGATTTGGATTAAATCACTTACATTTCCTTTGAGAAATAGGGATTCTGCCAATATTTCCTGGAAAAACGTTCGTAATAAATATCCTAGGACATTTCAGACTTCCAGTGAAATTTCATATAAAACATATTTCAGAAATGGCATCTTCATTTGATATCAGCAATTGAGATATTATCAGGCATTGCCTTGAATTGGAAATCTGTTATTAAGTTCTGTTAATGTGCTTCATTTTCTTGAAAGAAAGTAGACAACCTTCTCAAAGTTACAAATGCATTCTTCAAAGAGCTGCTGAGTGACAGGCTAGAAAGCCTCAGGGACTAGCCAGACCTCAGGCTGCTGCTACTGCCGTAACCCCTCACACGTTTAAGCCTTTTCAAACTGTGCAGTTTATTTTCTGACATGGTGAAAAAGAAGACATTGTGAAATATCTGATGGTGATGATATTAGCAGCAAATTGCATAGTATGAAAGATCTAGTTAAAGCTGGTTCAAAGCAACCCCTGTATGACTGCAAAATAGTGGAATATTGTTTTGAGTATTCGTCTCATTGTCTTATGTCTCAGAGCCTGTATGTCCATAGGTGTGGAGTGTTTACATGTGTATACGTACACATGTATTTATAGAACATTAGAGCTAGATGGAATCTTAGAGATAATTTAGTTCTATACTCTCCTAACACAAAAGGAGAGACTGAGTGAGGCTCAGAAGAGTGAAATGACTTATCCAAGGTCAAAGAGCCATAGTTCTAAGAATAACTCTTTCTTCTTTTCACATGTAAGTGAAGCAGATTCATTCAGCAGGTCTCCCAGCTTTTCTCCGCTTGGCTTTTTTTCCTTCCTGTGGAGTCAGTTGCCAGAGTCTGCTTAAATCACTACCTATGTGACATGCTGCTGGGGTCATGCGGCTCACAGTGGCTGGTAAGCAGCTGATTTTTGGAGGTGATAATCATAAATTTACTATTATAAAAACTGACCACTGTTTACAAAATCAAAACAGATCCACAATGACCATGGTTTGTGATATGCAGACGCATGGATTTAAGATTTTTGAATTATTAGTTACATTAGGATTGTTGTTGCATAAATGAGGGAACTGAATATAACAACATTCTTTTCATTGCCTTTTATGTTCCATATTATATTCCTATCTACTTTTGAAGTGAAATTGATGTGCTTTCTTCTTTTATGAAAGTGATACCATTCTTGGTAGGAAATTGAGACAATGCAGAAATGTAAAAGGAAGAAGAAAAGCCATTTATAGTTCCAGCATGCAGAAATGATGACTATTAATAGTTTAATTTATTTTCTTCTGGAATTTTTATGTACATAATTTGATGTTTGCCCATTTAACACAGTGGTGATTTCACTGTAATACAAATAGGTATTCTTTTTTAAATAACATTTTTCTGTTTTATTATGATGGCTTTGTAAACATCATTTTAATGTTTGTATTCTATTCTATTCAACATTCATTCAATAGCTTTATATTGACTGCCTCTTATGTAGTCAAGTGGTAACTTGGAATGCACTGAGAGACTAACATGTGTCTAGAAGTCAAAAAGGACCTCTTTTCATTCAGATGAAGACTGTGTGTTAGTTTTCTACTGCTGCTGTAACAAATTGCCACAAACCTAGTTACTTAAAATAACACACACTTGTCTTACAGTTCTGGAAGTCAGAAGTGCTAAAATCAGGATATGGACAGGGCTGGTTCCTTCTGGAGGTTTCAGGGGATAATCGTTTCCTTGCCATTTTCAGCTTCCACATGCCGCATGTGTTCCTTGGCTCATGGTTTCTTCTCATATCATTCCAACTTCTGTTCCCACCATCACATCTCCTACCACTAACGTTGACCCTCCAGCCTCCTTTTTGTAAGGCCCCCTTGTGACTACATTGGGCTCACCTGGGTAATCTAGGATACTCTCTGCATCTCAAGGTCCTTAACTGAACCACATCTGCAAAGTTCCTTTTTACCGTGTAAGGTAACATTGACACCTTTTGGAGATTAGGACATGGACATCTTTGGGAGGCCATTATTCTGTTGAGCACAGAGTGCATCACATGTGAGATGCATCACACGCTTCCAATTAAACTCTAACACACCCTTGACTGTAAGATATGTCCCAGTTTCAGTTATATTAAAATGTAACCCAATGGATATCTTGAATATTTCACAGTGAAATCCAGGCTTCACTAAACACTTGTATGAGTTAGTTCCTGTGCTAAACAGCATATATAATATGGTGAAATGGAATGATGCTAGGCCGGGAGCGGTGGCTCACGCCTGTAATCCCAGCACTTTGGGAGGCCAAGGCGGGCAGATCGCTTGAGGTCCGGAGTTCGAGACCAGTTTGACCAACATGGTGAAACCCCATCTCTACTAAAAATACAAAAATTAGCCAGGCATGGTGCTAAGTGCCTGTAATCCCAGGTACTCGGGAGGCTGAGGCAGGAAAATCATTTGAACCTGGGAGGTGGAGGTTGTAGTGAGCCAAGATCACACCACTGCACTGGTCACAGCCTGGGCAATCGAGTGAGATCCTGTTTCAAAAAAAAAAAAAAAAAAAAAAATTCATGACTCTATCCTTGAGTGTATATATCAGAGCTCATGCACCCAGTCTCCTATTGCAGAGCAATGGTGCTCTTCCTACTTTTTCTTATTTTTAATCTTCCCCATTATAAACATATTAATAGTAACAGCCAACATTTATCAAATTCACTAATAAAGCGATTGACATTTATTACCTCATTTAATCCTCATGAAGACTGTGTGTGATACAAAGATTATCTTCATCTCATAGATGAGGAGGCTGAAGCACGGGCCTTAAGTAAGTTCTCAACATCACGCATTTGGTCAGTAGTGGAGTCAGGATTTAAGCCCAGGCTCTCCAACTCCAGAGACTATGCCCATAACCACCAGGCTGTGCTGCCTCTGTATGTGTAAAGAGTTTTTCTTCATATGCTGTATGTAGAAATGCAGGCTGATATACATACAAGGACATACATTATGTCCTTGGAACAGATTTCCAGAAGTAGAATCAAAGGAAAGAAATGAATGGTATAAAAGAACTTAGTAAATATTGCCAAAAGCATGACACCAATTCATGTAGCTGTTGCTATTGTTGTCTGTTTTTAGTGATGATAATGTCAGTGGCTGTTATCTGTGTATTTTTTTCTTGCAGAAAATATACACCAGTTATTATACATTTTGTGGACACCAACACTCTTCCTTATATAAAATACTTACATGGGCTTTAGCTTTTAGATTTCTTATTGTAAAAAGGAAATGAGATAATTAAGCAAATCATCACTCCATAAACAAGTGAATTAACTATATACATCCCATGTCTTCTTATACAAGATTAGGTACAAGAGTTCCGTTCTCCTAAAACATTCCATTTCTATTCAGTCAAGCAGAATAGCCTATTTTTTTTATTAACTTATCTTCTATATTGCTCCATCATTCTCAGATCTTAGACTGGGCAGTTTCTTCAACTGACTGGCTTGCATTTCAAGTTATGTGTCTAGCTTTTCACAGTAATTTTCTAAAGGGTGTCTGATTTTGGCGAAAATCTATCACATTATGTACAAGAATGTCTACATATGCTTTAAGTATTTTTTTGAAAATGAAATTTATTATCTTGAAACAAAATAGCAGAGAATACATATTTAAGTAAGCATGAATTCCTTAATTTTTAAAAGATCTTGATGAAACTAGTATCTTTTTGGAAGGGTCAATATATCTAGGTTCTACATTAAATTTAATGATTGTTCAACATTGCTAAGCATAAATTTTGTGACTTGTAATATATTTTATTGTTTCATGAACATAGGTCATGGAGATAAATGTTTACACTCTTGAGTGGTATTCTACACATATCACTATTCAAGATTTTTAAATAAAATACATAAAATGTAATCTAACCGAAGGTCAAGAAAATAATATTACAAAGTGATAATCATACAAAATCAACATTCCTATGAACGGATTCTATTTGGACTATAACGAAATAGTTTAGACTAGCCATCTTGCTGAAAGTATTAATGTTGAACATTGTCCTTAATTTTTCTTAGTATACATAAAAAATTGCTAGTATTTGGACACTCATGTACAGTTTTGATTGCTCTGTTCACATAAAAATGAAGAGAAATTGATAAGAACCTCATGATAAAAATGATTATAGCCTTGGAAAATAGATTCTATGAGTAAAATATTGGAGGGTTAAAAAAAAAAAAAAGTAAAAACTAAGAGTACCTAATCCTGCCATTTATGCTGCAAAGCTTTGAAATGTCCTCAGAGAGAAAGGAGTCAGTTCAAATGATTAATTTAAAATGAAATCAGAAGCAGCAAAAATTATAGGAACAATGGCCCTTGTATTTCAGGAGGGGACTGATATCGTGCAATGGCAATGGAGTTTGCCTGTAAATAGTGGTTATAATTCCTACCTGAAGGATTGGAGAAATACAGAGTATAGACCTGTGCTGTCAATATGTGGCTGCTGCCTATATGGACTTCTGAGCTCTTAAAATCTGACTAGTCTAGAACAAGTTATATGTAAAACATACACTGGATTTTGAAATCTGAGTACAAAAAATAATGTCAATATCTCATCAATAATTTCTGTATAATTACATGTTGAAATGATAGTATCTTGGATATGCTGGATTAAATAAATTTTATTACAATTAATTTTATTCATGTTTACTTCTTAAATGGACACTAGACCCTTTTAAAATTATATATTTGGTTCACATTATATTTCTATTGGATGATGCTGGTTTGTAGAGAAAACTTTGCAGAGACAAAGAATTAGAAAGAAAAGTTGGTTCCATATTTTTTAAAAGTAGGAAATCAACTGGTTTTTAGCAAGAGGGAAAGGAGGAGCTTATGAGGAGGCAGAAGGCTGGATAAGTTGACTAGTCACTCATTCATGTATTTAATATTTGTTGAGCTTCTATTATGCACCAAGTCCCCAAGATACATTGGTAAACAAAATGAACAAGATCATCCTTTCCTTCAGGGAGCTTACATTCCAGTGGGTGGAGACAGATGATAAACACATTTTAAGTTAGGTGTGGATTTCACGTTGAATGATTAGTTTTACAAAAGAGGCAGTCACCATAAAATATTTGATAAAATGTTGCCTTTTTTAATTGCTTGAGCAATGTTACCTTTTTTGATCGCTTGAGCTCAGGAGGTGGAGGGTTCAACTTGATAATAAGTGGCATCCTTATTATTATCATCATTATCCTTATTTTATCATAGAACTTTTTATGGAGCTCTAGATACAGATTAGTTAAAAAAAATTAAATAAAGTAAATAAATAAAAAAAGACTGCTCTCCAAAACAGTTTATTTTCCTAGGCCAGGTGCGGTGGCTCATGCCTGTAATCCCAGAACATTGGGAGACCGAGACGGGAGGGTCCTTTGAAATCAGGAGTTTGAGACCAGCCTGGCCAACATGGTGAAACCCCGCCTCTACTAAAAATACAAAAATTAGATGGGCATGGTAGTGTGCACCTGTAATCCCTGCTACTCAGGAGACTGAGGCAGGAGAATCACTTGAACCTGGGAGAAGGAGGTTGGAGTGAGCCAAGATCACGCCACTGCACTCCAGCCTGAGCAACAGAGTGAGATTCTGTCTCAAAATGATTATAATAATAATAATAATAATAATAATAATAATTTGTTTTCTTGGTGGGGAAACACTCTCACCATTCTTAAAGTGTGCCTAAATTAGAAGTTATAAGTTATTTCCATAATAAAATCTGGACATAAATGTCTAAATACCAGTCATTGTTCATACCACACTTTTTAAATTCTTATTATTTCCAGGGCATCAAAATATCTGCCTTTACTGGGAGTACTTTGTATTTTCTATCAGCAAAATCAGGATACCAAAGCAAAAAGAAACTTCAGCCTGTGTGCAACCTAGGGATTCTGTAACTTTTCCAAAATAAGTAGATGAATTCTCCAGGTATCTAGCACAAGTAAATTTCCTTGAGGACTCATGTTTTATTTTAAAAATTTATATGAGTTTTGTATTATTCTCTTTAATACAGACACATGTTTGATATAAAAAATGATTCCACACAATCTTCAACCAATATTAACGTTTCAAAAGGTGATTCATATCACTCTTGTAGCTATACAACCCCAGCCGTATGGTTGTAGATGTTATAAAATCCAGATAAGTTTAAACCAGCAGAGATAAGACCTCTGTTCCTGAAACCTGAGTGGGCAGTATCCTTTCTACCCCTTTCTACCTCTATGTGGTGTTGATTTCATTTTCTATGAATATATATCCAGCAGTGAGGTTGCTGGGTCATATGGTAATTTTATTTTTAATTTTTTGAGAAGACTTCATACTGTTTTCCATAACAGCTGTACCAGTTTACATTTCCCCCAACAATGAACAAAGGTTCCCTCTTCTCCACACCCTTCCCAACACTTGTTATCTCTTGTCTTTTCAATAATATTCATCCTTCAGGTGTGAGGTGATATCTCATTGTAATTTTGACTTCCATTTCCTGAGACAGAGTAATGTTGAGCATCTTTTCATACACCTGTTGCCATTTTTGTGACTTCATTGGAGAAATGAAATTTTCAAGTTCTTTCTCCATTTTTAAATTGAGTTTTTTTTTATATTGAGTTGTGTGAGTTCCTTATATATTTTAGCTACTAACCCCTTACTCAGATAAATGGTTTGCAAATATTTTATCAGAATCCATAGGCTTCCTCTTCATGTTGTTGCTTGTTTGCTGTATAGAAGCTTTACAGTTTTATGTAATCTCACTTTTTAATTTTTGCTTTTGTTGCCTGAAGTTTCAGTGTGATATTCAAAAAATTATTTCATGGCCTATATCAAAGAACTTTTTCCCTATGTTTACTTCTAGGAATTTGATGGCTTCAGGTCTTGTATGTAGCCTTTTAATCCATTTTGAGTTGATTGTTGTGTGTGGTATAAGAGAAAGGTCCAGTTTTATCATATTTTTAAAATACAAGAGAATAACAGCAGAACAGAAACCTCCTAAAGATACAAATGTTGTTTAAACCAACCTTCCTTCTAAATGTTCAGAAAAGTTAAATTCACACAAAAATGAGCAAAAGAAAATTTTGGACGTGGAATCTCATGCAAAAATACTATAATTTAAAAGATAATCTGCCGGGGGTGGTGGCTCATGCCTGTAATCCCAGCAGTTTCGGAGGCTGAGGCGGGCGGATCACCTGAGGCTGGGAGTTTGAGACCAGCCTAACCAACATGGAGAAACCCCGTCTCTACTGAAAATACAAAATTATCCGGGGGTGGTAGTGCATGCCTGTAATTCCAGCTACTTGGGAGGCTGAGGCAGGAGAATCGCTTGAACCCGGGAGGCAGAGGTTGCGGTGAGCCAAGATCGTGCCATTGTACTCCAGCCTGGGCGCCAAGAGCAAAACTCCATCTCAAATAATAATAATAATAAAGCAAAGAATAATATCCCTACAGACAATGAAATTTTATCAGGAAGACATGCTTTCAAATAATCTAGGAGTGGCCAGCACGGCCAACTAGAAGCAGCCAGTGTGCATGGCTCTGATGGAAAGGAACAGAAGGGATGAGCAAATACAGCACCTTCAACTGAAACATCCAGGTCCTCTCACTGGTTTCCTCTCAAGGAAACAACTTGACCCACAGAGAATGAAGAAAAAGCAAGATAGGACAACGGCCCACCTGGGAGCAACCAGAGCCAGGGGATCCTCCCCAACCCAGGGAAAGCACGCTTCTCCCACAGATATTTGCACCCACAGGTCATGAGATCTCCTTGTGAACCCACTCCACCAAGGCCTTCAGTCTTCATTCTGACAGCCAGAGCTATAAGGAGTCTCGTTGCTTATTTGCTGTACAGAAGCTTTTCAGTTTTATGTAATCTCACTTTTTAATTTTTGCTTTTGTTATCTGAAGTTTCAGTGTGATATTAAAAAATTATGCTGCCCAGGCATGTGTGGAGACCCTGGAGCCTTAGATACTTTGACTTTCTGGAAAAAGTAGCTGTAGCCTCGGCAAAGTGGGAGGATAGACTCCTGTATATACCTCCCTCCAGGCAGCCTCCAGGCTGCCATCTTTGACACTTTAGCCATTCCAGCCTTCAGGCTTCAGAGAGTCTGAGCCAACCTGGGACAGAAGGAATACCCCAGCAAAGCACGAAGGCCAGACTGCTGCTTTAAGCGGGTACCGAATCCCGTACCTCCCCCCGGGTGGGACCTCCCAACCACAGCCTCTTTGCTGCCATCTTTACTGTTTCATAGTTTTCACTGATGACACCTACAGGTTCTGAAAAATCTGAGGTGGCTAGGGACTGGCATGGGCCCCAAGCATACCACAGCAGCCTTACAGAAAAGTGGCCAGACTGTTAGGTGGGGCCCATTCCCATATCTCCTCACCAGGCAGGTCCTCCAGGCCTGGGCCTCCAGCCACCTCTTGCCAGATATATTGAGCCATTACCAACTCAGCAACTCCCTGGACAGAGCCTCCAGGGACATCTGAAAGCTCTATGCTACTGCCTTTGCAGTGGAACTGCCCTTGCCACCCTTGGACTAATGAAGGAGCAAAGACCCTAAGTACCTTATCCACACCTCCAAAAAGCAATCCTGAGCAAAAAGAACAAAGCTGGAGTAATCACATTACCTAACTTCAAACTATACTACAAGGCTACAGTGAGCAAAACCGTATGGTACTGATACAAAAATAGGCACGCAGACCAATGGAACAGAATAAAGAGCCCAGAAATAAGGCCACACATCTACGACCATCATTTCTTTGACAAAGCTGATAAAAATAAACAATGGGGAAAAGACTCCCTATTCAATAAATGGTGCTGGGAGAACTGGCTAGCCATATCCACCAGATTGAAGCTGGACCCTTTCCTTACACCATACACAAAAATCAACTCAAGATGGAGTAAAGACTTAAAGAAAAACCAAAAAACTATAAAAACACCTGAAGACAACCTAGGAAATACCATCCTGACATAGAAACGGGCAAAGGTTTTACAACAAAGACACCAAAAGCAATTGTAACAAAAGCAAAAATTGGCAAATGGGATCTAATTTAACTTAAGAGCTTCTGCACAGCAAAAGGAACTGTCAACAAAGTAAACAGTCAACCTGCAGAATGGAAGAAAATATTTGCAAACTATGCATCTGACAAATTTACAAGAGAAAAACAAACAACCTCATTAAAAAGTGGGCAAAGTGGATGAACAGACACTTCTCAAAAGAAGACATACATGCAGCCAAAAAGCATAGAAAAAAGCTGTGTATCACTGATCATTAAAGAAATGCAAATCAAAACAACAATGAGATACCATCTTACACCCGTCAGAATGGCTATGATTAAAAAGTCAAAAAATAACAGATGCTGGTGAGCCAGTAGAATAAAGGGAACCCTTTTTGCACTGTTTGTGGGAGTATAAGTTAGTTCAACCATTGTGAAAATTACTCAAAGAGCTAAAAGCAGAACTACCATATGACCCAGCAATCCCATTACTTGGTATATATATATACCAAGAGGAATATAAAGCATTCTCTCCTAAAGACACATGCACTCAAATGTTCATTGCAGCACTGTTCACAATAGCAAAGACATGGAATCAATCTAAATGTCCATCAATGACACACTGGATAAAGAAAATGTGGTACATGTGCACCATGGAATATTATGCAGCCATAAAAAAGAACAAGATCATGTCTTTTGTGGGAACATGAAGGAAGCTGGAGGCTATCATCCTTAGCAAACTAATGCATAAACAGAAAACCAAATACTGCATGTCCTCACTTATTAGTGGGAGCTAAATGATAAGAACTTATGAACACAAAGAAGGAAACAATAGACACTGGGGTCTGCTTGAGGGGGAAGGGTGGAAGGGAGAGGATCAGAAAAGATAACTGTCAGGTACTGGGCTTAATGCCTGGTGGATGTAATAATGCCTACAACAAGTCCTTATTACATGTGTTTATCTATGTAACAAACTTTCACATGTACCCCCAAACATCAAATAAAAATTTCAAAAAAAACTAATAAAAACTCTAAGGAACTATTTTTAAACTAGCTAAAAAGCATAAAGAAAGTGATTTAAAAGATGAAAAGAACAACCCAAATTAACATTAGAACAACCAAAAAATGAAATAGATGTCAGAATTAGAAATACAGAAGAAAATAATACTTTTGAAAATAAAAAACTAGAATAATAGAAGTGTAAATAAACACAATTTTTAATGTATTACAAGAAATAAAAGGTTTAAAAGTAGATTTTTTAATTGAAAAGAATTAAATCAGATAAAAATATTTGAGAGGTAATGACAAACATTTAAGTTTGACAAAGAAGCTTCAACACCTGGATAGTAGGAAAGAAAAAAACCAAAGCAAAAGAAAAATAAGCCACAAACTAAAAAATTTTTAGTTCTTGAAATTAAAAAAAGTAAATATTGAAAGAGCATGCTATGTACCTGAGATTATTTACCCAAAACAATGAGCATTAAGACTTATTCTAGTAAAGTCGCTGGATGATATTAAAACAAAAAAAAGTTTTGTGCACTTAGATAAAGAAAACACTTGAATTATAAGCATATCTGAATTAGACAATCATGAAGTTTTTAACAGCAACATTTTGTGCTAGAAAGAAAATAGAGTAACCATGTGAAAGGATGGAAAATGTCAGCCAAGAATTTATATCCAGCAAAACTGACCATTGAGTAGAAAGGGCATAAATAAATTATTATCTATGTGCAGGAACTCTGCCAATGTTCTTTCCATGAGTTCTTCCTGAAAACTCTTTCCGAGATGAGCTTCAGATAAACAAAATGACCAGAAAGACATCATGCAAGCACTGGTGGAATCAGTGCAGCCTTCTGCCAGAACTCAGAATGCATGCATACATTTTTGCCTTATGACTATCCTTTGTGCATTTGAAGGTAGCTACTGCTGTAACACACATCTCATGTTTCAGCTTGCTTCATTTGGCAACAAACATTTTGGAAATGTTTGGAACATGCTTACAGCTTTTTAAATATATGTTACTCCATCTATATTTATTAAACAGCAATTGGTAACTTACATGTATACATGCACATTCTAAGCTCTCATTTATTGAATGTTAAAATAATAATAATGTTTCTGGGGATAATACTACGTATCATTTAGTATTGTATATATTGGCATATAAAGTACTAGATACCTCATAGTTATAATCTCTGAGCCTCATGTAAGTCATTAAAAAGATAGATATTTGTAGAAGAGCAGGCTAACTACTTACTATAATTCATGTTCCCAATTCTAGAGTAGAGGGTTGTGACTGGAAAGTAGTTGCACAATTAAAGATTATCTTTTTCAAACTCTTGCACCCAAAGATGGACAGGTGACTACTTGTCACTCCAGAAAGTCACATTTAAGCCAAGGCTTTTAACAATTACGTGTGCCTTTGCCACACCTTCTTTCCTGCCCCACAAACGGGATATATGGTCCCTGGAGAATGGAAAAGTCAAGATGGAAGAACTGGGATCCACACATGGAAAGAAGTTGCCTCCCTGTAAGGAATACTGGTCTTGGACTATGATATGAGCAAGAGATAAACTTCTACTTTATTATACCATTGAGAAAATTTTAAAAGGGATTATTCACATAGAAAGTAGTCACCATCCAGTGCACATAAGGTCACATAAGACGTTTATTAGAGTAATGAGAAGTCAGGGAAAATCAATGGACTGGGTGTGTTTTAGCAAACAACATAATGACATTTGAATATTTCTTTGTTTAGAAAAAGTGGTTTATAGAAAGAGAACCAGGTGGATTAAAAACCATTGAAAATTTTGAGCAAAGTAAAATCAAAGGCAGATTAAGATTATAAATATATTTATAGTGACTAACCCAAATGTAAACTAATGAAATTGTTGGGGAAAAAAAAAAAAACGTAATGACAGAAAGTGATACAAGAACAATTGTTGTTTACTGAAAATTACAGCAGTACCCAAAAAGGGAAAACAAAATGAAATACATTTTTAAAATCTAAATAATTATATTTTTGGACTTAAATTTTTACTCCCAATCAGTAAAAGCTATTTAGCAGAATATATTTAGGATAACTGAAAATTTAGTATATGTCTATTTATTAAATGAAACAATTCATGGTGTTTCAGTGAGAAAAGTAAATAACCGGAGATTAGGAGATTTAGAATTCTTTTTCATTTGTTAGAGTAGGCAGAACTCTGGTTAATAGGTAGAAATGACTGATCAGTTCTCTTCTAAGAACTGGCTTTAAAACTAAATCGAGAGACTTTCCTTGTTGAAAATATCATCTTATTCTTGGTGAATTCTAATAACAATATAGGCACTCCAGAGAACAACATTATCTGTCTCATTTCATCGTTTTTATCCCCAAGGGCAAGCACAATGCTAAGTAAATATTTGCTGAATAAATGCGTTATCTAAAATAATCCAAGTGTAACTTCAATAAACAAACAACATCATGAAATGACGGAAAGTTAAGAGTTAGCAGAGAACTTAAGGAAACATCAAACGAAGTCATTTATAACTTTTTGCATTATACGTCTCACCTAAAGAGACATAAAACTCTGTTTTCCCAAAAGAACATTTGTATGCTTGAAAAGATAAACAACTCTTTAAATTACAACATTGATTTGATGTGCTCAGACATTTTTATACAAATCTTATTAGAAATGTTTTAGTTGAATCATTCACAGTATGATTTAAATGCATAAAGCCAAAGTGGTGTGATTGATAAATAAATATTTGCCTTTTAAAAATTATTATGATGTAGTGTTTAGTTGTTAAGGCTGACTGAAGGCCATAGCTTCTTACTAAGTAGAGAATCAGTATCTATCCTCTTTCTTATTTTATATATAAGAACATGGAGAATATGAGATAAGAATTGACTTGCCAAAGGCCTTAGTGCTTAACAGAAGCAGAATCAGGAATCAGTAAAATGCAGCAGGAAGAAGATAGCACCAAGAAGGCAGCAGAATTTGCAAAAATTCCAGCTTTTACTAACTATGTGATTCTGGTCAATCCTGAACCGTTCTATGTAACTCAACCAGGAGCTAAAACCAAATTTGCTGACTCTCCCAAGCAGCCTTCAACTTTGTTAAAAGTGCTATTTTAAACACCAGTCGGTTTCAGGCAAAATTTGAGGGATTCCTTTATTTCCCACTCCTACACAATTTTCTTGAGCTATTGTTAAGTTATCCAAATGAAAAGAGGAAGGGAAAAAGAACAAATGACCTAAATAATTCACAAACCATATTATCAAACCCCTGAGTATTATACCATTGACTACAAAACAGAACAAAATAAAAACAAAAGAAGTTGTTTTTGTAGGTTCTAATTGTTATATCTCAGTCATCTTGCTTTTTTATCTTTTTTTTTTTTTTTGAAGTTTTGCAAACAGGATTACTTCCAGAGCTATCATCTGGCTCACATAATATCATTACCGCGGTTATCAGCGCTTCTTTATCACAGGATGAATGCAATCCACTCTCAGGAAAGCTTTTGTGGAGGTTACATGAATCTGTGTAAAGGACAGTAATGAATATCACTGGAGCCCTAAGTAAGGAATGATTAAACACTGTTATTAGTCAGTTATAACATTGTATGACAATATAATTACAAATGCATCTGTAAAGCCTCTATAATTGATCCTCTAAATTACATATTAACTTTTATTTTCCTGCTACACTAATACTTTATTGTTCCTTTTCTCAGGGTCATAATTCTATTTTTATTTCAACCTCTGAATTGATTTGACATGAGACAGTATGTGCCCAAAATTGCAAAATAAGTAAATCAAGTTCCTCAGATTTAAAAACATACACCATTTTGGATACTCATTTTTCAGTGTAGGACCTTAAATAGGTAAAAAGTTTGCTATCTGCCTTTTAAAGTTTCTTTACAACTTTTAATTTTATTTCAACATATACAGATTAAAAACATATGATGAAACTGGTCATATATGTAAGTGTGGTTTTGCCCTAGTTTGACTGATAAGATCACTCTGTAGCTTCAAATGAATAGTGTCCACTCTTGGATTTGATGACATAAATCATTCTCTTGTGTTGTTTCTTAATCATGTGATTAAATATGGAGTAAAGCACACAATTACTTTAGGATAGAAAATAACTCACTATTAACCATTCCTAGGGTCACTGCTGATTAGACCTTAACTTGCCAGATTTCTTGAGCTTCACTTAGAAACACACTGGCGCTCCAGACACAAGTAACTTGACAAGAACAATTTCTTTTCTTTTTTTTTTTTTTATTATACTTTAAGTTTTAGGGTACATGTGCACATTGTGCAGGTTAGTTACGTATGTATACATGTGCCATGCTGGTGCGCTGCACCCACTAACTCGTCATCTAGCATTAGGTATATCTCCCAATGCTATCCCTCCCCCCTCCCCCCACCCCACCACAGTCCCCAGAGTGTGATATTCCCCTTCCTGTGTCCATGTGATCTCATTGTTCAATTCCCACCTATGAGTGAGAATATGCGGTGTTTGGTTTTTTGTTCTTGCGATAGTTTACTGAGAATGATGATTTCCAATTTCATCCATGTCCCTACAAAGGACACGAACGCATCATTTTTTATGGCTGCGTAGTATTCCCTGGTGTATATGTGCCACATTTTCTTAATCCAGTCTATCATTGTTGGACTTTTGGGTTGGTTCCAAGTCTTTGCTATTTTGAATAATGCCGCAATAAACATACGTGTGCATGTGTCTTTATAGCAGCAAGATTTATAGTCCTTTGGGTATATACCCAGTAATGGGATGGCTGGGTCAAATGGTATTTCTAGTTCTGGATCCCTGAGAAATCGCCACACTGACTTCCACAATGGTTGAACTAGTTGACAGTCCCACCAACAGTGTAAAAGTGTTCCTATTTCTCCACATCCTCTCCAGCACCTGTTGTTTCCTGATTTTTTAATGATTGCCATTGTAACTGGTGTGAGATGGTATCTCATTGTGGTTTTGATTTGCATTTCTCTGATGGCCAGTGATGATGAGCATTTTTTCATGTGTTTTTTGGCTGCATAAATGTCTTCTTTTGAGAAGTGTCTGTTCATGTCCTTCGCCCATTTTTTGATGGGGTTGTTTGTTTTTGTCTTGTAAATGTGTTTGAGTGCATTGTAGATTCTGGATATTAGCCCTTTGTCAGATGAGTAGGTTGCGAAAATATTCTCCCATTTTGTAGGTTGCCTGTTCACTCTGATGGTAGTTTCTTTTGCTGTGCAGAAGCTCTTTAGTTTAATTAGATCCCATTTGTCAATTTTGTCTTTTGTTGCCATTGCTTTTGGTGTTTTGGACATGAAGTCCTTGCCCATGCCTATGTCCTGAATGGTGATGCCTAGGTTTTCTTCTAGGGTTTTTATGGTTTTAGGTCTAACGTTTAAGTCTTTAATCCATCTTGAATTGATTTTTGTATAAGGTGTAAGGAAGGGATCCAGTTTCAGCTTTCTACATATGGCTAGCCAGTTTTCCCAGCACCATTTATTAAATAGGGAATCCTTTCCCCATTGCTTGTTTTTCTCAGGTTTGTCAAAGATCAGATAGTTGTAGATATGCGGCGTTATTTCTGAGGGCTCTGTTCTGAAGAACAATTTCTTAAAGAACACAGCCAGTCTGTTGCAGGGAGGCAGCACTAACTCACATTCGACTTTCATTAGAATATTTATGACCAGTGCAGCACTATCTTGTCTTTTAACTCAGTCACCAGGCAGCGGTGAACTGGCTTGTTTTCACACCTCCTGCAAAGTACTTTTCTTTAGAGTAAATTGCCTTTCTAATAGCAAATTATTACATGATTTGGGTAGAAAATAACCACTTGTGGCAATGTGGCTCAAAAAATAAAGATATGCTGCTTAAAGCATTATTAACATATTATGAACTAAGGCTAATGCTGAAGAAGACTAGAATATTCTTAGCTGGTATCACAGAAAATTAGTCAAAACCAAAGAATCCGTCTGTGCAGTACACTCTGCTAGAGTCTTTTACACTTACAGGGGGGTATAACTAAGGTAAACATACATTCCACTTTGCCAAGAACCATTCTGTATATGTCTGTTGTCTGATATAATTATTAATAGTTTCTCCATTTATTCTCAAAAATGTCCTGAGTTGGACAATAAATCATATGGTCATCCTATGTGTAATTATATTTTCCAGCTTAGTATGCATCTAAAGACAGAGGACACAAAAACTTTTAAGGCCAAACAGCCACATAAGAATTCAATAATAATGAAAGGAACATCAAAGATATGATCAATATTGAATAAAGGATTCCGTCAAATGCTATAAAATACTTAAGAGAGAGAGAATCAGGAGGAATCTCATTGAAGACATGGTATTTGTGCAGGGTTTTGAAAGGGTGCTATGTTCTGGCTAAGCAGAGAGGAAGGGGAGATACCCTTTCAGATGGAATGGGGATATATTATGATTTTAAAAACATATCAAGAAAGGTCAAGATGAATCAACTTATTTAACTATGTGTTAATATCTATGGGCAAATATTGAAAATGGCTTTACTATAGATGGAAAATAGATATGGTAGGCTTTGAAGGACAAACCACAGAATCTAACTATCATTCTATAAGCAGCGAGAATCAGTGATGTAATGAAGAAATAGGCATTTGGGCCTGGCATGATGGCTCACGCCTGTGATCCCAACACTTTGGGAGGCAGAGGCAGGTGGATCACTTGAGGTCAGGAGTTCGAGACCAGCCTGGCCAACATGGTGAAACCCCGTTTCTATTAAAAATACAATAATTAGCCAGGCATGGTTGTGCATGCTTGTAGTCCCAGCTTCTTGGGAGGCTGAGGCAGGAGAATCTCTTGAACCCAGGAGGTGGACGTTGCAGTGAGCTGAGATCACACCACTGCACTACATCCTAGGCAACAGAGACAGGCTCCATCAAAAAAAAAAAAAAAAAAAAAAAAAAACCATAAAATAAAAAAGAAGTGGGAGTTTAAAATGGTTGTGGGGAAGGAGTAGAGAGTGAGCCAGAAGAAGAGTGAAATGATGGTCACAAGGGAGTTAGAAGACTATCAGTAGTCTATACGTGAAGTGGTTGCTGAGAGCTGAATTGGGGTATTTATAGAGGGACAAGAATGAGGCTAATACAGGAGCCATGTGAAGGAAGAGGATAGAATTTCGCAATCTTTGTTTGCGTAAAGGTTTATATGTGAAAGGGTTTTCAATCAGTTATATTCGATTCCCAGTACTCCCCAATGAGCTCAGTAAATATAGAACTGTTAGATCCCTGTTTTACAGATAGGATGACTGAGATTCCAAGAAAGTAAGCAATTTCTGAACGTTTCCTATATCAAATTAGTGGTAAAGGTGAGGAGGATGCCCTGATTCATTACATTGAATATGTAGGATGAAGAAGAATCAAAGATAACTTCAAAGTCCAGAATCTGAGCAACTGAGAAATTGAATTTTCTTTTCTTTTTTTTTTGAGACAGAGTTTTGCTCTTGTTGCTCAGGCTGGAGTGCAATGGCATGGTCTTGGCTCACTGCAATCTCCGCCTGCCAGGTTCAGGTGATTCTCCTGCCTCAACCTCCCAATTAGCTGGGATTACAGGCACCTGCCACCACACCCTACTAATTTTTGTATTTTTAGTAGAGATGGGGTTTCACCATGTTGGCCTCAGGTAATCTGCCTGCCTCAGCCTCCCAAAGTGCTGGAATTACAGGTTTGAGCCATCGTGCCCTGCCAAAACTGAATTTTCTAATGACAGAATTAAAAACATCAGAAGGCTTAGTTTAGGAAGGAAAGTGACAGGATGGATTTTAGGCGGGTTTGGTTTGAGCTGATGGTCAAGAAATTGGGTATCTTAAAAAAAAAACTGAAAAAAAAAAGGAATGGATATGGGTAAACAATCAGGTGAGAAAATATGGAACTAGTAGTAGAAGTTAAAACCCAAGAGAATAAAGAGTTGGGTCTTGTCAACACGAAACCTTAGGACGTGTTGACAGTTAATGTTGGTGAATCAGAAAAGGGGACCCTTTAAGACAAAAACAAAACAGACACACACACACACACACAAACAGAGCAAGATGCAAGAAAATATACCATCCTAGAAAGCCACAAAAGGGAAAGGGTCAAGACTGAAGAGACAGGCAGCAGTGTAAAGTGCTCTAGAGGAGTCACAGAAGATGTTGACAACTAAGTCATTGGTAACCTTAGAGAATGCAGTTTTAAAGCGGGGAGCAGGCACTGAGGGTGAAAAATGGTTTTGTACCATGAAGGCAATTGATGGGGCCAGACATTTCAGAGAGATATAGTATTGAGAGTTCAAAGAAACATCAAGTAAACGCTTTTTCCTGATGTTTGGTGTATGCAAAAGGTAAAGAAACAATGGAAGGGGTGTTTTAAGGGTCTTGGAGAGGAGGGAGAAATGAAGTAACTTCATAGCAGAGACAGTATTATTAAGCAGGGAAAGCAATTAACTATGCAACTGAGGAAGACTTTTGCAGATATGAAGGAAACATGAGTAGATATAAAAGCATTGATGGGGGCAAGGGATTAGCATCTTCTAAACGCCTTCACTGGCTCAGTAAAAATAGATGGAGAAATAGACAATTGAGAGAGGGCACCCTGGGATTGGATGCTAGAGCGAATAGATGGAATTTGGGTGTATCAAAAGAATTCAACAAGAGAAGAGTAAATGAATCACTGACTTTCCAATGGAAATTAGAGTGTGATTCTTTGACACTGGGTGAACCTGAACATGTGACTTTTTTCTCCACTAGTTGTTTCTGTTTAGGATCTGGAATAGAAAAATATAGAAGATAAGGATCTGTGCTGAGGACTGGGGAAACTTACCCAGAATTGATGGTCAGATAAAGGAGAGAACAGACAGTAAGTTGACTGAAGAGGCCCTCTATGGAATGCAGGCTGGCAGGAAGCTAAGTGAAGCCTGGGTGAACTACAGAGGCTAATTAGATGTGATCTTCCACCATAGTGCAGTGCCATGTAATAGCCAGGCTCTGGAGGTAGCAGCTTCGAGGTGAGGTAGAAGGAGAAATGTAGAAGGGATGGAAGTGGATATTATGCTGACTCTCAAATCTCATTGGTTAGCTCCCGTTCAAGTTTTTATGTACAAATATATTATTTTCCCTGTAAATAAGATAAATGCCTTATCTTTAGTACTGTTTTACATAAAGTTGTGCAAATACTAATTTTATCGGATGACTGAATGCATTATCACACAGTCATGCTCGGTTTGAACAACAAAGTGGCCAATAGTGAGAAGGGTGCAGGGCTGCTGGTGTCAGAGCAAGAGGGCTGCAGGGGAAGGGCCCTTTCTCAGGGGATGTAGCTTTTTAAAAAGATTTGGGAACACTTGGAGGATTTGCTAAAATGAGCCTCAGAAGGAAAATTGGTTTTCTAACCTGTGACTTTTTGAAATGAATTATTCCTTTCAGTCTTTATTTTTCAAAGAAACAATGTGTATTGAAGTACCTAGATTTGTTTGATAATCAACAAATATTTCCTTTTTAAATGAACATATTCTGAATGTGGTTTCTGTCTTAGACCAGGAGGACAGAGTTTACTTTCATATTTTCCCTGTGAGTAAGAGGGCTTATTTATTTTAAATAAAAAGTAATTATTTAAAAAAATGAAGTCAAAAAAGGAAAAAAAAAAATTCAAGAAAGAGAGCTTGTCACCCATGAGTCTGAGTGCCATGCCTCTCATGGCAGCATAAACTATAATTAAGATCTGTGCAAGTGAACACACTTATTGTGAATCTCCCTGTATATAACACTTTGCCAGCTATGGTGGATCAAAGCTATCTGTTCCCAAGTACAGGTAAAAAGGGGTTGCATCGTCTTGAGAGAATGGTAAAATTATAATAAAACTGACTCAAACAAAATTGGCTTGTTATTATCACCGTGTACTAAAAATTCTAAACTCTGTTAGTGATAAAATATTCCTCCCTGAAAGAAACTTTTGCTGATCTAAGCATTAAAGAGTGGGCTCGCTTACTGTTGAGTTTTACTGACATAATAAATAAGCTTCAAGTTAGTCCAATGTTATTACTTATCCTTTAGTAAACATTGCCTTCCACATGGAAGTTAATTCAGAGAACTCCCAGTAACACACTTGGCTCCCAACAGTGAACTCAGCTACATGCATTCATTTAGAGAATAAAAGTTAATCAGGGTTTGGAATCCATTGCATTTGTTTTGGGCACACTGGTGTCTTCAACCTATATGGTACTTTACATATCTGTGTTAAAATAGTAGATTCAAAACAAAGAATGATAGCATTGTGGTTGTAAAGACGGAAAAACAGAACTTAAGGCACTTCAATTCTGCCATTGCAAGTACAAATCGTTCTCTGAACCTTGTGGAATTCTTCATTTGGCAATATGCCCCTTTTTTTTTCTTACCAAAAAGTGCATTCATTCACTCTGTTTCCCCTTTTTTATGGCAATATTTTATTTTTTATTTTTAATGATTTTTACTGGCATGATTGTATATCGACAAAGTTCAAAACAAGAAAATTTTCTCTGTCTGTGTTTCTTTATAGCCATTATTATTAATTTCCTTTCATGATTATTACTGAAAATAATGCTGTCTTCTAGAGGAGCAGATGTTATGAAAAGGATTCACTCCTGGTGTCAGATAGCTTCAATACTCCACTGCTGTGCATATTTCAGAGTTCACAGAATATGACATTCGACTTCTAGGACATATACATAGAGCACGATATAGATAGATATACATACATAGACACACATATATACATATCATATATATATATGTATGTTGACTACATCCCTTCAATCACATGTACAACCACAATATGTGAAAACAATGTGACAAGAGATACTGATAAAATACCAAGAAACATCTGAAACAGCGCAGGAAAAATAGAAGTGACTTGTAATCTGTAGGTGGGTATTCAGAAAGTTTGCATGGCCAGGTGCAATGGCTCACGCGTGTAATCCCCACACTTTGGGAGGCCAAGGCAGGAGGATTGCTTGAGGCTAGAAGTTCGAGACCAGTCTGGGCAATGTGGTGAAACCTGTCTCAAATAAATAAATAAATAAATAAATAAATAAATAAATAAATAAATAAAAATTTAAAAAATATTAGCCAGGAGTGGTGGTGCACTCCTGTGGTCCCAGCTACTTAGGATGCTGAGGTGGGAAGATCACTTGAGCCCAGGAGGTTGAGGCTGCATTGAGAGTTGATCATGCCACCGTACTCCAGCCCAGGTTACAGAGTGAGATACTGTCTCGAAAGAAAGACGGGAAAGGAAGGGAAGGGAAGGGAAGGGGAGAGGAGGGGAGGGGAGGGGAGGGGAGGGGAGGGGAGGAAAGGAAGGAAAGAAAGAAAGAAGGAAAGAAGGAAGGAAGGAAAACAGAGAGAGAGAAAGAAAGAAAGTGTTCTTGGAAATATGTGAAATGGATAAATGGATAGTCTTTGCACCTCCCCAGGTGATTTTTATTTTTAGTCAGCTAGACTAAACAGTGAAAGAAAATAATGCACATTAAGTGTTTGCAATGTGTGATTGAAAGATATTTATTCAGCCATTGGAGAATCATTGACTTTGTACTTTAAAGGTATTAGCTTTTGGAAAATCACACAAATTGTATGTTTTTATGTTAACCCTAGTAGAGAGCTGATCTGTATATGCTTGGGAACAGTTTTCATCTTGCACATGAACTGACTATGGTTATAACTAATCCTTGAAGATCATCCATAAGACAGTTCTGGAATGAAGGCAACATATCAATGACAGGTAGTAACGGGAGACTAGAGATGAGCTGATGCAGGAAAATAAGGCAACTTCCACACCAGGAAGAATCAAAAGAGGGCGAGCAGAAAATGTGTAAAGATCACCCAGGCTTTGCTTCCCACACGAGCAATTAGAATGCTCCTGCTTGGAATTCTCAACCACACCAGAAGACCAACAGATCAATTTGAGTTACTCTTTTTAAGGAAAAAGTGACCTACATTTCATGAAGCAAAGAGATACAGCCACACACAGGAGCCGTTTGTTTTAATTAGATTGCTGGTTTCCCTGGCCAGGACCCAAAACCATTGTGTTTCCCCATAGATACAATTGACAAATAAAATACATGACACTCATGTGAATCAGAATTTCAAAAAAAAAAAAAAAAGAGCCATTAATTAGTATATGTCCAACTAAATATATATGTTTAATGACTTGTTTATTTGAAATCCAAATTTTATGGGTGTGTCATTTATTTGCTAAATCTGGCAATCCAATCTTTAACTTGTTAAGATTAAAGAAATATTCAACACAAAATAAGGAAAATAGAGAAAAAATTGTATTTCAAAGAATGAAATAGAGAGGAAAAAATTCCTTCCCTTGGACAGTCAAACTGTCGAAGCTAAATATTGAAAGGTTGACCTGGGTGCAAAAACAAACCTTCAATTCCCATGAAGGTGTGCCAGAGACACAAGGAAGGCTGAGGTTCAATATTTTTTTTTCTACTGGCTCCTGGAGGAGTTTCTGTTAGAAGAGACCTTAGAAAATCATCACCCTTGCTCCTCGAAATGTGTCGTGTGGATCCACAGCCTCAACATCACCCGGGAGCCTGTGAGAAACGCAGACCCCCCACCAGGCCTCTCTGAGATCTATTGAATCAGGAGCTGCAGTTTAACAAGATCCCTTGTGATTCGTGTGGCCAGGCAAGTTTGAGAAACGCAGATTTAGTTCTATAGTTTCCAAAACACATGTTTTAGAAAGTATAGGATTCATAAACTCCATGAGGGCTCGGGGAGCGCACGCAAGCAAGGAACTGTACACCACAATTAAAGGAGACCGACCCTGTGTGCTTCACTCTGGGCTTCAAGGTAAGATTTTTATTAGAAAACAAAAAGAGTCCATGGCTTAAAAATTAAAAAGGAAGGAAGGGTCGGGCGCTTTGGCTCACGCCTGTAATCACAGCACTTTGGGAGGCTGAGGTGGGTGGATCACTTGAGGTCAGGAGTTCAAGACCAGCCTGGCCAACATGGCAAAACCCTGTTTCCACTAAAAATACAAAAATTAGCTCGGCGTGATGGCAGGCACCTGTAATCCCAGCTACTCAGGAGGCTGAGATGTGAGAATTGCTTTAATCCAGAAGGCAGAGGTTGCAGTGAGCTGAGATCGCGCCACTGCTCTCCAGCCTGGCCAACAGAGTAAGACTCCATCTCAAAAAATAATAATAATAAAATAAAATTAAAAAACGGAAGGAAGGGTAGGTTTTTTTGAAAAACAATACTCTCGTTCATTTAGATTCGGAAACTGAGTAACAAGACGTGACTTTCCCCAAGTCCTACACTGGGAAGTGATCCCAGCCTCTTTTCTATTCCCTCACTGTTCATGGAGGAAGACAGCCCCAAAATGGCAGAAATTTCTAATCGACTGCTTGACAAGTGCCATTATGTACCACAGGTGTTTTCTATCTGGGCCTTTAATTTCAAAATCAGTCCCTTTTCTTTCATACTCATGCCTGTAACTTCCTTTCAAGGGCTCATCTAACCCAACACAAAACCCTCTCTGTGTTGCTCTCTGAACTCGAAGAAAGGTCTCCAGCTGCGGTTTTGTGTACACTGCTAACTGAGGGTGCCCTCCGGGTTTGTTTGTGGATATTTTAGCTAATTATCTTGTCGCAGACCTTTGAGTCAGACCTGGATGACTGTTCAATTAGTAGTACTGAAGCAAGAATTAGGGAGAATTCCTGACTGCACAGCCAACCCCAGTGCCAACATTATTGCTGCGAGCATTTTCTTCTGAATATGATTAATCACATAAATAATTCTGAGAAATGAAATTAGAAATCACCCACGCATTGCACCCAGTAATGTTTTAAGACATTACATCCTGAAACTCTGTAATGAATTAACATTACAGTCTGGTTTGAGTTCTTCAATTTTCAGCATATATCCTGCCCTGTTAGCAAGTGACCCTGTGGCCTTGATGAGTTTCTGTAACAATTTGAATTAGCCATTCTAAAAAGAACACAGATTTGGAACTGTCTAGGCCTTGAGAAAGAACAGCATATCCCTTCTCTGAAATCCCTGGCTGTGCGCAGTCATGCTTGCAAGTTTGTGACAGGGCTGGACATGAGGCTCAGGTTTTCAGATCCTTCCATCCAAGCCCTTCCCCGTACTCTGGGTAGATGGCTCCTATTATGGCATAGATGTTAAGGACTTTTCTATGCTAACTAAATATTCAGTCATTCTGTTAAAGAATGTAAGTTCAGCACTTTGGGAGGCCGAGGTGGGTGGATCACGAGGTCAGGGGTTCAAGACCAGCCTGGCCAAGATGGTGAAACCCGTCTCTACTAAAAATACAAAAACTAGCCGTGTGCTGTGGTGGGCGGCTGTAATCCCAGCTACTCAGGAGGCTGAGGCAGGAGAATCGCTTGAACCCAGAAGGTGGAGGTTGCAGTGAGCCGAGATCTTGCCATTGCACTCCAGCCTGGGTGACACAGCGAGATTCCATCTCAAAAAAAAAAAAAAAAAAAAAAAAAAAAGTCCCATTCTTTTCATTTATAAAGAACAATCTGACCACATGCAGACTGACATGGAAAATTAATTTCAGTTAGGGCCGATTTATATAGATTTCCCTTAAATATAGGAATTCTAAAAGTTAGCAGAAGGAGGCAGAAGGGACAAGGATCAGAAAAACCTCAACACAGAAGGTTCTCTTTAAAAATTATGATCTTCTCTCCACTTTAAAGGCAATTATCTCAGGCAAGCAAATATAAAGATCCTAGGGTTTTAGAGGACAAATTAGCTATTATTTCACAGATGAAGAAACAAAGGCCCAGAGAAATCAAGTCATTTATTCACAATCAAGTAATTGCTTTGCAGTGTGAGATGACATCTCCTATCTCATTATGAAAGTGTTCTAAAAAGAAAGGAGAATTTTGGTGAAGTTGTTACTCTTTGCTTGGAGTTGTTATGGCTAAGACTGAGATGTGAAGGGATTATAAAAGAATACAAAATAAGATCAAATGTTTAAAACCCTAGCTACATGACATTTGTTAGATTTGTTCTGCTATCAAATACTAAGTCTTACTCATTTTTCTATTTTTGGGGGGACCCATTAACTATCCCCACCTCCTTCCAACCCTGTCACTACCCTTCCTAGCCTCTGGTAACTATCCTTCTACTCTATCTCCATGAGTTTAATTGTTTTGATTCTTAGATCCCACAAGTAAGTGAGAACGTGTGATGTTTGTGCCTTTCTGTGCCTAGCTTATTTCACTTAAGATAATGATCTCCCGTCCATCCATGTTGTTGTGAATGACAGGATCTCATTATTTTTAAGGCTGAAGAGTACTCCTTTGTGTTTATGTACCACGTTTTTTTCATCCATTCATCTGTTGATGGACACTTCAGTTACTTCCAAATCTTGGCTACTGTGAACAGTATAGCACAATGTCTTTATGTAACTGTAAATTCATGCTAGGTGGCAGGGTTGTTCTTGCTACCAACTGGCCTTGGAAAGGTGGCATTTCAGAGCAAAATCTCATTGGTGCTGCTTGCCCAGGGAAGCTGTAGCTTTGGAGAAGCTCAGCTGTGAAGTCACTAAAACCAGAGTTGGGGCTATAAGTAGTGAGCACTGCAACATGTCATCTTTACCCTACAAACAGGCATAACCATGAGTTATGGTACCCACCTCCCTAGAGGTACTTAGTATGTTTCCATTGTTGATGATTTCAGCCCCACCACAGACACATTGTTTTGCTGTGTGGCCCTCTCTTTAGTTTTAAATTCTTCTTTTGGAAAATAGGGATAATTCAGTTCCACTTAATGGAACTTAATCAGCAAATAAATTTAAGGCATTCTGACCACATAATGTTACAGAGATAGCACTTAATATTATTAGTAGGCAGAATGTAATTACCTTGATTTTTTTTTTACACAATATAGAGCTAATAGTCATCCCTACCTGATGTGAAAAACTTTCACAGCCATTAACAATCGACATTGGCAGGTAATTGGAAAATCTAGAAAGATACCAAATGCCAGTATATGTACACTGATATATAACCTGTTTTACATTAGAATTCTTTAGATAGAAATGAACTTCCTTCAATATTTATCATCTTATTTAGCCCAAAATTGCAGGCACTTTGAAAAATGGAGTAATAGTTTCTAGTGTCACTATGGCTGTGAAATGCATTTTAGTGTCTTTTGCTCTGATAACCCAGTAATTCATTTCAGTACATCTATTTGTAAATCACAGGTTTGTTTGATGGATGGAGTGCTGAGAAGAAATGCTCTCTTTTTGTCAATACAAATAACCTGTATTTTAGGACTAGTGTCTATTGTACAATATTTGTTTCATAAGCTCATGATTGGCCACACCCTCTGATAATAGATTCCATTTTTAGGATATAACAGCTTTAATTTTCAAGCACAAAGACATCATAGATGGGTATGCTTAACTAAATAAATAATTTCTTAAGATATTAAGTGATATTTCTTTTAGCTTATTTGCTAGGAAGTCTGGTGCCTAATTGAAAATACCCTTCTAGGAACAGCAGAATTTTTTGACCTTAGTTTTTGAGTGAATTAATGAACAAAATGAAGTGATATCAGTATTGACTTGTAGAGAAGAGAGAGTGTCTGTGCCCATATATTAAAAAATATTTTTTATTACAGTTCCTTTTTGCCTAGTTATATTTGAGCATTTCAGACATATGCATAAGGCATTAAACCTTGCTTGGGAGAAGCTCTGAATCCTTTGAGGGCAGGTGTGACAAATGGTCTTTCCTGTGACAGGGGTAGATAGCGCCATCTTGGAAATGCAAGCTCAGGGCTTGGGGGGTTGATAAGGGGAATTCTTAATTCTGACTGTAGCTATAATAAGAGATAATTTAACGTGTTAATTAATTCAACATTTAATCTAAAATAGCTAGCAAATAGATTTTTCTGGTGCTAGAATCTTACCCTGACGCACATTTTTTATTTTTGTGTTTTCTGTTTCAGAGACGCCCAAGCAGATGGCCTGCGATGAAGTTTAGAAGAGGCTCTGGACATCCTGCCTATGCTGAAGTTGAACCAGTTGGAGAGAAAGAAGGCTTTATTGTATCAGAGCAGTGCTAAAATTTCTAGGACAGAACAACACCAGTACTGGTTTACAGGTGTTAAGACTAAAATTTTGCCTATACCTGTAAGACAAACAAACACACACACACACAAACAAGCTCTAAGCTGCTGTAGCCTGAAGAAGACAAGATTTCTGGACAAGCTCAGCCCAGGAAACAAAGGGTAAACAAAAAACTAAAACTTATACAAGATACCATTTACACTGAACGTAGAATTCCCTAGTGGAATGTCATCTATAGTTCACTCGGAACATCTCCCGTGGACTTATCTGAAGTATGACAAGATTATAATGCTTTTGGCTTAGGTGCAGGGTTGCAAAGGGATCAGAAAAAAAAAAAATCATAATAAAGCTTTAGTTCATGAGGGATCGACACCTTTGGTTCAAATGTTCTCTGATGTCTCAAAGATAACTGTTTTCCAAAGCCTGAACCCTTTCACTCAAAAGAGCAATGATGAATGTCTCAAGATTGCTAAGAAAAACAGCCCATGCAAGAGTCAGAACAAACACAATATAAGAGATTTTCTACATTTTCAAAACAGATGTGTGGCAAAAGGATGTTGTTTTTCTGGTCTAGATCCATCTGTACCAACAAGTTCATCACTTTACAGAACGAATCTTTTTATCTGTACAGGAGGTTCAAACCATGTCTGCCTCTTCCTTCATAATGAATGACCTTTCTATGAGCTGTGACAAAATTTCCGAACAATTAGCTAAGGATTTGGGAAGAGGGGGTGGCAAATGGGGCTTTCTGTTTTCCTGCCTCAGCATAAAAACATCTGATTTATGCTTTATGGAAGCCTTACCTCCATTCCCCAACTGTGAAGTCCCATGAAACCACAGTTGCTCTGGGCTGATGGAAACAAAAGGAAACAGTATGAAGAGTTCCTTAATCATTTTTGAAACAAAAATGTTAAGGGATTTTAAACATATGATTATTTTTAATTTTATGCCTTTTCAGTACTAAAGACCCATTTCATTGCTGATTCCTGTCTAAGAAGCCATTCACGTCAGCATGGCGATAGAAAGAATGAAAAAACCCTGCTGAATCATACAGTAATTTTCTTTAAAGCACATAGTAGTTACATAAATATATATATATAAATATATTTTTGTTTATAACTAACACAAGGCAGGATCTTGTGACTCTAAGAGTGCGTTTTGTCATCAAGACAAAACAGATGCAAGATGCATCACTGCATTACTTCCATAGAGTTGTAAAATAATCCTTAATATTAGAATATTTTTCTGTCACTTAGCAAAAGTGGTTCAGTTCATTGCCGCACCCATCATGTTCTTGACTATTTGATCCACTTTTTCGTTTATGTCAACCCCTTCCCTCTCTGGCTAAATAAAGTGGATGCAGAAAGCTCCTTAAATGGAGATATCGATTGCCTTGGAATCACAATCCTGATTTTGAAAATTCCTCATGAATGAAGAAAGGAATGGCATCCCTTGAGAAGGAAAGTGGTTAATATACATACTGAGCTCCTAAAGTTTAAATTCAGGTACTGAGTGTACAATTTCACCAACATTCTAACCCATGAAACTTTTACACTCTGTACCAAGAAACTGTTGGCTTTTGTAAGGTACAGTGCTCAACATTTGCAGATTCAGGTCTCAAGAAGCAGAGATGTCTCATAAGCAGCATTTTCCCAACAGTTTAGCATCTGTACACATCTGCCTTGGACATCAGTCCACTCACAGAGTACCATACTTTATCATCACAAGTGTCTGACGTGAACGAATGCCATTTTCTATTCCATATATTTTGCTTTACAATTTTAAGTATTTGATGAAGGTGGTAACTTTTTCCTAACTTAGTTAACTATTAAAAAAAATTTTGAAAAGCAAGGTGATTGAAGGATTGTGATGACAATCTCTTTGCAGCAGCTATGTATGGTTTATGTGAAGTATCCCCGCTTATTCTTGTGGAGTAGGTTTGGTGAGACAGCAATAACCAAATGACATGCCAATATTACTGGTGCAACTGGTATTCTACAAATGCATAAGGAACACATAGACGACTTCCTTTTAGGATAAAATGATGCTTCTTTCACTACCTTTTGTGGTAGCTGTGGCTTCCAATAGCAACTGTTTGACAGTTATATAAATCTTGCATGTGTATTCTTAGTTTGTGTCCCTTAAGTACTACGTAATTCTCAAGTAGTAATGTTATTCTTATACCCTTCAGCGTTCTATTTTGATTCAAAACAATTGATTCAAAACAATTTTGAATCAATTTTCTGTTTTGATTCAAAACAATTGATAATTCTGTAAAAAAACATAAACACTGAATTCTTCAGTGAACCAAAGCACCAAATAATAGAGAAAACTTCTTGAAACTGGAGTGTGGGAAAACTTCTTAACAGAACTAAGAGTTAAAGGTAGTGAGAAGTGTGTGGTGTGTGAATTCTTTAGTGGTAAGGGGAAATGCTGGCTAAATCCTTTTCTTTCATGAAACTCTCATTCTATTTTATATTTCTGGTTTGTTCTTGTTCCCATTTGAGAAAACATACACACAGTTTCTGAAAATTCAAAATGGTCATCAATGCTTTGGACTTTACATAATTATGTATTAGAGAAGGTGCAACTGTACATTACTTAATATACTATGAACATAATAGAATAACAAAAAATTAAAGATAACAAAGAGATGCAAACTTCTGGATAAATCAGATAAATGGTGCTACAGAGGAATTTAGTTATTTCAGCTTAATTATTTGTAAAAATAATGATCAGTGATTAGGTAAAGATACTGAAACTCAAGAAAAATATCTTGACCCATTTATGTCTAGTGTTCCATTATTGGAACGCTAAGCTTATGGGAGTTATTTAGAGCCTACTGCTCAAGGTCATCACCAAGGTCTGGTTGTAAAAATTCAAAAAATTGCAACCTCAGGCATAAATGGCTTAAGCCCAAGAGATGGCACTGACCATAAATGGTGGCTTGTGTGTGAAGGGTTTGGACTTCAAGATATACTAACACCTAGAAAACTAAAAGTGCAATTGACCCCCAATTACTATTTTAGTTTGAGGTATCAAGGGCATTTGCCAATCTCTTATATGTAGCTTCTAGAGTTGTGCTGTCCAATATTATATCCACTAGCCAACGTGGCTTTTGAAATTAAAATTAATTAAAATTAAATTAAAAATGTAATTCTTCAGTCACACCAGCCACATTTCAAAGGCTCAATAGCCACGCCTGGCTTGTGGCTACCATATTGGATAACAAGAAACACTTCCATGGTTGAAGAAAATTTTAATGGACAATGCTGTGTTTCATTTGAATTCCTTGTCCTTGAAGAAAAGGGAAGAAGAGGAAAGAAACAAGATTTGGTAGCTCCTGGGTATATCCAAGCATTTTTGATTTTAGAGAGGCCCTATGGAGTAATGAAAAAAATACAAGCTGACACAGCTTTAAATCCCCACTGTGTTATCTTGGGAAAATCACTTCAACCTCCTTGAGTCTCAATTTGCAATTTTGGAAAAGAAAAACAATTTTTGTCCTGTCTTTCTTGCAAGATTATTATACAACCTGATTAAAGGTACAGATGTGCAGACTCTTAAAAACCTTATGTTAATGTAACCCATATAAAGTACGACTTTTGGTCGAGTACCAGCACAAATTAGCATTCAAAGGAAGAATAGTTCATCAGTGCAAAAAGCGTTCAAAGGTAATCAGTTCATCACGTATCTTGAGAAAAAGACAATGCATTCAAAACACAAAGCAAAATTGCTTCAGTTTCTTTTCTGCCCATCTGAATATTTCCTTTAGTATTTGTCCCACATGACATCCATCCCATGTATTTATCCACTCTTTGCCAACATTGCCTATGAACATCCTTCAACTGGCTCAGTTCTTTATTGCATAGAGCCACCTAGCTTCTCTAGTTTCTTATGATTTCCTATTTTACACTTAACAGCAAAAGGAGGCTTCCATTTAGAAGGCACTATCTCAAACATAAAGAATTTCATATTTATTTTATCACTGTAACACTAATGTAAGGAGCTATGGCATTAAAATATAAAACTATTTGGAACTTAATGTAAACCTTGCACATGCAGACTATATAAAGGGAATAAAATTATTTTAAATTATGCTAACATCCAGATACATATTCTAAGTTTAGTATCATTTATCAGTTTTTGGCAACAGATTCTTATGTTACATCTTCATGAGGGAGTATAAATTTGATCACGTCCCTAGTGTCTATTGCCCACTTGAGAAAGGTTTTGCCAGGATCCACGGATCGCTTCAAGATGCTTTCATTTATGATAGGAAATTAATATTTAAATAAGACTAATTGAAAACTAGATTATCTGGTTCTAATTTCTTCCTCCTGTGAAATGTTCTTTTGGTTTGTATTTCTTTAGGTATTTTCCAAGTTACTGCTGCTTTTACTTCACGACCTCCAACCCCACTTTTGTTATCAGCGTCATATGCCAGAATCATGGCAGATCCAGCCTGGACAACATAGTGAGACCCATCTCTATCAAATATACATATATATATATATACACACACACACACACACACAAATATACATATATATCAAATATATATGTATATTTGATAGAGATGATAGCAATTATATGTGTGTGTGTGTGTGTGTGTGTGTGTTAGCCAAGTGTGGTTTCCCATGCCTGTAGTCCCAGCTACTTTGGAGGCTGAAATGTAAGAGTTGCTTGAGCCCATGAGTTAGAGGCTGCTGTGAGCTATGATCATGCCACTGCACTCCAGCCTGGGCAACAGAGCAAAACCCCATCTCTAAATAAAAAAAAAGAATCGTGAGACATCATGTAATCCAACCTCTTAATGTTACAGATAAGTAAACTGAGGCCCAAAGAGATATAGTAATAGTCCCAGTGTCAGTAAACTGGGTCTTGAACTTAAATGTTTGTTTCAGTTCTCATTGCCTACATCTCTTAATTGTCGGCACTTAAGGCCAACCAAGCAGCTTAGACAGCACAGTCCACTCAACGGTAACTTTATTTGCTATATTGACGATCTGCTCTGTTCTGTAATATAGAACATTGGATCAATCTTTATCTTTTTGCTGACTTAAGGAGGCTGCTATTGTTGCAATATCCAGAGATTTCAAGTTCTAGCCATTGCGGGGTCTTTGTGGTGTTTTCAGTTTCTCCTCTCTCCACCCCTGCCCCCATCTGTGGCCATCTAAGTTAGCAATACAATTTATTTTGGCCATTTAAAATTTTTCTGCCTTTGTTTTATTTCTTCCCAAATGTATTTGAAAATGAATGATCTATATAGCTGATTTTCTGACCACATATATAATTGCAATTTTTATTTGCTCTTCAAACTATTACAACATTTTTGTCCTTATAAGGTTTTTTGGGCAGATAATGCGAGGTCTGTGGTGTTACCTTTTATATACTCCTATTACCTTATGTTTGTGAAGCATTTTACATTTTACAGAGCACTTTGATTCATCTCCCTATTTGTTCATTTATTTAACTGTTCAGTTCACTGAAATATTTATTGAACACCTACTGGAACCAAGTGACTGTGCTAGTAACTTGTGATATACAGTAGTGAGAGTCCAGGCATGTAACTGATCATTATAATACAATAACATCCCTAAATCAGACTTTACAAGTAGATAGGATCAACAATACTCTATCAATTTTCAACTCCAATTTTCTATTCTACTTAAAATGGGAACTAAAAACTGTTTGCCTGAAGAATGTGTCTGAAACATAATATATCACTGCATGTCTGTGCTGTAGACCTGTTAATTTTATTTGTGAGAAAAAAAGTTACTCAAAATTCTCCCTGACCTAAGAATACTTTCTAGTTCACTGCAGTCTTACTGACCAGATGCAACAGTTGAAGTTTGATTTCTTGACCCAATATTTCTATTGGGTTTTGAATTATTAATATCACTGTTTTGAGGTATTCAGAAACACCAGTGTATCAAAAAAGCATTTGCACTTTAGGTGTGTGTGGTGGTTATGCCATTTATTAGACCATCCCAGACATAAGACAATCAGGGAAATCAGAAAACTCCAGCCTCAAATGTGTCTATAATTTCCTGTTCTACCATTGTCATATCATAACATGGTATTACTTCTTAAGGTTTTGATTAAGTTGATCTAGCCTCAACTTAAATTGTAATACATCTGCCTAATTATTGTCTGGAATAACTTTTCCACCATCCAATGCCCACTGCTCTCACAATGATTATTGTAGAGAAGTAAAATGGTAATTATTCAAGTAAAGTCACATAATTTCTGGAGTCAGTTTTTCATAACAAGTTTATGGAATACATCATCATTGGCTTCTTCATAATATATTTATTATGAGTGACCAAATTTTGCCTGGAGGAGCAAAATGCTCAAAACTTGTTATTATAGGTTAATTTCCAGCTCACTGTTGACACTGAAAGATTCTGTGTTACTTCAAATCCAGGATAAAAGGCTGGGAAAAAAATTAAATGTAAGTCATAAACTAGTACTCAGCTTTTCCTAGTTTCTAAGGCTTATTAACGTTTGCAAATTACTCAATAAATGTCTTTCATAATGGAATAACATAAAAGCTTTTGATTTGGCAGAGAGTGATATTTTATTTATTTTCATTCTGGTTGAAAAAAATCTCAGTGGCTTCTCTTCATTCCATGAGAATTTTGATTTTTAACAGCAGTCTCTCTTTTTCCCAGCATTGCAAATATATATGTATATATATTCATGACCAAAGTATCGCTTACTGACCATGCAGCTGTAAACCTTCTGTGCCTATCAAACAAATACATAGCATGAAACTAATTTTAGAAGTTTCATGGGGGAATTTTAGGGGAAAGTATAAACCTAAGAGTGAGTGAATGGAGATGATTCATGAAAAAAAAAATAAAAATCTAAATGTGCTATTAGGTAGAGTTATTAACTTCTTTTAGTTGTTTGAGATGGAGTTTTGCTCTTGTTACCCAGGCTGGACTGCAATGGCGTGATCTCGTCTCACTGCAACTTCCGCCTCCCAGGTTCAAGCGATTCTCCTGCCTCAGCCGCCCGAGTAGCTGGGATTACAGGCATATGCCACCACAGCCGGCTAATTTTGTATTTTTAGTAGAGACGGGGTTTCTCCATGCTGGTCAGGCTGGTCCCCAGCTCCCGACCTCAGGTGATCCGCCCACCTCCGCCTCCCAAAGTGCTGGAATTACAGGCCTGAGCCACCGTGCCTGGCCGAGTTATTAACTTCTTAAGAGCAATGTGCTAATAAATATTCATTGATGACCAGCTCAAATTTAGGTCATTCAGACATCCAGACACTGGGGCACATATTCTGCAAGCGATGCTGAGACCCCTGACATAGAGAAAGCAAAGGATATGCCTATGATTAGTCTAAAATGCAGCCATCACCCCCCATACCTCTTCTATGGCATTCATCCTAACATCATGGAGGCCTTTGTCCTAGAGAATTATGTGACTTGCCCTAGAGAATTAGTGAATGACCAAAAAGAGACTTTCCATTTATCTTCCTTTGACTTAAAAGGCATGAAAATAAGGCAAAAAAATCAATAAAATAATTTTCCTGAGGAAAGGTTAAGAGATGGCACTTTCCTTTCTGGGCCCAGAGCTGGATTTCTCTGAGGTGTGACCATCTCAGGACTCAGACAGACTCCAGTGCTATTTTCTGGACATTTGTGGTGAAGCCTCAGCCACCATGTTCAAGGTGGTTTGAATGAAAACATACTCAGATTGTCACATTTATAGCAGGGAAATAAAAACTCAAATTAAGCATCCTGCAGCAGGCTACTCTGAAAATAACATTAGGCAACATCAGAGCTTCACTTGCAAAGAAATGTTAAAATCATTTTAGGGAAATCAGTGAAGTCTCTTTAGAAACAGACATCTTGTGTATGGCGTAACCCAGTCTTGGGGCCCTCACGGAGAAGAGGCGGAAGTCTTTTCATTGATTGGTCAAAACAAATCTCTCATTTGCCTGATTTGAAGCATTTCAACAGTGCCTGGAGAGTACATTATTTTCAGGGGAAAAAAAGAAGAGAGTCTTTTTTATATGCCAGCTGGGATCATGGGAACTTCGAATGCCAGGAATTTACTACTGTTTCTGGTAATTCTGTTTGTAGTCATTTGAAATGTTGAAGTGTGAAAAGAGAAGAAATTGGGCACTTCTTGCGGCGGGTGGGGGGGAGGGGTGGCGGTGGCTTTCCAGATTTTATGCCAGTTGCACCAGCATGCAGAATATTTGTAATGCATTTCAAAGTGGATATAATTGCACCCTTTGTCAGAATCACAAAGCTCACTGCGGCGCTGCTACAAGAGAACACTGAGGAAAATCTGGCCCTATGAACCTAGTCAACCCCAAGCAAAAAGAATGACTATGTGTGTGAGTGCAGCACATGGCCAGTTCGTTTCTCACTGTTTTGGAAAGCCCTGTGTGCCAAACCAAGGACGTGTCTTTCAGGGAAAGGTTAATTTTTCGAAGTTTATTAAAATAGAACTTGGAAAACCAAGCATTTTGAATTTATTCCAGTCCTCTGGGCATCATTCCTATTTCTTCTGCCATGTCAAGGAGAAATTCCAAGCCTGCATTCTGTCATGCTAAAATAATCAGCCCATACTTCTCGATGACCTTCTGTTGAACGTACGTGAGCCTGCAAATGTAAAAATGATTGTATCTGAATTTGCACTAATGGTGTCTGAGAGCAAAAAGAGTGTGACCTCTATTGGAAACCTTTGTTCAGATTCAATAATTCAGAGATGCTACATACTTCTGCAAGCTTCCTGATTATGTTCACTGTAATATTAATGACCTAAGTTTGAATGTATTTCCTTACAGTCCATTAATTTGACATCCATCTTTTACCTGGGGATTATTACGATTGCAATAAGTCATTAATGTTTTCTTCACACAGCTTCTTAAACCAAGTTTCTCTGCAGCTCTTTCGGTTCTGCTTACAGTGTGTGGGAAATCTGATTTTTTTCCCCTAGTAATAGTTTGATAAGAAATTTAGTGTATTGACTGCCTCAGTGACACAATTTATCTTTAAAGGTGTGGAAGCTGGTGGGGACCAAATGTTACCTGTGTTTTTGCTGTTGATTGCTATTTTCAGAAGCAAACCATGTTTTTCACTTACAGTAGGAGTCAACAAATTTGGGATTTTAGAAGGGGGAGGAGGGAGCTATTTGCGTAAGACTGCTGTCATATTTGACTACATATTAAAAACAATAAATGAGCATTTTGTTTTAATTTCTTAAATACCTTGTCTTTCAACATACGTTTTTTTTCCTTTCTTCCATTAGTGTTCAAAAGGTTCTACCCATTGTGGAAGAAATTCTGTGTGCAGAATTCAGAGGCGCAAGGCTGATGGCAAGATAGAAAGTTCTTTTGCTTCTAAACCCACCCCGATGTGGAAACTGATACTAGCTAGAGGGAGCTGTAGAAAACAAAGATTTCAGGATTGCACAGTGTGTGGGCAATGGGATGGAGACTTTTTCCCCTATTCCCAGCCACAGTGCCCAAGCGTTCAAGTCTCCTGGATCAGACAGATGGGATTTTAGCTGCTGCTTTAAATCCTAGTGCTGGAATAAGTCAAGGTACTTCAGTTCAGCTCTTGCCTCTGTCACTAATCTTGCTTTATGAACTCCTTTGAGTTTCTGAATAAGTTCCAGAAGGTTCTCTATTATTCTGTCCTTCTTCCAAACTGAAAATGGCTGTATCTAATTCTCAGGATATTTTGGATGTGTGCCTCAGGTAATTTATGTGGAATGTGTAAAGCGAGATGTCTCCAATTCTGAATATTCCTTCCCCTTTTCCCAATCCTCCACTCTTGGACTACCTTTATAACAACACCGAGTACGCACAGACCTGAATCCATGCCCAAGAAGCACACACAATGACTGGAGCTGTCGGGAATTCCTGTCAGTGGCATTCCCTGAGCACTGGCTCTTTACAATTCAATTATAATTTTTTAAGAATCATACCTCTGTATAGGTCTTTTGGACTGTACTGATTAAACTTTGATATTGTGGAGTAAATTCAGAAGTGCAATTTTAAATGGTGTGAATTGTCTTTATGATGCCAAAAAAATAAAAATTATTAATGTGAATCATGCAATCTTCCCTAACAATAGAAAAACATTAGGCCAATGCTCTTAAAAATGATCTAGTGTGTACCATTTCTTTAAATAATTCAATAGACATTTATTCAGATATATGTTAAAGGAAAATATGCTAATGACAATCACACAGCTTTTAAATCAGCTGTAGATCAATCTCTTATAAATAAAGAGAGCAGATCTTCTCCTCACAGGTTCTCTCTTCCAAAGCACTATTTTTAGAATCAGAGTCTTCTGATATGCAGTTTGCAGTTTTTCCCCTTCAGTTTATTTTATTAAACATTTATTAAATAACTACTCTGTGCTATGTGCCCAAGTGTCCGTGTTCTTGACACCAGGGTTACAAAAAAACAAAACCAAACAAAAAACAAAAAATTTTTTGTTGATTTTTCTTTTTCTTTTCCTTCCTTCCTTCCTTTCTTTCCTTTTATTTTATATCTTTTTTTTTTTTTTTTTTGAGACAGGGTCTTGCACTGCTGCCCAGGCTAGGGTGCAGTGGTGGGATCCTGGCTCACTGCAGCCTCAACTTCCCAAGCTCAGGTGTTCCTCAGGCTCCTGAGTAGCTGAAACTACAGGCATGTACCTGGCTAGCTAAAAGAAATTTTTTTTTTTTGTAGAGACAGTGTTCTACCATGTTGCTCAGGCTATATCAGACTCCTGAGCTCAAGAGATCCTCCTGTCCCAGCCTCCCAGAGTACTGGGATTACAGGTATGAACCACCATGCTCAGCCAGAATCTTTGCTTCTGATTAGCCTTCAGTGCATTCGGGGAGACAAACATTTAAATAAATATGGCAAACCAAGGACTGTAGGTCCCAGGCTATAAATTTTACATAATGCAATGTAATGGCAGAGGAGGGAAGAATTAATTCTGTGTGGAAAAGGCCAGGAGCTTTCATGAAGCAAGTGGTATTTGAACTTGGTCTTGAAGGGTGAGTAGGCCTTCCCCAGCCAACAGCCCATGCTTACCGGGGAGCAGGTGGACTAGGAGCTAACGGACTGGCTGTGTCAGAGAGATCCAGAAGGCAGGCAAGGAGAGGAAGGCTGGAGAGTCACTGAGGCCAGAGCGTTAGACCCTTGATCACCTCCATGACTTTAGAGTTTACCTTCTAAGCACAGATGCACTTGATAGCTTTGAAGAACCCCAACTATTTCAGAAAGATCACCTCATAAGTGCAGGAATAGATGAATTGCATAGGAGAAAGCTGGGAGGCCGTTCTGGACATAACTGCTCAAATCTGACTACTGCTTCCTGACGACTATCCCTTCTTAGTTCTCTGATCGTCCTCTTCATGTCTTCAGTCCTCTATTAATAAAAACCCAAGCCCATCAGCACATATGCACTGCCTTTCTCCCCTCGCAGTCACCCCTTCCAGCAAAATATATATTCCCTTTACCCCAAAGTCATGGCACAACAAAATTGGACAGATTTTCATGTGAAATCAGCCAGACCTGCCCAGGTTTACTTACCTCTTTATGCAAGAACTCCCTTTTTCATTTTATTATTATTATTATTATACTTTAAGTTTTAGGGTGCATGTGCAAAATGTGCAGGTTTGTTACATATGTATACATGTGCCATGTTGGTGTGCTGCACCCATTAACTCGTCATTTAACATTAGGTATATCTCCTAATGCTATCCCTCCCCACTCCCCCCACCCCACAACAGTCCCCGGAGTGTGATGTTCCCCTTTCTTTGTCCATGTGTTCTCATTGTTCAGTTCCCACCTATGAGTGAGAACATGCGGTGTTTGGTTTTTTGTCATTGCGATAGTTTGCTGAGAATGATGGTTTCCAGTTTCATCCATGTCCCTACAAAGGACATGAACTCATCCTTTTTTATGGCTGCATAGTATTCCATGGTGTATATGTGCCATATTTTCTTAATCCAGTCTATCATTGTTGGAAATTTAGGTTGGTTCCAAGTCTTTGCTATTGTGAATAGTGCTGCAATAAACATACTTATGCATGTGTCTTTATAGCAGCATGATTTATAATCCTTTGGGTATATACCCAGTAATGGAATGGCTGGGTCAAATGGTATTTCTAGTTCTAGATCCCTGAGAAATCGCCACACTGACTTCCACAATGGTTGGACTAGTTTACAGTCCCACCAACAGTGTAAAAGTGTTCCTATTTCTCCACATCCTCTCCAGCACCTGTTGTTTCCTGACTTTTTAACGATCGCCATTCTAACTGGTGTGAGATGGTATCTCATTGTGGTTTTGATTTGCATTTCTCTGATGGCCAGTGATGGTGAGCATTTTTTCATGTGTTTTTTGGCTGCACGAATGTCTTCTTTTGAGAAGTGTCTGTTCATATCCTTCGCCCACTTTGTGATGGGGTTGTTTGTTTTTTCCTTGTAAATTTGTTTGAGTTCATTGTAGATTCTGGATATTGGCCCTTTGTCAGATGAGTAGGTTGCAAAAATTGTCTCCCATTCTGTAGGTTGGCTGTTTACTCTGATGGTAGTTTCTTTTGCTGTGCAGAAGCCCTTTAGTTTAATTAGATCCCATTTGTCAATTTTGGCTTTTGTTGCCATTGCTTTTGGTGTTTTAGACATGAAGTCCTTGCCCATGCCTATGTCCTGAATGGTATTGCCTAGGTTTTCTTCTAGGGTTTTTATGGTTTTAGGTCTAACATGTAAGTCTTTAATCCATCTTGAATTAATTTTTGTATAGGGTGTAAGGAAGGGATTGATTTTCAGCTTTCTACATATGGCTAGCCACTTTTCCCAGCACCATTTATTAACTAGGGAATCCTTTCCCCATTGCCTGTTTTTGTCGGGTTTGTCAAAGATCAGACGGTTGTAGATATGTGGCATTATTTCTGAGGGCTCTGTTCTGTTCCATTGATCTATATCTCTGTTTTGGTACCAGTACCATGCTGTTTTGGTTACTGTAGCCTTGTAGTGTAGCTTGAAGTCAGGTAGCGTGATGCCTCCAGCTTTGTTCTGTTGGCTTAAGATTGCCTTGGTGATGCAGACTCTTTTTTGGCTCCATATGAACTTTAAAGTAGTTTTTTCCAATTCTGTGAAGAAAGTCATTGGTAGCTTGATGGGGATGGCATTGAATCTATAAATTACCATGGGCAGTATGGCCATTTTCTCGATGTTGATTCTTCCTACCCATGAGCATGGAATGTTCTTCCATTTGTTTGTATCCTCTTTTATTTCATTGAGCAGTGGTTTGTAGTTCTCCTTGAAGAGGTCCTTCACATCCCTTGTAAGTTGGATTCCTAGGTATTTTATTCTCTTTGAAGCAATTGTGAATGGGAGTTCCCTCATGATTTGGCTCTCTGTTTGTCTGTTGTTGGCGTATAAGAATGCTTGTGATTTTTGTACATTGATTTTGTATCCTGAGACTTTGCTGAAGTTGCTTATCAGCTTAAGGAGATTTTGGGCTGAGACAATGGGGTTTTCTAGATATACAATCATGTCGTCTGCAAACAGGGACAATTTGACTTCCTCTTTTCCTACTTGAATACCCTTTATTTCCTTCTCCTGCCTGATTGCCCTGGCCAGAACTTCCAACACTATGTTGACTAGGAGTGGTGAGAGAGGGCATCCCTGACTTGTGCCCATTTTCAAAGGGAATGCTTCCAGTTTTTGCCCATTCAGTATGATATTGGCTGTGGGTTTGTCATAGATAGCTCTTATTATTTTGAGATACACCCCATCAATACCTAATTTATTGAGGGTTTTTAGCATGAAGTGTTGTTGAATTTTGTCAAAAGCCTTTTCTGCATCAACTGAGATAATCATGTGGTTTTTGTCTTTGGCTCTGTTTATATGCTGGATTACATTTATTGATTTGCATATGTTGAACCAGCCTTGCATCCCAGGGATGAAGCCCACTTGATCATGGTGGATAAGCTTTTTGATGTGCTGCTGGATTCGGTTTGCCAGTATTTTATTGAGGATTTTTGCATCAATGTTCATCAAGGATATTGGTCTAAAATTCTCTTTTTTGGTTGTGTCTCTGCCAGGCTTTGGTATCAGGATGATGCTGGTCTCATAAAATGAGTTAGGGAGGATTCCGTCTTTTCCTATTGATTGGAATAGTTTCAGAAGGAATGGTACCAGCTCCTCCTTGAACCTCTGGTAGAATTCGGCTGTGAATCCATCTGATCCTGGACTTGTTTTGGTTGGTAAGCTATTGATTATTGCCACAATTTCAGAGCCTGTTATTGGTCTATTCAGAGATTCAATTTCTTCCTGGTTTAGTCTTGGGAGGGTGTATGTGTCGAGGAATTTATCCATTTCTTCTAGATTTTCTAGTTTATTTGCATAGAGGTGTTTGTAGTATTCTCTGATGGTAGTTTGTATTTCTGTGGGATCGGTGGTGATATCCTGTTTATCATTTTTTATTGCGTCTATTAGATACTTCTCTCTTTTCTTCTTTATTAGTCTTGCTAGCGGTCTATTGATTTTGTTGATCTTTTCATAAAACCAGCTCCTGGATTCATTAATTTTTTGAAGGGTTTTTTGTGTCTCTACTTCACTTCTGGTCTGATTTTAATTATTTCTTGCCTTCTGCTAGCTTTTGAATGTGTTTGCTCTTGCTTTTCTAGTTCTTTTAATTGTGATGTTAGGGTGTCAATTTTGGATCTTTCCTGCTTTCTCTTGTGGGCATTTAGTGCTATAAATTTCCCTCTACACACTGCTTTGAATGTGTCCCAGAGATTCTGGTATGTTGTGTCTTTGTTCTCATTGGTTTCAAAGAACATCTTTATTTCTGCCTTCATTTTGTTATGTATCCAGTAGTCATTCAGGAGCAGGTTGTTCAGTTTCCATGTAGGTGAGCGGTTTTGAGTGAGTTTCTTAGTCCTGAGTTCTAGTTTGATTGCACTGTGGTCTGAGAGACAGTTTGTTTTAATTTCTGTTCTTTTACATTTGCTGAGGAGTGCTTTACTTCCAACTATGTGGTCAATTTTGGAATAGGTGTGGTGTGGTGCTGAAAAGAATGTATATTCTGTTGATTTGGGGTGGAGAGTTCTGTAGATGTCTATTAGGTCCGCTTGGTGCAGAGCTGAGTTCAATTCCTGGGTATGCTTGTTGAGTTTCTGTCTCATTGATCTGTCTAATGTTGACAGTGGTGTGTTAAAGTCTCCCATTATTATTGTGTGGGAGTCTAAGTCTCTTTGTAGGTCACTCAGGACTTGCTTTATGAACCTGGGTGCTCCTGTATTGGGTCCATATGTATTTAGGATAGTTAGCTCTTCTTGTTGAATTGATCCCTTTAGCATTATGTAATGGCCTTCTTTGTCTCTTTTGATCTTTGTTGGTTTAAAGTCTCTTTTATCAGAGACTAAGATTGCAACCCTTGCCTTTTTTTGTTTTCCATTTGCTTGGTAGGTCTTCCTCCATTCCTTTATTTTGAGCCTATGTGTGCCTCTGCACGTGAGATGATTTTCCTGAATACAGCACACTGATGGGTCTTGACTCTATCCAATTTGCCAGTCTGTGTCTTTTAATTGGAGCATTTAGCCCATTTACATTTAAAGCTAATATTGTTATGTGTGTATTTTGTCCTGTCATTATGATGTTAGCTGGTTATCTTGCTCGTTAGTTGATGCAGTTTTCTCCCTAGCCTCGATGGTCTTTACATTTTGGCATGTTTTTGCAGTGGCTGGTACCAGTTGTTCCTTTCCATGTTTAGTGCTTCCTTCAGGAGCTCTTTTAGGGCAGGCCTGGTGGTGACAAAATCTCTCAGCATTTGCTTGTCTGTAAAGTATTTTATTTCTCCTTCACTTATGAAGCTTAGTCTGGCTTGATATGAGATTCTGGGTTGAAAATTCTTTTCTTTAAGAATGTTGAGTATTGGTCCCCACTCTCTTCTGGTTTGTAGAGATTCTGCTGAGAGATCCACTGTTAGTCTGATGGGCTTCCCTTTGTGGGTAACCCGACCTTTCTCTCTGGCTGCCCTTAATGTTTTTTCCTTCATTTCAACTTTGGTGAATCTGACAATTATGTGTCTTGGAGTTACTCTTCTCGAGGAGTATCTTTGTGGTGTTCTCTGTGTTTCCTGAATCTGAATGTTTGCCTGCCTTGCTAGATTGAGGAAGTTCTCCTGGGTAATATCCTGCAGAGTGTTTTCCAACTTGGTTCCATTCTCCCCGTCACTTTCAGGTACATCAATCAGAGGTAGATTTGGACTTTTCACATAGTCCCATATTTCTTGGAGGCTTTGTTCATTTCTTTTTATTCTTTTTTCTCTAATCTTCTCTTCTCGCTTCATTTCGTTCATTTCCTCTTCCATCACTGATACCCTTTCTTCCAGTTGATCACATCAGCTCCTGAGGCTTCTGCATTCTTCACATGGTTCTTGAGCCTTGGCTTTCAGCTCCATCAGCTCCTTTAAGGACTTTTCTGCATTGGTTATTCTAGTTATCCATTTGTCTAATTTTTTTTCAAGGTTTTTAAGTTCTTTGCCATTGGTTTGAATTTCCTCCTGTAGCTCAGAGTAGTTTGGTCATCTGAAGCCTTCTTTTCTCAGCTCGTCGAAGTCATTCTCCATCCAGCTTTGTTCCGTTGCTGGTGAGGAGGTGCGTTCCTTTGGAGGAGGCGAGGTGCTCTGCTTTTTAGAGTTTCCAGTTTTTCTGCTCTGTTTTTTCCCCATCTTTGTGGCTTTATCTATTTTTGGTCTTTGATGATGCTGATGTACAGAAGGTTTTTGGTGTGGATGTCCTTTCTGTTTGTTAGTTTTCCTTCTAACAGACAGGGTCCTCAGCTGCAGGTCTGTTGGAGTTTGCTAGAGTTCCACTCCAGACCATGTTTACCTGGGTATCAGCAGCGGTGGCTGTAGAACAGCGGTGGGTGTAGAACAGCGGATCTTGGTGAACTGCAAATGCTGCTGCCTGATGGTTCCTCTGGAAGTTTTATCTCAGAGGAGTACCCAGCCGTGTGAGGTGTCAGTCTGCCCCTACTGGGGGGTGCCTCCCAGTTAGGCTGCTCAGGGGTCAAGGACCCACTTGAGGAGGCAGTCTGCCTGTTCTCAGATCTCCAGCTGTGTGCTGGGAGAACCACTACTCTCTTCAAAGCTGTCAGACAGGGACATTTAAGTCTGCAGAGGTTACTGCTGTCTTTTTGTTTGTCTGTGCCCTGCTCCCAGAGGTGGAGCCTACAGAGGCAGGCAGGGCTTCTTGAGCTGTGGTGGGCTCCACCCAGTTCAAGCTTCCTGGCTGATTTGTTTACCTAATCAAGTCTGGGCGATGGCAGGCACCCCTCCCCCAGCCTCACTGCCACCTTGCAGTTTGATCTCATAGTGCTGTCCTAGCAATCAGCGAGACTCTGTGGGCATAGGACCCTCTGAGCCATGTGCGGGATATAATCTCCTGGTGTGCCATTTTTTAAGCCCGTTGGAAAAGCACAATATTAATGTGGGAGTGACCCGATTTTCCAGGTGCTGTCTGTCACCCCTTTCTTTTACTAGGAAGGGGAATTCCCTGACCCCTTGGACTTCACGAGTGAGGCGATGCCTCGCCCTGCTTTGGCTCCCACATGGTGCGCTGCACCCACTGTCCTGCACCCGCTGGCACTCCCTAGTGAGATGAACCCGGTACCTCAGATGGAAATGCAGAAATCACTCGTCTTCTGCGTCGCTCACGCTGGGAGCTGTAGACCGGAGCTGTTGCTATTTGGCCATCTTGGCTCCACCCTCCTAAACCCTTTCTTTTCTTTTTTTTTTTCTGAGATGGAGTTTTGCTCTTGTTTTCCAGGCTGGAGTGCAATGGCGCAATCTCGACTCACTGCAACCTCTACCTCTCAGGTTCAAGTGATTCTCCTGCCCCCCTTTTTCATTTTTAAACACCCAAGGCAACCCAGACAACCAACACAGCCTGAGGTGGAGATTAACTTTCCTCCAGATGATGATAAAACAGGAAAATGACATATCTCGTCAATTTCCTTCCGGTCATTCTAGACATCTTATTAATTAAATCACTTGCAATTTGGGTGGAGGGGTTTGAATTTAAGGTGTGATTCCTGAAATAGCCTAAAAATTTATTTCCTTTTTTTTATATTAGCACTTAACCAATTAATTAGTACTCAGAATTAATGACTTAGAAAATGCTTGTTCAGGAGTGTCTAGGGTTATTACAAAGCTCGGAAAACCTGCAGTCAAGAAAGGAGTTGAAAAGATGAAATAGCTTCCCAATGAGTTGAGAACCGGATGCATGGTGAAGCCTCCACCACGGAGACACTCAAATGTCTGTTAAGGGGAGAAATAGACTTTAGAGGGGATCTGAATGTCAGGATTGACAGGAACAAAAGGCAAAATCTCCAAGATTTTAGGCAGTCCACAGTCTACAGCCAGCAGATTTCAAAGGGTGAATGCAGAACTGCCTTTGGATAACTTGAGAGTATATTGAAGTGTTTCAGAGCTCTCTGAGGAGGCAGGTAAACACCTGATTTAGTCATCAGGGAAACTATGAAGATGTCAGTCATAAAGGAAACTGATTGGCTCCCATGACCCTGGCTCTGTGTTTAAAGATCATAGCCCTGCAGGGTCCAGGTCCATTCACCCTGCAAGGGAGCTTGGTTTGTGCCTTGGAGATGTAAGGTATATGTTAGGCCTCCCATTTATGGGGAACCAGATTTCATATGAGCACTTCACTACCATAGAGCATAGAATAAACACAGGAAGGAGGAGGAGAATGCAGAAATTGAGAAAAGCTAGAGGTGCGGACAGGAAGCTACTGCTTCAGCTGGTGCCTATTTTCCTGCTCCAGGCAGTGGGTATGTTAATAACTGTCATCTACACATCTATTTCTCCAAGTCTAAAGATAGGGCAATTGTAGATTTTGGAAATTTTTAAAATGTGTCAAAGAGAGAAAATCCAATGAGAATCCCATAAGAATTTGCAACTTCAGGACAGGTAGAAACCCTAGCCTCCACTCGGTAATGCACCTGTTATTTTCTGTGAATTGCTATCACTTTCAAGACACACAGAAGTACTTGGTCTCCCAAAGTAAATACACTTTAGAAATGCCAGCATCTCTTGATAAATGTTAATTGACCCCTTTTTAACGTGTATTATTCTAATGTCTGCAGCAAACTTTACTGAAAGCCTTTGGTCGTCTACCAAATATTCCCCTGACATTTTTTATGGTAAACTTTACAAACATTTGGGGGTTGCAGAATCATGTTCAGCTTTCTTCCCAGAATTTCTTTGTACAATTGGAATTTAGCTTTCTTTCCAAATGGATTCATTGTGGCGTGAGACTTGATAGAATGTGAAGCAAATTCTCCTCCTGGAATTTGGCTGTAAGTCTAGAGGATGGGCTGCATAAATTATTCTAAATGCCATAGAATCTTGCATGTTGTTTCTTTCTAGACTGTTTTAAATCTGCGTCAGGATGCCTGGAAGTGAGACACTGAACAAGCAAGAGCTCATTGCACAAAAGAGAAATAGTGACTTGCAAAAAAAATAAATAAATAAATGAAACATCCTTTTTGTAAAATGTTGTCACTTGGAATTTAATTAAATGTCATCTTCTTGAGGAAATGTATGTTATTTGAACTAGGCCAGATCCCAGCAGGTTAAACAGCAATAGGGTAAATAAGAGAGGAACACACTTGTTAGAGAGAAAAGTTAAAATGAGGTTGTTGAGATCACAGGAGACTTCTCAGTCACATATGAGGCAATAAACTCCAGCAGAAGGGGTGTGTTCCTGGAAAGGGGAAGGCATCCATGTGGATTTTAATTTTAATTTCAATTTTATTTTAAGTTCAGGGTGTGCAGGTTTGTTACATAGGTAAATGTGTGCCATGGTGGTTTGCTGAACCTATCAACCCATCACCTTGGTATTAAGCCCAGCACGCATTAGCTATTTTTCCTGATGCTCTCCCTCCCCCATCTTCCTTCAACAGGCCCCAGTGTGTGTCATTCCCCTCTCTGTGTCTATGTGTTGTCATTGTTCAGCTCCCACATATAAGTGAGAACATGGTGTTTGGTTTCCTGTTCCTGCATTAGTTTGCTGAGGATAATGGCTTCCATCTCCATCCATGTCCCTGCAAAGGACATGATCTCCTTTCTTTTTATGGCTGCATAGTATTCCATGATGTATATGTACCATGCGGATTTTCTGTTGTTTTGCTTTATGACCTGATGTAAAGCTTTATTAAGGCACTGAGATGAGAGTTTATTTACTTCAGGTAGACTGCTGTAATCAGATTGATTTCCTTGTCATAAAACCACAACAAATACCTAACCTGGCAGTTGCCATCCAGAGACAGGAAAACACTTAGCTCCCTCTAAAACTGGAAGAAAGGTCCACTGCAAACTTCTCTTTGCCTCTCTCATAAGGATCAAACCAAGACTCCTGGATTATAAGAAGCCAGCCAAAGTGCATCTGCATTCATGGATACATATATCAGTTTCTTCAGAAAAATTCTCTCTCTGCCAATAATACATCAGATCATGTGATATCTGCCCATGTAACAATTATGGAAACAAGGCCAGGCGTCTTGGCTCACACCTATACTCCCAGTACTTTGGGAGGCCGAGGCAGGCGGATCACTTGAGATCAAGAGTTTGAGACCAGCCTAGCCAACATGATGAAACCCCATCTCTACTAAAAATACAAAAATTAGCCAGGCTTGGTGGTACACACCTGTAATCCCAGCTACTCAGGAGGCTGAAGTAGGAGAATTGCTTGAACCCAGGAAATGGAGGTTGCAGTGAGCCAAGATCACACCACCGCACTCCAGCCTGGGTAGCAGGATGAGACTCTGTCTTAAAAAAAAAAAAAAAAAAAAATACAGAAACAAGCTTTGTGACACTGTGCATGTGACTTCTCACAGCCCAGGCTACTTCATCTATAACGTAAGGACAAAAATAATACCTGATTCCTAGAATTATTATGACAAGTAAATGGTCTAAAATATTTAGCTTAGTGTTCTGCCATTAAACTCAAGAACAGTTAGCTATGCAACGATTATTGTTGCCAATGAAAGATGCGTTGATTTTGGCAGCAAGAATGCTGTCTTACTCCTTGAGGAGATAAACTGAAGGCAAAAAAGCTGAGATGAACAATTAACTGGATGAACAGATTGCAAAATAAGCAATTCAAACTAGAAATTGCATAGGAGGAAGACCATTTCCCCTACAGTCTTCTTACTCATTCTCCCTCAAGTCTCATTTCTTTCTAGCATTTATGTCAGTATTATTCATTCCCCATTCTAAAATATAAAAAAGCAAAAAGAAGGGAATTTCAAACATCAAGTGATTAAAAAATTAAAAATCAAATACCAAAACCCAAGTCTGTATTAAGAACAGATAGTGGGTTATGGAATTTAAGGAGGTAACTGCCTTGTATGTTCTTAATTAATTTGTTAATTTATGTATGGTTTTACAGAAAAATCAAATAAGCCTGCTGAGTGTTATTTTGAAAACTATTTTTATGTTTCTGTATCTAATTTCTCTGTTAGCAAAATGAGGAAAATTTTTCTGACATCTCGAAGTAGTTTAAGAGAGAATTCATAAGTATAAAATGTTTTAAGCATATGCGAACTTTATATAGATAGCCTAAGTCACAGATGCTAGCCTCTGAACTTGTTTACCCACAGACTATTTCTGACACCAAATGTGTGGCGGATTTTTCCCACACCAGCCAATTCTCCAGTTTTCCAAACCACTGGGTTTCCTACCATCCACTCAACTCCACTAACTACCCAGGGTGAGCACAGACCCCATGGGTGAAGAATTAAGTTTCACAGGACCACCCCACATTTCAGATGCCAAAAGCAAGTCTTGGGCCAACCACATTTCTGGCTGACCAGGTAAAATTTGCAGAACCCCACGACACACGTTTCAGGCTCATTAATTTGCTAGAACAGCTCACAGATCTCAGCGAAACCATTGACTCACTGTCACCAGTTTATTGCAAAGGATGTAACTCAGGAAGAGCCAAATGGAAGAGAGGCATAGGGCAAGATATGGGGGAGGGCACAGGGCTTCCATGCCCTCTCTGGGTGCTCCACCCTCCCAGCACCTCCATGTTTTCCCCACCTGGAAGCAGGGGTTCTTATGGAGTTCTCATTACAGAGGCATGATTAATTAATCATTGGTCATTGGTAATTCACTCCTTAGCTAGCCCCTCTCCCCTCCTGGAGGTTATGAGGTGGAGCTCAAAGTGCAATCCTCTAATCAGCCCCCATCCTGAAGCTACCTAGGGGCCCAACAAGAATCACTTCTTTAGAACAAAAGATGTTCCTATCGCTTGGGAAATTCCAAGGGATTTAGGAGTTCTGTGTCAGGAACCTGGACAAAGACCAAATATTTATTACTTACTGTGTCACACAACCCTGTGAGTCAGGGATCTTTACCATCCCCCTCTCCTTCTGTGATATGTGCTCTTGCTTACGACAATAGGAATGCACCTGGACCAGGTGTGATGGGTCACACCTGCAACCCCAGCACTTTGGGATACTGAGGCAGGAGGATTACTTGAGGCCAGGAGTTTGAGGCCAGCCTGTGCAACACAGTGAGGCCCTATCTCTACAGAAAATTAGGAATTTAGCTGACTGTGGTGGTGCTCGCCTATAGCCCCAGCTACTCAGGAGGCTGATGCAGGAGGATCACTTGAGCCCAGACGTACCAGACTAACAGACTAAAGTGAACAGTTATTGCACCACTGCACTGCAGCCTGAGTGACAAGCAAGACACTGTCTCCAAAAAAAAAAAAAAAGGTATCTGCCCAGATACTCCCATCATTCCTGAAGCAACTCCAAGTAGATGTCTCTTTGTAATGTGATAGTAAACTCACCTGGGAAGAGCAAACAAAACAAATTCATTTATTCAATGCATGTTTGTTGATCACCTTTCAAGATCCAAGTACCATTTCACATGTTGGAAGTAGAGTGATATATTTATGTCACAGATAGTGTTGTTTTGTGCCAGGCACTGGTCTAAGCACTTTACAGATATTAGTTATTGAATTCTCTTATTATCCTTGTGAGGCAGGTGCTCTTACTGTCACCATGTTACAGAAGAGAAAAACATTTACTTAGTGGTTGAGCTACTGATTCATGGCCACACAGCAAGGAAGAAGCAGAGACCAAATACAAACCTGGAGACTTCGCTACTACTCCAGGCCACTACTCCAGGCTGTCTTTGGAAAAAAAACAGTAAACAAACAAACAAACAAACAAAACCAGCATAAATCCCTGCCCTCAAGAGTTTATATTCTAGTGAGGAGCTACAGACAATCAGTTATCTAAGTAATATCTATGTATACATATAGTAAGTTAGAAAATGAATGCTATGTAGAAAAACAAAAGAGGGGAAAGATCAGGAATGAGAAGTGGATTTCTCTTTTTAAGTGGGTAATCAGGAAAGGGAACATTTGAGCACTGACCTAAGAGTATTTCAGACAAAGGGTGCAGCAAGTAGAAAGACCATGCAGAGGAAACCTTCCAGCACTTTCAGGAAGCAGCTAGGATGTCACTGTGGCCGGCGAGGAATGAGTTAAGGAGAGTTCTATACAGGTCAGAGAGAAAACGTCTGTGTGATCCTGAGAAAGATGGAAAACCAGTGGGGAGTTCAGAGCAGTCCAGGGAGAAGATCTGACTTCCTAATGAAAAGGATTACTCTGGCTTCTGAGTAGGACAAAGGAAGAAACAGGAGACTAAGTAGGAGGAGGCTGCTAATGTCATCTAATGTCCTATAACAGGGACCTACCATACCAGTCCATGGCTGAGGAACTGAGCCACACAGCAAGAGGTGAGTGGCAGGTGAGCAAACAAAGCTTTATCAGTATTTACAGCCACTCCCCATCACTCGTATTACCATCTGAGCTCTACCTCCTGTCAGATCTGCAGTGGCATTAGATTCTCATAGGAGAGGAAACCCTATTATGAAATGGGCATGTGAGGGATCTAGGTTGCATGCTGTTTATGAGAATCTAATGCCTGATGATCTGCCACTGTCTCCCATCACTCCCAGATGGGACAATCTAGTTGCAGGAAAACACACTCAGGGCTCCCACTAATTCTACATCATGATGGGTTGTATAATTATATCATTATATATTGTGATGCAATAATAATAGAAAGAAAGTACATAATAATGAGCTTGAATAATCCTAAAACCATCCCTCCACCCTGGTCTGTGGAAAAATTATCTTCCACAAGACTGGTCCCTGGTGCCAAAAAGGTTGGGGACTGCCATAAGATGTAAAGGTTCTTGATGGTAGGAGACACAACACAATGACAACATGACAGAAGGCAGAACTCTCTGCCACTTACAGCTCACAAGCAGAGGAGGCTGCCAGGCAGGGCCACATGGGGCTGCACCCCAGAGAAAGCAACAGCAAGCTGACAATGGAGGGGATAGTTTACCTGTGCCAAGTCAGGTAAGAATAGCTAGGGTTCTGGGCTCCCTGTGGATGGGCCAGTTTGAATATGGTTGAGGGCTCTGCAACATAGAGGCTGCTCCTAGTTGTCAGGCAAGTGGCCCAGGGGTAATTAGGGTGAATGTATACTGGTTTGAGTGTGAGCCCAGGCAGGAAAGTGGTTTCAGCATAGACTTAATTGACAACTCAAGAAGGGAACAGACAAGCGTCCAGCGAGGACCTCAAAACTTGGTTAAGATGTAAAACAAAAACATAAATAAACTACGTGTATTACAATGAAGTACTGAAGATGGTGAGAATTGGTCCGATGGTGGTTCTATTTGAAGGAAGAGCCAACACTGTTTTCTGATAGGTTAGATATGGGGTGTCTGAGAAAGAGGAGTCCACAGGATCTCCAAGTTGAAGGCCTGAGTCTGGATGGCAGTTGCCACTAATGAAGATGAACAAGACCACAAAATGAACAAGTTTGTAAGGAAAAGTTAGAAGTCTAGTTTAGAATATTCGGTGTTTGAAATGTCTTTTTTAAAAATACAAGATATTTAAGTAAACTTGTTGAGCAGAAAATAAATTTATGGCTCTGAAGTTCAAAAGAGATGTCTGGACTGGAGATATAAATTTGGGAGTGTTTGACATAAATATGGTATCTAAAGCCATGGGACCCATTGAGATCATCCAAGAAGTGAAGGTAGATAAAGAAAAGTATGTGGCCTATTGAGTGCATTTTGGGGCAGTCCAACATGAAGAAGTTGAGCCAAGGAGGAAGAAACAGTAGAAGGAAAGGAAAAGTGGTGGAGTAGAGGGTTTAGGATCTGAGTGAGCAAAATGTTTCAAGGATATAGAAATGTTCAGACTCACTGACAACGAAATAGGTATATTGAAAATGGCAATAAGATACTCTTGACCACCAAGTTAGGAAGTCATTTACAAAACAGACACTTCATGTTGTCAAGGGTGCCATGCAGCAGTTGTACCAATTTACGCCACAATTAGGAAAAAAACTGGGTTGAACTTTCTGGAAAGCAAGTTAACATTATATAAAAGGAATCTCTATACAAAGTCTACACACTGACATTCAGTGGTTCCTCTTCTAGGAGTCTACCCTGAAGAAATAAGCAGAAACAGGACAAAGTTTTATACAAAGATTTGTTACATAAAAGTTTAACAAAGATTTGTTACATAAAAAATCATTCCAAAGCTATTCATACTAACAAATAGCTAAGAAAAAATTTCAATTTTGAACAAGGAAAATTATTCAATAAATTATGAGCCTAATACTAAGAGGATTGTGTAGCCCAGAAAAATCATGGTTCAAAAGTATATTTAATGACCTGTGAAGTCCTCACGATGCTACATTAATTGAGGAAAACAAGGTAATGCTTTTTCTTTCTCACAGTTACAACAAAACTAACAATTATCACTTATTAGACATGTACTATGTGCAAAGGCACTGTGCTAATCATTTATATGTGTTATTTTTAATTCTATATTATAGGTATGATGAGAAGGCAAAGGCTCAGAAGGTTGTTTTGATCATATTGTATTTGATATTAACACATTTGGGATCTGAAGGAAACACACAACACACACACAGGGAGCTCTGATGGCCTCTCCTAAAAACTCCCATGTTCCTAAAGAAGTGTTCATGACCTACTGTGGAAATATAATACAAATTGTGAGTTCATGATTTTTTTTTCTAAAGGGGGATTCTAAGAATGACAACAAAACATAGAAGTAAGCACTGATTTCTTCCTGTAGAATTCATTTTCTCTTAATTTCATAATTCTAACCACTCACCTATAAAACTAAGGATCACTATAGAGACCCCTAGCACTGCCAGATAAAGTTGATGCCTGAACAACTTGGGGATCAAGGGCACTGACGTCCTCAAAGTTGATAATCTGCTAATAACTTTTGATTTCCCAAAACTTAACTACTAATAACCTACTGTTGTTCAGAAGCCTTGCCAATAACATTAACAGCTCATTAACACATAAACTAGTATCTACATATATTTTAATCCACTCATGACATACCTAAATTTTTCCTAAATTTTTCTATATTTCTAGACTGTGTGTCTTGTCTGCCAGCTTCTTTCAAATGTAACAAATCTCTAAAGAAATGTTCCAATATATTTATTGAAAAAAATCCACGTACAAGTGGACCCACACAGTTCAAGCCCTTGTTGTTCAAGGGCCAACTGTATTTTTTTTATTTCTTCAGCAGTGAAGTTAGTTTGTTGTGAGGCAAAATACTTTTGGAAAACGTATTTTGAAGATGAACAGTGCTTACCTTTTCAACACAATATTCTCCCCCTTCATTCTGTAACACATATTTTTCAAACAGGTTCTTAAGGAATGAAAATTAATGTGCTCAGCATTCTAATGTATTCATTAATGCATTTCATGATGACATACTATGTGAAGACACTCTGCTAGTTCTTTGGGATGTGGTTGGAGGACACTTGTGGAGATTGCACTGTAACCTAAGTCATACGTAGTTTCTGTTGCAGACAAGCTCACTGTCTGGAGGAGAAGACAAACACATCACACGTACATGCAATACAGTTAACAAAACGGCAATCACTGTTTCCTGATGGTTATCAGCAAAGTAAAAGAGACAATATTCTAAGCAGAAAGCAGCAGGATCAAAAAATGGAATCGCGGCAGCCCTAGAGTGGGCTGGATATAGCAAGTAGTTCAGCATGACAGGAATGGAGCTATGCATAGGGCTAACATAACAGTTAAGGTAAAGATTATTAAACTCGGCTGGGTGCGCTGGCTCACTCCTGTAATCCCAGCACTTTGGGAGGCTAAGGCGGGCGGATCACAAGGTCAGGAGTTCAAGACCAGCCTGGCCAACATGGTAAAATTCCATCTCTACTAAAGATACAAAAAATTAGCCAGGCGTGGTGGCACACACCTGTAATCCCAGGTACTTGGGAGGCCAAGGCAGCAGAATTGCTTGAACCGGGAGGCGGAGGTTGCCGTGAGCTGAGATCGTGCCACGGGACTCCAGTCTGGGTGACAGAGTGAGTCTGTCTCAAAAAATAAATTAAAAAAAAAAAATGAGATTATTAAACTCTTTTTATGCCTGGAAACTAGGAAAGCACTAAAAGTTTTATATGGAAAAAATCATCAAAGTTCCATTTTAGTTGCGTGCCTATGACAGTAATGTTCAGCAGGCAGCATAGAACGCAGGAAACTTAGTTCAGTGTTCAGGAGCACAGATTGCTTGGATTCAAGTACTAAAGCTGTATGACTTCAGCAAGTTGCTTACTTCTTTGTGCCTCAGTTTCCTCATTTAGAAGATGAGAGCTGATGTTAATAACGCATACCTCATAATATCAGTATGAGGATTAAATCTGAAATAGACATACTGCTTAGAACAGAAACAGCCGTATAGAATGCACTCAATAAAAGTTAGCTATCATTACAAATATTTAGAAATCTGTAGCAGTTAGCTATTGTTTCATAACAAATCATTCCAAAACTTGATGGCTTAAAGCAATCATTTATTTGTTCATGATTCTTCAGGTCAGCAATTAAGTCTGGGCTCAGCTGGGCAGTTTTTCTTATCTAGCCAGGCTAGGTTTGTTTGCATGCCTGAAGTCAGCTGTGTACTCAGCTGTTCTACACAATCTTCCAACTTCCAGCAGGCTGGCCAAGTCTTGTTTTCATGGCAGTGGCAGAGTTTTAACGGGAAGAATTTAAGACCAAGAAGGTTTAAAGATTTAGCTTGGAAATTACACACCATCATTTCTGCCACATCCTGTGGGCCAAAGCAAGTTACAAAACCAGGCAGATTCAAAAAGAGGAAAAACAGACTTTACCATTTGATGGAAGGAGCAGCCAAGCCATGCTACAAAAAAAACAAGGAGACAGGGAAAAGTAAAGGATTGTAGCCATTTTGGCAATCTACCACAAGGTCTGAAGCTCAGGATTAAGATTGAGATTGGTGATACTGATTCAGCAGTCATCATCTATAAATAAAGAATAGTAAAATCTTGAAGCGGATAAGCTCATTAAGAGAGCTCTTCTCATCATGAGAAAGAAGAAAAGAGGATTCAAGGCAAAACTCTTATAACATCAATTGTTAAGATTGGGCAGACGAACGAGAGCACAATGGGCCCTGAGCGAGGCTGAACAAAAAAAAATGGAGAAGGTAAACAGCCAATGCGATGAGTATAATGAGGATTTAAGAAGTAATCTTTGGATTTAGCAGCAACATTAGTGGGTTTGCCCATGGTGGAAGTCAGCATTTCGCGAATTGAAGAATGCATAGGAAATGAGCAGACCTGACTGGAAACAGTTTGGTGATATCAAGGAGGTGAAAGATACCATTGTATCTGAAGGAAGATGTGGAGTCCGGGAAGGGATTTTTGTTTATGTGTTTCTTTTCGTTATTTTTTTTAGGATGAGGGTCATTTAAGCTTTTAAATTGTAATTAATATGGAGTGAGGAGAGAGTAAATGTTTAAAACTTCAGGAAAGTAGAAATAAGCGAGCCAGTGAAGGCAGAAGGAAATGTGATAGAATTAAGGAAAATATGAACAAGTATAGAAATAAGTTTGTTGGTTTTGTGGCAGTGGCAGGAGGCTTGTGGAGTCCTCATTGGATGGACCCTACTTCCTCTGAGAAGCTGAGGGTGAGAGCATGTTCTAAACCTTAGAGGGAATGTGGCTCAGTGGGAGGTTTCCAGGACAAGGTTGATGAAGCTGTGGTGAAAACAGGAGAGGATTTAGGGAATCATCAATATCTGTCAGATATCATGGCAGGGTCAGGCGACACTGGGTCCCAGGATGTGGAGAGGCCCCAGTATGCATGACTGAGGAATTTTTTCCCCCAGAAGTAATAAACCAAACCAAAGTATTGATACTGACAAGATAGAGAATTGGACTGCCCCAGAGTTGGGATTTTTTTCCCCCTGGTAGATGGAACAGAAAACAGAATGGGCATGCATAATTGAAGTGACAGGTAAACTGAGCTAGAATGGAAAAAAAAAAGTAAAGACAGCAGGATATTGATGAGAAGAAAGCAGAAGAACATCAAGGAGCTGAATAGTCTGTAAGATCAAGAATAAATGCAGTGACAGTGACTAAATGATGGAACTAGAAGAGTGTGTCACAGTCAGGGAGAAGAATGTATGAAGTTAACTTTTCAAGGTGAAGGCATCTCAGGTTATAACAAGACCCAGGGTGGGGCTGTGACAAAATTGAAATAGGTGGACATTTACTAAAGGTGGGAAGGTCAAGGCAAAGAGACTCACACACTGAAAGGGTCACCATGCCCTGAAGTCACAAGACAATAGTGGTGTTGAGGAGAAAAGAGGCACATGAATGAATCTTGTGCCAAAGTCTTCAGTGTGTTGGCGATGGCAGTGGGTTTGCACTGGGAGCTTAACAGCTAATCAGTAGATGACAGTGGGAAAGTCATCAGAATCAAAATGGAGTCACCAGTGTTGAGAAAATTCTGTCAAATAGAGCTAGAGAAGGCCAGAAAGAGAGGGTTCTCAGGCTTGTATACTTGATAACAAAAACAATCACAAAAGACTGCAAAAACCACAATCTCGTGCCAAGGCCATCACAGCCTTTCACAAAACTCACTTCTGCAAGGACATCTGCCCAGCAATTGCCTGTCCAACCTTGGGACTGGCGTCATCCTTGTTATTAATCTTAGTAGCCAAGGATCATTATTTCAAAACACACAGCTTATGCACATAGATTGCTACGGTATGTGTATTCACATTGCAATGCTCTATTCCCAGATAAACATCATTTTCTTTTAGAGAGCCTCTCTTTGTTTATTATTTAGATTGACAATAGCAGCGAGCATGGATAGAGGGTGGTAGAACTGGCTATGTGATGCTATCAAGAAACAGGGTTGAGCTAGGTGTGGTGGTGCATGCTTGTAGTCCCAACTACTTGGAAGTCTCAGGTGGGAGGATCACTTGAGCCTAGGAATTTGAGGCCAGCCTGTGCAAAATAGAGAGACCCTGTCTTTAAAAAACAAAGAAACAGTATTTATGAGAGAATTAATCCCCTCTTTCATTAAAAAAATTATAAATGAACAAACTTAAACCTGGCAGGGGACATGCCTATCAATTTGGTAAGTAATAAAAGTCTAATGTTCATTTTGGGTGCAGGTGTGAGAAAATGGGCACACTGACTATGCTGGTGGGCATAGATCTTGTTATAATTTTTCATTCATCACATAATTATTTATTTACAAAGCACCATTAGAAACCTAGATATTTACTTACTCTGAATTAGTACAGAGAAAATTCACTTTGATGTAAAACTTCTAAATCTGGCTTTAAAAGGTTCAAACCCTAGAATTGGTCCAGTTTTGTACAGTTGCTGTATTTGTCCATTATCACACTGCTATTACAAAATGCCTGAGACTGGGTAATTTATAAAGGGAAGAGGTTTAATTGACTCACAGTTCTGCAGGCTTAACAGGAAGCATGGCTAGGAGGCCTCAGGAAACTTATACTCATGGCAGAAGTTGAAGGGGAAGCATAGCACATCTTTCATGGTGGCAGGTGAGAGAGAGGAGAGAGTGAACAAGGAAGAGCCACACTTTAAAGTCATCAGCTCTCTTGAGAACTTATTTACTATCATGAGAACAGCATGGAGGAAATCACCCCCCATGGCCCAATCACCTCCAACCAGGTCCCTCCCTCAACACCTGGGGATTATAATTCAAGATGAGATTTGGGTGGTGACACAGAGTCAAACCATTCCACCCCGGCCTCTCCCAAATCTCATCCTTTTCACATTTTAAAACCAATCATGCCTTCACAACAGTCCCCCAAAATCTTAACTCATTAATCCAAAAGTCCAAGTCCAAAGTCTCATCTGAGACAAGACAAGTCCCTTCTTCCTATAAGCCTATAAAATCAAAAACAAGTTACTTATTTCCAGGATACAATTGGGGTACAGACATTGGATAAGTGCTCCCATTAGAAATGAGAGAAATTGGCCAAAACAAAGTGGCTACAGCCCCAATGTAAGTACAAAATCCAGTGGGGCAGTCATAAAATCTTAAAGCTCCAAAATAATCTCCTTTGATTCCATGTCTCACATCCAGGCCATGCTGATGCCAGGGGTGGATTCCCAAGGCCTTGGGTAGCTCAGCCCCTGTGGCTTTGCGGGGTTCAGCCCCCATGGCTGATCTCATGGTCTGGCATTGAGTGCCTGTGGCTTTTCCAGGCGCACAGTGCAAGCTGTTAGTGAATCTCTTCTGAGGTCTGGAGGACAGTGGCCTTCTTCTCACAACTCCACTAGGCAGTGCCCTAGTGGGGACAATGTGTGTGGGGGGGTCCAACCTCACATTTCCTTTCTGCACTTCCCTAGCAGAAGTTCTCTGTGAGGGCTCTGCCCCTATAGCAGACTTCTGCCTGGACATCCAGGCATTTCCATACATCCTCTGAAATCTAGGCAGAGGTTCCCAAAGCTCAACTCTTGTCTTCTGCACACCTGCAGGAACAATACCACGTGGAAGCCACCAAGGCTTGAGGCTTGCATCCTCTGAAGCAATGGCCCAAGCTGTATATTGGCCCCTTTTAGCCACAGCTAGAGCTGGAATGGCTGGGACACAGTGTCACTCAGCCTAGGCTTCATTGTTCACATCTCTATCTGCATTTTGGTCAAGGCCATTCAACAAGTTTCTAGGAAGTCCCAAACTTTATCACATCTTCCTGTCTTCTTCTGAGCCCTCCAAACTGTTCCAACCTCTGCCTGTTACTCAGTTCCAAAGTTGCTTCTACATTTTAAGTTTATCTTTATAGCGGTGCCCCACTACCTTGGTATTAATTCTCTGTATTAATTCATTTTTACACTTTTATAAAGAAATGCCTATGACTGGGTAATTTATAAAGGAAAAAGGTTTAATTGACTCACAGTTCCATAGGCTTAACAGGAAGCATGGCTCGGAGGCCTCAGGAAACTTACACTCATGGCAGAAGGTGAAGGGGAAGCAAAGCACGTCTTACATGACGTATGACATAAGGAGAGAGAGAGGAGAGAGAGAACAAGAAAGTGCCACACTTTAAAGTCATCAGCTCTCAAGAGAACTCACTCACTATCATGAGAACAGCATGGGGGAAAGTGTCCCTATGATCTAATCACCTCCCACTAGGTCCCTCTCTCAACACCTAGGGATTACAATTCTAGATGAGATTTGGGTGGGGACACAGAGCCACATCATATTGGTTGCCATCAGTGCCATTAATTGGAGATGATTTCTAGAGTGTTTGTTGTCAGGATTCCTGGATACACTGACCAGGACTCTCTCCACGGCTGAACTCAACTAAACATTTTCTAGCCGTAATCTCACAGTGCCATTTCACTTCCCCTGAAAACACTATTGCTAATTTGTTGAAAGTTCTGCCTGATAAAATGGCAGCACTCTTAAGGAGATGGAGGTAGAACCCTCATTAGTCCCATGATCTGCTCTATAACCAATGTCAGAAGTGCTGAAGGAGGTTCTCCTGTGTCAGCAGCAGCATCACCATACACATAAGGGTAACGTGGGATTCCTGGGATTCCTTGTCGGCCCTTTCCCTTTACTTTTAAATGCTGGTCACCTCCCTAACACATGTGTACATCCAACTGTGAAACCTGAATCCCATCACTTTCCTGCATGTATATGATGTGCTTGTTACTAAACTATATGCTGGGGGAAAAGTGACAACCAAACCTGAACCAGCCTCTGCCCCAATGGAGTCCACAGTCTAATATAAGGAGCAGCTTTTAAACACGTGATTAAACACATCACCCTATACATAAACATATGAACAAAACTGTGGTAAGAGCTATGGAGGAAAAGTACAAGTTTCTAAGGCAGCATTTAACAGAAGACTCCATCCTAGTCTGGAAGTCAGAAAGGTTTCAACAACAACAAAATGACATTTGAGGTAAGATTCCAAAGATGAGTGTGGGGAAGAATTTTCCAGACAGAAAACCCAAATGTGGGAAGACTCTGAGGCAGGTTGAAGCATTGCATATTCCAGCATCAAGAATAAGGTCATCCTTGCTGAAGTCCAGAGAGAAGCAAGGCTAGAGGTGGGGAATCTGGATGGATTAATGATAGATTCCAGGCTGTGTGGAGCATTCCAATCCTAAAATCTTTTACATCTGCTATTCACACCCACCCCCAGCTTTAACTTCCTATTTGGATTGGATAAATCCTAGTCACCTTCAGATCTCAACTTTAGCTGGGAAGACTTCCCTGATGCACACATTAAACATACTCCTTCAGCTGTTCCTATTGTTTTTCATTTCCTCCCTCAAAACAATCACCTTATGTAATTTCAATTATTCATTCACATCTGCCTTCCACCAGATTCTGAGCTCCATCAGGGCCGGGTGTGAATCTGTCTTGTTCACTGCTTTCTACAGAACTTAGCACAGTGCCAGGAAGAAAAACGAATATGTTGAAAGAATAAGCGTCTTGCCACGTGCAAACTGTCCCTGATATTGCATTTCTTGTTTCAAGCTAAACTGAAAGAACAGTCAAAATGGGATGTTTGTCACAAGAAATACATTGACAACTCTGTAAGGAAAAAAGGAAAGGTGTTTCTGCCTTAATCCCACATTATCAAACTAGGTATCATGTTACTTATTCAAATAGCAGCTTCTCTGGATACAATTCTGAAGCCCATGTCAAAACAGAAGCAACAGAGCCAAGCATCTGTTCTCTCTTCTGGCTCACCAGCTTCATTGCCCGTGGAGGACTGACCTCCTCCATCAACACCTCAGGTCCTATGGTTAAAAAGCTCTGGAAAGTTTTTGACCTTGTTGCCTATTGATCAAGAGGTATCTCTGGCTGTGACATGGGATATAACATGGTCCTAGTTTGGGTTCCCTGAAAGACAAATTTGACATGGGTTTAACAGCAAGAAGTTTAATTGGGTGATAATCCTAGGAAATACCATGAGAAAGTAGGGAGATAAGGCAGGGAAAGAAAGCAAGCCAAGAAAATATGTGATAAAATGCAGTTACTGCCGTGAGCTCAACTCCACTGAGGATCCACTGAGAAACTGTGTGGGACTTGTCTTGGAGCTGCCCCAGTGTTGGGCAAAGAAGCTGAGGTAGTTACCACCAACTCCCAGTCTCATTTGTGGGTGGTCATTCTTTGCATTTCTACACTGCCTCTGTGATGAAAAAAACAAATTGTTTTTCCTCTGCTCTCTAACCACAACAATCAACACAGAAGACTGCTGTGTCTCAGTGCGTGGGGATTTCTTCCTACCAACAGCAAGTAAACAATTCTGTAGCAGACACCAGCTGGGCATCCTCCAATTCAGTTCTGACTCTGCCTACCTGGAGATGGCAGTGGATCCCATAGTTGAGGGCTCAATCCCACAAGGCTGCCTCTACCTATACACACAAGCTCCAGGAGGTTTTTACCTGTGCTTCTGATCAACCCAGTATAAATCAGAGACCCCATGACCTCCTCAGGTTCAATTAATTTGCTAGAGCAACTAACAGCACTCAGGGAAACACACACCGGCGTTCAGTTTATTATAAAGAATATTACAAGAATACAGATGAAGGGTGCATAGAATGAGGTATGGGAGAAGGAGTGCAGGGCTTCCATGCCCTCCCATGGTGGGCCACCCTTTGGGAACCTCCACATGCTCAGCTCTCTGGAAACTCCCTGAACCCTGTCCTTTTGGGTTTTTATGGAAGCTTCATTGCATAGGCATGATTGATGAAATCATTGGCCATTGGTAATCAACGGATCCTTCAGCTCCTCTCCCCTCCATGCAGGTTGCTGGGGAGGCTGAATGTCTCAACCCTCTGATCCTGCCTTGGTCTTTCCTGTGAGCAGACCCATATTGAAGCCACCTAGGTGGCTGCTAGCCATCAATCAACTCATTGGCATACTAAAAGACACTTATCACTACAGAGAGTCCTAGTATTTTAGAATATGCATACCAGGAGACTGGGATGAAGACCAAATATACATTTCACAATATCACACTTCCCTTCTACACTCCAAGTACCTCCGGGTGCTAAAAGTGCCCTCAGCCAACAAGTCTTGAGCTGAGGCACCAAGATAGTGATGCCCATAAAATACTTTAGAATTCTCCCTTTTAAGATAGAATTCTAAAACTCAGTTGGTATGTTCTCTTCAAGGTGGTTTTCCCAATACTCTGGTTATCATTACTTAGTGTCAGACTACGTTTGTATTTCTCACAAATGGATGACAGTGGGGATGAAAATGAGTTTGCTGTGTACTGATCACCAGCTTGCCTGAGTCCAGTGAGATAGTACACCCATACTAAGTTACATGAACCAGACCTGTTACTTACAGATAGGCAGCAAGGGGCAACAGAAGATGAGGTTTCATGACAAGCTGGTCTGTAAGGCTCAGGAAAGCTACCTGCAGTGGATAGAGTCTCATATGTGCATGTCCCACTTGCACTGCAGTGGAGGGACCCCAGAAATCAGTGTGCCCTGGGTTTTTATGCTTCAGGGGTTACATGATATGCTAGGTTAAGGCACTGAAGGTCTTCCTGTTTCTAGAAGAGATTGGGTGAGGGCCTGGACTTTTCTAGCCAGCTCCTCCCTATCTCAGGATATTGCATTCCCAGCATATTGGAAAGGTATTCTTGAGAATTACAAGTAAAAAGAGGGGAGAACTGGGCTGATCCAAAGCTATCCAAAAAAACTGTCCTGCAGGACGTCATGGAGATTTTTGTTTTCTTCTTCTTCTTTTTTTTTTTTCTTTTAAGACAGGGTCTCACTCTGTCACCCAGGCTGGAATGCAGTGGCACCGTCACAGCTCACTCCCACTTCCACCTGCCAGGTTCAAGCAATCCTCCCATCACAGTCTCCCAAGTAGCTGGGACTACAGGCACACACCACCACGCATGTCTAATTTTTGTATCTTTAGTAGAGACAGGATTTTGCCAGGTTGTCCAGGCTGGTTTCAAACTTCTGGACGTAAGAAATCCACTAGCCTTGGCCTCCCAAAATGCTGGGATTACAGGCTTGAGCCACCACCCTCGGCAGGGATTTTCTGATAATCTGTCAATGAAGTCGTTCCAAACTCTCCCAACCCCCCAAAATATGTTTCAGTAACTTTCCCATTTTTATACATTTGCCCCATTTAGTTATAGCTTCATTTCCACATATACTACCTGGAGCTATTATGTATCATAATTCTTAAGTAATCAAAATGTTTTTAGTCCTTTAGGATTATTAACCAGATCTGTTGAAAATTTCTAGTAATTAATGTTACACTCTCCATTATACTTGGTACAGATTCTTCTGTACATTTTCATCCAGAGAGCCTTCTTTATTGTGGGTTAAGGAAGGAAACTAGCCCCTGAGCTCCCGTAATCCTATCAATGCTTCTCCAGTGTCAGATAAGTCACATTGCTGTCATTTTCTGTGTCAGAAATTAACCAACATTCAATGGCCTTGAAAAAGAATGAGATTATTGACTTCACCATTGATTTAAGCAACAGGGGAAGTAAATGAAGAATGAAGTAATTATGTCTTTAATCTCTTCCATAGGCCTGGAAGACTTATTCCAGGGTGAAAAATCAGACTGGAAGTCCTTACTTCCAAATTTTGAGATTTCCCAGTCTAGAGACTTTAAAATGATCAGTAACAGAATTTTTCTAAACACTTTACCACATAGTCTTTGCCATAATTTGTAACATATAGTTGAAAAACATCTCACTTTGTAAAAAACAGGTACAGAGGATGCACCAAGGTGCCTTCAGGAAGCATGTCCAGGCCAGGTGCTGTGGCTCACACCTGTAATCCCAGCACTTTGAGAGGCTGAGCTGGGAGGAGCAGTTGACCTCAGGAGTTCGAGACCAGCCTGACCAACATGGCAAAACCCCCATCTCTACAAAAAATACAAAAATTAGCAGAGCATGGTGGTTGCATGCCTGTAATCCCAGCTACTCAGGAAGCTGAGGCAGGAAAATCGCTTGAACCTGGGAGATGGAGGCTGCAGTGAGCCAAGATCGTGCCACTGCACTCTAGCCTGGGCAACAGTGCAAAACTCTGTCTTTAAACAAAACACAACAATAACAACAACAACAACAACAACAACAACAACAACAAGCAGGCCCAGCTCAGCATTCCTCAATCTGAGCACTGTGGGGCCCAAGATGTCCTTCCACCTCTTTCCTGGTCTCTGCCTACAGCAATCTTGACCTGAAGACTCACAGTCCACAGTGATCTGTTAAATCTCATCTCTATCCTCTCCATTCTCCAATGGCTTCCTAAAGCACATTGAATGAAATACAAAACCCTTATTGTAACCCCTATGGATGGACCCCTTCTCCCCGGGCATACAGTCCTCCCTGCTGTTCCACTTACAGGCCCACCCATGCTCAGGCCTCAGGTTTTTACCCAGCACTTGCTGCCCCTCTGTCAGGACCACTCTTCCTCTCCTCCAGGCTCCTCTCCTCTACCAATCCTTCCCTGCAATTAAGTCACAAGTCATTTCCTCACAGCCGCCTTCCCTGAACAGCCTGTATTTAGAAGCATCCCCTTTTCCTTTCCAGTCTCCAATCCTTATTTTTCTTCATTTCACTTATGGCTTCCTGGCATGCTTCATATTATTTATGTGTTTATTGGTGGTTTCCCCAAAAGAGTAGAACAGCTGTAAGGAGAGGTTCTATGCCCAGTGCCTACAAAAGTGCCCGACATTAGTAGGTATTCAGTAATTATTTGTTGAATTAATTAAAATGGATGAATGAAGAAACTGCTTGGCTTTCACTGGGCAAGGTGCTGTCCACTGTTAATGATATAGGAGTTAAAAAAATATATTTAGGCAGATAGTGAGGGTAAGGAAGTCCTCAATAAGGTTTCCTTGTAATAAAAAGCATCCTGAAAATCATTTCTTTTCTAACAAAAAGCAGCCTGAAAAATCAAGCTGCAAGCATAGGTAAGCAAACTAGAAGCTTTCATAGGTAAATGCCGCAGCTGTGCCAACAGGAAAAGGCTACCTGGGGGCCAGGCATGTTCAACCTGGTGGCTCCATCTTTCCTTTTCTTTGTCAACCATGTGTACAGTGAGGAACAGACAACATGGCACTGGACAGGTAGGGAACCCATCTGCATAATAAAAGATTAGGGTGGGATGGCCAGCTTCTATGCGCGCTATGCAAATGTCACACCTGGTCCAGCCAATTTCTCAGGCCCTCTGTAAATCAGATACGGCCTCCTCAGTCTCCTCTATAAAACCCCATGCATTTCATTACGAAATCAGAAGCCCCACTTGGGAGCCCCTCTCTCTCTTCAAGAGAGAGAGCTATTCACTTTTCTCTTTCTTTTGCCTGTTAAACCTCCACTCTTACACCCACTTTTTGTATGTCCACATCCTTCATTTCCCTGGCATGAGATGACAGACCTCAGGTATTTACCCCAGACGACGACACTGCTTCACTTAAATATTTTCACTACCTTTGACAGGAAGGATATTTAGTATGTTCTCCAGAGAGAGGTCATAGTCAAGGCTGCTTATGTGATGGCTAAGAGCAGAGGAAGGGGTCATCCTGTAAACTATGACTCAGCTACCTCATAACCCTGGGCACCCAATGATGTTCCTCCCAAGGTGTTTTCCCTTGACATACTTGGGTCTAGTTAGGTGTTGCCAGGTGGCCTGTAGTCCCCAGACTGGCGTGCTTGGGGAGGCCAGCTTTTTCCTGGGTGTAGCACATGGCCATTGACTCTGATCTTCCTGACTCTGGCAAGCTCTGAATCTTCCATTCTCCTACCCACCACCCAGCCAAAGGAATCTCTTTATAGACTGGAGAAAACTCTCCTAGTGTTTCTGGCCATGATTCTTTGGCTATCTACAATCAGGAGTTCTGTCCTTTTTATCTCACTGTGAAAACCATCGAAATGCTCTTAAGTGCTTAGGCTTCTGGAAGATAATAGTTGGAAAGGGAAGTATTTTAGTTCCAAACTTCAGTTTTCTTCTCTGTCACATGCATGAAATGAGCTGATGAGCACAGAGCAAACTCTTTGATGAATTGAGGGGAAGGAAAGGAGGGAAGCAAAGAGCCAGTACAGTGAGAAGAAAAGAAAGATAGATTCACAACTTGGTGAAATGTTCACCTGTCTCCCAATAAGCTATAGACAGAAAAAAAATTACTTGGTGCATGGCTTGAGTTTCCAAAGAAAAGGAGGAATGAACTCACTTTTGGCTAAGTGTTTGAACACTAAGCTTAGTGTCAAATAATGAAGCTTTGTGGTTCTATATAACCATTTTCTTATAAAAACATTTTCCTATAGTTACATAGCTTTCCAGAAAATAGCCTCTTATTTTTGACATATGAGTTTGGAAAGTAGTACTTAAAAGAAAAGTTTTGAAAAAAGTAAACACTCTAGAATACTAAATCTTTTTGTTTTGTTTTATTGTTTTAAATCTTCAGGGTGTGCTGTTTCTGTTGTTGGTTTGTTCATTTGTGTGTTACTATTCTCTTAGGGATACCTTAAAAGCTGCTATGGTAGTGCCAGCTGTTGTTGATAAAAATTCTACTTTAATCCAACCAGTTTAAAATATGCTAACTTAAAAAAATAAACATAGAACAAAAATCTCTTGGAATTTTTAGTTTTAAAGAGATAAATAAAGGATACATAGCAAAGTATGTGCAGTATTTACCCTATGTCTTTATGAATGTTTAGGAGATTTATTTGTTCATTATCGTTGGTAACCACATTTAAATGAAGAATAAGACTCAAAATACAAATTAGTTAAAAAAATAATTTATTTGCTTCAAGAAGGATGATGACTTTGTAGCCACTTATATTTGGGGATTCACTAAAATGAGAGGCATTGATCATTTTCCCATTTCTGTGCCTCTATGTTCAGCCTAGGTTATCTTAAATCTACCAAACACTGTACTTCAGATGCCTTCGTATTTTATAGCTGCCAAGACAGCTATAAAAGAACATTCTGTTAAATTTAAACTGTAGTTGCCTTTTTCTTTAATTTTCTGAAGAATTTAGTAACTATAATGTGCTTATTTTTGTGATTTGATTTTATTCTGTCATGCTTTGGATTAAAATTCCCCAAGCAACAGAGACAAAGATCTCTCCAAAAAGATAAAGGTGGTTTCTAGAAAAATCAGCCTTGCTTTGTCAAATAGTGGGAAGGCTGAGTAGAAAGGAGACCTGTGGTGATCTGGTGGGGTCTGAGCTGGAGAGATGGATTTCATAGAAAGAATCTGCAGACCTGTATATCAGTGCAAACACCTTCAGCTCAAGGGTTGGCTTTGCTGTTTCAGAAAATGAGTTGTGATCTCATTTGACATTGTTGTTTATGATCCCAATTCATTAGTCCAATTCATTTTGGCAGATAACATAAATGACTGTGTCCTGTAGACAGGAAAATCCAGCGGTTGGAATTAGATGCATAGCTATAACATATCGTTGGCTTTATTAATCAAATCCACAGACAGTCATTTTCAGGTTAAAGCTTTGCTTGTATACGTACTACCTATCACAGATGGAAGAAAAACCTAGAAAAACACCACACCTCCATGGTGAAGTTGTTCAACAAATGTAAATTTTATTCCCCCTTCAAAGTTAATAAATTAGTGAATTATGTACAATATGAGTCTAGTGAAAATAAAACCAGTTAAACAAAAAAAAATACTATAGACAAATTAAAGTTTTCAGAGTTTAACTGAGCAAAGAACAATTTGAGAATCGGCCAGCCCCCTGAACTAGAATAGGTTCAGAGTGACTCTTGGGTTATCACATGGTCAGATAATATTTATGGACAGAAAAAGGAAAGTGACGTACAGAAAACAGAAGTGAGGTACAGAAATAGCTGGATTGGTTACAGCTCAGCATTTGCCTTAATGGAACACATTTTGACCAGTTGGCCATCTGTGATTGGCCGAAACTTTGTGACTAGTACAGGAGAACGTTACTGTCTGCTTATAAATCCTATGCAGTTATATAATCAGAACCTAACTGGTTGTACTTCACTATGTATGGAAAAATCTTTAGGCTGCACTTAAAATATGAAAGGAGGCAGTTTTAAGCTGAACTTAAGTTAAATTAACAATTCCTCGCAGCTTCAGAGGTTAACCAAAACTGAAGGTATTGATGCTGCCCTGTCACCATCATAAATGGACTTGTTTTGTCTGAAGTCCCCCTGGGAAAGAGCAGAACAGTGGGTTTCGTAAGGTGAGAAAAAGGAAACGGAATAATTTTTTTAAAAACTGGTTACTTAAGATTACTTTTTTGTAAGGGTTAGAGCAGAGGGAACTTTCTTATTATGCTGGAATCTTCTGTTTTCAGGGAAAAACTACTGGTCTGTGTTGAGATCAATCTACTTCTTTATGCTCTCAGTTTGACTATGCAGCATTTAGCATGAATTACTCCATTTGGTTTGGTCTGGTCTGTTGGGGCTGAGTGCTAGAGCTCAGTCCAGAACAATGGATTCTTGTAATTTTGTCTAACAATTCCTACTTCTTCGTCAGGTTCTCACCTGGATTAGAATGTAGCCAAAACATAGTGCTTTAACATTACTTCCAGTTACCATCATTTTGCATTTTCAGTCTTAGCACATCCTACGTCAGTTACGGTGTTCTCGTGGTTCATTCATTTCTGAGTTTTTGTTGTTCCAGTCAAACAGAGGCCATTTGATAGTCTATGAATGGCTGCATAGAAACATTTAAAACTTCTGAGAAAAAACACTGCACTAGGGGGACTATTATGATTATCAGGGGGATAATACCAAGAGTTTGGAGCATGTTCCTTAGCCAGGGTACCTATGAACCAAACCAAATAAAACCAAATAGATCAAAAGATAAGTCACATGAAGAGTCTACTCATTTTAATCAAACAGCCTATTTGTTAATCCCCTGCAACTCATTGTCTATAATATCCACTGCTTTCATTCATGTGCAACAAAATGTTTTAGCAGCTGCAGGTTCTTCCTTGTTCAGCCAGTAGGTAATCAAGAGCAATTCTATTATCTAGCACAACTTTAGCTAAATAACTTAATGAAGTTGTACAATAATAGCTTTTTCAGTAGAATATTTTAAAGAAGTTGAAGAACTTAAAGAAGTTGTACAATAATAGCTTTTGCAGTACAATATTTTATAGAGCCTTTTATGAAGGATTCCTAATCATTGCTTCATTGATATTTACTCTAAGTCATGGAAAAGGAGCCCTAGCAAATGATAATCATCCAGAACTGTGAAAGCCCCCGGTGATGTTATCTTTAACCTATAATGTAGGTTAAGACTGGACTAACTTTCTGTTTTTGTCTATGGAGCAACAAAAATTCCATTAAAGTTCCAAGCCCACCATGAGATCTTCATCTTCCATCTATCAAAGCATAAGTTGCTCATATATAAGGTTGGCTGCAAAGCACTCCACAAATAAAATTATACCCCATAGGTGTACACAATATTGGCTGCAAAGTCCTCCACAAATAAAATTATACCCCATAGGTGTACACAATATTGGCTGCAAAGTCCTCCACAAATAAAATTATACTCCATAGGTGTACACAATACTTTTTCCAGTTTCATTGTTCACAGAGGTATAGGAAGGGAAAAAATTAAGAGAGGTAGAAGGCTTATGATGGCAGAGAAATCTTGATCCATGATCCTGGGAAAGCTGTTCATGTCTAGGATGCCATCTGCTTCTGCAAAGAAACTTCCCTGGTTAGCTTTACCTTAAGGACTTAAATGGCTGTACAGTTCTAAGAGTCTGGAAGGCCCCTTTTGAGTTGCAAGATTATGGACCCTTGCAATGTGTGTGGCAAGGACAGTCTTTCTTTGATGTCATTTCCAGAAGGCTCAGTTTATGGGTTCTAGAACAAGAAAAGTTTGATTATCCTCAGTCACTGGATCATGGAAATCTTGTTTTACTTGGTGAAAATACATTCCGACATAATGTATTAAAGCATTGCAGCATTTAGTCATATCAGAGTTTAGGAGTGGAAGATAGAAAACAAAAGGTTTTCTAAAAACCTTTTGTCTTTTAGGGGAATGTTATAGCATTCACCTTCTTGCATAGATGGGAAAGCTTCTACACAGCTAGAAAAGATACATTGAAAATATCAATTGAATGAAATCCCTTCATAAATGTTCAAATGGGCCATCAGGTAGCAGAGATATATCTGAAATTTTGATTGTCTTCCCAAGATTATGGATTTGACAAACCAAACATTGGTCATAAACCACTTTCGAAATTTAGAACAGTCATTATATATAATACACTTATATATTATATATAATAGTTAACCCTGGATGTCTATCCTCTTAAATATTCATTTTATTCCTCCAACTCAGGTGTATAGCACTGTGTATTAAATGGGTTAACTTAGGTAAACCCATTTAATGGTTAACCCATTACCTAATGGGTTACTTAGGTAACCCATTAGGTAATTAGACTTGGACCATGCAGTTTATTCAAATTACATATCTCAATTTCAGTACTGGCTGATTTAGCATGAAAATCTGGCAAAGTATTTCCTTGATATTCAATTAATTATTGTGTTGATTGGGTTAGCAGTTTTATAAACCAGTAAATCTCTTTATTAGTGTTATGGAAATACCCATTTGGAAATATTTACTCAAATTATATGATTCTAAAGTTATCTGAAACCTGTATTCAAGAGTGCTTATCTGGTTTCTTTCCATCCTTTCCATGAAAATCCATGAAGACATAACACTCTGGGATTTTATTTGCTTATAAAAATCTAATAAATACATCAGAAGTTAGAAAATGCATCAGATTTAAGCAATTAACTGTGAATGAGACTTAAAATCGTCAGGTTTAAAGACCCAATTGAAAAAAAATTTGGTTATTTTGTGGCCTACAATAATTTAATGTAAGAACCATAATTATCACTAACCACATATACCAAGATATATCAGAATTTTTGAAATCTCATACAATTTTGGAATACATATTAATAACATATCCAAAAAGATACAACTCAATGTTAAAAATAATTTCTTATTTGACAATGCTTCCCATATAATTTAACGTATCAAATAAGCCTATTTAGCGTCTCCCTTTTGGACACTTCAGGGATCCTTTGTAATATCTAAAAGTTAGTTTGAGGTCAAAAAGACATAATTTTACAATTTGAAGTTTGATTTTTGGAAGCTTGTCAAATATGTCAAAGGTTTAAAGTAATCAAAACAGGAACACAGATTACTGTAAAAATAACAAGCATTTATTTAGCCAAAATGATCTTTAAAAGGGTTTAAAAAAAAACAAAACTTTACTCTTCTAGAGGAGATTCAATTTTTCAAACAATCAAGACAGCATGAAACATAATTTGCCTCTCCTCTCCATTTACTCTCTCTCTGCAGTCTACACAAAGGGTGAAGAATAATATTTTACTGTCTCTATTAATACTATGTAAAATTCTTCTTCAGAAGAGAAAAACATATTTTACTTTTGTATCTGTGTATTGTCAATACTAAATCCAATAAAACCTTATGAATAAATCCATCCAGTCTCATCCAGCTTTTGACCATACAAGCTAAGATTTCCATAAACCTTTTATAACCTCTTACAACATTTTTTTCTATTTGTCCTTTTCTGAACTATTTTTATCTATGTAGTTTTATTTATATCATCTTCTCTTCATTTTGAAACATCTTTAAATAACCTCTCAACTAAACCAAATAACTTTTCGTATAACAAAAACCACATATTTTATATTTTTAGATGAAAATCGTTTCGTAATTTTTAAGAAAGAAATATTTCCTCAATTTCTAAAGTAACAGATTTAGTAAATATTTGTTTATTAATAAATATTTAACATATAAATATATTTACAATAAATAGTATGTATTATAAATAATACATAATTCATGCATTTAGCAAAGTTTTTCTATACCATATAAAAATAATATGCTGAAGTATATAAACTTAAAATTACATTTATGTTTAATAATTAATATTTTGATATTTTAACTTAGAGTGTTTTATGATTATGTACTACTTAATTTAAAATAGCATGACCTTAATATTTTGAGTTATTAAAAAAAATCTGAAACTCCAATATAGGTATCCTCCCTAATGTCTTCCCAAGTTGTGGGTACCAAATACCCATGTGGCACCCAGGATGACTATGAAAAGCAGAGGTCATCTGGGTTCTGAATTTACATATAGCTCAGGATAGAAGATAGAACTGTGAAGACAGTGCCTGGAGGATCTAAACTCTCCCAGAATGGCCAAAAGGCAAAGCTGGGCCAGGAAGGATAGGGCCATATTGGGCTTATCTCTGACTTGCAGCTGATGTCACAGGTGCTGTGGCCACACATGTCCCTAGGCCTCACCATAGCCATCTGCCTAGACTTCAGAATCTAAAGTCTCAAAACCAAAGACATAAGCTCATAAACAGGACAAGCATAAAAAATACTACAGAAGGAGCAGTTTTATACCCTTAAAACATCTATTAGAGACAATATAAACCTGTTGCATCACTAAATCCAGGCAAAAATGTCTGCATTATATTTACTATTAAAAATTTTGAAGACATATGCTATTTTATTTTACCAACAATTTTAAAGCTAGTTTTATTTACCAAATATCATCTTAGATCACAGAAATATCACATACATATAACACATATAAACATACAGACATACAGACAGAAGAAAATCTTACAGCTTTCATGATAATTTTTCAGTTGTCAGCTTTCAAATAGTTTTTCTTTTCCCCATTTACACTATCACTCTTGAATTTCCTGTTTCATTGCCCTAAGCAATTGTTAGCTGGGCAACCCTAAATTTGCACCTCTAATCAAATAAGTCTTAGGTAAAACAAGGTAGAAAATTTATATCTCAAAGACACAGAGCTGAAACTTCAGGCCTAAATATTGTATCATTCTTTGCTCAAATTAAGAAAGGAGGGTGTAGATAAAAGCCCAGTTAAGAAAAGATGGTCAGAAAACACATGTTAAACAAAGGTAAGACTCGTTATGTAAATTTAAAACAATACTAAGATTTTCTAGTGACTCAGTTCTCCTTCTCTTCAGGATGCACAAAGGCAAACACCCTTATGAAAGGAGATTTTCTTTATATGTAAATTTATTTTATGAAAGGATTTCAAAATAGCCAACTAAATGCCAGAAAGTGGTATTGTGGAGACTGATTGGGTTCAACAGGCAGTGTTCTTAACTCTTGTTTCTTAGTAAAACTTACTGAGTTTAGGGCAAAGCCCATTAAGCAACAGGGCAAAGAAAGCATCCTCTATGCATGGACTCAGCATGGATAGCTCTGAAAAAATAAGCAAGCCTACCTTGCCTGAGGGCCTATATTTTATAAACATTTATTTTGCATTCTTCTAGCCCCTAGAGTGGTATAGTAACTAACACAAAAACTAACAGAATTAATTTTTCTTATCAATTAGTTGTTTCAGCTTTTCATTTTCCTTTCATAAAAAGCTTTTTAAGAGTGGCAACAAAAATATTGTAATATTTTTTAGAAACTTCTGCATATCAATAGATGTATCTGAGTTAAACTAATTTGGGAGCCCTTATCCATAAAAGTACTTTTTAAAGTGCACTGTTGTTCATTTGGAATGTTTTGCTGTACTTTTAAATTATCTTTAGAAGGATTTTACCAGTTCTGTAAGCATTTGGTGTTTGAGGAGCCCAGTACAGGTAGGTGTAGCCAAAAGGTACAGTGCTCCATTATTCACAAATTAAGGATCCCATTCTTACATCGAATCTTGGCTTTGGCTGTCAAATCTCCTTGATCAACTTAGCCAATAATTTTTCCCTTCCTAAGCACACAAGAGAAAGAAACGGGATATAACAAACATTTCTGCAAATTTTTGAAATCTAGAGTTTGTACCTTTTGCAGTATTGCCATTTACTGTCAGTTTCCATCTGACCCAGTCAGACATCTCAGTGTGCAACTGGATACATTATAGCTAATTATCAGATCCAATCTGATCCTGGGCCCTGGCTAGTTTCTGTCACAACTTCTGAACCCAGTTTAAATCAAAAGTTTTCTCAAACAAATTCAGATAGCTCAAAATACAAATTCATGGAGCTTTGGAATCCAAGAAGGAACTTAGTTGCTGTAAGAAAGCAATGGGCACAATGGGCCTGGCAGTTATCTCACTTGGTCATGAGGTGCATCAGGGGTCACTGGAAACTCTACTTCATATTCCATTTCTGAAGCCATCTGTTAAAAGAAAAATTAAAGACAAATTAAGTTTAACAGAGTTTAATTGAGCTAAGAATAATTCATGAATCAGGCAGCCCCCTCAACCAGAAAAGGTTCGGGGTGATTCTGGGATTTCCACATAGTCAGATCATATTTATGAACAGGAAATGGAAGGTGATATGCAGAAAATGAAAGTGAAGTATGGAAGTGAGGTACAGAAACAGTTGGATTGGTTACAGCTCAGTGTTTGCCTTCTTTGAACACAGTTTGAATAGCTGGTCCCCTGTGATTGGCTGAGACTCAGCTACTTGTTAAAAGAGTGGATTATAGCCTGTTTATATATCCAGTTAGGTTACAGTTCACTATGTATGCGGAAATCTTTAGGCTAAACTTAGACTATGGAAGCAAACTGTTTTAGGTTAAACTTAATTTTACAAGTCCCATGGATGTTCTGCAAAAAAAAAAAAATGGATTCTGTGGTCAGGTAAATAGATGGAATTGCTGAGTCAAAGGTCAGGCTTTAAGCTGTCTATTAGCATATGAGGGTTAAAAGTAGATACCAGGGGCCAGATTATCAGGGCTCTTCTTTCTTAGCTGTAAGACCTTGGGCTATGAATTTAACCTCTCCATTTTCTTACCAGTAAGATAAGGATAATAATACCTTCTATTTCATAGAATTAGTATATTAACATACAGTGCCTGGAACATAATGACTAAATAAGTACTTGTTAAACAAATAAGGTCTCTGAGAAATTCTTGAGAAAAAATTTGACGTAGAGTTTTCCTAACCTACTGCTCTCCTTTCTTCCTCCTTGCCCCCAACAATAACTTTCACTGCGATACCTATGCTTTAAAACACTCATTAGAAAATTCACTGAAGAAAGTTTCTTGAAATTACTTTTCTTTATTTTTTTACTTTATTTTATTTTATTTTAGAGACAGGGTCTCACTATGTTGGCCAGGCTGGTTTCACACTCTTGGCCTCAAGCATTCTCCCATTGTAGCCTCCTGAATGGCTGGGATTACAGGCATGAGCCACAATGCCCAGCTTGAATTCACTCTTAATAAAGGATTTAAAAAAAAAAAAGTTTAAAAGCGATCTCCAGTGTACATTTCAATCATAATTCTAAAAGGCTCAGAAATTAAAAGAGAAAATTCCAAAATCTATCAAAGAAAATAGTTTCCAGTTAATGAAGTGCATGTAATGCCATTGATTTTTATCAGTGTCTCACTGAGGGGAATTATAATAATCACATTCAGCATGTGCTGAGTGTGTCTGTACACCAGACACTCACCCAGCCTGTTGAAAAGCCATTTCTGAATCCTTACAACAATTTCAAGAAGTAAATACTGTGGTTTACCCCTATTTTTTAGAGACTGAGGTTTAAAGTGTCTGTGTTTCTTGCCCAAGGTCACCTAGCTAGAAATTAGTTGCTATGTTTTGAATGTCCCCTCCAAAATTCATGCTGAAATTTAGTTACCATTGTAATAGTGTTGAGAGGTGGGATCTTTAAGAGATGACTGGACCACGAGGGCTCTGCCCCCATGAGTGGGATTACTACCATAGAAAAAGAGCAAGTTTGGTCCCTTTTTTCTCTTGCCCTTCTGCTTTCTGCCATAGGATGACACAGCAAGAAGGTCCTTGACATATGCTGATTTTTTGATCTTGAACTTCACAGTCTCCAGAACTATAAGCCAATACATTTCTGTGCATTATAAATTACCTAGTCTGTGATATTTTGCTGTAACAGCAAAAAACAAACAAAAACAAAAAATTGGGACCAGAGAAGTGGGGCATCACTATAAAAATATCTAAAACTGTGGAGGCAGCTTTGGAACTGGTAATAGGTACAGGTTGAAACAGTATTGAACTGAAGGCTGGAAAAAGCATCAGTTGCCATGAATGGAACATTAAGATGATTCTGGTGCAGGTTCAGAAGAGAATATCTGCAGGGAAAGTCTGAAACTTCCTAGAGATTACTTAAGTGGCCATGATTAAAATTTGGAGGAAATAGGGATAGAAAAGGCAATTCTAATGAGGTCTCAGATAGAAGGAAGAGACAGGTATTGGGAACTGTAATAAAGGTCAACCTTGTTATAAAGTGACAAATAAATTGGCTGAATTGTGTCCTAGGACTTTATGTAAGGCAGAACGTAAGAACAATGAGCTAAGATATCAAGTGGAAGAAATATCAAAGCAGCAAAGCATCCAGGATGCTGTGTGGCTTCTTTTAATCACATATCTTAAAATGTGAGCAGAGAGAAATAATTTAAAGATGAAATTTATAATTAAAAGGGATGCATAACATAAAGATTTGGCCACGTAAGGAATAAAAAATATTTTTTTAAATTCTCAGCCTGGCTATGTAAAGAATAAAAAAGTCTGTTTAGGAGAGAATATCCAGGGTACAACCAAGTAGACCTTTGATAAGATCAGTATGGATAGAAGGAAGCCAACTGCTATGCATTAAGACAATGAAAGAATGTCCCCAACAGCATTTCAGAGATCTTTGAGGCTGCCTCTCTCATTACAGACCCAGAGAAGAGCCTGAGGGCAAGCTTTCCAGAGAGGAGCCTCATACCACTTCAAGTGTCTGTTTCTTGCATTCTGGTGCAGTGCTCCTTGGCTGCTCCAGTCATTGCTCAAGTGGGCCCAGGTGCTGCTCAGGTCACCACTTCAGAAGGCACAAGTAGTGAATCTTGGTGGCATCCATGTGGTGCTAACTCTGCAGAAGTACAGAGTGCACAAGCTGCGGGGCCATGACGGTCTTCAGCTAGATTTCAAAGGATGTATTTGCCTAGAGGCCCAGGCAGAAACCTGCCACAGGGTCAGAGCTGCCACAGAGAGTCCTCACTAGGGCTGTGCCTGGTGGAGCCACAGGAGTGGAGCCACCCCCAAGATCTCAGAACTGTAACACTGCCAGTGTGCAATGCCAGCCTGGGAAAGCTTCAGGCATGTGACTCTAATCTGCAAAATCAGATGTGTGGGCTGAGCCCAACAAAGCCATAGGGGTGGGGCTGCCTGAGGCCTTGGGAGACCCAGCCCTACTCCAGTATGCCCAAAGGTGAGACATTGAGTCCAGGAAGATTTTTCTGGAGCCTTAAGATTTAATGTTGTTCGCCTTGTCAGGTTTTGCACTTATTTGGGCCAAGTTACTTTGTTTTTTAATTTTCTTTACTCCTTTTTTGGCAATGGGAATGTCTATCCTATGCCTGTCCCACAGTTGTATTTTGGAAGTACATTGCTTGTTTGATTTCACAGGCTTGAGGCTGGAGAGCACTTTGCCTCAGAATGGATTGTGCCATGATGTTTAGGTGAGACTTTTGACTTTTCAATTGATGCTGGAACTAGTTAAGGCTTTGGGGGCCATTGGGATGAAATTCATCTATTTTGTATGTGAGAAGGACATGAGATTTAGAGAGCTAGAGGCCCTTTGGAATGATTTGAATATTTTTATCTCCTTCAAAATTCATGTTTAAATTTAGTTGCCATTGCAACAGCATTGAGAGATGGGACTTTAAAAGGTGATTGCTGGGAAGACGAGTTAGGCCCTTCTTTCTGCTATGGGATGACTCAGCACAAAACTCCCTCACCAGATGCTGGTCCCCCGTTCCTGGACTTTTCAGCCTCCAGAACTGTGAGCCAACACATTTCTGTTCATTATAAATTATGCAGTCTGTAGTATTTTGTTATAGCAGCCCAAAATGAACTAAGACATTAGTGGAACCAGAAATGCAAACACAGGTTTGCAGGCTCCAAGTCCCATACCAAGGAGACTGTCATCTTCAACATGCAAATTACTTCTCCCACCCCTACCCTCTTCCACCTGGGGCATTCATAGATCCCAAACCCAAAGTTTTTCCTAGGATCAATTGCTTTTGTAAATGGTTTGTCATGGGTTTTAACTTGTAAGAAATAAAAATAAAACATTAGGTCACTAAACTCATTGAATGGACTTCCTCTTGGTCAAGGGGACCCCAAAGAAACCTTAAAAATGGAGTTCCTGGCCATGATGGGATGGGAGGTCAGACACATCTTAAAATGCCCATTTCTTATTAACCTTTAACCAGAATTCTTTCCTAAGGAATAAGCAGAAACCAGCTCTGGAAAACAAGAAACAGATGACTTATTCTTTTGTTGTCTTTAGCCAATCAACTGATGCCATCACCAGATGCCACCACCCTCTTCACAGTTTTGACATGACAGCTTGCCAGTTTCACAATGCATCCCTTCCTCATAAGAGTCTGTCCAGTCTATAGAGGATACACAGCACGAGTTTTTGTATCCTCTGCTTCACCTTTTGAGGTCAGAGGGCTGAAAAGCCCACCTTTGGATTATGCCAGCACTGCCATTTTTTTTCGTACATGGGACCCACAAAGAGGCATGAAACTCAATTGCACATGTACATGTTTCTCCTTTCATAAATATTTATGCTCCTCCTACAGCATATTGAATATGTATATAGCTAGCTAACAAATTCAACTTAAATTCCTGTCTTATTCTTTCCTCCCTTGAAGTGCTTGCTCTCAACTTTTGCTGGAGGTCACGCTTCTCAGTCTTCAGGATGGCTAGCTTACAGGCTGCAACCCTCTATGAGAACTAAAGGTCTTTTCAAACTGATGAACCTTATCATTCTTCAGTTGACCCTTGCATCATAGGGATAACAATATACAGTAGCTATTGTCATCCCCAATAATAGACAAAGTTCTGAAACATTAGATAATTAACATGAATATATAATCCTACTCACCATCTTTTCCCCTCTAAGATTTAACATTTTTACAAAAGTAATAAATAGAGGAGATAAGACCCAAACCTAAATGTTCTCCCTGCTAGTAAAGAGCTCTTTCTACTGCATCTTACTGCTATATCCAGAACTTTGCAAATCCCACTGAAATCTGTCTTTGTTGTTCATTCTTATTGCTGACATTTAACAAATACCACTGGTGGGTTTGCTCTGTTTGTCTCCTAATGCTGAAATATGTTGTAGAGTTCTCAGACACTGATGGTGAGTGTCTGCTTTGTTTCTATTTGGTCGGCCATGCTGACAGCACATATACCAGCATGTGGAGAGACAGAATAAGATCCAGCCCTTCGATATGCATCTTGCCTCACTTTTGCACCATCCATGCACCACCACATTCAAGAATCAGACCAAAGGGACCTTTTTGTAAGAAACAAAGTAGCCGTTTTTAGATCTGTTATTTTTCAAAACCACTCAGTACAATGATTTTAACTAGTAAAATTCTACCCAATCAAGAACATTTTCTCTTCTGTGTGGCAAATACAGCAGATGGGTCGATTAAAAAAAAAAAAAAAACAGAGTGCTCTCAGAAGCACAAAGAAAAATGTACTTTTTAAAAGACAATCTATAATGTGTACATATCTAGGTACACAATCCAGTTTTTAAATTTCTCATCTATTGATATGAAACAGATCCATATTGTCCATGTTATCTTGATGTAAATATCAGTATTATTCCTACTTTTGATTCCCTTCAACCACCATTATACATGTGCTTGCATGTAGATAAATTATACATACACACAAATTATACATACACAACATATTTCTACTGTTAAATTTAGCAAGTTCCACACCAGCCTGGGAAAAGAACCATTGTCCATCAATGGTCACGAGCATGGGTAGTATCAGACAAGATATCAGGACCTCAAATCATCTTGATTTGAACTTCAGTAAGAAATGTCACTGAATGTGCCTCCTATTAGACATACAGCTGACAGTTAGAAACACCTGGTAGCAAATAAATTAACATATATACTACACATTAGTTACATAATATCAGTATCCTATTTGTCTTCCCAAATGACTTGTGATGGTTCATTTTATATGTCAACTTGACTGTGCTAAAGGGTGCCCAGATAGCTGGTAAAACATTATCTCTGGGGGTGTATGGGAGAGTATTTTCAGAAGAGACGACCATTAGAATCAGGAGACCGAGTAAAGAAAATTGCCCTCACCAATGAGGGTGAGCATCATCCAATCCACAGTAGGCCTGAATAGAACAAAAAGGTGGAGGAAGGGAGAAGGTATTCGCAGCATTAGCTGGGACATCCATCTTCTCCTGCCTTCCAATGCTGGTACTCCTGGTTCTCAGGCTTTTGCACTTGGATTGTGATTTTTACCATTGGCTCCCCTGTTCTCAGGTGTTCAGACTAAGACTGAAACGACACCACTAATTTTTCTGAGCCTACAGTTTGCGTACAGCAGATCGTGGGAGTTCTCAGCCTCTATAATCATGTGAGCCAACCCCTCACAATAATTCTCTTTCAATCTATATATATTGTATTGGCTTTATTTTGCTGCAGAATCCTGACTAATACATTTGCTTTAGTTTGGGGGCATTGCCACTTTCACCTCTATTTTAGACTTTCTTTTCCCTAAAAGAGGAATCCAGATAAGACATTCATCATTTATTTCTTTGCTCATTTATTTATGTGACAGATGTTTATGGATCAACCACCATAGCCAGAACCTGCTGATGTTCCAGCACTGGTAAACAGGTTATATTTCATGCCCTTGCAGAAATAGAGGAGATAAACATTGGAAAAATAAACACATCGGTAAATATTTAAAAGTAAGCATTGTGATACGTGCTATGCAGAAAAGGCATGTGGTCAAAATGAAAATAGGGATATGAATGACTGGGCCGGCTGCAGGGGAGCAGGGAAATGGGTATAAGAGCAGTGTGCAACATCCCCCTAATCTAGTATGAGACGCAAGTTTTTTAACCATGTATTTCTGTTGAAAGAAGAAACAATGACAGGAAGTTGCATATTTTTCTGACAAATGCTGAGGAAGAGCCCTAACCCACAGGCCGCTTTGAATGAAGAGGACAGAAGGTCTTTCTTATATTAGTCAGCATGCCACACTGTGCAGTAGTGATCTGCCTGGGGGTTGACCCCTGACACAAAGGGAGCCTTCCATACAGGTGGAGCATGAATGGAGCCAATGGCCTATGACAGGAGGTGGCTGAATTATCCAGGCAGTTAGAGAGGAAGCTAATGCATTAATAATTATTCATACATAATACATTAATGCATTAATAATGTAGACTTTACATCCATATTTGAATACTACTCTTTTGCTTTTAGTTGTATGACCTCAGGTGAATTATTTAAATTTTATAATTGGCTTATCTATAAAATGAAGACTGTAATAGTTCTTACCTGGTGGTAACTATTTTGGTGAGAATTAAATGTGTTCATATGAATTAACATGTACAAAACAATGCACCCAGCACATAGTAGATGCTCACTAAACAATTTTAAAAGCATATGTCTTAAATATAATATAAAATATTATTTTTATATTATATTATGTCCATTGTAGTATAGTTTGAAGTCAGGTAGCGTGATGCCTCCAGCTTTGTTCTTTTGGCTTAGGATTGACTTGGTGATGCGGGCTCTTTTTTTGGTTCCATATGAACTTTAAAGTAGTTTTTTCCAATTCTATGAAGAAAGTCATTGGTAGCTTGATGGGGATGGCATTGAATCTATAAATTACCTTGGGCAGTATGGCCATTTTCACGATATTGATTCTTCCTACCCATGAGCATGGAATGTTCTTCCATTTGTTTGTATCCTCTTTTATTTCCTTGAGCAGTGGTTTGTAGTTCTCCTTGAAGGGGTCCTTCAAATCCCTTTTAAGTTGGATTCCTAGGTATTTTATTCTCTTTGAAGCAATTGTGAATGGGAGTTCACTCATGATTTGGCTCTCTGTTTGTCTGTTATTTGTGTATAAGAATGCTTGTGATTTTTGCACATTGATTTTGTATCCTGAGACTTTGCTGAAGTTGCTTATCACCTTGAGGAGATTTTGGGCTGAGACGATGGGGTTTTCTAGATATACAATCATGTCATCTGCAAACAGGGACAATTTGACTTCCTCTTTTCCTAATTGAATACCCTTTATTTCCTTGTCCTGCCTGATTGCCCTGGCCAGAACTTTTAACACTATGTTGAATAGGAGTGGTGAGAGAGGGCATCCCTGTCTTGTGCCAATTTTCAAAAGGAAAGCTTCCAGTTTTCGCCCCTTTGGTATGATATTGGCTGTGGGTTTGTCATAGATAGCTCTTATTACTTTGGGATACGTCCCATCAATACCTAATTTATTGAGAGTTTTTAGCATGAAGTGTTGTTGAATTTTGTCAAAGGCCTTTTCTGCATCTATTGAGATAATCATGTGGTTTTTATCTTTGGTTCTGTTTATATGCTGGATTACATTTATTGATTTGCATATGTTGAACCAGCCTTGGATCCCAGGGATGAAGCCCACTTGATCATGGTGGATAAGCTTTTTGATGTGCAGCTGGATTCGGTTTGACAGTATTTTATTGAGGATTTTTGCATCGATGTTAATAAAGAATATTGGTCTAAAATTCTCTTTTTTTGTTGTGTCTCTGCCAGGCTTTGGTATCAGGATGATGCTGGCCTTATAAAATGAGTTAGGGAGGATTCCCTCTTTTTCTATTGATTGGAATAGTTTCAGAAGGAATGGTACCAGCTCCTCTTTGTACCTCTGGTAGAATTCGGCTGTGAATCCATCTGGTCCTGGACTTTTTTTGCTTGGTGAGCTATTGATTATTGCCTCAATTTCAGAGCCTGTTATCAGTGTATTCAGAGATTCAACTTCTTCCTGGTTTAGTCTTGGGAGGATGTATGTGTCGAGGAATTTATCCATTTCTTCTAGATTTTCTAGTTTATTTCTGTAGAGGTGTTTGTAGTATTCTCTGATGGTAGTTTGTATTTCTGTGTGATTGGTGGTGATATCCCCTTTATCATTTTTTATTGCATCTATTTGATTCTTCTCTCTTGTCTTCTTTGTTAGTCTTGCTATCAGTCTATCAATTTTGTTGATCTTTTCAAAAAACCAGCTCCTGGATTCATTAATTTTTTGAAGGGTTTTTTGTGTCTCTATTTCCTTCATTTCTACTCTGATCTTAGTTATTTCTTGCTTTCTGCTAGATTTTGAATGAATGTGTTTGCTCTTGCTTTTCTAGTTCTTTTAATTGTGATGTTAGTGTGTCAATTTTAGATCTTTCCTGCTTTCTCTTGTGGGCATTTAGTGCTATAAATTTTCCTCTACACACTGCTTTGAATGTGTCCCAGAGATTCTGGTACATTGTGTCTTCATTCTCATTGGTTTCAAAGAACATCTTTTTTTCTGCCTTCATTTCATTATTTACCCAGTAGTCATTCAAGAGCAGGTTGTTCAGTTTCCATGTAGTTGAGCAGTTTTGATTGAGTTTCTTAATCCTGAGTTCTAGTTTGATTGCACTGTGGTCTGAGAGACAGTTTGTTATAATTTCTGTTCTTTTACGTTTGCTGAGGAGTGCTTTACTTCCAACGATGTGGTCAGTTTTGGAGTAGGTGTGGTGTGGTACTGAAAAGAATGTATATTCTGTTGATTTGGGGTGGAGAGTTGTGTAGATGTCTATTAGGTCCACTTGGTGCAGAGCTGAGTTCAATTCCTGGGTATCCTTGTTAACTTTCTGTCTCCTTGTTCTGTCTAATGTTGACAGTGGTGTGTTAAAGTCTCCCATTATTATTGTGTGGGAGTCTAAGTCTCCTTGTAGGTCACTAAGGACTTGCTTTATGAATCTGGGTGCTCCTGTATTGGGTGCATATATATTTAGGATAGTTAGCTCTTCTTGTTGAATTGATCCCTTTACCATTATGTAATGGCCTTGTTTGTCTCTTTTGATCTTTGTTGGTTGAAAGTCTGTTTTATCAGAGACTAAGATTGCAACCTCTGCCTTTTTTTGTTTTCCATTTGCTTGGTAGATCTTCCTCCATCCCTTTATTTTGAGCCTATGTGTGTCTCTGCACGTGAGATGGGTTTCCTGAATACAGCACACTGATGGGTCTTGACTCTTTGTCCAATTTTGCCAGTCTGTGTCTTTTAATTGGAGAATTTAGCCTATTTACATTTAAAGTTAATAGTGTTATGTGTGAATTTGATCCCGTCATTATGATGTTAGCTGGTTATTTTGCTCATTAGTTGATGCAGTTTCTTTGTAGCCTCGATGGTCTTTACATTTTGGCATGTTTTTGCAGTGGCTGGTACCGGTTGTTCCTTTCCATGTTTAGTACTTCCTTCAGGAGCTCTTTTAAGGCAGGCCTGGTGGTGACAAAATCTCTCAGCATTTGCTTGTCTGTAAAGTATTTTATTTCTCCTTCACTTATGAAGCTTAGTTTGGCTGGATATGAGATTCTGGGTTGAAAATTCTTTTCTTTAAGAATGTTGAATATTGGTCCCCACTCTCTTCTGTCTTGTAGAGTTTCTGCCGAGAGATCCACTGTTAGTCTGATGGGCTTCCATTTGTGGGTAACCCGACCTTTCTCTCTGGCTGCCCTAACATTTTTTCCTTCATTTCAACTTTGGTGAATCTGACAATTATGTGTCTTGGAGTTGCTCTTCTCGAGGAGTATCTTTGTGGTGTTCTCTGTATTTCCTGAATTTGAATGTTGGCCTGCCTTGCTAGATTGGGGAAGTTCTCCTGGATAATATCCTGCAGAGTGTTTTCCAACTTGGTTCCATTCTCCCCATCACTTTCAGGTACACAAATCAGACGTAGATTTGGTCTCTCCCCATAGTCCCATATTTCTTGGAGGCTTTGTTCATTTCTTTTTATTCTTTTTTCTCTAAACTTCCCTTCTTGCTTCATTTCATTCTTTTCATCTTCCATAACTGATACCCTTTCTTCCAGTTGATCACATCGGCTACTGAGGCTTCTGCATTCGTCATGTGGCTCTTGTGCCTTGGTTTTCAGCTCCATCAGGTCCTTTAAGGACTTCTCTGCATTGGTTATTCTAGTTATCCATTCGTCTAATTTTTTTCAAAGCTTTTAACTTCTTTGCCATTTGTTTGAATTTCCTTCTGTAGCTCGGAGTAGTTTGATCTTCTGAAGCCTTCTTCTCTCAACTCGTCAAAGTCATTCTCCATCCGGTTTTGTTCCGTTGCTGGTGAGGAGCTGCGTTCCTTAGAAGGAGGAGAGGTGCTCTGATTTTTAGATTTTCCCATTTTTCTGTTCTGTTTTTTCCGCATCTTTGTGGTTTTATCTACCTTTGGTCTTTGATGATGGTGACGTACAGATGGGTTTTTGGTGTGGATGTCCTTTCTGTTTGTTAGTTTTCCTTCTAACAGACAGGACCCTCAGCTGCAGGTCTGTTGGAGTTTGCTAGAGGTCCACTGCAGACCCTGTTTGCCTGGGTATCAGCAGCGGTGGCTGCAGAACAGCAGATATTGGTGAACCGCAAATGCTGCTGTCTGATCGTTCCTCTGGAAGTTTTGTCTCAAAGGAGTACCTGGTCATGTGAGGTGTCAGTCCGCCCCTATGGGGGGGTGCCTCCCAGTTAGGCTACTCAAGGGTCAGGGAGCCACTTGAGGAGGCAGTCTGTCCATTCTCAGATCTCAAGCTGCATGCTGGGAGATCCAGTACTCTCTTGAAAGCTGTCAGAGAGGGACATTTAAGTCTGCAGAGGTTACTACTGTCTTTTTGTTTGTCTGTGCCCTGCCCCCAGAGGTGGAGCCTACAGAGGCAAGCAGGCCTCCTTGAGCTGTGGTGGGCTCCACCCAGTTCGAGCTTCCCGGCTTCTTTGTTTACCTAATCAAACAACAAACTCAGCGATGGCAGGCACCCCTCCCCCAGCCTCACTGCCTCCTTGCAGTTTGATCTCGGACTGCTGTGCTAGCAATGAGCGAGACTCCGTTTGTCATAGGACCCTCTGAGCCACGTGCGGGATATAATCTCCTGGTGTGTGGTTTGTTAAGGCTGTTGGAAAAGCACAGTATTAGGGTGGGAGTGACCTGATTTTCCAGGTGCCATCTGTCACTCCTTTCTTTGACTAGGAAAGGGAATTCCCTGACCCATTGCGCTTCCCAGGTGAGGCGATGCCTCTTGCTGCTTTGGCTCGTGCACGGTGCACTACAGCCACTGTCCTGCACCTACTGTCTGGCACTCCCTAGTGAAATGAACCTGGCACCTCAGTTGGAAATGCAGAAATCACCCGTCTTCTGCGTCGCTCACACTGGGAGCTGTAGACCGGAGCTGTTCCTATTTGGCCATCTTGACTCCTCCTATAATTCTCAAATTGAATGAGCTGAGATTGGTGATAGCATCGTTCTCCAAAGAAAAAGTCAGGGTAGAAGTGGATACTAGCAACAAACCATAATCTCTACCATGGTTGATATCAAGAATACCTGGGCAAATTTGCTTTTCTTGATATAAACAGAGGGGATATAGCATGTCATCATAATAGGTACATGGCAAAACTGGATTCCCTCTTCATAACCTCTCAGACTGTGTAATTCACATTGGAAGCTGAACACGCTGACTCTGCAGGTCACCTCTACACATTCCTGCCACCACCACCAGGAAATCTACTCTTTATCAACAATGCTGCCTTAGTTGTAAGGGTTTGCTTTAGAAGTGTCCACCAATGTGCTTTGGCTAAAGTATTATAAAGAAAGTGACATTACACCTGGATTTTATGAAAGACAGATCTGGTGCAATATTGATTTCCATCAAATGGAGAGTTATTGTGAATATATTTAATCGGAGCGCTTATATCATCATTTCAATGAATCTTTCTTAAAGTTGAATAGTTATGTTATAAAATTCCTAGCTGCAATGGGCATGACTTTTACTGTTCAAAGGGAGAAGACATCTGAGTGTTCCAGGCTCTGAGAAGAAATATAATATAAAGGCCAGGGGTGGTGTCTTATGCCTATAATCCCATGACTTTGGGAGGCCCAGGCTGGTGGATCGCTTGAGTTCAGGAATTCAAGGCCAGCCTGGGCAACATGATGAAATCCCATCTCTACAAAAAAAAAAAAAAAAAAAAAATAGCCGGGCATGGTGGCACACACCTGTAGTCCCAGCTACTCGGGAGGCTGAGAAGTGGGAGGATCACTTGATTCTGGGAAGCTGGGGCTGCAGTGAGCCAAGATCACACCACTGCAGTCCAGCTTGGGTGACAGAGTGAGAACTTGTCTCAAAAAAAAAAAAAAAAGTAAATAAGTAAATAAATACATAAATAAAATAAGCAGAAATACAAATACAATATAAGATACCCTGGAAAATATTTCCTGTTACTGTTTAGGAGGGAATGCCTGGAAAGTTGAAATATTCAGAGTCAGAAAATTAGAGTACATAATGCCAGGTGGAAACACTTTTTAAGAAGTAAAGAAGAAGTTAAATAAAAGCATGTTAGAAAATACTCTTTCACAGAACTCCAATGTACTCTCTTATTCTCCATTAGTTCCAACATTGCTTGAGAGCAAGGATCCAAATTCTATAGAGAAGCCATGACTTCAAGCTTTTGCACCATTTCTATGTTTTTGAAGGATAGAAAGCAGTGACCATCATTTATTTACCTACAACCAAATATCAAAATACTGAACTTCAAAAATTGCATCTCTGGGCTCAAAAATGTAATCGGATGTCTACTAACATTTAGTAATCTACTCTATTAACAGTACAAGTTGTCCTCTTCATTTTATCTCTATCTCCAAAGCAGGCACTATCGTAATAGAATTCCTGTGCTTGTGTCCTTTGGAGTGCACAAGCCGAGGTGCAATATAGATTGTTATCACCACAGCAAGAATACAAAGAATTCTGAGCCCTCCAAGGAATAATCGATCTTCAAATGCAATGATGGGAAAAAGATGAAAAATCCACACACCTCTAGATCTTTTCTTACATTTTCCCTCTGGGTCTATTCTTCCTATATACCTTTTGCAAGCAAGGTGCCAACTCTTTAATTTCAGCAGCTGCTATTATCTCCAAGCTTCCTTTTTTTTTTTTTTTTTCCATTTTAGAATCACATTTTATTTCCTTAGGCTAACTGAAATAACACACTTCACACTTTCCACTGTTGCAGCTGGGTCTGTCACATGTGTCTACTCACAGGGTTTATTTTATCTGTATCTCATCAACTTGCTCTTCACTTTCTGTTTTCTGATGAGGCACCACACTGGGATCTGCATTCACCTTTTCAAGGTTTTCCTGCAAGGAATTAAGAGTTGATTATCCAGTCCTATAAAGTCATCTTGGCAGCTTCTGTGTAATAAAAATCCAGTGTTGCTGATTTGATTGAAAGCTTTCTTAGGAAGAAATGAGCTTTTTCCTTTCTCTTTTTTGAATCAGGTAACTAGGACTATTTCTTTTCCCTTTAATCATGGATATTCCGTGGATGTTTTCTATTTTGTAATATGAAAAACCAAATTTCAAAACCTTAAACTTGAATGGACTATCAAATTCCAAGACTTGCTTTAGGAGTTTCATTAAAAAAAAAAGGAAGTACAGAAGACTGGAAATGGGGCATAAGGGGCATAAGAAAGGGGAATAAGAATGTCTGAATGGAGTAAACAGTTCACTCCATTAAAGAAATCAAAAGAGAACACACTGAAGTCTTGGGAGGATCATCTGCAGAATGGCTGAGGTAATGCTATAAAGCAAAGTTTAAATGTGCTGTACATGGTTATGAAAATAAAAAGATAAATACAAATCTGTGTCCTGGAATGCTGGAATGTGTAATGCTGCCAATGACCACCTCTCAACCAAAGGACAGCAGAGGTAAATTGCAAATGCAAAAGCAGAAATGAGATTGAAAATGGCATTCCCAGCCAGGTGCAGTGGCTTATGCCTATAATCCTAGCACTTAGGGGAAACCAAGGTGGGAGAATTGCTTGAGCCTGGGAGTTCAAGACCAGCCTGGCCAACGTAGCTCGGCTTGGTGTGGTGGCATGTGCCTGTGGTCCCAGCTACTTGGGTGGCTGAGGTGGGAGGATCAATTGATCCCAGGAGGTTAAGGCTGCAGTGAGCTGTGGATGTACCACTGCATTACAGCCTGGAAGACAGAGCAAGACCCTGTCTCAAAAAAAAAAAAAAGAAAAGAAAAAGAAAAAGAAAATAAATGAAATGAAAATGTCACTCCCTGTATTCTTAGGGAAAAAATTTCAAAGAAATCTTAGGTAGGCTTCCCTCCCCATTTCAAAAGGCTGCTTCCTCCTCACATCATCATCCCCTCAAAATTTCTAAATTTACATGTCCTTTCTCTGCCATGTCCTTCCCTATTCCTTCCTCACCCTCTTAGTCTGGTTTCTGCCTCAAAAATACCCAATAGGTTCATCATTCTTAACCCTGCTGACCTTTTCTTTCCCCTTACCTCATACTTTTGTCCCTAACCCTGTCTTTCTTGAAATCCCTCCTTCCAAATCTCAGTAGCATAGAGAGATGGGGCGCTGTCTCCTCTAGTCTCTCTTTTCTTCACTGCTTCTGCTTCACAGGCTCCATGCCCAGATCCCTTGCTCTCACGCAGCTCACGCCAGAGTATTTCTCTCTGAAATCTTAGCCAGTCTATTGGCCTCAATCCCACAAAGCAAAAGCGTGCCCATATTTGTATCCAAGCTCACTGGTTTCCCCAAAGCTGCCGTCCACTCTTCCACCTGCATCCAAAAGATACCTTTAATTTCTTTTTCCTCCTAAGCCATTTCCCTCTCTGCACAGTCTAACTTCTGGCACTGGCACCGGCACCCAAAACTACAAAATTATTCATATTAACCTTTTATATTCTTTTTCTTCTCCCTTTTGACTTATAGTCACCAAGATCTTATTTTTTGTGTTCAACAACTCTAGTAATCTCCCGGTTCTCTTCAATGCTTACAGTCTCTCTCTATTTAAGCCAGGTATATTCAACATGGAGGTTCCCTCTTCCCTTTTCTTTGTCGCCACATGTGCAGTAAAAAAAGCAGGCAACGTGGTGCCGGCCAGGTAGAGACACATCTGCATAATAAAAGATTAAGGTAGAATGGCCAGCTTCTTTGCATGCTATGCAAATGGCACACCTGGTGCTAACAATCTCACGTGCCATATGTAAATCAGACATTGCCTCCTCAAGCTTATCTATGAAACCCCATGGATTTCACCATGGAACCAGAAGATCCACTTGGGACCCCCTCTCTCTCTGCAAGAGAGAGACCTTTTCTCTTTTCTCTCACCTATTAAACCTCCACTCTTAAACTCTCTTCTTGTGTGTCCACATCCTCAGTTTCCTTGGTGTGAGATGAGGAACCTCAAGTATTTACCCCAGACAAATGACACCACTTCATTACCAATCAGAACCTGGAGAAGAAGGAAGCCTGTGGCTCAGGCCTGTAATCCCAGCACATTGGGAGGCCAAGGCAGGCAGATCACCTGATGTGAGGAGTTCAAGACCAGCCTGACCGACATGGAGAAACCCCATCTCTACGGAAAATACAAAAAAAATAGCCGAGCGTGGTGGTGGATGCCCGTAATCTCAGCTACTTGGGAGGCTGACGCAGGAGAATCGCTTGAACCCGGGAGGCAGAGGTTGCAGTGAGCCGAGATTGCGCCATTGCTCTCCAGCCTGGGCAAGAAAAGTGAAACTTCATCTCAAAAAAAAAAAAAAAAGGAAGCCTGAAGTTCAACTAGGTCAGCACCCCTGAACACGGAGTGCAGGTTGAGAAAAGGATGAGAAGAGGAGAGACGGGATATGACTTGTGGGTGAAGGAACGAGCATGGGTACTTCTGGGTAGGTAATTCTACAGCTTGTATTTCTAGCTTGTTTGGCATTATGCTTTATAATTTTCTTGTGTATTAAGGTATTTCTTTTGTTGGATCATTTTTTTCATGTTTTGCCAACCTTATCCTATTTAAGATTAATTGGTAAAACAAATCATGGACACTGCCATGAGTTTCAATTTAACATAATGCTAAGATTTCAGAATCTGTTTTAATTTATGAAGTAACTTAAAACTAATATGTATGTCCTTTAGGTCATATCAATATGTCAGCAATAGGTTCTAACTTTTCATTTAATCACTTGGCTTAAAGAAATTCTTTATGTGGGTATATTACAACAGAAATCTATGGTGAGCACTCTCTTTTCCCGGCATTCATCCCAAACCATCAACTTTTCTCTTCAGCCTGAAGTAAATGAAAGTGGGGAGGAAAATCACACAGAAGGAAGAGCTGTCTCATTTGATAAATGGAGTAAATGTGAACAGAATTCCATCTATTTGACAAATGGGTCTAATTTAACTCATGTCCTGTGTCTGGTGGATTTCTCCACTTGGTGAACACATTAGTGTTTGTGGATTTTCTTGCCTCAATATATAGAAAGGAATCCACGAGGTGACTCCTAGCTTTTCAGTTCAAATATTCTTAAGGTCTCATTGAGTGATGAGATATCACACATTGCCTAACAAACTGACAGACACTAAAATTATCATTCTGACATTTCAGGAATTTGTAGGGATAAGAAGAGGAGTAGAGGGACAGGTTTAGGCCACATACCAAAGGGATCAGAATGGCATCAACTTACTCCATAACTACCCTAAAAGAAGAAGAGAATAGAAAATTACCTATAAAATGTATAGGAAATGGCTTATCATCTCGAATTCTATTTCCAGTCAAATAATAAAAAGTGTAAGTATAGGATAGACATTCTCAGACATGTAAGTTCTCAGGAGCACTGTATTCCCTATGGACCATTTTTTCAGGTTTTGGGAAGACATGTTCCACCAAAATGACAGTAAAAGTAAAGAGAGAGAGAGAATGAGAGAGAGAGAGTAGATCTTACAAACAAAGTACACAATACAGAAAAAAGTGAAAAGAATTCCCAAGATGCTGTTGAGCAAAACTCTGCAGAAGGCCAAGCGTGCACCCAATCCCAATCCAGACTGGAGAAAAACAATGAGCATTCCCAGAGATCATTCTGCAGGGCTAAAAAATAATAATAATAAAGGGAGCTGACTTGTGATCTGATGTGTTTGATTATGTGAGAGGCAGCTACTCTTATAAAATCTATTTCAGAAAATTAAGATAAGGAGAAATTAACCAGTTTGCATAATCTGACTAGAATAACATTGATATCAAGAATGCACAAAGACTGGCAGAAAAAAGATAACTATAGATTATTGATGAGTATTGTAAAATTTGAGAAAACACATTAGTGAATAAATGCAACAAAGTATTAAACTGTCACTATCAATTGACATTTATTCCAGGAATTTAAGGTAGTTCAAAATTTAGAAAATTTTTATATGATCAGCCACAATAACAGATTAAAGAAAAAACACATAATTTAAAAGGATTAAAAAGGCACTTAATAAAACTTGGCATTTATTAATTATTGTAAAAAACAAAAATATTTGCAATGTATATCTCATAAAGTTATTGTATCCAGACTATATCAAGTACTTTATAATTTGATAATAACCAAACAAGCTAAATAAAAAATACATAAAATATTTGAACAGATAATTAAGTGAAAAAATATGCAAATGAGAAATAAGCTCATGAAAAGATGCTTGCAAATTAAAACTACGATGATATATCAATTTTTTCTTTTTTGAGACAGGGTCTCTCTCTGTTGCCTAGATTGGAGTGCAGTGGCATGATCTTGGCTCATCAACCTCCACCTCTCGGGCTCAAGAGATCCTCCCACCTCAGCCTCCTGAGCAGCTGGGACTACAGTCAATACAGTTTTTGAATGACTGAAAGAAAAAAAAGGCAATACCAAGTGTGAGCATGAATGAGGAAAAACTGTTATGGCTGGTGATAACACAAAATGGTATAGCTACCTTGTCTTATTTTAAATTTTTATTTTATTTTATTTTATTTTATTTTATTTTGAGACAGAATCTCTCTCTGTTGCCAGACTGGAGCTCAGTGACGTGATCTCGGCTCACTGCAACCTCCACCTCCTGGGTTCAAGTGATTATCCCACCTCAGCCTCCCAAGTAGCTGGGACTACAGGCGTGCGCTACCACATCCAGCTAATTTTTTTTGTATTATTTGTATTTTTAGTAGAGACAAGATTTCACCATGTTGGCCAGGATAGTCTCGATCTCCTGACCTCGTGATCCACCCACCTCAGCCTCCCAAAGTGCTAGGATTGCAGGCATGAGCCACCACACCTGACCTTTCTTAAAATTTTTTACTTTTATAGATTTAGGGAGTACAAGTATGTTTTTGTGACATGGACATATTGCATAGTGGTGAAATCTGGGCTTTTAGTGTAACCATCACCCAAATAATGAACATTGTACTCAAGAGGCAATTTTTCAGCCTTCCCCCTCTTCCCACCTTTCATAGTCTCCGATGTCTACTTTTCCACTCTCTATGTCCACGTGTATGGTACAGCCACTTTGAAAAAGGGTGTGGCAGCTCCTTATAAGTTAAACACACACCATACGACTCCTCAGTTGCATGATATTTACTCAAGAGAAATAAAAGCATGCACCCACAAAAGAGCTATATGCAATGTTTATAGCAACTTTATTAATAATATTTACAGTAATCATGTTTTTATAATTTTCTGTATTCTATGATGCTTTGCTATCTTGGGAATTTATGGACTCAGGGAGAGACCTTCCCTTCCTGGGTTAGCTAATCCCTAGAGATGGCAAACAATTCATCCTGGGATACTACTCCACTGCCCTAAATCAACCTGAAGCCACATACCAAGAAAAGGAGAGACCACCCCTGCAGCACAGAGCCTGCTAAAATTCTTCACTCAATCCTAAACTTGCTCAGGTTCTTGGCCTGTCTTTCCCATTCCTTTCTGTGAAAAACCACAATTAAGACTGTGCCTCTGCCCTCTCCTCTCTGCTTCTGCCTCCCAACTGACCCAGGTGCTTCCCTGTGTGGTCCTGCCTACCATGGTATGACCCCTTCTCTTGGAAACTGTGAATAACAAAGTACCTTCCCAATGGCAGTTGTCTCCTGATCTGTTGGCTTCACCAAACCTGAAAAACACAATATCATTGGTACCTTTTCAGGCAGTATTCAATGCTGGAAACACTCAAATGTCTGTCATTTTTTGAATAGATAAGATACTGCGGTGCATTACTACAATGGAATCCTGCCCAGCCATGAAAAGGCAGGAGCTACTGACAACATGCAACAAAACGATGATGCCAGGTGAAAAAAGAGCCATTGAAGGTTGGGATGGTGGCTCACATCTATAATCCCAGCATTCTGGGAGGCTCAGGTAAGGAGATTGCTTAAGTCCAGGAGTTCAAGACCTGGCTGGGCAACACAGTAAGACCCTGTCCCCCTGCCCCCTCCCCCACCACACACACACACACACACACACACACACATTAGCCAGGCACGGTGGGTAACACCTGTGGTTCCAGTTACTTAAAAGGCTGAGGCAGGAGGATTGCTTGAGCCCAGGAGTTCATGGCTGCAGTGAGCTATGATCACCTGGGCATCGGAGCAAGACTCTATCTAATTTTTTTAAAAAAGCCATTCACAAGGGGCTACATGCTCTTTGATTTCATTTATATGACATTCTGGAAAATGCAAAACTAGTAACAGAAAGTAAGTCAAGGATTGCCAGGAGCTAGTGGGGACAAGTTTAACTGCAAAGTGCCATAAAGGGATAGTTTAGAGTGATGGAAATCTTCTATATCTTGAATGTGGTAGTGATTATGTAGCTGCATGCATTTGTCAAACTCTGTAAAAACAGGCGAAAAGGCTGAATTTTACCAAATATAAATTGTATTGGTTTTCTGTTTCTGCTGTGACAAATTGCTGCCAAGTAAGTGGCTTAAAACAACACAAATTTATTATCTTACAGTTTTATAGAAGTCTGACATCCACGTCCCTGGACTAAAATCTGAGTATTAGCAGGATTGTGATTCTTTCTAGAGGCTTTAGTGGAGAATCTGCTTCCTTGTCTAACCATGACCACATGCATCTTTCCTTATATTTCTCTATATTCATATCCTTTAATCACAGCCTGGAAAGCTTCTCTGATTTAAAAATCTTATGTGATCTGATTGAGCCTAAAAAGATAAACCAGGGCCGGCTGTGGTGGCTCATGCCTGTAATCCCAGCACTTTGGGAGGCCAAGGGGGGTGGATCAAAAGGTCAGGAGTTTGAGACCAGCCTGACCAATATGGTGAAACACTGTCTCTACCAAAAATGCAAAAATTAGCTGGGCATGGTGGCAGGCACCTGTAGTCCCAGCTACTTGGGAGGCTGAGGCAGGAGAATCACTTGAACCCGGGAGGTGGAGGTTGCAGTGAGCAGAGATTGCTCCACTGCACTCCAGCCTGGGCGACAGACAAAAAAATAAAAAGAGAGAGAGAGAAGCCAGAGAAGCCAGAGAAGCCAGAGAAGCCGGGATAATCTGCACATCTCATGTTTCTTAATGTAACCACATCTGCAGTTGCTGTTTCCATGGGCCAGGTTGAGCCTGTAATTTGCATTTCTAACAGTTTCTTGGATGATCCTGATGCCACTAATCAAGAGACCATATTTTGAGGAACAAAATAGATTCTCTTGGATGTCCTATGAGCCACTAGAAATAAGAATGTTTAGCAAGGTTGCTGAATACAAAATCTATACAGAAAGTAAATCACACACTATCCAACAGTAATGTACAATTAGAAACTACAGGCTTACACAGCATGGCTGGTGACATTAGGTAGCACTCACTCTACTCTCTCTAATGAGGATACAATGGACTATAAGAGACTGAACTATATCTGCTTCTATTTCCAACAGACTCACATTCAACTTTCATTCACACAAACGCACAGCTGGGATAATTTTGTTAGTCTTTATTTATTTTATTTGTGTGCATATATTTATATTTAGAGATGGGGTCTTGCTCAGTTGCCCAGGCTGGAGGTATGGTAGCTTGATCAGAACTCATTGCAGCCTCCAGCTATTGGGCTCAAGCGATCCTCCTGTCTCAGCCTCCTGAGAGGCTAGGACTACAGGCTTGTGCCACCATGTCTGACTAATTTTTATTTAAAAAAATGTTTTATAGAAACAGGGTCTTGCCATTTTGCCCAAGCTAGTCTTAAACTCCTGGCCTCAAGTGATCCTCCCTACTTTGCCTCCCAAAGTGTTTGGATTACAATCATGAGTCACTATAACCTGCCAGTATTTTTTTAAAGCAGTTAATATAAAATTATAGCATTAAAAGAAAAGCAACCTGTATTTAGTAACACAGCTGGAACAATCTGCAGGAGTGGTGACAGTGGTGAGACAAAAGGTCTAATTTAAACAATTTTCTGTAGTTGTTGGTTGTTCACTTTTCTCATGGTAATGACAGTAGACATTTTTTCAAAGGGGACGAGAAGCTGCTGGAGGTTTGCTGCTCCCAAGGATCTGGGAATCTTTGCACTACTTCAAGATCTGAGTGAGTCCTATTAAAAGTAATGTAAGTTGTATTAAAAGTACGAAAAGTAGTGACAAAAACTGTAATTACTTTTGCATCAACTGAACACATTTGATAAATGTGCAATGTTCAATCCTAAGCCTGACAAAAACTGACAAATAGGAAGCTTATGTACGCAGTGAGAGTAGCATGTTTGTCTTCAAGAGATGTCTCGTTTTGCAGACATGTGGAACTACCCTCTTTCTGCAAGCACTGGTTCCCATATTGAAGCTTGCTAGACATGACAATGGGTTTGACTCAATTAAAGCTTCTTTCATTCGCATAAGAATTTCATGAAGCTTCTTCACCAAGGATACTCACGCCAGAATTTCCAGGAAGAAATAGAGATTCTTAATGCAATTTTCCCAAATGGAGCAGCATATTGTATGAGAAGTATGAATTGTGATGTTGGTACTTATATGTACTGGGTTTCCCAGAGAGTGGGCTAATCAGTCAGACAGATTAAACCCTGGAAATTCTGATGAGTGTGCTTGACCCAGCAGTTATGGACCAGTTCTGCGTGAAAGATGGTGTTACTGTAGATGACGTCACTCTCTAGAATGAAATTCATGATTTGATACCAGATCCTGTCATTAATGCCACACTGTTCAATCCTTGGGGGATCTGATGAATGGAATGAAATAAGATAGAACTTATTGGACTATTCATATCACTCCAGAACCAGAATTTTCTTACTTTAGTTTTAAAAGAAACTTAGGTCATACCTCCTATGATGACCTAATCGGGACAGTTGTGAAAGTCTTCAAGACAGGAAAATTTGTGACCACCTTGTTAGCTAATCAGAGCTCTAAATGTCACACCATGTTTTCTTCACCCCAGCAGATTGAAGGTTTTCAATGTCTTGATTGCCAGAGTGCTGTGTTCAATGATTACAATTTTGTTTTTACCGGTTTTGCAAAGCAGCAATGACAACAGAGACTTGATTAAGAAAAATGAAGGAAGAAATGCAAAAAGAGAACACATGTAGAAGGGAGTGGCTGCTTTCTAGATGTTCATGCCAGGGACCATGCTTTCTATAACCATCACCTTGTTGTTGCAGAAAGCCTTAGATATAATCATAGTGCAATCATTTTGAACTGTATGCATTATTATATGAAGGAGTTAGATATCTTGCATGAATGCTCTCTTCTGTGTTTAGACGTTCTCTATCACTCTTGCTGTGAAATTGAAGTATGTGTAGAAAAAAAACACATTTTATGATATAAAACTTTGCAACACTTGTGAAAACAATTCAATTTAGTTTATGTGCAGTATAATATTTCTCCAAGTATCATCCAAAATTTCCCGCACACAATTTTGTCCAAATTAGGTGTTGGTCTCCGCCTAACCATCTGAGACTGTTCTGTAAAATTGCTGCCAGAATTTTACATCCATTTGCCTCTACTTTCTAGCACACATTCTTTACTGTTACTGAAACCAATTTCTACTTTATACAGAATTTTTTGCCACTATAATTAAAATTTTTCTTCCATGAGTCAAGTCCTCTTATGAAAATGATTTCAGCTACTCATTTTGTGTATGCCTCTTTTAACGTTATTGGTCCCTGTATCGGTAGTACTTTAATTCATTTATTCTTTCACCATGATGTATTCCCCAAACCCACCAAATAAAGCAATACACTTAAAAAAAATTGCACTAACAAAAAGATCACATTCACGATTAAAAAAAAAAAAAAGGTACCTAGCAATAGACTTAACAAGAAACATGCAAGATCTCTGTTGAGGAATGTATAAAATATTTTCGAAGGACATAAAGAATCCAAATAAGTGAAAATGTATAACTTGCTCATGGTTTGGAGGAAATATGAGAAAAGTGTTCATTTTCCTCAAATTACACTGTAAGTTTCATGCAGTCTCAATCAAGATCTGAACAAGGTTTCTGTCAAACTTAAAATGTGCTTCTGAAATTTATACAGAAAACTTACTTACCAAGAATAGTTACTACAATTTTGAAGAATGAACAAAATTGGGGAATTTTAGCCAAAAAAAAAATTAGTTTTCTGGTTACCTAAAGAATTTGTATGACCCAATCAGAATAAAACATCCCAATAGGAAAAACAAAAATAAGCAACTGATGCAAAGGAAACTAGCATAGCCAAAGCAGTTATGAAAGATTACATCAGGAAAACTCCAGTTAAAACAATAGACTATTATGTCCTATTCGTCTTTTGGGAAAAATTTAAATATCTGACAAAACTATGTTGGTGAGAATTTGGAAAAACAGGAGCACCAATTCCTCGTGGTGGATGCATAAATGTATACAAATGCTTTGGAAACTGTATTAGTCCATTTGCATGCTGCTGATAAAGACATACCTGAGACCGCGTAATTAATAAAGAAAAAGAGGTTTAATAGGCTCACAGTTCCTCGTGGCTGGGGAGGCCTCACAATCATGGTAAAAGGTGAAAGGCATGTCTTACATGGCGGCAGGCAAAGAGGGAATGAGAACCAAGCAAAAGGGGTTTCCTCTTATAAAACCATCAGATCTTGTGAGATTTATTCACTACCATGAGAACAGTATGGGGGTAACCACCCCATGATTCAATTATATCCCACGAGGTCCCTCCCATGACACATGGGAATTATGGGAGCTACAATTCAAGATGAGATTTGGGTAAGGGCACAGCCAAATCATATCAGAAATCATCTTGAACAATCTAATTGTTGCAAATGCTCTTGCTCAATGATCCAGAAATCCCACTTATAGGTGCAAATGCTGAAGAAACTGGCATTCAATGAGATTCATCCGCATTGTTTATATTAATGAATAAATAGAAACAACCTAAATGTCCACCCACAGGAGAACAGATAAATAAATTGTGGCATAGTTATCTAATGCAACATTACATAACAGAAAAAAATGAATACATTGAATCTGTAAGTATGGCATGAGTAAATCTAAAAAATATAATGTTGGGAAGAGGATTAAAAAGCAAGTTGCAGAATATATAAATTTATCAAATTTACATAAAATTTAAAATGTTCCACCTAATTTCTATGCACTGCTTACATATATAAAAATATGTTTATCAATATAAAACCATGGATAAGAATGATAAACATGAGGTCCTCTTACTGGTTAACTGAGGAATAAGTGAATAACATGGATTCAAAAAGGATGGTGTGGCCGGGTGTGGTGGATCACGTCTGTAATCACAGCACTTTGGGAGGCCAAGGCAGGTAGATCACCTGAGGTCAGGAGTTCAAGACCAGCCAGACCAACATGGTGAAACTCCATCTCTACTAAATACAAAAATTAGCCAGGCATGGTGGTGCATGCCTGTAATCCCAGCTACTTGTGAGGCTGAGGCAGGAGAATTGCTTGATCCTGGGAGGCAGAGGTTGCAGTGAGCCGAGGTTGCAGTGAGCCGAGATTGCACACTGCACCCTAGCCTGGGAAACAAGAGTGAAACTCGGTCTCAAAAAAAAAAAAAAAAAAAAAAAAAATCGAAAACAAAAAAAGGACAGTGATGAAGGCCTCAACCATGTTTGAAACCTTCTTTCTGTGTTTAAAGTGTCTTACAAAAATGGAGCATTGAGTTTAGATTTGAAAGAATTTTTCAATATACTTTATAGGTTATTTTCTGGATGTTTGATATACTTCACAATAAAAATTGAAATAATTTTGTTTCCCACTTTTCCACTTAATCGTACATTGTAATTTTTTTGTATAACACAGTAATCTTAATACAACTCTTAAATTTTCCCTAGTGTTTCATTGGCTGAATACTAAACCTTTCTCCTTTAGTTGGACAACTTTCAACTTTCCAATTGGTTTCAATTTTTCAATATGATAAAACTTCAATCAAATCTTTTCAAAAAGGGCATTTTTCAGTTTTTAAACAACTGAATATGAAATGGAGCACTTGAAAAGAGATGAACATGGCAATTGAGAAGAAAAGTTAAGATAAAAACTTTTCTTCTTAGTTGAAAGTTTAAAATCACAAATCAACTACTGGAAATAATTTGTAGACATATCCAAAGAAAAGGTATATAAAAAACATTTAACTATCCTACAAGGAAGCATCTAATTTTACAAAGACATATTAGAGACAAACCACAGCTACATGCAAGTCACTGAATCACAACACAAGATTTCATGTTGTTCATATTCAAAGGCTATTTTTTCAATTGTTTGTCAACCACAGTACTCAGCTTTTCCATTGTACATATGCCAACAGTCTCTTCCTAAGTAAAACTGGGCATATGGAACATTTCAGCTCTAAAGTTTGGCCTTTCAAGTTATTCAAATATAAAAATAGCCAAAGAATGAAGTTAAAATGGGGGAAAAAAAGTATTTTCCATTCATGCATTGCTTTCAATTATATGTTCCAGAAAAAAAATTACCTTCAGGCTGAGAAAAAGCATGAAAAATTTCAACCTCAAATCTAAATATCAATACTTGTGAAAATAAAATGCAGAGAAATGTGGTTAGGGCTAACAATTACCCATGATCTCTTCTATTTATTTCCTAGTCGTCTTATCTGCCTTTACTCTCAGAGACACACACAGATGCTGTATATTTTCCCTCTACAAAATTAATTTTAATTCTGCAAAAATCTGGGAAGGAGAATGGATTGCAGAGTCAGACTTTAGTTTGAGTTCAATTTTTGCCATTTTATGTTCTATAAACTCAAAAAATACCTAAATATTTCAGAATTTCACTTTCTCCCATCTCTAAAGTTAGAATATGACTACTTTAGTCTTGCTTTAAGTATTATTTGAAATAAAGTATGGTATAAAAATTTAAGTATTAATTAACAATCATGTCACTGTTTATCTAAGGATTTAGCAAGCTGCGTGAAAGCTGTCTAGCCTGCAAAAGGCAGTCAAAAGGTGTTTGTCCTTTTCCCCTTTCTCTTGGAAAACAAAAAGACATAAAATTATCATCTGCAAAAGTTGTAGTAGTTATGCTACTATGGTATATGCCATTGCTTTATGGAGTAACTGTTTTCTTTTAAAAATTGCAATGACAGACTGAATAAAGAAAATTTGGTACATATACACCATGGAATATTATGCAGCCATGAAAAAGGAATGAGAATATATTCTTTTCAGGGACATAGATGGAGCTAGAGGCCATTATCCTTAGCAAAATAACACAGGAACAAAAAACCAAATACCACATGTTCTCACTTATAAGTGGGAGCTAAATGATGAGAACACATGGACCATAGAGGGGAACAACACATACTGGGGCCTACTGGAGGGTGGAGGGTAGGAGGAGGGAGAGGATCAGGAAAAATAATTAATTGCTACTAGGCTTAATACCTGGGTGATGAAATAACTCTGTATAACAAACCCCCATAGCATAAGTTTACCTATGTAACAAACCTGCACTTGTACCCCTGAACTTAAAATAAAAGTTAAAAAAAATTACAGTTGATACCAGTGCTTCACATGGCTCTTTAAATTTATTTGCTCTGAGAGGAATACTGAATAGCACCTTCATCAGAATAACCTGTGGTGGTTTTTAAAAAATGCTAATTAATGGCTCACCATAAGCTCCCTGGGAATGTGGCCTAGTGGTATGTATTTGAAAACAATTGCCCATTTTTGTTTTTTTTTTTCTGGCAAGCAGTGGCATTTGAAAAAATGCTCCTTCAATGTTTAGGTGAATATGGTCAACAACAACAGGGTTATTACAGATGTCTCCCTGTGCTGCTCTGGGAATATTACTACTATTCTATTGTAGACATTAAAGATTAAAGGTTCCTAGGGTAAGTCTTTTATAAAATATTGCCGTGTATTCTCTCAGGAAAAAAATGTGCCTGGCATAGGAGAACACTCAGCCGCATGAATACTTAATAAATTACCAAGAAATGCCTAAACCTTCCATATACCAGAATAAAGCTTATGCTCAGAAAGTCTTGTGTTCAGCATGTTTCTTTGTGCATATTCATGGTTGATTACACCTCGTAGGGGTGGTTTCCATTTTCAGAGCAGGCCTAGCCAATTATCTCATCAAGAGTCCAAGTCACATGTCACAACACTGAAGGGAAATACCTTCAGAAGGGTTTATTCCAACCAGCAGAATCCATACTCACTGAACACTGCTGGGCTTCACTTCTCATAGGTGAAGGGCAGGTTTGGGAACTCTTCGTTAAGCTTTTTTAATTTTTCTTACAGACAAGGTTGCTCTGTCACCCAGGCTATATAGTCCAGTGGTATGGTTGTAGCTCACTGCAGCCTCTGTCTCTTAGGCTCAAGCCATCCTCCCACCTCAGCTCCCCGAGTAGCTGGAACCATAGGTGTGCACCACCAGGCCTGGCTGATTTATTTTATTTTTTGTAGAGACTGGGTCTCACTATGTTGCCAGGCTGGTCTCAAACTCCTGGCCTCAAGAGGTCCTCCCCTCTCGGCCTCCTAAAGTGCTGAGATTACAGCCAGGAGCCACTGTGCCAGTCTTTTGTTAAGATTTCTATATGCTTTGTACTAAAGCAATATGTGTAACCACTTTTAAGGGCAAAGAAGGAAGTAACTGACTCCAGTAAGATTTTAACAGTGTCAGGCTGGGTGCAGTGGCTCACGCCTATAATCCCATATTTTGGGAGGCTCAGGTGGGCGGATCACTTGAGGCCAGGATTTTGAGATCAGCCTGGCCAACATGATGAAAACCTGTATCTACTAAAAATAAGATAACATAAATAAAATAAAATAAGCCATGTGCTTGTAATCCTAGCTACTCAGGAGGCTGAGGCATGAGAATTGCTTGAAGCTGGAAGGTGGAGGTTACAACGAACCAAGATGGCACCAGTGCACTCCAGCCTGGGCAACAGAGCAAGACTCTGTCTCAAAAGACAAACAAAATACAAAGTAAAAAATGAAAACAAAAAAGGATTTTAATAGTGTTATCTGATTGTTTGGAATAGCTGAGCTGGAGCCCATGCATTTTTAGTGCACACTTATTACCCTGCCTCCCTACCTCCCCACACTAGGACCTTTTATGTGCTTCCACCTCTTTGTATGCTTACGTGTTTTTGTTTAGAAACTGGAGGAGAAATAAAGAGTTTGTATGAGTGGAGAAAGATGGAAGAACTGCTGTGGCATGTTTTTTGCTTCTTCCAGCATCAAGATATTAGACTGTGCTTCTGTCTAGAGTACAGAGATCCTGAGAGGGAGAAAAAAGGCACCTGGTCCTAGGGGAACTTCTTTGTTGTGAGGCGCAGTATTGAATTAGGCCTCACTCTAGCCCAGGAGAAATAACCATCAGTGCCTTACACCTGCCTGCACCAACGACATGATTTCCAACTCAGCTTTCTCAGTTTCATGGTCTTGGAAAACAATTGCTTTCGAGAATGGATCCACACATTTCTGTAACTGTAAAGAGATGTTGCCTTTCGACTATAAATAAACCATAGTTTGATATTTTTAAGTTCCATGGGGTTAAAAGAAGGGGCTTCAAAGGAGGTACCCTATGGCATAAAATATTGAAGATGCATTGGAGAATGTAGACAGGCACAGATGGAATGGCTCTCCAGAAAAGAGGATACCGTACAGGAAAAGGTGCTGAGCAAGATAAGCCTTTTTTTTTTTTTTTTTTTTTTTTTTTTTTTTTTTTTTGAGATGGAGTCTTGCTCTGTCACCCAGGCTGGAGTGCAGTGGCACTATCTTGGATCACTGTAACCCCCTACTCATGGGTTCAAGCGATTCTCATGCCTCAGCCTCCCGAGTAGCTGGGATGACAGGTGCCTGCCACCTTGCCTGGCTAATTTTTGCATTTTTAGTAGAGATGTGGGTTTCACCATGTTGGCCAGACTGGTCTCAAAATCCTGACCTCAGATGATCCACCCACCTTGGCCTCCCAAAGTGCTGGGATTACAGGAGTGAGCCACCGCACCCAGCCAAGATGAGCAATTTGAAACAAGGCTGTTCTTTAAGCAGAGAGTCTGGTCGAGCTTAACTGGGGTCCATGTGAAGGAAAAGACCCAGCTGGTGAGGACTGGGGGTTACCATCCAAGCATGCACAAATTGTCAGGTTGACAAAGAAGAGTCATTCAAAACTTCATGAGTAGGGAAATCGTACAGAAGAGTGCAGTGAAAACGTACTAGTCCAGGCTATTTCAATAATCCAAGCAGAAAGAAATGAAGAGACACCAGTGAGATTGGTAAATGCAGGAAGAGAAAGGCAAATGCTGTTGCCACTTTCAGGACTACACAAATCAGGAGATGGGTTGAATTGGAGATGCCAGTGAGTCGTAAATGGGAGCAAGTCTAGAAGACATGTGAGACACAAACCTCGGAGTGAGATGAAAAGAAGGGGGAGGCAGACAAGGTTAGGGATAGCAATTTGGGAGTTATTGATCATTACATGGGAGCTTTTACTGCTTGGTGCCAGGTATTTTTCTCAGCTCGAGACTGATACTTAGCTTTGCTTTCCTCTATGAGCAGTCTCCCGAGGACTCAGCCTCTTTTTCTCCTGTTCTTTCATATACAGTGCTTTTCCTTCCCCTCTCTTACCTGCTGATATGATTTGGCTGGGTCCCCACCCAAATCTCATATTTAATTATACTCCCATAATTCCCACATGTTGTGGGAGGGACTCAGTGAGAGATAATTTGAATCATGGAGGTGGTTTCCCCCATACTGTTCTTGTGGTAGTGAATAAGTCTCACAAGATCGGATGGTTTTATCAGGGATTTCCATTTTTACTTTTTCCTCATTTTCTCTTGCTGCCACCATGTAAGAAGTGTCTTCACTTCCCACCATGATTCTGAGGCCTCCCCACCTGTATGGAACTGTAAGTCCAATTAAACCTCTTTTTCTTCCAGGTCTCGGGTCTGTCTTTATCAGCAACATGAAAATGGATTAATACACCTGCCTTCCCTACTCTGTAGCCTACTGAGGAGTAGAATCTAGTCTCTACACATTCACACATTCTCACATCCTTCTTCTTGCCTCTGTGTTTTAAGATTTTCTTAACAAATTTTTATAGGAAAGAAGACACAGCCCAAAGAGGCTCAAAGTCTTCTGAGCTCTTGCTGTGGAGATTCCTGGTGTATAATTTCTGATGGCCTCCAAGAAGGTAAACGAGAAGCTTCTAGGAGCCTTCATCCTTCATCACTTTTTTACTGAGCTTTGGTTCACAATATAATCTCTTCCTCCCAGACTTATTAAAGACTATCGTCCCCTCTCTTTAGCCTCCAGATGCAATCCGAGCTGGAGATTTTGGCAACTGGAATTCCTCCAGACCATCAGGATCTGTGTCCTGTTCCAGAAAGATCTTTCTGTGACCCCTCCTCCCAAAAACAGCTGTCTCACCATCATGGTCTTACCTGCAGAATCAAGTGGCCTCTTCCCATAAGAGGCTGCAGATTTAACTCCTGAATTCTCCAAAATGTCCAAAGCAAACACAGAACTGCTAGATTTAAACTATCTTTCTTGGCTTTTGCCAAGTTAAATTATTGCCAAGTTAAATTATTTGGCCCTGTGGCCAAACTCAGAGAGCAGACCTGTATTTCAGTTTTTCCCCCTATAAAATTATTGTTTGACTAATATTCCTCCTGTTAAGTTAAATAAATTATGACAGTTTTGTAAAGAATTTAGATGTCATTATTTTCCATCTTTGTGGAATGAAAGCTCCGTGTGTACTGAATCTTTTTACAAATCTCTTAACTTCCTTAAACGTTGTGCTTGTTTGCGGTTCTCCCAATGATGATCACATCATTTCCTGAACATTCCCAGGGTGAACTCAATGCAGATTCTTCAGATTTTAGGGAAAACGTGGATTGGTAGAAAAAAAACAAAAATGACCATGGTTTTCAAAATTTTTTTTCTATATTCTTCCCCATTGACATACTGTACTGTTTAAAAGTGTCCTATTATACTATATACTGAGATGTTAAGCGTAAAATCTTTCCTTAGATATGTTCCTATGACATTTCATCCATTTCCAATAAAACATGTGGGTAAGTAAGATGTAGTGGATGTCAAAACTAATAGGTTTATTTTATGCAAAAGTATATAATCTAATAGCCTTCCTTATTAAAGGTGACTTATAAAACAGACATTTAGGCAGTGATGTGCAGTTTCTGTATTTAACATTTAAAATTATTACATGGGCTTGGCTTATATTTTGTATGGAAGCTTAAAAGGTTGTCAAAAGTTAGAGATGAAGGGAATTTGGGGTTTTATTGCCACACTGGTGTTTTTGACACAAGGCTAAAACACACAAAGATCAATTTAAACAGAGGACTGGCCGTGGAGTAAGTCTGACGAACTTCGGTGTGTGTGAGTGACTTGGACATGTAAGTCTTTGAGTATCAATACCCTGTCCTGTAAAACTAAAGCACCTCAGTGGTTGTTTTGAGTCTCAAATGAAATAATGAAACTGGATGTGTTTTTGTAAACTGTGCCACACTAGGTGAAAAGCTAATGTCATTCTACTCTGTGGTTAGTAGTTCAGTTCTCTTAATGTGTAAGACTTGGTTCTCTAGCTGCTTGGTTGATAATAATGCCAACTATTCAACTATTTTCATCCAAGGACTTAAATAAGAAACACCATCTCTATTTGTCTGTTCTCATGCTGCTAATAAAGATGTACCCAAGACTGGGTAATTTATAAAGGAAAGACTTTTAATGGACTCACAGTTCCACATGGCTGGAGAGGCCTCACAATCATGGCAGAAGGCAAAGGAGAAGCAAATGCATGTCTTACGTGGTCACAGGCAGGAAAGCTTGTGCAGGGGAACTCCCATTTATAAAACCATCAGAGCTCATGAGACTTATTCACTATCACAAGAAAAACATTGGAAAGACCTGCCCCTCATGATTTAACTACCTCCCACCAGGTCCCTTCCAAGACACATAGGAATTATGGGAGCTACAATTCAAGATGAGATTTGGGTGGGGACACAGCCAAGCCATATCACTATCCCAGCTTTTTGGGAAGCTAAGATGGGAGGATCACTTGAGCCAAGGAGTTTGGGGTTACAGTGAACTATGATCGGGACACTGTACTTCAGCCTGGGAAACAAAGCAAGATCCCAACTCAAAAAAAAGAAGTGCTAATGTTTTGGAGTGCTGTGCAGGTCAAGCCTTCAGGCTCCAGGTGCCCATTCCCCCAGCTGCTGTGAGTGTTGGCTACTGAGAGCTCATAGCTGAGTTCCTTTCCAGCAAATGCCCACATCAGAAGGAAACAGCCTTCCCTGGAGCAGTCTGCTTCTGAAGATCAGCCGATGTAAGAATACACGGGCCCAGCTCTCTGCCTCCACTGAAGATAATTTTGAAGAGTCTTCCGAGATTTCATTTTCTGCTGGGACAGTAGAGGCCCCGTTTGCAAAGGCCTCACAGTTCTCAGTCACCCTCTGTCCCATCGTGCTTCCCCCACCTCCTCACAGGGTTATTCCCAGGTGTACTGCCTAAAAAATTCTCCTTCAGGTAAATCTCCATTTCAGGAATTGGTGCCATTTAAAAGCTCTCCAGATAACTGCTGTCTGTCACACAAGGAAGATCACTAGTTTAATCTCTGCATCGGACAATATTGTTTCTAACATTGAACAGTAGTGTGCCAGAAATTAAAGTGTAACATTTCCAATCTCAGTTTTTTCATCTGTCAGATTGGAATAACTCCCTTACGGAGTATTTGTTATAAGACATACATAATGTGATAATATAGTGTCTACAACATTGTGAATACTCAATAACTATTGGTTTTACTATTTTTATGGGAAATCAGAAAGTGAAGTTTAGAGTTCCATGTGATTGGGACTATATTAGATGTTCTCTAATGAAATCTTTAGACAAGTGATAGTACTAATAATGTAATAATTACTAACATATAATTCTAGAGAGATTTAAGAGTAATTTATTTGGGTGTTGATATGCTTGGCTATTTGTTCCTTGAAATCTCATGTTAAAATGTGATTCCTAATGTTAGAGGTGAGGTCCAATGGGAGCTGTTTGGGTCACAGGGGTGGATTCCTCATGAATGGCTTGGTGCCCTTCTCACAGAAGTGAGTGAATTCTCACTATTAGTTTCCAAGAGTACTGGCTGTTGGAAAGAGCCTGGCACTTCCTCTACTCCCTCTCTATTGTTGCTTCTCCCTCCATGTGATCTGCCCATAGTCACTTCCCTTTGCCTTCTGCCATGCGGAAAATCTTCCTGAGGTCCTCATCAGAAGCAGATGCCAGCACCGTGCTTCTTGTACTTGCCTGCAGAACTGTGAGCCAAATAAACCTCTTTTCCTGATAAGTTATCCAGCCTCAGGCATTCCTTTATAACAACGCAAACAGACAAAAACAGATAGGAACCAAGAAAAGGGGAAAAGTATTATATAAACTGTAGGAGGCATTTTATATTTACAGTGGAGATATTTATGTAGGAAACACACCCACACCCACATCAAATTTATTGTTAAATAACATTTGAAAAAATTCTGGCTGAAGTGTGTGACTAACACGATAGCATAAAATATTTGTTGTCAACTGGTGCAAGTCACAAGATAATTAAAAGTTCAAAAAGAGTAACTGGAAGGGTGAAGCAAAGCTTTGGGGGAGGATTGTTATCTATTATTTATGTAGAATTTTAAAAATTGCTACTGTTTTACAGAAAATGGTGACCAGCCTGTCTCATTTCAATAAGAAGAAAAGAATCTAAAGTCCTGGATTTCCATTAGAAGGTGGGAGTTATATAGGGAGGCTATTAACATTTTTCATTTTCCTGCTCAAACACCTTTTAACAAGGGTCATGGTACTCTTACTCTACATGAAACAAATAGTCACCACAAGAAGCTGTTGAATTATCTAAAGAAAAATAATAAGAAAGACATTATCCAAAGAAAAATCATTTCTTCAACTTAAGTAGGATTGATGGGGCAAGACACTGTTAGGACTAATAAAGCATCATTATCCACTGTATCAACCCATAATCCAAATCAGTTTAAAGTCTTTAGAGTGCCTAATTCAGAATTTTTCCCCCTGTAATGGTTTGAAAAATGACCATCCAACACTATAATCAGAGAAGAGCTGAAATAACAGAACTGGATTATTTGCACTAATGTTTGTCTTTAGTTTAAAAAAGAAATCAAGTAAACTAACTAATTTTCATACTGTTTCCAAATTTTCTTTACTGGTATAACTCAGTATTTCAGACCTTTGTGATACAAAATAAGATTGCAGTTAATACTTTTGTAACTTTAAAATTTTTTTTAAATATTTCAGATTGACAAGTAATGAAGGCTCTTACTCATAACACTTTATTGTATAAATCCTTGATAATTGTCACATTTATCTCTGATTATTTTAAGGCAGAAAATATGACTGGGTGTTTTGAAGCCCTCTGTGTTCCTCACTATAATTTCATTTTTCAGTCTCTCTCCCCAGAGGTAATGCCTACCCTAGATTTGTATTTATTATTCAGTAAATACGTTTACAATTTTAATAACATATATTGGTAACCATTAATAAAACATAGTTTTTAATATAAATGATATTATTTTCCAACATGCTTTGTTCTGGCTAAATATTAAACTTTTAAGATATATCTGAATTGCTATTTGTAAATTTAATTCATTCCATTAATTATGTTAATAATTACAGTATTAGCATAATTATGTTACAGTATTCCATTTTATGATAGAAAACAATGTATTCATCCATACTCTTGTCTTTGTGATCCAGCTTTTTTCTAATTTTTCTCTTTCACAAACATCCATTGTGCCTTGTATGAGGGCTTTTCTGTGGTATGTACCCAAAGTGGCATGGCTAGGTCCCAGGGTCACAAGCATTTTCAGTTTAACTCAATCTTTATAATTGCTCTTGACAATAGTTTAATCATGTTCACAGTCTCTCCAGCACTGTGTAAGAATTCCCAATTGCCTACAATCTGCTCTTCACTTAGTAATACAGGTTTTTAATCTTTCTCTATCTGTTGGTTACAAAATTGTACCTTCTTGTGTAAATTCTCAATTTTCTAATTACAGTGTGTAGAAGTATATGTATTGGCTTTTAAAATCTTCTGCTACTTGTCAGCTCATAGTTTATGCAAATTTGCTATTGGGTTATTTTTATTTGTAAAGTTAATATTAGGTCTGCACATTTTTTGGATAATAAAATTGTCCAAGTATTTGTTAAAATAACATTTAAATCTATTTAAATTTAATAAAAATCCGGATCAGTCTAGTTCTGATAGTTCAGCTCTTTTCTGATTTTTGTTGGGGGGTCATTTCTAAACTCTTTAGGGAGAAAAAATCTGAGTTAAGCTTTTTAAAAAAGAAAAAGCTCAAATATCTCAGTAAGGAAGTCAGGCTGGGAGGCAGGGTAAGTACTTCATTTAGTATGTACTTTAATTTTCTACTGTGAGGTAGGAATGTGTTGTTTTTTTTTTAAATTTTCCCATAGGTTATTGGGATACAGGTGGTGTTTAGTTACATGAGTAAGTTCTTCAGTGGTGATTTGTGAGTTTTTGGTGCACCCATCACCCGAGCAGTATAAACTGCACCCGATTTGGATAGTCTTTTATCCCTCTCCTGCCTCCCAACCTTCTCCACAAGTCCCCAAGGTCCATTGTATCATTCTTTTGCCTTTGCATCCTCATGTCTTAGCTCCCACATATCAGTGAGAACATATGATGTTTGATTTTCTATTCCCGAGTTACTTCACTTATAATAATAGTCTCCAATCTCATCCAGATCACTGCAAGTGCCATTAATTCATTCATTTTCATGGCTGAGTAGTATTCCATTTTCTTTAACCACTCATTGATTGATGGGGATTTGGGTTGGTTCCATGATTTTGCAATTAACGGATTGTGTTGCTGTAAACATGTGCAAGTATCTTTTTCATATAATGACTTATTTTCCTCTGGGTAGATACTCAGTAGTGGGATTACTGGATCAAATGGTAGTTCTACTTTCGGTTCTTTAAGGAATCTCCACACTGTTTTGCATAGTGGCTGTACTATTTTACATTGCTACCAGCAGTGTAGAAGTGTTCCCTGATCACTGCATCCACATCAACATCTACTGTTTCTTGATTTTTTTATTATGGCCATTCTTGCAGGAATAAGGTGGTATCACACTGTGGTTTTGATTTGCATTTCCCTGATCATTAGCGATGATAAGCGTTTTTTCACATTTCTGTTGGCTATTATTTGTACATCTTCTTTTGATAATTGTCTATTCGTGTCCTTAGTTCACTTTTTGATGGGCTAAGGATTTAGCCCACTAAACCAAACTAAACAACCAAAAAGCCCACTTTTTGATTGTTTGTCTTTTTCTTGCTAATTTCTTTGAGTTTGTTGTAGATTCTGGATATTAGTCCTTTGTCAGATGTATAGATTGTAAAGATGTTCCCCCACTCTTTGGGTTGTCTGTTTACTCTGCTGACTTCTCTTTTTGCTGTGCAAAAGCTCTTTCATTTAGTTAAATCTTGGTTATTTATCTTTGTTTTTATTGCATTTGCTTTTGGGTTCTTGGTCATAAAATCCTTGCACAAGCCAACATCTATAAGGATTTTTCCAGTATTATCTTGTAGAATTTTTATAGTTTCAGCTCTTAGATTTTAGTCCTTAATCCATCTTCAGTTGATTTTTGTACAGTATGAGAGATGAGGATCCAGTTGCATTCTCCTTTATGTGGCTAACCAATTATCCCAGAACCATTTGTTGAAAAGAGTATCCCTTCCACACTTTATGTTTTTGTTTGCTTTATTGAAGAACACTTGGCTGTATTTGGGTTTATTTCTGGATTCTCTATTCTTTTCCACTGGTCTATGTGCCTATATTTATACCAGTACCATGGTGTTTTGGTGACTATGGCCTTATGGTATAGTTTGAAATCAGGTAGTGTGATGCTTCTAGATTTGGTCTTTTGCTCAGTCTTGCTTTGGCTATGCAAGCTCTTTCTTGGTTCCATATGAATTTAGAATACTTTTTTCTAATTCTGTGAAGAATGATGGTAGTATTTTGATGGGGATTGCATTAAATTTGTAGATTGCTTTATGCAGTATGGTCATTTTCACAATATTGATTCTACCTATCCATGAGCATGGGATATGTTTCCATTTGTTTGTGTCATCTTTCATTTCTTTTAGAAGTGTTTTGTAGTTTTCCTTCCAGAGGTCTTTCACCTCATTGGTTAGACACATTACTAAGTTTTTCCAATTTTGTTTTTTGCAGCTATTGTAAAAGGGGTTGAGTAATTGATTTGATTCTCTGCTTGGTCACCATTGGTGTATAGGAGAGCTACTGATTTGTGTACATTAATCTTGTATTTGGAAACTTTGCTGAATTCTTTTATCAGTTCTAGGAGCTTTCTGGAGGAGTCTTTAGGGTTTTCAAGGTAAATGATCATATCATGAGCAAAGAGTGATGGTTTGAATTCCTCTTTACTGATTTGGATGCCTTTTATTTCTTACTCTTGTCTGATTGCTCTGGCTGGGACTTCCAGTACTATGTTGAAGAGGAGTGGTGAAAATGGGTGTCCTTATCTTGTTCCAGTTCTCAGAGGGAATGCTTTCAACTTTTCCCCATTCAGTATTACATTGGCTGTGGGTTTGTTATAGATGGCTTTTATTACATTGAGGTCTGTCCCTTGTATGCCAATTTTGCTGAGAGTTTTAATCATAAAGGGATGCAGGATTTTGTCAAATGATTTTTCTGCACCTATTAAGATGATTATGTGATTTTTGTTTTTAATTCTGTTTATGTGGTGTATCACATTTATTGACTTGCATATGTTAAACCATCCCTCCATCCCTGGTATGAAACCCACCTGATCATGGTGGATTAACTTTTTGATATGTTGTTGGATTCAGTTAGCTAGTATTTTGTTAAGATTTTAGTATCTATGTTCATCAGGGATATCGATCTGTAGTTTTCTTTTTTGGTTATGTCCTTTCCTGGTTTGGGTATTAGGGTGATGCTGTCTTCATAGAATGAATTAGGGAGGGCTCCCTCTTTCTCTATCTTGTGGAATAGTGTCCATAGGATTGGTAACAATTCTTCTTGGAATGTCTGGTAGAATTCTGCTGTGAATCCATCTGGTCCTGGATTTTTTTTGGTTGGTAATTTTTACATTACCATTTCAATCTCACTGCTTGTTTAGGGTATCTAATTCTTCCTGATTTAAGCTAGGAGGGTTACATTTTTCTAGGAATTTATCTGTCTTTTCTAGGTTTTTTAGTTTCTGTGTGTAAAGGTGTTCATAGTAGCCTTGAATGATCTTTTGTATTTCTGTGGTGTCAGTTGTAATATCTCCCATTTCATTTCTTATTGAGGTCATTTGGATTTTCTCTCTTCTTTTCTTGGTTAATCTTGCTAATGATCTATCAATTTTATTTATCTTTTCAAAGAACCAGCTTTTTTATTCATTTACATTTTGTATTTTGTTGTTGTTGTTGTTTCAATTTCATTGAGTTCTGCTCTGAACTTGGTTATTTCCTTTCTTCTGCTGGGTTTAGGTTTGCTTTGTTCTTGTTTCTCTAGTTCCTTGAGGTGTGACCTCAGAATGTCAGTTTGTGCTCTTTCAGTTTTTTTGATATAGGCATTTAGGGCTATGAACTTTCCTCTTAGCACCAACTTTGATGTATCCCAGAGGTTTTGATAGGTTGTGACACTACTATTGTTCAGTTCAGAGAATTTTTAAATTTCCATCTTGATTTCATTTTTGACCCAGTGATCATTCAGCAGCAGGATATTTAATTTCCATGTATTTGCGTGGTGTTGAAGGTTCCTTTTGGAGTTGATTTCCAGTTTTATTTCATTGTGGTCTGAGAGAGTGCTTGATAAAATTTTAATTTTCTTAAATTTATTGCAGCTCATTTTGTAACCTATGGTCATATGGTCTATCTTGGAGAAAGTTTCATGTGCTGTTGAATAGAACGTGTATTCTGTGGTTGTTGGATGGAATGTTTTATATATATATCTTATGTCCATTTGTTCCAAGGTATAGTTTTAATCCATTGTTTCTTTGTTGACTTTGTCTTGATGACCTGTTTAGTGCTGTCAGTGGAGTATTGAAGTCACCCACTATTATTGTGTTGCTCCCTATCTCATTTCTTAGGTCTATTAGTAATTGTTTTATAAATTTGGGAGCTCCAGTGTTGGATACATGTATGTATAGGATTGTGATATTTTCCTGTTGGACAAGGCCTTTAACCATTTTGTAATGTCCCTTTGTCCTCTTTAACTGCTGTTGCTTTAAAATTTGTTTTTTCTGATGTAAGAATAGCCACTCCTGCTCACTTTTGGTGCCCATTTGCATAAAATGCCTTTTTCCACCCCTTTAAGTTTATGTGAGGCCTTATGTGTTAGTTGAGTCTCTTGAAGGCAGCAGGTAGTTTGTTGGTGAATTCTTATCCATTCTGCAGTTCTGTATCTTTTAAGTGGAGCATTTAGGTCATTTATATTCAATGTTAGTATTGAGATGTGAGGTACCATTCCATTCATCATGTTATTTGTTGCCTGTATACCTTGTTTTTCATTTTTGTTTTTGCTTTTTAAATTGTATTTTTGTTTTATAGGTCCTGTGAGATTTATGTTTTTAAAGGGTTCTGTTTTGATGTGTTTCCAGGATTTGTTTCAAGATTTAGAGCTCCTTTTAGCAGTTCCTGTAGCAGTGGTTTGGTAGTGGTGAATTCTCTCAGCATTTGTTTGTCTGAAAGAGACTGTATCTTTCCTTCATACATGATGCTTAGTTTCACTGGACATAAAATTCTTGGCTGATGATGGTTTTGTTTGAGGAGGCTGAAGATAGGGCCCCATCCCTTCTAGCTTGTACGGTTTCTGCTAAGAAATCTGCTGTTAATCTGATAGGTTTTCCTTTATGAGTTACCTGGTGCTTCTGTCTCATAGCTCTCAAGATTCTTTGTCTTAACTTTAGATAACCTGATGACACACAATAATCTTTTTTTGATGAATTTCCCAGATGTTCTTTGTGTTTCTTGTATTTGAATGTCTAAGTCTCTAGCAAGGCTGGGGAAGTTTTCCCTGATTATTCCCTCAAATATGTTTTCCAAACTTTTAGATTTCTCTTCTCTTCTTCCTCAGGAACACCAATTATTCTTAGGTTTGGTCATTTAACATAATCTCAGACTTCTTGGAGGCTTTGTTCATATTTCTTATTCTTTTTTCCTTGTCTTTGTTGGATTGGGTTAATTCAAAGACCTTGCCTTAGAGATCTGAATTTCTTTCTTCTACTTGTTCAATTCTATTGCTGAGACTTTTCAGAGCATTTTGCATTTCTACAAATGTGTCTAATGTTTCCTAAAGTTTTGACTGTTTTTCTTTATGCCATCAATTTTCTTGAATATTTCTCCCTACACTTCTTGTATCATATTTTGGATTTCCTTGCATTGGGCTTCACCTTTCTCTGGTGCCTCCCTGATTAGCTTAATAACTAGCCTCCTGAATTCTTTTTTCAGGTAAATTGGGGGTTTCTTCTTGGTTTAGATCCATTGGTGGTGAGCTAGTGTGATTTTTTTGGCGGGGATGTTAAAGAGCCTTGTTTTGTCATATTACCAGAGTTGGTTTTTTGGTTTCTTCTCATTTGGGTAGGCTCTGTCAGAAGGAAGGTCTAGAGCTGAAGGTTGTTGTTCAGATTCTTTTGTACCACAGGGTGTTCCCTTGATGTAGTACTGTTCCCCTTTTCCCATGGATGTGACTTTCTGAGAGCCAAGCTGTAGAGATTGTTATCTCTCTTCTGGGCCTAGCCACCCAGCAAGTCTACCAGGCTCTGGGCTGTTACTGGGGGTTGTCTGCACAGAGTCCTGTGAGGTGAACCATTTATGCATCTCTCAGCTGTGGATACCAGCATCTTTTCCAATGGAGGGGGCAGGGGGCTGAAATGAACTCTGTGAGGATTCTTAGCTTTGGTGGTTTAATGCTCTATTTTTGTGCTGGTTGGCCTCCTGCCAGGTGGTGGCGCTTTCCGGAGAGCATCAGCTGTGGTAACATGGAGAGAAACCAGAGAGTGGGTGGGGCTTTAGAACTTCCAAGACAGAGGCTCTAGAAGCCTCTGTCTTCAGCTACCAGAGTGGGTAGGGAAGGACCATCAAGTGGGGGCAGGGCTAGGTGTGTCTGAGCTCAGACTCTCCTTGGATGAGTCTTGCTGTGGCTGCTGTGGGGGAGGGGGGTGAGGTTCCCAGGTGAATAGAGTTGTGTACCTCGGAGGATAATGGCTGCCTCTGCTGAGTCATGCAGGTTGTTAGGGAAGTGAGGGAAAGCTGGCAGTCACAGGCCTCACCCAGCTCCCATGCAATCCAAATGGGCAGTCTCATTCTCACCATGCCCCCTCTAAAGCACTGAGTCTGTTTCCAAGCAGTGGGTAAGCAAGGGTGAGAACTTGCCGCAGGCTACCCACCTCCCAGCTGTGAAAGAAAAGGGCTTTCGTTCTTCCCCCACCTGTGGAGTCTACACGCTGGATTTGTACCCTCCCTTGAGTTCTGGCCAGGAGGCTTCTCCACCTGTTCAAATTGTTATAAAGTTCAGCTGGAGACTTCCTTCTCTCCGTGGCGTTTTCCTCATGCCTCTGGCCACCCTCCCAAAGGATCCCTGTGAGGCCAGGCAGGAATGGCCTGCTTGGGGACCCAGCAAGCTTCTAGGGCCTTTGCTGCTGCTTCCTCTACCCCTGTATTTCGCTCGGCTCTCTAAATGGACTCAGCTCCAGGTAAGGTCAGGAACTTCTCCTGCAAACTAGATCTTCTGTGTCCGTAGTGGGGGTGTTTGTTCAGGGGCAAATGATCTCCCTTTCCCACTTTCATGCGCGTCCGTGTGAAGAGACCACCAAACAGACTTTGTGTGAGCAACATAGCTGTTTATTTCACCTGGATGCAGGCCGGCTGAGTCCGAAAAGAGTCAGCGAAGGGAGATAAGGGTGGGACGGTTTTATAGGATTTGGGTAGATAAAGGAAAATTACAGTCAAAGGGGGTTTGTTCTCTGGCGGGCAGGAGTGGGGGTTGCAAGGTGCTCAGTGGGGGTGCTTTTTGAGACAGGATGAGCCAGGAAAAGGACTTTCACAAGGTAATGTCATCACTTAAGGCAAGGACCGGCCATTTATGCTTCGTTTGTGGTGGAATGTCATCAGTTAAGGTGGGGCAGGGCATATTCATGTCTTTTGTGATTCTTCAGTTACTTCAGGCCATCTGGGCGTATACATGCAAGTCATAGGGGATGCCATGGCTTGGCTTGGGCTCAGAGGCCTGACACCCACTTCCCCAGTTTGGGCACTCACAGTATTTGGGGTGTCTCCTGGGTCCTGCAGGAGCAGTCTGCTTCCTTCAGAGGGTTGGTGGGTCCTCTCAGGATTCCTGATTTATTCCTGTAGTCGTTCGGGAGCTAGAATTCGTGATGCGAGCCTCCGCACACTGTTCTGTCTGTCCGAGTCAGAGCTGCAATCCAGTTCTGCCTCCTGTCAGCCATGATGATCACCTTTAATTTTTTTCTAATATGAATAACCAGTTCTGCTAGAACTATTTTGTAAAAAGTCCATCATATCTTGCTGATATGTAATACTAAATCTGTTATATATCAATCGCCCATAGATTTGAGGGTCTATTTTTGAATGAATTCTGTATCTTTTATTTATCGTTAATGTCAATATCTTTTAATTATCTTGGATTACAGTAAGTCTTAACTTATTGTAGGGCATATGTTTCCACCCTATTCTTAAATATCTTGGATATTTTCCATTCTTTATTCTTCTGTATTAATTTTATAAGTTGTTTATATTCTTGGGAGAAATTTAAAAGAAAAATCAATTTGCCAGTGATTGAAATGACATGATTTTTATTTTAAGTTTGGAGGAATAGGCATTTTTGTACCATTGAGTATTTTATCATAAATATTTTTATCTCTTTGATCTACTTATTTGATGGTTTGTTCATTTATTTCTATATACTGAAAACTTTGTTGCTTTCTTTTATCTACTTAGTTTTTTGTTCATTTATTCCTATATACTGAGAACTTTTGTTGCTTTTTTGTATTTTTCTATGGTATTCATTAGAGCAATATTGGAGCTTTTAATATTTCCATATTAACTGTATGTTCTGAATTCTATTTTTAGTAAAATAAAAATTGTCTTCTGTTCTACATTCTTTGTTTTTAGATCTACTGTACTAGCTAAAACCTAGAAAGATAAATTGAATAGAAATGGTGACAACAAGTATCCTTGTCTTATTTTTGGCTTAGCTTTAAAGAACTTCCAGTATTTTACTATTAAATATTAAGTGTACTACAGATTTTTGGTAAATACCCTCTAGCAGACTAAGAAAGTTTCCTTTTATTCCCAGTTAGCTAGATGGATTTTGTATTTTGCTTTGTTTTAATTATATATTGATATTGAATTTTCAAATGCTTTTTTTTGGAATCTATATAATCACATAAATTTTTATCTTTAAAATGTTAATGTGGTATGTTAATGTGGTATACTACTTTAATACACTTGTACTGGGAAATATGTAGAGGTATAAAAAAATAGAGAACTGCTTGGTCATATGTCTGACACATGCATATCGACAAATCTGTTCCCCCCAAAGATGGGCTTTTTCCGGGTTTTTTGTATTTTTCTATGATATTCATTAGAGCAATATTGGAGCTTTTAATATTTCCATATTAACTGTGTGTCGTGAATTCTGTTTTTAGTAAAATAAAAATTGTCTTCTGTTCTACATTCTTTGTTTTTAGATCTACTGTACTAGCTAAAACCTAGAAAAATGAATAGAAATGGTGACAAGTATCCTTGTCTTATTTTTGGCTTAGCTTTAAAGAACTTCCAGTATTTTACTATTAAATATTGTGTGTACTACAGATTTTTGGCAAATACCCTCTAGAAGACTAAGAAAGTTTCCTTTTATTCCCAGTTAGCTAGATGGATTTTGTATTTTGCTTTGTTTTAATTATATATTGATATTGAATTTTCAAATGCTTTTTTTTTTTTTGGAATCTATATAATCACATACATTTTTATCTTTAAAATGTTAATGTGGTATGTTAATGTGGTATGCTACTTTAATACACTTGTACTGGGAAATATATAGAGGTATAAAAAAAATAGAGACGTGCTTGGTCATATGTCTGACACATGCATATCGACAAATCTGTTCCCCCCAAAGATGGGCTTTTTCTGGGTTTGGTGTCACTGAAGCCTATATACAAAGCTGAAAGGGAGCATCAACTAGTGAGGACTTGATTCCATGGCTACATAATTGAAAGGCAGGAACCTGGCTCAGAAATCAACTTTAGGACAAGTGAGGAGTGAGAGGGCAAAAATATAGGCTCTCTCTAATGAAGGGGTTGGCCATTAAAAATGAGGTGAGGAATATTCATGTCTTTTCCAGAAATGAGTGGTGAACTTGAGTGCCACCTTCCTTTTGTCCTTTAATGGCTTCTTCTGGTCATTGTCATGGTGATTGTAAACTGTCATGGTGATGGTCAACTGTCATGGCACTAGTGGGAGTGTCATTTAGCATGAGAATGAGATTATAATGAAACCTGAGCTCTTTTTGAAGTTGTTAAGTCCTTTGATTAGCTACCATGATTCTAACCAGTCTCAGGTGGTCTGGTTATAAGTAGAACTTTGTCACAGGCATCCTGTTTCTTTTCTTTTTTTTTCTTTTCGAGATGAACTTTCACTCTTGTTGCCCAGGCTGGAGTGCAATGGTGCAATCTCATCTCACCGTAACCTCCACCTCCAGGGTTCAAGCGATTCTCCTGTCTCAGTCTCCCGAGTAGTTGGGATTACAGGCATATGCCACCATGCCCGGCTAACTTTTTTTTGTATTTTTTGTATTTTTAGTAGAGACAGAGTTTCTCCATGTTGGTCAGGCTGGTCCCGAACTCCCGACCTCAGGTGATCTGCCCACCTTGGCCTCCCAAAGTGCTGGGGTTACAGATGTAAGCCACTGTGCCTAGTCCCTGTTTCTTAAAGAAGTTAGGATGGGGTAGAATTCAGCTAGGTCATATAGGCTGGTTAACATGAGGGTTGTCTTTGGGAAGTAGACATAGAAATAAAATTCCTGGACAAAAGGTATGAGTATCTATGAAGTTACTATTTAATGCAAAATTGTTCTTTCAATTAATTGTTCCATCGTCCCCTAACCCCTGCCCACTCCAGTCCCCAATCAGTATATTAGAATTGCCATGTTTCCATATTTTCTCTAATACTTCATCTTCTGAGACATTTTGATTATTGCCCATTATACTAGTGTGAACTAATATCTACTTGCTGGATACATTTACATTCTGCTGATTTTCACTTATTCATTTTCATATGCTTATTGGAATTAAAATACTTCTATTAACAAAGAATTCTTAAATTTCTAAAATAAAATCTACGTATTTTATGATAGCTTTTATTTAGACTATTTGGATGCAATTGGCCAGTATTTAAGATTTTTATATCTCTATTTACGTAATATTAAACTATAAATTTTCTTTCTTATACCCTCTTTTGTCAAATTTCGGGATTAAAGGTTGCCATAGCATTAATAAACAGTTGTGAAAAATTCCTACTTTTTCTATTTTATGAAATAATTTCTTTAATATATGGATTATTTGTAAGCAAATTTTGGTAAGCTCTTCTGTAATACTATTTGGGCATGGTAACATTTTGTGGGTGTATTTTGGCTACTGATTCAAGTTTCATAAATGAATATAGACTTATTTGTGCTTTCAATTTCTTCTTAGGTAACTTCTATGAATTAATATTTTCCTAGAAACTTAATAATTTTATCCAAGTTTTCACATCTGTTGGCATAAAATTAGTCATGGTAATCTCTCATACGTTTACATATTTTCTATTAGCTATACTGCTTGTCCCTTGCTCATTATCTTGATTGTTTTTATCAATCTGCCCATAGATTATTCATCACATCAGATTTTTCAGAACCAAGACATTGGTTGTGTTGATTATTTCTATATTCCTTGGTTTTATATCTCATTAAAATTTGCTTTTATCTATTACTTTCTTCCTTTTACTCTCTTTGGGCTTACTCTGCATGTTAGTCTGTTTTCACACTGTTGATAAAGACATACGCAAGACTGGGTAATTTTTACAGGAAAAAGGTTCCATGTGGCTAGGGAGGCCTCACGATCATGTTGGAAGGCAGACAGGAGCATGTCACATCTTACATGGATGGCAGCAGGCAAAAAGAGTGAGCTTGTGCAGGGAAACTCCCCCTTATAAAACTATCAGATCTTGTGAGACTTATTCACTATCATGAGAACAGCATAGGAAGGACATGCCCCTATGATTTGATTGCCTCCCTCTGGGTTCCTGCCACAACATATGGGAACTGAAGATGAGATTTGGGTTAGGGACACAGCCAAACCATATCACACTGTGACTTTTTTTTGAGTAAAAGTTTGTTCATTAATTTAAATTATTTTATTCTCTAACATATGCATTGGAGGATATAAGTGTAGTTCTATCTAACTTAAACTGCATTTCATAATTTTTAATAGCTTTATTAAGGTATAATTAACATACAATAAATTATAATATTAATGTGTAAATATTACACGTTAAATATTATGAAATGATCATTTCTGTCCCCAATTTCCAGCAATCAATCATCTACTTTCTGTCACTATACATAAGTTTATATTACCTGGAACTCTACAGTATATCTCCCTTTTTTGTCTGGCTTTGTTCACTCAGAATAATGTTTTAGAGTTAGTCATGTTGTTGTGTAGATCGATGGTTCATTTCTTTTTGTTCCAGAGTAACATTCCATTAGAGAGATATACAACATTTTTTAAAATCATAAACCTGTTGATGAACATTTGGACTATTTATAATTTTTGGCTATTACTAATAGTGCTGCTGTCAATATTTGTGTACAAGTTTTTCTATGGACATACAGTGTCATTTCTCTTGAGTAAATACCTAGGAGTGAAATGGATAAATCATGTCAGATTTATAATTTACAATTGTACAATTGCTTTCCAAAGTAGCTTGGTTATTACCAATTTACATTTTGACCACCAGCATATGAGAACTCCAGTTCTTCTGCATTCTTGCCAACACGTTATTTACACTTTTTAAATGTAGCTGTTTTCATGGATGTCTTATAATATCTCATAAGGATAAAATTTGCATTTCACTAATGAATAATGAATAATGTCGAACATCTTTTTAACCATCTGTCTAGCTTCTTTGGTGAAGTGTGTGTATTCAAATGTTTTGTCTATTTTTTAGTAGTTTTTTTCTTATTCTTGAGCTTCGGGAGTTTTCATGTATTGTAGATATAAGTCTTTTATCAGATATATATTTTGTAAATCTTTTCTCCCAATATGTGATTCATCCTGTCTTCTTTACATTGTATTTAGAAAACCAGGTTTTAAATTTTGATATCTAATTTATTGATATTTTTATTTTATGGATTATGCTCTTGGTGTTATAGCTAAGAAGTCTTTGCCTAATACAAAACCACAAAGCTTTTCTCCTACACTTCCAGAATTTTATAGATTCAGGTTTTATATTTAGTAATATATCAAAAACATATCATATATTATAAAGATATACTGCATATCATAATGCATCATACATTATGAAATGTATGGCACAATAAAAAGAAAATGTGTAATATATTTAAACAGTGTAAAGAATGAACAAAAACACTTATATGCCCATAAACCAGTGTCTAAAGGAGAACATTACAACGCGTATTCCTCTCTAATCTCAGCTCTTCTGCACATATCACTAGATGACACTTTCTTTTGTTGTTTAATGCTTAGGTCCCCAGCAACATATTGCCTTTATTGTTGCCCCTCCTTATCATTTGTAAAAATATAATCAAACTGCATTCCTGAGTTGCTTTTCTTGTTTAATATTGTGTTTTGGAAATTCATCCAAGGTGGTTGGAGAATATTAATTTTTATGTCTATTATTATATATGTTTACTGTGTATTTATGCAACCTACCATTGCTGACTTTTGATATTTTAAGGCTTTTATTTTATACAATGTTGAAATAAATGTTTTTTATGTTATGTCCTCTTGGACATTATATGGTAATACCTTTTCAATATTTATGTCATTTTATATACATATACATATATAATGTATACCACAATATATATTCACCTTTATTAGATAATGCTAAATAGTTTCCAAAGTAGTTATAACAAATTACACTCACACCAGCAATGTATGAGACTTTCATTCTTAAACATACTACCATCTGTTAGTATTACAGGGCCTTTTCATTTTTAGCAACCTGGCTGGTATGTAGTCATATCTTATTGTTATATTAATTTCATTTGCCTGATGATTAATAAAATTATGTCTTCTAATATGTTTATTAGACACTTGTGTTTCCTTCTTTTTGTCAATACAAGCACCTAAGAGATATTGCAGCATTAATTCCAGACCACTACAATAAAGCAAGTATCACCATAAACCAAGTCAAACAAATTTTTGGGTTTCCCAGCAAATACAGAAGTTATATTTACACTATACTGTACTTTATTAAGTGTGCTATAGCACTGTGTCTTTTAAAAAATAAACACTTTAATTTAAAAATACTTCATCGCTAAAAAATGCTAACAATCATCTGAGCCTTCGGCGAGACTCATCTTTTTCTGGTGGAGGGCCTTGCCTTGATGTTAATGACTGCACACTGGTGAGGGTGGTGGTTGTGGAAGGTTGGGGAGGCTGTGGCAATTTCTTAAAATAAGACAACAGTGGAGTTTGCAGCACTGATTCATTCTTCTTTTCATGAAAGATTTCTCTATAGCATGCGACGCTCTTTGGTAGCATTTGACCCACAGCAGAACTTCTTTTCAAAATTGGAGTTATTCAGCTGGGCGCAGTGGCTCATGTCTGTAATCCCAGCACTTTGGGAGGCCGAGGCGGGTGGATCACGAGGTCAGGAGATCGAGACCATCCTGGCTAACACGGTGAAACCCCGTCTCTACTAAGAACACAAAAAATTAGCCGGGCATGGTGGTGGGCACCTGTAGTTCCCAGCTACTTGGGAGGCTGAGGCAGGAGAATGGCATGAACCCGGGAAGCAGAGCTTGCAGTGAGCGGAGATGGCGCCACTGCACTCCAGCCTGGGTGACAGAGCGAGACTCCTTCTCAAAAAAGAAAGAAAAAAAAATTGGAGTTATTTTTCTCGAACCCTGCTGCTACTCTATCAACTAAATGTATGTAGTATTCCAAATCCTTGGTTGTCATTTCAATAATGTTTACAACGTCTTCACCAGGAGTAGATTCCATCTCCAGAAACCACTTTCTTTGCTCATCTGTAAGAAGCAACTCTTCATCCATTCAAGTTTTAGTGGTTTTTGTTTGTTTGTTTTGCACAAAGGCACTATGTGTAAATCATTTATTTGAGGGAAAAAGAAAGGAATTGCAGTCATTCCTTCAATGAGGACTGTTTGCTTTATTAAATATTTTCACCCTGCCACTGTTTCCACGTTTTATAGATATACAATTTTTTGTTTCAATATGAAATCATAGTGTAATCTTTTAAAAGACATTTTAAGTGGCAACCATATATGCATCTATGACCAACTTTACCCAAGTACAGGAAATGGCATATGGTGACGCTATCTGGCCAGCAGCTTTTGTGAAGCACTCTAGATTGTGTAAAGTACTACAACCTTTGAGATGTTAACATGCAAAAAATACGTGCATCTCGTGCATCTCAGTAGTGTGGCCAAGTGTCGTCGTTTACCCAGGATTGATGAGGTTCTCAGAACACGGGACTTTTAGCACAACTAGGAAGCCCCAGATAAACCCACTTGAGTTGGTCTCTGTAATCAGAATCAATTCAGTATGATTGGGCAAAGGTACAAACTTTTAGTTAAAAGATTAGTAAGTTCTGGGGATGTAATGTATATCATGACAACTCCAGTTAGTAACATTGCATTGTGTGTTTGAAATTTGTAACAAGAGTGTATATATATATTTTTTTGTTTGTTTGTTTGTTTGTTTGAGACGGAGTCTCACCCTGTCTCCCAGGCTGAAGTGCAATGGCACCATATCGACTCACTGCAACCTCCACCTCCTGGGTTGAAGTGATTCTCCTGCCTCGGCCTCCCGAGTAGCTGGGATTACAGGTGCCCACCATCATGCCCAGCTAATTTCTATATTTTTAGTAGAGACAGGGTTTCGCCATGTTGGCCAGGCTGGTCTTGAACTCCTGACCTCAAGTGATCCGCCTGCCTTGGCCTCCCAAAGTGCTGGGATTACAGGTGTGAGCTACCACACCCGGCCATGTGAACCGAGTAGATCTTAAGTGTTCTCACCACAAAAACATGATAAATAAATATGTGAGGTGGTGGATATATTAATTTGATTATAGTAATCATTTAATACAAAATTTATATTGTATATTATATGCATATATATGTATATATGTATATATAATATATAATATTTTATATTATACATATTTTCTATATATATATAATACCTCATTGAGGTATAATTGACAAAAATGTTATATTTGAGGTGGATAATGTGATTTATACATCGCCACCTTAAATATATACATTTTTGTCACTTATACTTCAATGAAGTTGAAACTGTGTTGTGGTAATTTCAATGATGATTGTTTTTCATTTCTGTAAGTTTTATTTGTTTTTTCTTTTTTTTTTTCCCCCCAAATCAGCCTCCTCTTTTTTCATGGTGTTACTATGGGTTACTTTCTTTCTTTTTTATATTAATTTCTTGGCTTAGGGCCTCTGCACAATGTGAGTTTGTAAATCTACACCTTCACCTGCATGTGGCAAAGACCTGGAGTTTTGATTTCTCATGGGAAATTATGCTTCTCCCTCATACATGCCCCTCCAGAGCTCAGGCAGAAGACAAACAGGGTTACAGGCAGGCAGAGTTCTCTAGTCTGTTTTCACTAACCCGGGGTCCTTTTGGCAGACTAGGCTTAACTTAGGGGTCTCTGTTTCCACTCACTGCCCTATATGGATCCATGGCTACCTGGACATTTTCTCATAGCCATTAACTTCAGCATTTGCTCTAGGCCCCATATCCAGGCTGATACACCCCTACAACCACCCACCATCTGTAACAATTTAATTTCACATAGATATGCCCACCACCAACATCCTCAGTCTGTCTCTGTCTTATATCAGTTCCGTTTCACACTTCTGCCTCTGAGTTTCTTCTTTGTTTCTAGCACCTAGAGATTTCCCTTTCTTTCTGTTTGGCTTAAGTTTTAAATGTTGCTGTTACTGTATTTTATCTAGCAGTTTGGTATGCCTATTAGAGGTCATGGTCTGCATCAACTCAGGCAATCGTCAGAAACCGGTGGAAATTATCTTTGTCCTCTTTAGCTTCATAAACACAGACACACACACATGCACACACAACATGGACAGAATAATAAGTTCTCCTTCTTCTGAGAATCAGTTTTACAGCTTCTTCCTTATGTACATGAATTACAGAGTTTTGATATTTTCACAATTATGCTGTGCATCATGGAAAGAGAAATAAAAGTCAAGCCCCTTTCTTTCTGATTCTATCATGAACTCCATAATTAATGTAAATGGATGAGCTACTTGGATTCCAGTTTTACAAAGAGAGGCACTCAAGTCTGATGCACGAGCCTGAAAGGTCTTCTCTCCTCACAAATGCATGGACGTATTGAAGGGGCTTGGAGGAAGGAAAATAGTCCCTGCTCCACCTAACCTAAGTACATCTTCAGAATTCCAAAATCAGTGACAGATATCACATCCTAGGTGCATAGGATCTGCAGGAGGTGCTTGGAGTCCTGTGTAGATGAGTAATGGTTACAATATCAGGAGTCTTTCATGCAGACACATGAGCACTTTATGAGTGAGAAGCAGTAAAGCATTGTGGTTATAGTGCTATACTTAATATTAGAAAGACTGAAGTTCACATTCCAGTTTTGCAACATAGTTGTTATGTTACCAAAGCCCTTTGAGATTTAGTTTCCTTATCTGTATAATAATATATTTACTATTCAAATAATGCTTTATTTAAAATATACATTAATTATGGAGTTCATGATTGCGTCAGAATTCTATCATAAATAAATAAAGCATTATTTGCTTTATTATTTAGTAACAATATTTACTTCATATGTCTCTCGAAAATTTTAAATAAGAGTGCTAACCCTTAGCGTAGACTCAAACATTTCAGAACATTTATTATTACCTCCATTTATAGTATATTTCATTGTAATTATTACTGGCACATTTCTCTTACCCACTACACAGGGAGCTCCTTAAATTCAGAGAGTTTGTCTTGTTCATTATTGTATCTTCAAAGTCAAGATCAAGAAGAACTTTGAAACCTTTTGAATTAATAATCAAGGTAATACATTAGAAATATTCATCTAGTGAAGTCACACATCATGGATCAGAACTTACAAGACTAAAGCTTGGAAGGTTAGTTAAGAAATCATGACAATATGAGAAAATTTGATGGGAATAAGCCTTAGAAATGGTGGTTAAGGATAAACAGAGGTCAAAGACTTCTAACTTTGGTACCTGAGGGAGTCATTTTCTATAGAAAATCCTAAGTTTAATTTTTGATATCATCTGCCATTTTTAAACTAAGTAGCCTTCATTAAATCCCCATCATCTGAAGTAACCTAATGTATCTCTGATCTTTGAAGCCCAAGGGCTGCTATGTAATACAGGTGGTCTGGAGTGCATCTGTATGTGTGTGTGTGTGTGTGTGTGTGTGTGTACCTGAGGCAAGTAGTTAACTTGCACATAATTTTGGCAGAAACCACTCAAGCCCATTGCTTCTTCTGAAGATAATATGTTTTCACACCTTTTCCTTTGGGTATATTCACCTAATTATTCATCAAGAACTTACTCTTGTCAACATAATAGCATGGAAAGGGACAATTACTTAATTTGTCAACTGAATAGCACTGTCTTTGTTTATTTTGCTGGCCATGTTCTATCAATTTCCTTTGCTGCTTTAAAATCTGCTGATTGAATTAATGCCATTCTGGGGTGTTTTAGTTATCAGGATTATCTCTTCTAATTTATTTTTTATATTTTGGCAACAACTCAAAATACTGTTGAAACCGTGTGCATCCTAAAAAGCTCCAGTGATAGCAGTGCTACAGCATCACTGTCTTGCTCAACAAGCCCCTTGGGAGTGCAGACTTCCAAGGGCTTGTGGAGAAATGGGGCCTCATGCAGCAACATCTGATGGTTGTCATTTACAATGCCTTTGGATTTTGCTCCTGAGTCTTTTTGCAGATGACAGACTGTATTAGCTTTTTTCCATGCTGCTGATAAAGACATACCTGAGACTGGGAAGAAAAAGAGGTTTAATTGGACTTACAGTTCCACATGGCTGGGGAGGCGTCAGCATCATGGCGGGAGGTAAAAGACACTTCTTACATGGCGGCGGCAAGAGAAAATGAGGAAGAAGTAAACGTGGAAACCCATGATAAAACCATCAGCTCTCATGAGACTTATTCACAATCACAAGACTAGCACGGGAAAGACCAGCCCCCATGATTCAGTTACCTCCCCTTGGGTCCCTCCCACAACAGGTGGGAATTCTGGGAGATATAATTCAAATTGAGATTTGGGTGGGGACACAGCCAAACTGTATCACAGGGCTTTTGACTAGAGCGCAGTTGGTGGCCCAGGAGATAACCTATGTAGAGCCACATGCCTGCATAACGGCTCTCCTGGGAAGCACTGGATACAGCTTGAGCTGTTGTGCTCCTGAGAGCTTCTCTGAGCCCTCAGGAGTATAAAGGCTGAATTAATTTTCACTGCTTGTGAAGTGCAATATGAATTGCCCACACCCTGCCTTATATTAAGTTGGTGCAAAGGTAATTACTTTTATGGCTAAAACCACAAATACCTTTGCACCAACATAATATCTTATTGCTGCTGTCAGTCCCATCCTTTATTCTTGAAAATATTTTCTATTGGTACTACCAACCATTCAAAATTAACCATGAATTCTGTTTCCCAGTCCTGCTTACTACTGACATTTCAAGTTCTGAAGTAGAATCAATAAAATTTAAAGAAATGCTCTCTTTTCCAATTTATTCCTTGATATTGCCAGATATAAAGGTGTGTTGAGCTTGTCCCCTTGCCTCAGTCATACTTAACTAAGCAAGTTATTCAAAAGAAAGATAAAAATCTCTCTCTTCTGGAGCCAAGGCAGCCTTTTTCTCTTGATGTTAGAACTCAAGTTTCTCCTATCTTTGGTCTCTGAGACTTGTCCCACCAGTGGCTTCCAGGGCTCTTGGGCCTTCAGCGTTGGACTAGGGGTTACTCCATCAAATGTCTTGGCTCTAAGGCCTCGACTTGGACTGAACCATGCTACTAGCTCTCCTGTTTCTCCAGCTTGTAGATGGCCTATTGAAGGACTTCTCAGCCTCCATAATGAAGTGAGCCAATTTCCCCTAATAAATCCCTTTTCATACATATCTCTCTGTGTATATCATATTGGTTCTGTCTCTCTGGAGTACCCAAACTAAAACAGAAATTGGTACTGGAGAGTGGATTGGTTGCTATAATAAATACCTAAGAATGTGAAAGTGGCTTTGGAACCGGTTAATGGGTAGAAGCTGGAACAGTTTTGAACTAAGTGCTCTAAAAAGTCTGTATTGCAAAGAATGGAGCATTAAGGGCAATGCTAGTGAGGGCTCAGAAGAGAGCTGTAGGAAGAGCTTCATTCTTGGAGATTACTTAAGTGGTTATGAACAGAAGGTCCGCAGAAATATGGACTGGAAGGGCCATTCTGATGAGGTCTTAGAAATGAGATACAAGGTATTGGAAACTGGAGGAAAGGCAGTCCTTGTTATAAAGTGGCAAAGAACTTGGCTGAATAATGTCCATATCCTAGGACTTAGTGAGAGTGTTCAGAATGCAGCAAGGCTTCTCTTAAATGTTTATAGTAACGCATAAGGAAAGAATGGTTTAAAGATAGAATTCAGAATTAAAAGGGAAGCAGAATATAAAGGTTTGGAAAATTCTTATCCTGGCCTTGTAAAAAATAAAGAGTACGTTCAGGAGAGAAAACCAAGAACGTTGCCAAGTGACTATTTGATAAGATTAGCATGGATACAAGGAAGCCAGGGGCTAGTCATCAAGACAATGGGAAAATTACCCTAAAGGCATTTCAGAGGTCTTCAAAGGCTGCCTAGCCCATCACAGGTCCAGAAAACCATTCCAGGACACCAGAGGGACCAAGGGCACCCGTGTGGTCATGCGGCTTGCTGCCAAGGACCTCCTCAGGTCTCTGCTTCCTGCATTCTGGTGACGCTCTGACTAGCTGTGACTCAAGCAGGCCCAGGTGTAGTTCATGCTACCTGTCAGGCGCGCACAAGCAGCGATCCTTGGCTGCATCCAGTTGGTCCTAATTCTGCAGGTGTGGAGAATACAAGAGCTGTGGAAGCACGCTTGGCTTAGCGTGCTAAGTGAAATCTCTTAGATTTGAAAAATAATATTTTCAGAAAGAATGTTTTCAAGGAGTGTTTTATTCAGAAAGCCTCAGGGACCAAGGAGTGACCAGCCACGGGAGTGGAGCTTTTGCAGAGAGCCCCCGCTAGGGCAATGTGCAGAAGAACTGTGGAGTGGGGGACACCACAGAGAGTTCCTACTAGGGCAATGCCAGGTGGAGCCATGGGGACAGGGCTGCCCCTGAGACCCTAGAACTGTAGAGCCACCAGCATGCAGCACCAATCCCTGACAGCCACAGACATATGACTTCAGTACATCACAGGTAAGGCATGGGCTGTGCCCAGCAAAGTCATGGGAATGGGGCTGCCCGAGGCCTTGGGGCCACAACCTCCACTCAAGTGTATCCAGGAGGTGGGATATGGAGTCAAAGAAGATTATTATTTAGCCTTAATGTTGTATATTCCCTTTACAGTTGGGTTTAAGACTTACTTGGGACTTGTTATTCTTTTCTTTTTTCCTATGTCTCCCTTTTGGAATGGAAAAATCTATCCTATGCCTGACCTACCAGTGTGTCTTGGAAGTAAATAACTTGTTTGATTGCACAGGCTCACAGCTGGAGGGAAATTTGCTTCAGGTTGAATCATGCCTTGAGTCTCATCAATATCTGATTTAGAAGAAACTTCAGGGTTTTAGGCTTTTGAGTTGATGTTGGACGAAGTTAGGGCTTTGGGGACTATTGGGATGGTAAAGATATATTTTGCATGTAAGAAGGGCATGACCTTGCGGGGTCCAGGGGTAGAATGCTATGCTATGGTTTGAGTATCTTTGTTTCCTCCAAAATTCCTGTTGAAATGTAGTCCCCAAGGCAACAGTATTGTGAGATGGTGGCCTTTGGGAGGTGATTGAGTCATGAGGGCTCCACCCCCATGAAAGGGATTAGGTGTCCTTGGAAGAGAGCTTGATGGAGTGAGTGAGTTTGCCCCTTACTGCCCTTCTGACTTCTGCCACGTGAGGACACAACATTCCTCTGCTCCAGGCAAGTCATCTGCACCATCTGGGAAGCAGGGAGCAGCCCTCACCAGATGCCAGTGCCTTGATCTGGGACTCTCCAGCCTCCAGAAATGTGAGAAATAAATTTCTCTTCTTTAAAAATTACCCATCCTGTAGTATTCTGCTATAGCGGCACAAAACAGACTAAGACAATTGCTATCATCAAACCAGGTTTTCATTATTAAATTTGGAATTCCTTGAGGTCAGAGGCCAAAATATGCTTGACTTGTTTGAGGAACAGTGGAGGTCAATGTGACCAGAATGGTGAGAGTTAAGGGGAGAGTAGAAATAAGTGAAGTCAGAGGAAGCAAGGGGCCATGATAAGGACTTTGCTTTGACTCAGAGGGACATGGGAAGTCAGTGGAGGTTTTTTATCTGCGAATGGAAATAATTTGACTTTCACATTAAAAAGGGTCACTTTGTCTATCATAAGAATAAATAAAGGGAAGACAAGGGCAGAAGAATATAGAGCAGATGGGAGGCTATTGCTTTAAACCAGGCGAGAGGCTACTGCTTTAAACCAGGCAAGAAAGGTTGATGGCTTACACCATAGTGACAGTACTGGTGGTAAGAGGTGCTCAAATTCCATATTTATATTGAAGATAGATCCTATAAGGTTAGTTGATGGATTGAAGGTGGAATAAGAGAGAAAAAAGGCCATCAAGGATTCCTCCAAGATTGTTGACCTGAGCAACTGGAACAATGAAACTGACATTTGCAGAGATGGGGAAGACTAAGGAAACCATATTTGAAAGGTGGATATAGGGAAAACTGAGAGATTGATTTGGGGCATGTTTAAGTTTTTTGATGCCTATTAGACAACCAAGTAGAAGTATCAAGTAAGCAGTAGGATAAACGAGTCTGGAGTGTAGAAGAGTTTTATGCTGAGAGATTAAAGTTTGAATGTTATCAGCAGGTGCATGTCGCTAAAGACATGAGAGTGAATGAGATCCCTGGAGAGTGGTTACACATAGAAAAAAGGAGAAAATCAGGGCAAGACACCTAAACTCTGATGCTTAGGGTGATAGGAGGAAAAATTAGGAAAGGAGATTACTGGCTTGTGGCCAGCAAAGTCAGAGGAGAGACAAGAGAGAATGGCCATGAGAAAGCCAAGTGAAGCAGGTGTTTCCAAGAAAGGAGGGCGTGAAAGATTAAATGTGATGAAGATTAGCAATCAGCCCTTGTATTTGGCAACAGGGAGGTCATTGGAGAGCTTGACAAGAGCAGTTTATATCAAATTGTTAAAACGTGAACTTGATTGAAGGGCGTTTTAGACAGGGTGAGAAACAAGACAGTGGATAGAGTGTGTATAGATAGCTCTTCTCCAGTTCCCCTGAAAAGGGGAGCAGAGAAATGGGAGGTTGGAGGATGAGCCTTTAGTCTCAAGTAAGGTTGTTTATTTCCCCAAAAAGTAATTTTGATGAATTTATATCTATCAGCAGGGTGTATTAATAGGATAACATACAGATGACTTCATTTTGGTAAGAAGCAAGCTCTTTTACTTTATCAAATTGCTTTTTAATCTCCTGGACTCATCTGGCATTAAATTTGTTGGAAGATGTTATGTTAGAATGTTATCACTGAAATATCTCAAATTCTGATGAGCTGTTTATTCCAAGTATCCAAGTACTTATCATAAACGGAAGTCTTCCGTCTTTTTGGGAACTGCAGCAGGCACCTCCAGTTTTAGAGTCACATGACTTTATTAATGTTACTCCAAGCATTCCTTCAAAGTAATTAATACATCTTCATTTTGATCCAACACTAGACACTTCAGGATCAAGTACAGGGAGTTGGGGTGGTTCTGGAAGGATTGGGATACATTTGCTTGGATTTTCAGTGAGTGCAGCTCAGGAAAGAGAACAAATACCAAGGAGTAAACCAAGCAGTGGGAAGTCAGGAGATCAGAGACTGATGGTGAACCAGGAAAACCAATAGTGTGGTGGAGACAAAGGGACAACATGAACTAAGCCCATCATGGTACAGAAGAGCACTTGGTGATGGAAGGATGACTCGGGGCTCAGATGGAGTGTGCAAATGTGGAAATATAGCTACTTTTAATAGGCAGATTGGTCTGTTCCTGCTGGGCTTGGCCTTTCTTATTAAGCTACTGCATTTGCAGTGCTTATACTCCAGTGTGTTCAGCATTTGAGGTGCATGAGCTTATTTAGTGGTTACCACATTCTCTGCAAATGCAATATTGTTTATTTCATAAATGAGGAAGCTAAAGTTCAGGGAGTTATTTGCCCAAAGTTATGCACCTGTTATATGGTTGAATCTGATTCTCTCTATTATAAAACACACTTTTAAAGTTTTCTGGTTTACTATCTACAGTTGGACAGATCACACAGTCAGCCAAGTTTCCTGTTGGCAACTAATAGAAAATAAGGCTGGTGGTTGAGCATGGGCCTGGATGATATTTCATGTTGAGAATTGAAAGAATAGAAATAATTGCAAAGGAAAGATTTCTGAGGCAAGCTGTAAAAGGAGAAAAGAAAGTTTGTCTTAATTGTCAGTCTTCGTTGTTGTTTGTGCAATTAGCTTTCTCCACTTATTTTGCTTCTAAGCAGGGATATCAGTTTCATCTATTTCTTAATTGCTCTGTCTCCAAGGCAGGCATATAGTTCAAGCAAAGACTTGCAAGTATGCCAGGTGAAGTGTCCACAGCCCACCTTTCTGTTAGGTGATCATAAGCTTTGAGACTGCAATGGGAAGAGTGGACATAAACAGAAGAAAGGAATGGAAGGACAATTAATAATGTCATTTGCTGACAGCTATCCACCTTATATGCAATTGTAACAAAAAAAAAAATCCAGGTGAATTGCCAAAATTGAAAACAGACGAGAAGCATTTGGTATTTACATAGATGCATTTCCTTAATTTTGTTTTTCAAACATGCATAACTATAAGTTTTCTGATACTTGGACAATAGCTTTATACTGTAATATTTGTTGACTCCGTAGTCTAAATTTTTTTTGTTTCCAACAGACTTCAGCTAATCTATAACATCATGACGTGTTTGTTAGTTCGTTTCCAACACAATGTCATACATGTACACCTGTGAACTTATTGAGAACCTGTATGCCCCGTGTACTTACTAAGAACACCACTTTCCTGGGCTTAAAGACACAAAGACAAATGAGAATAATGTGAGCATTGCTTGACATGAAGTTGTGAAAAAGTGCAAATAAAACTTATAGTGAGAAAAACTCTCGTGGGCAAAGCAACTTTTTTATTTAGCTATATTATGTTGCTGGTGTCTGACACACCCCTTTGGTCTGAAAGTATTTATAGGCAGCAGTTGCATTTATTGAAGACAGAAGTGAAACCAATTCTCAAGCAAAGAAATTAATTTCATTTGGGAAGTACTATATTTTAAGTCACTGGTGGATATAGAAATGAACATGCCTTATCAGCAAGTAGACATGTGAGCCTGTAATTCAAGGGGACAACCTGAAATGAAGGCAGATTTGGGTGTCATCCTCACAGAAAAGATCGTGGAACCATGGAAGTATACATAATACAGGTAGAAGAGAAACAAGGACAGAAAACCTAACATGCAAGGAATAGAAACCAAGAAGTTCAGAGAGGGAATATTTAGAATAACAGAGAATCAAAATGAGAGAGTTGTTTTGTAATGAATCATAGAAAAAACATTTCTTAAAGGTGTGAAGATGTTGGTGAGGTTAGGAAAGAGGAAGGAAGAGAAGATAAAGGAGCACAACATGCTAAATTCCTGGCATTGCACTGAGAGGAGGTAAAAAATAATTTCATCATATTTTGGACAACCAGACAAGGAATATTTTCATTTGTTCAAACTTAATAGGACTGAGCTGGAGTCATTGATTAATTTCAGCAGAACTGGAATCTTTGGTATATTGAGTCTTCTCATTTATGAATGTACTACATCTCAACATTTGTGCAGGCGGTTTTTGTGTTTTTCTCAAAGTCTTGTACACATTTTGCTAGGTTATTTCTAGGTATCTAGTCTTGTTTCCCTTGTAAATATTATCTTCCTACAATATTTTGTGATGAGTTGTGATGGTGCCAAGGAGTGTTCATGATTCCTACAGATTGATCTTGGATCCGATGCAAGTCTAATTCAAATACTACTTGGATAAAGGAGCAAATTGATTTTAAAATTCAAGTTACAGAATAAAGAGCCAGGAACAACAGAGCAATAATGATGGATTTTTTTTATTCTACCAAATGTCAAAACTTACAAAGCTGTAGTAATTTTTAAGATGTGGTTTTGGCAAAGGGATACATAGATGTTAGATCAATAAAACATATTAGCTTCCCAGACAGTACTAGCTATATGTGAGAATTAGTTAGAGGTATGAGAATATGATTCAAGTAGTATTAGAAATCAGTGGGGAAAGGGTGGACTCACAAACAAGAGGTGTTTATACCACTGATTTTCCAGATGAAAAACCATAGTAGTTTTTCCTCCTACCATGCAAAAAAAAAAAATAAAAAAAAAAAAAAATAAATTCTACATGGGTGGTAGATCTCAATATGGAAAACAAAACTTTCAGAAAATTATAAGAAAATAAAGAGAACTTAAAAAGGATTTATTAGACAAGGCTCAAAATATTTGATTCATAAAAGTAAATGACACATTTGATTATATCATTTGATGGACACATTTGACTACATCAAAATCTAAAATGCTGGTATAATAAAAGACAAACATAAAAGACGCAGGCCAATGAAAGATATTTGCATATGTTAAAAAGAATTAGTGTTTGTAATATAAGAATAATTTTTAGAAATCCATAGTAAATAAATAAGCTGCTTATTCTTGAGAGGAGAGCAAACCAACAAGGCCTACAACATCCCAGTCTCCTCCCATCCCTACAGGTGTCATGAAAGTGAGGGGCATGTGTGTGTACCTGAAAAATAATTTTAAAATTATTCAAAATCATCAGGGCATCAGGATGCAGTTACGTGGCATGGAAAGGAAATGGAATTCCAGGGAAAGAGAGAAGAGTGTAACATGGTCAAGGGATAGGTTGTGGAAGAGATTTCAGGTTGTATTCTCTTCTTTTGCTCAAAACTGCCTGCATGCATTGTTACCTACTCTGTCATCCTAGCAAGGCATAAAAAAAAGCAGTGGCAGCTACAACTGTTAAACCCTCCTGCATGGAGCAGCATTTATCAACAGATGCAGCAAACTGGACAGCCATGGAAATTTCTTCTACTCAACTCAAACAGCGTGGAGGGAGAGGGTGTTTCCATGAAGGCAAGGGTTCATAGAGAGGGTATTCCTACAGGTGAGGGAGCTCTTCACCCTGGCATAGAAAACCCTCCTTTCTGCTCCAGGAGGGGAAAATGTTAAGACCTGGATTATGGTCCCTCTCCCCAAAGAAGCTGCTAGGGCACCTCTAAGGAATGTGACTTCAGAGAAAAACAATGACCTAGCTAAGATCACCTACCTAAGATCTATCTCTAAAATCTATCTGAGACTACAAATTACATCAGAGAGAGACAACAAAATCATACAACCTATACCAGGTGGAGAAGCATCACTACAGCACGGAAACATTTAAAATAAGCATGATAAATAAGTATCCTCCAAGAAATAAGGGCAGATTCTAATCACATAATGCAAGATCAAACATCTATTTTTAAAAAATCAAGGAAAATTATTGATGTGAAAATACAAGAGTTGAAACAACAAACCCAGCAGAGGGAATAAATGGCAAAAGAATTAGAGCAGAAGAGAGAATTAGTAAGCAGAAGTCTTCAGGAAGCCATAAACAGGAGAAAAATATGAAAGTCAAGAGATGTGGCAAAGAGAAATAGAAATGTACGTATAATAAAGACAAATAATAGAAAAGGAAAATATTTTTAGGAAAAACATTCAGACATTCCCAGAATTAGAGATTAAAATGCTCATGGAGGACCAAATAAAATAGATTAACAAAAAATCCCAAAACTGGACCCTCTGGTAGTTAAGTCACATTTGGAAAAGAATATCAAAGGAAAGGTACTTGCTCCAGCAAATATGAATAGATAATACAAGGACATAATAAATACTCAATGGTGCTGGGAAAGAAACTTCTAATATACCAGAAGAACAGGATAGAGAATTAAAATGCTTATGAAATATGGATAGATTGCTTGAAAATAAAATGAGGAAAGATTCTACTATTTAATATGTAGTGCTGGGAGAACTGGCATTTTTTAGAGGAAAAAAAAAAGAAAAATAAAAAGCTGGGTCCTTTTTTTCACCATAACAAAGTTAATGGATACTCCAGAGAGTTTAAGCTTCTAAACATGAGAATTGAAGCCATAAGTCTAATATGAGGAAACAGAGAAGTTCTTGTAAACTAAAAGTGGAGATCTTCTTAACGTGAAAAGTCAAAAGGTTTTCATAGCATCAGGTGGCAAAATATTGATGAATTTACCTGTATCATATTAAGGATTTCTATTTACCAAAAAAATTGATATATAAAATGAGAAGACAACTGACCATTATTTTCCATTCACAAAACCAAAGCCAGATGAATACCTAGAATTTACATGGAACTCCTAACAATTAATGAGAAAAATATGGAAATTTTAGGAGAAGAAAATGCTTCTTGAAAACATACGAATCAGCATAAATCAGAGAGGAAATCTGAATAGTTAACAAGAATGCATTATAAAAAGAAAAATAAACAGTTAAAACATCCGTATATCATTTTATGTCCATATTGTTGGCAAAATCAGAATAATGAATAGTAACACGTATTGGTAAAGATACTGAGAAAAAGAATGCTTATATATCGCCATTGGGAGCCCTAACTAATGCAACAATTCTAGAAGACAATTTGTTAATATCTACTTTGCTTAAATAGCTATATACCTGACAACCCAGTTATTTTACTCTTGGTATATATATTGCAAATAATTCTCATAAGACATAGGTGAATATGAATAAGGACATTTATTTGGGTTACTGGCTAGCTGAATATAAGCTGGGTCCCTCTTACTAAGAGAATACACCATTAAAAGTTGGTGGATGCAGTCTAGGGAAAACTATGAAGCACTGAAGCAACAAAATAAATTTAGGCAGTAAGGAAGAGGAAGATGTCAAGAACTCCATCCATTGTCTTGAGTAATGGTTTATTATGGTATCAATTACTGTGATGTTGTTTTGGTAGTCTATTGCTCCATAACAAAGCATCTTCACATTTAGTGACTTAAGACAACAATCACTTATTTTGCCTACAAATTTGCAATTTGGGTTTGAAGGCTAAAAGGGGTGGTTCATTTCAACCCCATGTGACATAAATTGGGTCACCTCGATCTTTTTCCAAGAAGATTCCCTTACACGGCTGGCAAGGTTGTTCTGGCTGTCAGATGGAACCCAGGCTTCTTGACCGGTGACCTCAGTTTCTTCACATGTGGGCCTTCCCATGCGGCCTGACCTTCCTTATAAAATGACAGGTTGCAAAACTTGCTATTCTGAGAAACAGGAAGTGGAAGCTTCCAATCTCAAAACCTGGACCTAAAAATTGCTACAAGATTATTTCTGCCATATTCTAATTATCAAGCCTACTCAGATGCAGTGGGAGAATTGTCAAAGAATTTGTGGATATCATTTATTATTATAAACAGATATAACCATCCATTTCTACATCCATATGTGTCATTTGTTTGTCTGGCTGCAAATGATTTACTCTCCTTCCATGTGAAGAATACTCTTACCCTTTCCTAAGGCTCCCCCAAATCTAATGCCATTATGGCGTCAACTCAGAGTCCAAGATCTCATTATCATTGAAATCACGTTCAGGTGTAGATGAGGCTCGTTAGGTGTAGTTCCTGTCCGTCTGAAGACCAGCGTGTTCCCCACAAACTCAACATACAATAGTGGACTAGGCTTAGCCTAACTGTAATAGTCGCATTCAAAAGGGCCGCAACACAGCCACGCAGCAGTCACTGGTCCTTTGCAAGTTTACAGTTCACAACAGCGCACATTGCAGTTTCTTGATGAGGGCAATTCCTACTCTATGGAAATTATCCTGCAGAGCTATTATTGGCTCTGTCCTCTAGGTTTGTAGTCCTAGTCGCCAAGTCATACTTCATCTTCCATAAGAAATCATCTGTCTTACAGCTAAGTACTTTTCTCAGCCTGCTTCCTTCCTACAGACATTTGGGAGTTCTAATTATCTCTTTTTACTTTGTACTATCTTTCCATTTCATTCCTAACTGACACAATTTCTTTAAAACATTTGTGGGTTTCTTATTTACCAATTTATAGTAAATTTCATTAAATAGAAGTCACATCCACATTTCTTTCCAAGACAGACCTTGTGTGCCTTGGGTGGCTGGTGACATTGCTGTGGAATATTGCTCTTAACATCTAAAAGCCCTGTTATTTAAACTAAAGTATCTATGATTCTTAATCACAGGCCTTTTGATTCTCAGAAGTCCTACTAGGTACAACCTTAAATTTTTCTGAAGTCTTAACAAAAAATCTTAAAGCTATACTCTTGAAATCTTTGCCCTGAGTCCATGGTTTACCGATAGAGGCCTGGATTTGGTCTTTGCCCTAGAGCCATTTTTCACTTTGAACATTTTTTTCCTGGGTAAAAATGACAGTGAGAAAGTTTATTTTTGAACACAGCAAGTCCTGTATTCTTTGTATTTCCTCTAAACTTAGGTTGAAAGCTTAACCGGTTTTTATTTAAGTTTATCTCTCTCTTCTTATATTTTATCACATGCAGCTAAAAGAAACCAGATGGCCCTTTTGACATTTTACCTGGAAATCTCCTTAGGCAGATCCGTGAGCTTATTAGACATTTTCTCTACTATATTCTACAGGTGACAGTTTTGCTACACTTTTCACCACTGCCTAATACAGGTCATTTTTTCTGCAGTATTTCCCTTGCTGTCTTTCAACTTCAAATCTTAATCAACAATCACTTTCAGCTTCCACCTGCCACCTGGTCCCAGAGCTGACACTATGTTTTGATATTTGGTTATGGCATCATCTTACATCTAGGTAACAAATTCTGGTTCTAGATATAATATATTTCAAGCACTCCAAGAGATAGCATGTGGGAGGTGCCAGCCTCTTAAAAGCTGGGCCCAGAAGCTGAGCAGCATCACTCTGAACAAGCTTGTCCAGATTTAAGGGCAGGGAATGAAACTAGTGTCAAAAAAATTACTTCTCACAGATGGGGAAGTAAGAAGTGGGAGCAGGTTTGAAGATCAGAGCTCAATTCAGCACATTGAATTAGAGACAGACAAGTGAAAATTTTTAATAGGCATTTAGATGTGATTCCAGATCCCCCCAAAAAGAGATCTCGGCTTGAGGAATAAATCTGGGAGCTACGAAAATGAATACTCTTAACCCCCAAAAAAGTCTAGAGTAAGAAGAAAAGAAGACTCAAGACTAATGCCTGAGAAATTTTAACACAGAAGTGTCAGATAGGGGAGCATCCAGCAGTGTAGACAAAGAAAGAGTATCCAGAAAGGCAGGAAGAAAACCAGACCAGTGTGGTGTCATGGAAGTCGAAGAAGAGAACTAGTTAAGAAACAGTGGTCTGGCTGGGTGCAGTAGCTCACGCCTGTAATCTCAGCACTTTGGGAGGATCATTTGAGGTCAGGAGTTCAAGACCAGCCTGGCGAACATGGCAAAACCCCATCTCTACTAAAAAAACACAAAAATTAGCCGAGTGTGGTGGTTGGGTGCTTATAATTCCACCTACTCAGGAGGCTGAGGAAGGAGAATTGTTTGAATCCGGAAGGCAGAGATTGCAGTGAGCCAAGATCGCACCACTGCACCCAGCCTGAGTGACAGAGGGAGACTCTGTCTCAAGAAAAAAAACAAAACAAACAAACAAAAGAAAAACCCAGCCATCTCATAACATGTGTGCACTTCCCCTCAGGCCTCCTGCCAACTTAACGAAATGAAGCACATAGAATAACAAATGAAAACAACATACTTTCCTGCTGGGTTAAGGCTACTGGCAGGGTTTTGGCCAGATTATGAAATATGGTTTTGTAAAAGCAAAGAAATATTTAGATACTGTGACTTTCTGTATAAAAAATTATGTATATAAAGAACCAGAAAGCTTGAGAGCTATGATAGTTATTGTCTGAGCAGAATCTACTGAATTTCTAATAAGGATGATACGCAGAAAACAGAAAAAGGCACTCCAAACCATCAGCATACCTGAGAATCATCCCTGCGTACCACGGTCAGCCATTTTGCCATTTCATTTGTTTATTTCAAAGGAGAAAGACTGTCTTTCTGGAGGATTAACAACCAAGATATGATATATGTTTTCACTAGGTATAAATCAAATAAGATTACTACAGAGAAGTAGAAATTTCCTTTTGAAACCATGTTCATGAAACTGAGTTTTGGAAATGATGGCTGCCTGGGTGGTATTGCTGGATCAGTTCAAGTTGGCTTGTATTTATTGGAAGGGAACACTGCAATTTGCTTAAAATACTCTTGCATTCTAGAATGTTTTATTCACCTCAAGTCCAGCTTCTGGACACGCTGATGTCAGGATTCCATCTCACTTCCTTCTTGGTCTCCTCTCTCCTTCAAGGGACACAAAGCATTTGACCTAAAGCAAGGACAAAAATCAAGAGTCTTTTTTCTTTGAGAGGCCCTAAAACCCACTCTATGGATGACTGCCCTACTGTGGAAGGAAATACTGATACATGACATGAAGCATTGTCAGTGTCTTTAAGGATGATTGGTTTCATCTCTTGTGGGGAGATAACTGTAAAACCACTCTTCTATGGATGTTTGCAAAATCTGGAAGTTCTGGAGGAAATGTCAAAATCCTCCATGTTTAGCACTGTATAAAAACTAGCTCAATGCTTTGTGGAAGTAGGGCTCGGGTCACCTACTTCTGGTTGGTTTTCTCTGAAATATCCCAAAGAGGTTAACAGCAAATAAATATAAAAATGCAGAGAGATGAGCAAAAGAGAAAAGATTCTAAGAGAGATGAAAAATAAAAGATTCCAGGAAGGATCTGGAAATTATACAAGTTTTTCCAGGAGATTGATTTGAATTTTGGAAAAGTCATCTAACTGCCTGGAGTTTATGCAAATCCAAGCTCTGAATGTTTTCTGAGGTCTGCCCTATCAGTCATAATATATAATGGAAAGAACTAATTATCTTAGAACTGTGCAGCTGCATGCAACCTTCAGATTAATATCAGAGTTCAAAGAGAGAAGCAGATGTATAAGGCAGAAGCAATGCCAGCTATATACTTTGGAGCATTAGGAAATATTTGGTTTGATGAAACAGTCTCATTCAATAATAATTTTCCATCTCTTAACCATGGCGATGGGATTAATATATATTAATCTGTCAACTAGATTGCTGTTTTTCATTGTATTTGTTATTTTTCCATGTGCGGCTTCATAGACAGGAAATTGTAGCGTTTTCAGAGCTCATGTGGATCTTGTAAATCCCAATGGAAGACACTAAGAAAAACAAATCTAAATAAGGTGTCTTTACTATTGTCAATTGCAATTTATTATTCTCTTTTTAGCAGAACTGAGAATAACACTATACAAGTCAATTTGCTGAAACTTGTCTCTTAACTTTTTAGCTAAATAGTTGAGGTTTAGAGGCACGTTTTTAAGACAGTGAGTGTTTGTCGGCATTGCGCTTTAAGCAACCCTTCTAGATGCCTTGGAAAATGAGCCCAGTTTTCACAGGCTTGGAAAATTGTAAAACCAAAGATGCTAAGTGCTCAGTTTGACTCTGGAAGCTGTCTAGCTTTGTGACATTCGTATGCCTTTACTATAAGCCAGCCTTCAGCAGAAAAGGACAAAAACACACTTGGAAATGATCTAGTCAAAACTGTGCACAGAAAAACAACTGGAAATTAGTACAACCATTACGGAAAAACAGTGTGGAGCTTCCTCAAAAAGAAAAACAAAAAAAAAACTGCCATATGATCTAGCAATCATACTATTGGGTATATATCCAGAGGAAATGAAATCAGTATGTCAAAGAGATATCTAAACTCCCATTATGTTTTTTAAGAGTTGAGATCTCACTCTGTCATCCAGGCTGAAGTGCAGTAGTGCAATCATAGCTCACTGAAGCCTCCAACTCCTGTGCTCAAGCGATCCTCCCAGCTTAGCCTCTGTAGTAGCTGGGACTACTGATGCAAGCAAACATGCCTAGTTTGTTGTTGTTGTTGTTGTTTGTTTTGTTTTTAGAGATGAAGTCTTGCTGTGTTTCCCAGGCTGATCAATCTTGAATTCCTTGAGGTAGGCCTCAAGCAATCCTCCTACCTCAGCCTCCAAAGTCACTAGGATTACAGATGTGAGCCACTGTGTCTGGCTTGCACTCTCGTGTTTTTTGCAACTCTATTCAACATAGCCAAGATATGGAACCCACTTAAGTGTCCATCAACGAATGAATGAAGAAAATAAAATTAGATACACAGTGTAACACTATTCAGCCATAAAAAAGGAGGAAGTCCTGCCATTTGCAACGACATGAATTAACGTGGAGGACATTATGTTAAATGAGATAAGCTAGGCACAGAATGACAAATAACCACATGATCTCACTTATATGTAGAATATAAAGTAGTTGAATTCATAGAAGCAGAGAAGAAAGTGGTGGTTACCAGGGCCTGGGGTCAGAGGAGTGGGGAGATCTAGGAAATGTTGGTGAAATGATAGAAAATTTCGGCTGGGCGCGGTGGCACATGCCTGTAATCCCAGCACTTTGGGAGGCCTAGGCGGGCGGATCACGAGGTCAGGAGATCAAGACCATCCTGGCTAACACGGTGAAACCCCATCCCTACTAAAAGTACAAAAAATTCTCTGGGCGTGGTGGCGGGCGACTGTAGTCCCAGCTACTCGAGAGGCTGAGGCAGGAGAACGGTGTGAACCCGGGAGGCGGAGCTTGCAGTGAGCGGAGATGGCACCACTGCACTCCAGCCTGGGAGACAGAGTGAGACACTGTCTCAAAAAAAAAAAAAAAGAAAGAAAAAAGAAAACAAAAACAAGGATACAAAAATTTCAATTAGGAGAAATATGTCAAGAGATCTGTTGTACAACATGGTGACTACAGTTAAAAACAACATACTGTATATTTGAAAAGTACTAAAAATGGTAGATTTTAAGTGTTCTCACCACAAAAAAATTGTAAACCTGTGAGGTCATGCATATGTTAATTAACTTGATTTAGCCATTCCACAGTTTGTATATATATTACAATATGTCATGCACCATAAATA